>NC_056626.2:105022710-105706877 GCF_002870075.4 Lactuca sativa
AAAAAAAAATTATTCCAAAATTTTGCATTTGTATAAAAGGAGAAGACATATATCAACGGAAATGATGCAAAAAATGCTAAAGGGGGTAGACGGGGGCATTTAAATGATGGGACGTGAGGTGTACCTTTCTCTCATTCTCTTTTGTGGTTGTGAATACATAGTGAAATTTTCCCCTCTTCTCCACCACCTTAAAACTTCACAAGAGTATCGTGTGATAAGCATATAGCTAGCTAGTACAAGCATTACTATCTACTGGTCGTCTAAATATGAGTTATGTAGGTGTAGGTGTGAGTCCTGGGAATGTTCCTGTATATCATGGAACCGATTTGAGGGCGGTTGATCGGAAAGTGAGGCTTGCTGAGTTGATATTAAGGTCTGTCACTTGTGTTCTTGCTCTTGCTTCTGTTCTTCTTATTACTACAGATTCTCAGGTTCAAGACATCTTTACAATCAAGAAAAAAGCGAAATTTACAGACATGAAATCTCTTGTGTATGTCATCTTTCACTTTTCTTGTTCAAATTTGTCATCTTTTCCCCGAAATATGTTATATTAATTTGTTTTAAGTTGGGTGTTGTTGTCCTGGGTCAACAGTTGAAAACTTAGTCAAAACTATTGTTATGGTATGAATTAAATATTTCGATTCTGGTTTGTTTCATAGGTTTTTGGTGGTGGTGAATGGGATGGCTGCAGCCTACTCATTGGTACAAGTATTGAGATGTGGTTTGAGTATGGTTAGGGGAAGTGTGCTCTTGAGCAAATCCTTGGCTTGGCTTATTTTATCTGGTGATCAGGTATACATCATATGTCATATGTGTATGCTTCAATTCCATGCATGTGCATCATGTGACATGCCATGTCTCATCATCACTCTCTGCATTGTAATGTACATCATAATTTAACACATGCCAGCTGAGGCATACTCACCTACCTACATTATGTATTCATTGTATTCACATGAAAGACATTAGTGATGGAGGTGTAGACCTATCTATCTATTGGTGATATCTACCTCCGTTTGTGTATTAACTCTGCTCATTTATCATGCAATTTATTTCGTGTAGTTGATCTGACATATTGGCTGTCGGTCGTTCAATCGTTTTTCTTTGACCAACAAAAAAATAAAAGAAAAATGAAATTATTCGATTTGTGGGTCCTCCGAAAATATACTTCTCATAAAATGACACGTTGCTAACGATCAAAAAAGAAATGCATGTTTTTCTTATAGATGATTACATGTTGTTCGATCGCTAGCTATCACATTATTTGATCGGTTTTGTCATCTGGGATTTGCAGATTTTGTCTTACATGATGTTAGCAGCACTAGGAGCCGCATTACAATCATCGATATTTGCTAAATTTTCAGAACCTGAGCTAGACTGGATGAAGCTCTGCGATATGTATGGGAAATTTTGTAAACAAAGTGGAGAAGGAATAGCGAGCTCTGTGGTTGCTTGTTTGAGCATGGTGATCGTTTCCGGTTTATCTGCTTTTGGCCTCTTCCGGTTGTATGGTGGAAATAAAGGAACCAAAATTAGTGCAGGTTGGTAACAACCTTCAGCTTTCATATCGGCCGGTGTACTAGGGTTTAGCCGCTTTGAGACTTGTATGGTGTATAGCCTATTATTTCGGTTCGGTAAGGGGGTTTAGCCTCTGCCTCCATTTACAAACATATATTTGCAATATATTTCTAAGCTCACCTCATGCTTTAAGCCTATAATAGAAATTAGTATAAAGAGGTTTGTTGTGGTAAATTGACTTCGCGTTCCTGTAATAGAAATTAGTATAAAGAGGTTTGTTAGTGGTCTAAAATATGATATTCTTGAAGTTGACCGTCACGTTTAACTTCTTTTTTTTTTTTTTTTTTTTTTGTTTTTTTGTTTTTTGAATGACAAATTAAGCTATTGATATACTACTTTTAATTTTTACATATGCTTTAAATGGGACGTGAGCCTCCAATCTCGAAAAGAGAAGACAACATCTATACCGCTAGACTAAAAACCTTTATGATTGGGTAACTGACCCGAAACTTTAATATTCGAATTGAAAAAGGTGAGCATTGTGTTAAAAATGTAATTTTATGCTAATGAAAGAGTTGTGGCAATATTTTTTTTTCTTATAGAAAACATACCATAAACACTACAAAAAAAAGGGAATCAACTGCGACAAAGTCGCCGTTAAAAGCTAGCAAAGTCGTCGGTAAAGGCAATAGCGGCGACAAGTTGCCGGTAAAAAGTCGTCGGTACTACTCTTGTCGCCGGTAATTCCTTCTGTTGTCGATAATAATGTCGATGGTAACAAAATTTTCTATTTTTAATTTTTTGTAAATCAACAATTTTGAGTGCAAAAAAACCAATACATAACAACATTAAATACAGAAAAAAGTTACATAATAACATCCGATTAGGTATCAAATAATGTTATAATTAATTACATACTAAAATAAACAATAAAAGTTTTATAATTCCAACACGTACCAAAGTGTCACAATATGTGTAACATACAAAACACAGACTTATTATCCGACGAACCATCATCTATGTTCCCAATTTTTCCACCTTGAACTTTCCCCGATTGAAAAAACGCATAAAGTTCCTCCCTACACGTCGGGTTGTTGAGCAGTGCCCAAAGATTTTTCAACTACATAATAAATAACAACATATATAAACTTATAAGTTAAATTATTAAACATAAACAAAAACTACGAAAGTACATTGCTATTTCTTGCACTTAATTATAATAAATACCAAAAGTACATTGTTATTTCTTGTACTTGAGACAAAAACACAATTACCAAATCAACATGTATATATTGATGCCAAAGTACGTTGCTATTTTTAAACTAGGGACAAAAAACAAAAAGTAGATTGATATTTGTTGCACTTAAAACATAAACACAATTACCAAATCAATATGCATTTTGTAACACCCATTTCCAAGTAATTAAACTTTTAATCGAAAAATGATTTTTCTTTTTGCAAAACCAGTCCTTACGATGGGTGTACATGGATTGTACGTTGGGCATAAGACAACCAAAGGATCGCAACAGAGGTCGAGTATGCTTGGTGTACACATGAGTATGTCGAGTGTACTCGTGCTGTCCCTAAACCCTAAATTTTTAGGGTTGTGTCCCCTATTTAAACGTCTGATTCCCCCTTGGACCTTGTTATGACCAACTTCCATTCCTCTAAACCCTAATATTGAAACCTTAGCTCTTAGTATGAGTTTTGAAGCCTTTGAGTTATTTTTTAGTGTTCTTGTTGGTGAAGGAAGATCATTGAAGAAGTGGTGGTGCACTCAAGCTCTTGGATCCAAAATCCACATCTCATTGTTGATCTACTGAAGGTATAAATTTCATACCTTGAGGCTTGTTTTGCTAAGATCTTGTTTAAGCTTAAGTTTATGTTCATTTTGTCCCAAAACATTGGTCTTTATGAGTATGTACTACTCCAGACCTTTTGAGCTATCCTTTTAAACGTTTTAGAGTGCATGGTGTAAAAAAATGCAAGTTTGGTCCTTTTCTTTCATCCATGCACGCATTATGGAGTTTTTGGTGATGTTAGAAGTTATGGTTTTGGGATTAAGCTCTCTTTAACCATACAAAGGCATAAGGCCAGATACTTTATGGATTAGGATGTCTTTTAGGGTTAGATATGAGTTTGAGATAGAATGTCTTAATGATTAAGAGCTTAAGAGTTGGGTTTTGAGTACAGACCGAGTACACTAAATGCAAATCTGGTTACGCCCAGCGTAGCCAGTTGCGAACTCGTTTTCATCCATCTTTGTGCTATACACCCAACATAAAGTTGAGTAAGCTTCACGTAAAGATCAAAGTGTTGACGTAGAGTGACTTTTGGTCAATTTGTGAGGGTTTTAGTCTTTGGAGGAGCAAAATGGTCTTTTGCCCATATTGTGGAATAGACTTGGCTTAACACTAGTTAAGTATGGAGAATTTCCTTAATTGTTAATTAGGGTTATTTTGTGTAATTAATAGGCGGAGTCTAGTTTCGGCAATTCGAGTGTGAGTTCTATCAGTCATGTATTCGAGACGAGTCTCCTCACTACTCTTACATATGTGGTAGAATATATATATATATATATATATATATATATGTGTGTGTGTGTGTGTGTGTGTGTATTGACCAGCTGGGTCTATGTGCCATTACTGTGATATGTGATACTGTGTGCGCTAAGACTTCGGGTAGTCTGAGGTTGCTGATAACCCATAGGGCGTTCTGTTTACCTACTGAGACTTAGGCTAGTCTTCAGGGTTGTTGATAACCCATAGCTATTTATTTTGTGTTATGTTGTATGTGATATTTTGTGCAACTCACTAAGCTTTGTGCTTATAATTTTTGATTAAATGTGTTTAAGGTATTTCTGATGATCGCGGTAAAGTGAAGGCTTGATATTTTGGGACATTCTGATATTTCGATGATGATTGTATTTGACACTCGTGATTTTCTTGGAATGGTTTTTATGAACAATGTTTATATATGAAATTAAAAATAAAAAAAATTGGTTTGAAAATTTGTATGTTACAAATTGGTATTAGAGCCCTACTTTTAGGGATTTAGATGAACATATTTAAAAGGAGAAAAACTAGATGAAGCAGCGTGTACAATCATCCAGAGCCCAAGCGGTAGTTTCCCAAAATATCTCTACTTATTCTATGTGTAGTGTTGAGTTGTTATCTTATAAACCGATAGAACTGCATTCTAGTTTATAGGCTAATGATCCCTCAGGAAGTTTGTAATAGGGTTGTTTGATTTGTGATATCTTTATCGTATGAGGTTGCTTTTATAAGAATTAATCTACCGTTACTATTTGCTAAGTGTATGTTGCATAATTGTACATAGTTAGGATTTTATAGCCTTAGAATGTCTTATTTAGCCTTTCTTCCTATTCCTTGTTTAGTTGTGGACTTAATATAGAATCATTTATTTGACTTTATATCGAGTCATGTACTGTGTACGGTTGGTATACAAGCAACAAATGGCAAGGATAACAAAATCCTTACAAGGCGGAGTGGTGTTGGGAAGTAGTCTAGGTTAAGTGCCTAGGTGCTTAGTAGTGGTTATGAGCAACCTACAAGTGTGGATGTTTAACTGCCCTTGAGTAATAAATTTCTCATGAATTAGGGCCTTAGGAGGACAATTTGAGACAAATACAAATTGTTGTGGAAGATAGTATTGGGCCCGTACCACTGAAAGCAAAAGATCCATACGTGACTCAAGGATGAATCTTTGGGCACTAAGGAACTTGTAGGAGTGTGTAAGTTTTTTTTACATGTGCTATAGCTTGTTTTTGATCGTTTTCTTGTATGTTTACGTATGGTGGTTACCTAAGGTTCAGGCTCCGATGAACCCAAGAGGCCGAGTTCCAGTGATGATGAGATTCGCATGATCGTTGCTGACGAGGTGGCCGCGACGATTAGAGATGCCATACCAGAGATGTTTGGGTCTATTAAGACCGTGCTAAACTAGAATTTCGATGAATGCTATACTATCATTTTTGACGCTGCTGCTGCCGTAGCCACCACAGTCGTTGCTGTTGCGAGACCACAGGGGTGATTTGTTGTAGTATCGGGAGTTCAACTGATGGGGTTTGAGAATTACAACATTCCTATGTGCACATGCAACGCTAATTGCCTTGGATCTAGGTTTTTCTCAAGTTTTACATGCAAACAAGATTTCCAAAGCAATAACCCTAATTCTAAGAGATATATAATCGAAACTAATAGGGTTTAGATCTTACATTTCTTGTTATCTTGTAATAACAAGTAATCCTTCTTCAATTCCTTGACCTTCGAAAGCCTAGTGCCCCAAGCGTTCACCTCTAATGGAGTCACAAACACCACAAGAAAAGAATGAGGGAGAAGGAAGTAGAAATCGGCTATGGTTTCTCTTGGGAAGCAGGTAAGCCGATTTCAAGAGGGTCAGGTTCCTTTTATAGTTGAGGTTGCTAGGGTTTTCAGTTGGAAACCGTAATTTCCTTGCTTAGGCCCTAAGCAGTCCATGGACCCCCATATGATAGACCTTGGACAAAAACTCTATGGGGCTTGCCATACATTTTCGTCCACCCCTTTCAATAGAGTCCATCAACCCAAAACTGCAACTATCTCTGATTTACTTAATCAGTCCCTATTCTTTTAATCAGTTCCTTTGATTACTAAATTAATTCCAAATTAATTTATGATCAATACTAATTAAATAATATGATTACTAAATAATATATTATTCTTATGATATATTAATAAACCATTTATTAACATCTTTCTCCAAAACTCATCATATCCAGTTGCTATGGTGAAGGCAACCCAAAAGCACCATGCTACAATCAAATCAAGTACATACCAATTATAGTTATAGGCTTAGACACCTAATCCAACTGTCTCTTACTTGGATAAGTCTATTAACTATAATTGCAAGTATGAATTCAAAATTTGATTAGCAATCATAGCTTTAAAAAGCCGCTGTCGAACTCTGACCTAGTCAATGACACGTCCTTTAGATAAGGGATCATATAATCCTCCGTTCTACAAGATATCATGTGGAAAAAGATATGGAATAGAATTATTCTTAATGTCCAACAATTTGTTTCTCAATTTCTGATTTGTCTGACATATAACTTAATTAAACACGTCAATTCACTCCTGAACGGGCCCGACACATAAGTCAACACAAAATCATCGAGGGGCCCAAGATATTGCTTTTACCCTCTAAGGATAAAAGAAATAGATAAATTTTGACTTATATACTTGTACTATTTACTCATCAAATCGTTCACAACAATACGTTTTATAACATGAAGTTACTGATGCGTTTACGCATTATCAATGCACAACCAACTTGTAAATAACAACTCATATATCTCCGTTTAAAGATTATACGATATTATTGTGTTACAATAATTCGTGATGACTTCCATGAAGTGATTCAAATGAGCATGGGTTTAATCCAATACTCAAATCTTATTTCAGAAGTACTCATGAATGTTGCAGCAAACTTTTTCTATGTCTAAGCACTTAGACAATCTACAAACCAATTCATGACAGTCTTGCCTCATTACTTACTTCCAAAGTATGATCGACTGCGGATAATTTGAAAAATCCAATTATTCAGGAAGTAAAACATGCAAAAGTGAAACAATAGTAAACAATTGACACAAGATAGTAAACAATACTTATATATAAATCTTCATTATATACCCACCAAATGTCAATTACATTTATCTATTACATGTTTCTAAACATCTATCTAATCACTAAAACTAATATCATCCTTCAGACTAATGCTCCTTGCATGCCGAACGTGCTTGATCCTACTTAGACCCTTCGTGAGGGGATCCGCAAGATTTTCTTCTGGCGATACCCTCTTGACCACGAGGAGTCCCCTCTTCCACCCGATGTGTGATGAAGTTGTATTTTCTGTTGATATGTCTAGATCTTCCATGATCCCTTGGTTCCTTGGTTGTATTTTCTGTTGATATGTATGGATCTTCTGGCAATACCCTCTTGACCACTAGGAGTCCCCTCTCCATGGGCTCCTTTATGGTTGGTACAACTCCAAGGTCTCCAATGAAGTTATTCAACCATATAGCCTCCTTTGACACTTCGCTCGTAGATATGTACTCTGATTCGCACATTGAATAACCTACAGTCTCATGCCTGGAACTTTTCCAAGTCACTGCTCCTCCATTAAGGGTAAACACCCAGCTCGACTGAGAGCGGAAGCTATCTCTGTCGGTCTAAAAATTGGCGTCACTATACCATGTCACTCTCAAGTCATGATTCCAACCAAGTATAAGGACCCAATCCTTATTCCTTCGCATGTACTTAAGAATGTTCTTCACTATTGTCCAGTGAGATCTACCCGGGTTCCCTTGATATCGGCTAACCATGCTCAATGAAAAAGCCACATCAGGGCGAGTACATGTCATACAATACATGATCGAGCCAATGGCAGAAGCATATGGCAATCGACTCATCTCTGCTATCTCAGCATCGGTACTCAGACTCTGAGTCTTACTCAGCTTGGTATTGATCTGGATTGGTAACTCCCCTTTCTTGGAATTCTCCATGCTAAAGTGTTTCAGTACCTTGTCCAAGTAAGTACTCTGACTAAGTCCTATTAGTCTTTTACTTCTATTTCTCAATATCCTTATCCCCAGAATATAAGCAGTTTCCCTAGATCCTTCATAGTGAAACACTTCCCAAGCCAGGAATTAACCTCTTGCAAGGTTGGAACGTCGTTTCCTATGAGCAGTATGTCATCGACATACAGTACTAGAAAGTTAACTATACTCCCACTAGCTTTGACATATATGCGGGACTCATCCTCACTTTTAGAGAAACCAAAATCTTTGACTTTCTCATCGAAGTAAAGATTCCATCTGCGAGACGCTTGCTTTAATCCATAAATGTTTTTCTCAAGCTTTCACACTATATTGGGGTATTTAGCATCCACAAAACCCTCTGGATGACACATGTAAACATCTTCAGCCAACTTCCCATTAAGGAAAGTGGTTTTGACATCCATCTGCCAAATTTCATAATCATGAAACGCAACGATAACTAACATGACCCTAATAGACTTGATCTTGGCCACTGGTGAGAAAGTCTTATCATAGTCAACCCACAGGGTTTAAGTAAAGCCCTTTGCAACCAGTCGTGCCTTGAACGTCTGCACCTTCGATCCATGTCGGTCTTCTTCTTGAAGATCCATTTACACCCAACTGTCTTTTGACCTGGTACATTGTCAACCAAGTTCCAAACTTTATTGTCAAACATGGACTGGATCTCGCTGTCCATTGCTTCTTTCCATTTAGCAAATTCAGGGCCCGCCATGGCTTCCTTGTAGCTATTAGGTTCATCCAAATTTATCAGTGTATTATCACTAATAAGCATATCACCTTCCACAGTTATATGGAAACCATATAATACAGGTGGAATGCTAACTCTATTGGAACGTCTAAGAGGTAACGAATCGTCAACTGGTTCAACATGAATCTCTTCCTCAGGTTGAGCGCTAGTGTTAAAGGTTCCTTCACTGCTTGATGCTTGAATCTCTTCAAGATCAATTGTCCTCCCACTATCCTCTTGGCATATGAGTTCCCTCTCGCAGAAAACTCCTCTCCTCACTACGAAGACTAAGTTATCACTAGGTTTGTAGAAAAGTTATCCAAAGGGTTTATGTGGGTAACCGATGAAAATACATCGCTCACTTCGAGGTTCAATCTTGTCGTGAGTCTCTCATCTTACGAAAGCTTCACAACCCCAAACCTTGATATGTGCCAACGAGGGAACCTTCCCTTTCTATATCTCATGAGGTGTTTTGGCAACCTTCTTAGTTGGGACTAGATTAAGGATATAGGCGGCAGTCTCTAAGGCATACCCCCATAATGAGATTGGTAGTGAAGCTCGACTCATCATGGAGGGAACCATGTCCAACAGGGTTTGATTGCGCCTTTCAGCCACACCATTGAATTGCGGTGTTCTAGGTGGCATCAATTGTGAAACAATGCCACATTCCTTAAGATAGTTGTGGAAATCAATACTAAGATACTCACCACCCCTATCGGATCTGAGCATCTTTATCTTCATGCCCAATTGATTCTCCACTTCTTGCTTAAACTCTTTGAACTTTTCAAATGTTTTCGACTTGTACTTGATTAAGTAGATATATCCATATCTGCTATAATCGTCGGTAAAAGTCACATAGAAGCGGTTAGTATCCCTTGTGGTGGATCTAAAGGGCCCGCACACATCTGTGTGTATGACATCCAACAATCCCTCACCTCTTTCACAAGTACCAGTGAAAGGTGATTTAGTCATATTTCCATGTAAACAAGACTTAAAAGTGTCATCTAACTTTATGTCAAATGACTCCAACACTCCATCCTTTTGGAGTTGGGCTATGCGCTTCTTGTTGACATGTCCAAGGCGACAATTCCATAAGCATGCCTTATCTAAACCATTAGACGAATCAATATGTAAAACATTATTTCCTAAGTTATCTACAAGCATCACAATTTCATACACACCATTACAAGGCAATGCTTCAAAATAAAATAAACCATTATAATAAGCATTAATAGAACCAATTTCATTATTAAATGAAAATATAAAATCGTGTCTATACAAACCATGAAAAGAAATATTATTCCTCGTCATCTCTGACGAGTAGCAACATTCATTCAAATCTAACCCTAACCTACTATTAAGCACTAAAGAATAAACTCTGATCTTGGTGACAGGCGACAATTTCCTATTCCCCATAATCAAGTTCATCTTCCCATGCTCCACATCCCTACTTCTTTTTAGCCCCTTCAAATCAGAACAAATGTGAAAACCATATCCTGTATTAAGGACCCAAGAACTAGCATGTGATTAGTTATTAGATAGAATAGTATAAATACATGTGAAGGAGGTCTTTATCTTTCCATCCTTGATTTCATGCAAGTACTTCGGGCAGCTTCTCTTCCAATGCCCTTTATCATGGCAGTAGAAGCACGTTGCTTCATTAGGATCGGAAGAGGGAGTGGCAGAACTGGTTTTTTCCTTGGATCCACTTGAAGAAGATCCATCATGGGACTTTCCATTCCAATTATTTGAGGGAGCTTTCATCTTTTTCCCTTTTCCATGTCCAATAGCCAGGACTGGGGCAGCAGCAGGAGTAGGAGTAGATTCGACATTTTTCCCTTTCAATCCACTTTCAGCAGTTCTTAGCAGACCCTGAAGCTTACTCAATGTGACTTCCCGATTGCTCATATGATAAGTCATCTTGAACTCATCCTAGCAAGGAGGTAGAGAGTGTAGGACTATGTCAATAGCCAACTCATCATCGAAGTTCACATTCAACTTCAAGAGACGTCCCACATATCTTTGCATTCTTTGCAAGTGGGTCATGATGGACTCTCTATCCTTCATTTTGGTGGTGATAAACGAGGTGACTATCACGTACCTCTCTTGACGTGCTCTTTGATGGTAGTTTTCCATCAAGTCCTTGCACATCTCGTAGGGCCAGTGGTCCACGTAGAACCGCTGCAACTCAGTAGTCATGGTGGCTACCTTAATACATGACACCTTAGTGGCATCCTATGGTGAGCCTCATACTCAACTATTTCTTTGGGAGTAGCTTTGGATTCATTAACCTCTTTTAACGGATTATCGAGGACATATTCTTTGTCCTCGTAACGCAAGGCCATGCAGATGTTCCAGATCCAATGATTAAAACTTGATCTATGGAATGTAACCCTCGCGTAAATGTTCATGAGTGAGAAGGAGTTATTGTTTGAGGAACCGGAAGCGTTGTTTGAGGTAGACATCTGCAAAAGAAGAACAAATTTTTGATTAGATAAGGAATCCTTAATATGACACCCAAATGAAATAATAAGGCTAGAACCCAACACAATAACACACAATTCGGATGAGGGATGCCGTAATCCAATTGTAAATTATTTGAAGGTAGGCAATTGACGACTTACCAATTCCAACATGAAAAACGAAATAAAGAATCAGGTTTTAAATGAAATGAAATTCCTAGATTCTTTTGAGATTCATTGAACTTTTCAATGGCATGTTTAATCTCGATTATGCCCTTCAAGTTTGTGATTGGGATACCGAGGATCACAAACAAGGTGTGAATAACCATGCAAATTAGCTTGGCACTCTCGATGTAATTTACCACCTAATCAATGTGTTGGTCAACCAAACAAGCTCCATTGATCTATGATAATTCTCAAGCTACCCTTTTCCATCCTTGTTAGTCCAAGTTAGTGTGCTGGTTAACCACACACGATCCACTAACGACTTGGCAAGGTGCAAAGTGCAATTTCATGGACTAGCATCCTTTTCACATTTTTCCTAAAGTAACTAGATTGGGAATTTATAAAAACATTTAGTTACTTTGTATTTATCATTACACTTATTAATGAGAGAATTAATGTCCTATCCTACCCGTTCGGCTAATGACCCTCCCGTAGTCAAGAGTGCGGTGGGAAAGAGTGGATACCCAATGGCGGTCATTTTATAGGTCGCTTCCTTAAACACCCCTTATAGACCAGCTTTGTGAATGAGGCCTACTAACGGTAAGACTAACGCAACTTATACATATATATACATATTAATCTTTTAATATTATAATAGTATAAGGGTTGTATTTTAAAAGTTTAAAATACTAGGGTTTTAGAATTTAATATTTCAAAATTAAACTTTTAATTAAATTTTTTTAAATTCCAAAACTAGAGGGTGTAATTTGAAACTTTTCAAAATTATTCAATTCAAAATTTAAATAATTAATTAATCAAATAATTTGCCATTATCTTAAAATTTGACCAAATCCATCTATTTGGATAAGGAAATCAGATAACCATTCAATAAAATAAATTTATTATGATAAAAACAAGTTATGGTAATTGTCCTAATCCAAAATAGATCAAAAATTTGGAAAATTTGTTGTCAGACGAGTCAACTCGTCGAGTCAGGGCCTGGACTCGTCAAGTTGACCCCAACTCGTCGAGTTTATCTTTGAACTCGTCGAGTTCAGCAGACATTGAGCAAAAACGATTTTGTTCCACCTTTAGATAAATCACAATTGCATCAAATATAATAGAAAATACCGTAAACTTTGATAACAATATGGGTTTTAAACATTACAACATTCCTATGTGCACATGCAACCCTAATTGCCTTGGATATAGGTTTTTCTCAAGTTATACATGCAAACAAGATTTTCAAAGCAATAACCCTAATTCTAAGATATATATATATATATATATATATATATATATATATATATATATATATATATATATATATATATATATATATATATATATAATCAAAACTAATAGGGTTTAGATCTTACCTTTCTTGTTCTCTTGTAATAACAAGTAATCTTTCTTCAATTCCTTGACCTTCGAAAGCCTAGTGCCCCAAGCGTTGAACCTCTAACGGAGTCACAAACACCACAAGCAAAGAATGAGGGAGAAGGAAGTAGAAACCGATTAGGGTTTCTCTTGGGAAGCAGGTAGACCGATTTCTAAAGGCTGGGGTTCCTTTTATAGTGGAGGCTGCTAGGGTTTTCAGTTGGAAACCTAATTTCCTTGCTTAGGCCCTAAGCAGTCCATGGACCCCCATATGATAGGCCTTGTACTAAAACTCTATGGGGCTTTCCATAGATTTTCGTCCACCACTTTCAATAAAGTCCATCAGCCTAAAACTACAACTATCTCTGATTTACATAATCAGTCCCCGTTCTTTTAATCAGTTCCTTTGATTACTAAATTAATTCCAACTTAATTTCTGATTAATACTAATTAAATAATATGATTACTAATTAATATATTATTCTTATGATATATTAATAAACCATTTATTAACATCTTTCTCCAAAACTCATCCTCTCTAGTTGCTATGATGAAGGCATCCCAAAAGGACCATGCTACAATCAAATCAAGTACATACCAATTTAGTTATGGGCTTAGAAACCTAATCCAACATCAACAACATGAAGCCATCAGAGTTTAACGAGACCAAGGACCCGATTTCTACAATGAGATGAATTTATGATGTTGATGGTTGCTTCTAAACTTGCTCGTGTCCGGAGAATATGAAGGTTCGCTTTGCGCTGAACCTACTTCGTTTGGGAGCAAATGATTAGTGGAAGTTTGTGACGGTTGACTATTCTACTGTGGAGCATTCTGTAGTGACTTGGTAGAGATTTACTGAGATGTTCAAAGATGAGTTTGTGTCATTGGTTGAGAGAGAGAGATAGAGAGAGAGAGAGTGTGTGTGTGTGTGTGTGTGTGTGTGGTTGGCCTAAGAGTTCCTGTATCTCAAGCAGAAAATAGAGACGATGACTGAGACCATCAGGATGTTCCATGATAGGGCCCTGTTTAGCCCTGAACATGTGTCACTAGAGTAGGAACGTGTGTGCCGATATCGGAGTATCTTGAGGAAGGATATCCATGAGTTCATGGTGAACACCTCATATTAGACATTGGTTGAGCTACAGACCAATGCCATGAGGAAGGAGATCGAGTTAGAGACCCACGTGAGAGATGAGAAGGAGGCTCAGGGGAGAGATAGGAGGCTAGTGCATTCGTATTCGACGAGCAAGCAGTTTAAGCCTGCTGATTCGAGAGTTGGAGGCCAGAGGGGCAACACATGCAGTAAGTGCGGCAAGGGTCATGAGGGACCTTGTCGGCCGGGGATTATTTTCTATATGTGTGGCAAGGAGGGGCATATGGAAAAGGATTTCCCCAAGGAAATTTGGGTTTGCTTCAATTGCAACCAGACAGGTCACTTGAGGTCCGAGTGTCCTCAGCTTGCATCGAGGACGATTCAGGCTCCAACTCCCATGACCTTGCGTATTACTGATGGACGACAGGGGAAGGCAGAGGCTCCGAGGGCTTGAGGGAGAGCATTCCATCTAACAACAAAAGAGGCCAAATCAACACCGGATGTCATGGCTAGTACTTTTCTAGTGAATTATGTACCTACTCTAGTGTTCCTTGACTCGGGTGCATGTCAGTATTTTGTGTCTGTTGGATTAGGTGTCTAAGTCGATAACTATATTTGGTATGTACTTGACCTGGTTGTAGCATGGTCCTTTTGGGTTGCCTTCACCGAATCAACTTGATTGGATGAATAATGGAGAAAGAGGTTATTATGGTTTATTAATATATTATATGAATAATATATTAAAAGAGAAATCACATTATTTAATTAACATTACTCAATAATTAATTTAGAATTAATTTTTTGGTCAAAAGAGGTTAATTGAATTAAAGGGACTGAACTTGTGATGATAAGATAATTGCAATATGGGCTGAGGAACCCTTGGAAAGGGTTTGGACAAAATCTTATGGGAGCCTATAAGGATTTCGTCCAAGGGGCCAAGTTTTGGAAGATTCTTGTGAGCTGCAAAGAGCCTAAGCAACCAGATGAGGACTTTGACTGAAACCCTAATTCTTCAGCTATATATAGACCCCTTTGGCTTCACAAAACTGGCCACTTGAACCCTAGAGATCATAGAGCCGATTTTAAGCTTCCATCTCCTCTCTCCAACATCATCCACTTGCTTTGGTGTTTGTGATTCATTAGAGGCATCACATTTGAGGTGCTAGGTTTCTCAAAAGCTACAAATCTTCAAGAAACAATCAAAGGTAACATTCCTACCAGTTTATTTATGTTGATTTTGATTTTGTTGTATGCTAGTTTAGGGTTTGAGAGCTTTGGATGATTATTGCATGTATAAATAGAAAAACCTAGATCCTAAGCTTTATGGTTTGCATGTGCACCATAGGAATTATGATTTGCTCATAACCCAACAGTGGTATCAGAGACACGTTGTTTTTCATTTGTATTTGATGCACGGTTAAAATTGTTGAAAGCTGAAAATTGAAAAATCATGCTTCTGCCTGATGAACTCGTCGAGTCACCTGATGAAATCGACAAGTCAAGGCAACTCAACGAGTCCATTCTCTGACTCGGCGAGTCGGGTAGTCTGGTGGCTGATTTGTTGGGATTTTGACTGAAATTGAAGTAGGATAATTACCAAAAACGTTTTTGGCTGTGAAAATCTGATTTTTTCAATAAGGTATGGATTATCATAATGCAATTCAAAGATAATTGTCATAAATAAGATAATTACTTGTTTTTTATGATAAAGATTAAGTATTTGTATTTTGATTTTAATTATCTTGTCAAGAAAATAAATTAGGTCAAATTATGTGATAAATATTAATAGTATGATTAATTAATTATTTTTCAAATTTGATCTAAAAGATGTTTTGAAAAGTTTCAAAACTTGCCCTCAAGTTTTGGGATTTAAATTTTTAATTTTGAAATATTTAAATTCCAAACTTGAGAATTTTACAAGTTTAAAATTCAACCCTTATACTATTATAATATTATAAGATTAATAATTATATATATAAGATTAAGCTAGTCTTATTGTTATTAGGCCTCATTCACAAAGCCGATCTATAAGGGGGGGGGGGGGGGTATAAGGTTGCTGTTTATAAAATTGCAGTTTAATGGGTGTCCAATCTCACCCACCGCTTCCTTGATTGGTGGAGGATCGTTAGCTGAATGGGTAGGATAGGGCAACTAATTCATCATTAAAAGTATAAAGATTAATAAAGAAACTAAATATTTTTATAAAAAATTTCCAATATTAGTTAATTTAGGAAAATGTGAAATGATGCTATCTAGGAAAAACATATTGTTGTGCATATGATTCGAAGTTTATCCGTTACTTTTACCTTAAATGGGATAAAAGCAATATATATGGGCCCCTTGATGATTTAGTGATGACACCCTAAACGCTTGGCCAATCCTGGACTAAGTTGATGTGTTCAATTATAGTCTGAGTCAGTCGTCGTAAATAGGAAGTCAAGAAACAAACTTAGACAGAGAGAATGATTAGATCAAAGTTCGACATCGGCTGTTGAAAGCTACGATTGCTGATCAGATTCTGAAGTCATACTTGCAATAATAGTTATTAAACTTATCCAAGTGGGAGACTGTTGGATTAGGTGTCTAAGCCCATAACTATATTTGGTACATACTTGATTTGATTATGAGCATGGTCCTTTTGGGTTGCCTTCACTCATGCAACTTGATAGGATGACTACAGGAGAGAGAGAGAGAGAGAGAGTAGGATTTATTATATGAATTATAAATTGGTACTTAGAATAATTCTATTAATATATTATAAGTTTAATATATTATTTGGAAATCATATTATTAATTAGTAATTAATCAGAAATTAGTTTGATATTAGTTTTGGGATTAAAGAAACTGATTAATAATAGAGGGACTGGTTTTGCAAATCATTGATAGTTGCAAAACATAGCTGATGGAATCCATGGAGTAGAGTGGATGAAATCCTATAGGGAGGCCCTATAGATTTCGTCCAAGGGTTCTAAAGTGGAGGTTTATAGGCTGCTTAAGCCTTAAGCAGGAATTACAGTTTCCTCCACAAACCCTAGCAACCCTCACAACTATATACAGAACCCCTCTACATGAGAATTTCGGCCTCAACCTATGCTAGAGAAACCCTAAGGATAGCCGATTTTCTTCTCTCCAAGTCATCCTTGTTGTTTGAGAGTTTGTGACTCCATTAGAGGTGCAACACTTGGGGGCACTAGGCTTTCAGAAGTCAAGATCTAGCAAGGATTATTCTTGTTATTACAATATAACAAGTGAGGTAATCTTCTAACCCTAATATATATATATATATATATATATATATATATATATATATATGAATTTCGAATTGTATGTACTAGATCTAGGGTTATGCTTTGGATAATTGATATGCATGTATAACTTGAAAAAAACCTAGATCCAAATTAATTAGGGTAGCATGTGCACTATAGGAATGTTGTAATGCTCAAAACCCATCAATACCAGGATACATAACACAACATAATTGGCCAATATTGGTATCTTTGACCCACGAGAACAGTGATGAAAACTCACCTCAAAGTCAATAGTTGAAAAGAACACTGCTCCAAATACCATCTCTACAGATCACCTATACAACAAATTGGGACCAAGCTTCAATCTACAACTCAAAGTAATCCATTTGACCGGAAGTCAACTTGGTCAAAGTAAACGTTCAACGGTCAAAAAGTTAAAAGTCACAATCCAGCCAGATTACGCCATGTGTAACAACTCTACACCCATAATAGATCCTAAGATGGCAATTACGGGTGAAAATGAGGCTACGTGTTGCGTAGGTAGAATTATGCCCCTTGTAATAAGTTGTTTCCTAAAACCATCCAATAAATGCTTAATACAGGAGGCCTACCCTTCAAACTCTCAGATCTAAGCAATATAAATGTCCAAATGTATAAAGTTTCTGACTTTATCCATTTTCATGCATCGAAAGGACACCAACCCAAATCCTAGGTCTAAAAATCCAACTGCTGATAAAAAACTCATGTATGGGAGGATGAGAGTGTCCAAGCTCTTATTTTTATGAATTAACAACTACAAAATCGATTGGAAACGATACCCTAATACCCTAGAGTAGCTCATACTCATAAGAACCAAGATTATGTGGACAAAACATGGAAATTCTTAAGTTCAAAACACTCTCAAGTTCAAAATACACCAAAAAAGGAATTAGGGGTTCAAAGAGGGACGTTTGGGGAATGGAGGATGAGGATGGAAAGGCCTCCATGGTATTAGAGCGTTTAAATAGGACTCAAAACCCCGAAATTAGGGTTTTAATTTTGGGCTGCTAACCGTATCGTAGCTTGATTTACGTATGGCGTAGATCATTAAGTCCCCACAATACGATTCCCTCCTACGTGTTGCATATGAGATAACCGTACGCCCTGCATAGGACCAATCTTCACAATTTCTAAAGTTTATAAAATAAAAATAAAATTACCTGAATAATCAAGTGTAACACTTTTTTAAAAATCATACACAATTATATATATATATATATATATATATATATATATATATATATATATATATATATATATATATATATATATATATATATATATATATATATATAAAGGAAAATTGTGTGTAATTTGTCCTTTTGAAGTTTATAAAGGAAAATTAATGTTATATAAACTATAACAAAAGCAACAAAAGTTAAAAAAGTGTAAAGAAAAGAGTTGTAAAAAGGAAAAAAAAATGACTACTCGATAATGAAATTAGAGCTAGAGAACATTGCATCCCTCTTAGATCATTGCACCGCTTACCCCCTTGATCTCTCTCAAGCTATCAAACTCGAGAATAATCTATCTATCTCTCATTTCATCTCCATCTTCACTTTATTGTCGTGTACTTAGAATGTGATTTAAGAAAAATATTTCGTCACTTTCTTTTACAAGAGAAAGTAGGAAATTACAAGTCATCTAAGAGAGAAGAAGTCTTTATGATTCTTTTTTTGGTCGATAAAATTAAAAGTTTTAATATATATGTATATATCATGTACTATATAAATTATTTTATATAGAAATATATTTTATCTAAGTTAATCTTCATATTATACATATATAATATATTTATATTTGTGTAACATCCCAAAAATATTAATAAAAAGTTTCAATTTTAAACCAATAATTCCATACAACCATTTGTTCCAAAACCAAAAGAGTAAATTGTATTATCCAAACATCAAAATAAAAAAAAAATATAATCTGTGCGGAAAAGCCATTGCGGATGCTACGCATTCGGGTGGAACTGGAAGTAGCTAAAAAATGTTAAACCACAAACAGTATGCACGACACTTAGTGAGTTCACCAAAATACCACATACCATACATAACCTCAAGCCCAACTCCCATATCGGGCCCCGCCCAACATACAAACGGTTTCGCCCAACATACCAATGCAAGACTTACAAATACAACTACCATCCTACATAACACAATTCAGTGGGCCGACTTTGGTGCCTTCGACTCACGAGTATAGTGAGAAGACTCACTTGACTCACGAAACCAACTAAACCACTACTCAAGGCCCCGCAAAAGATGCTATAACTCTCAAAGGTCCAGAAAAGGCATAAGAGAAGGATAATGAGGCTTGCTTGTTGGATCAATACACTAGAAATTTTCTTTTACTTTTTCAAGCCACCAAAAGAACCAAAATGAGTTAAAATCACCAAGAGATGCTAGGTTTAGGGTTTATGAGGCTTGGAAGGGAATAGAGGCTGAAAAAGATAACAATGAATGGGAGTTAAGGTGTTTATATATGAGAGAAACCCTAAAAATCCCAGATTTTGGGCTGCGACGGCTGTCACGCCATGACCAATCTTTGTGACGTCATGGAGCCCACTAAAACGCATGTTCTAGAATAACCTTTCTACGTCATGGCATGGAGTTTTTCGCCAAAAAATTCCATCTTTGATTCCACTAAGTTTCAAGCTACACTAATCCGAAAAACAGTTGTTACAACTCTCACCCACTCAAACTAGATTTATTCCTCCAAATCATTCCTTACAACTTACTCTATTATGCCAGCCAACCCTGACTGAACTTACTTGTAACCAAAATAGAACTGAGAAATCATCTCATAAGGAAAACCACCTTTAGCTACTACTACTGAACCAATTTTTGCAGGAACATATACCCTAACAGAGGAACGAACCTTAACACTATAACATCCCAAAAATTCAAGACCAAATGTTTCATTTTTAATAAAGTAGTTTTAAAACCAATAGTCTAAAAACATCCATAGTGTCATCCCAATTTAAAACCAGTATGTCAATAATCAAAACATGTCATACTAAAACAACATTAGAGTATAACTCCTAAAGATCTCATGTGTGGAAACCATGGTGTGATGCGTTGCAATCATGTCGGTTCCTTTCCTTTCGAAGAATAGGTACCTGAAACCAAAACTGAAAACCGTAAGCACAAAGCTTAGTGACTTCCCCCATCATACCACATAGCATACAATAAACATACTGCCTAGCATATTCGGGTGGTAGCCTACCCCTTCAGTCTTTTTCAACTGGTAACTGCCTAGCATATCAGGGTGTTGGCCTACCCCTTCGGTCTATTTTTACCGCTAACTACCTAGCATATCAGGGTGTTGGTCTACCCCTTTGGTCAGTTGGGTTAGGGGTACTGCTATCTTGGAGCATTCCTAAATGAATCTCCGATAATAGCCTGCTAAACCGAGGAAGCTTTGAATCTCAGATGGAGACCTCAGAACCTCCCATCTCATCATGGCCTCCACTTTGGCCGGATCGACCAGTATACCGTTATGGTTGACAAGGTGCCTCAGGAACTGCACCTCGCGCAACCAAAACTCGCACTTAGAGAACTTTGCGAAAAGTCTCTCTCTCCTCAGTGTCTCCAACACCTCCCTCAAGTACTCCTCATGTTGCTCTTGTGTCTTGGAATGAACCAATATATCATCAATAAAGACTATCACAGAACGATCTAGCATCGGTCTGCATACACAGTTGTTGGGATCCATGAACACGGCAGGAGCATAGATGAGACCAAATGGAATCACCACGAACTCATTGCGGCCATAGCGAGTCCAGAAAGCAGTCTTCTATACATCCTCATCTCTGACTCTCATCTGGTGATAGCCTGAACGCAAATCTATCTTAGAAAACCAAGATGCCCCCTGAAGCTGATCAAAGAGATCGTCAATCCTCGGGAGTGGGTAACAGTTCTTCACTGTTATCTTATTCAACTCCCGGTAGTCTATACACATCCGATGAGACCCGTCCTTCTTATTCACAAACAGAAGTAGGGCTCCCCAAGGTGAACTGCTCGGCCTGATAAATTCCTTGTCTAACAGCTCCTATAGTTGTGCAAATAACACCTGCATCTCGGGAGGAGCCAATCGATACCGCGCCTTGGCTATCAGATCCGCACCCGAAACTAGGTCAATCCTGAACTCCACCTGCCTCTCCCGAGGTACCTCAGGAAATCCTCCGGGAATACGTCTGGATACTCCCACACAACTGGCACATCCTCCACAGTCTCCTTACCATTCTCTCGGGTATCCACAACATAGGCGAAAAAACCTATGCAACCTTGCTGAAGGTAGCGTTTGGCTCTCACTGTTGAACACATGACCGGTCCACGTTGCGATCTCTAACTCTGAATCACTAGCTCTCCCCCACTTGGGGTCCTAACTCGAACCAACTGCTACTCACAGTCGATCACCGCCCCATTAGGGATCAACCAATCCATGTCTATGATGACCTTGTTCCGACACAAAGGAATGGGAACCAAATCCACGAGGTAACGCTCGTCACATATCCTCAGGACACAATCTTTATAAACCTCTGATGCCCGGATAGATCGGTCGTGTGCAGTCTCGACCTCAAAAGGACAATCCAACAAGCTCGTAGACTCGACAAACCTCTTGCTGAGTGCAAGAGAAACGAAAGATCGGGTAGCTCCCAAGTCGAATAACACCAACACTGGGATACCATTCACATGTATCGATCCTAAAACAGAATACATGGAACATAAATTTCAAAACTGAAATATAATAAAAGATAAGGAGAAGAAACATACCCATCACCACATCTAGTACGACACGTGCCTCCTCGGCGGTCAGCTAGAAGGCTTGGCTCCTCATCATAGGAGCATCTGGCTTTCCATGTCGGCCATCCATGATCCGCAGGGTCGTCGGAGCTAGCGCCGCCACTGGCGCTCCAGATACCAATCTAGGGCATTTGGCCTTTTTATGGCCTCGCTGATTGTAGTGAAAACAAAGGATGTCTGATGTTTGAAGGTCGGGAGTAGGGGCAGTACAATCCCTGCTAAAGTTCCCCAACTTGCCGCACTTATAGCAGCCCGATCCCCCTAATCTGCAAGCTCCCTCATGAGTCTTGCCGCATTTCCCATAGCGGCTCCGGACTTGCTGGCCCTTCGACCTCGAGTCGAATCCCTTGGGTTTCTTCACTAAAACCCCAGTCGCCTGCCCAGCCTCCGCCTTCTTCTTCCTGATCTGCTTTATATCAATCTCCTTCTCTCGTGCCCTAGCTATCATATCATCCAAGGTGGGGCATGCTGAATAGCTGACATATTTCCGAATGTCAGCTCTCAACATATCATGGTACCGGGTTTTCTTCATCTCCTCATCACTTGCGTACTGGGGCACCAAAAAGGACCTCTCCCTAAACTTGGCGGTAATCTCCGCCACCATCTCAGTAGTCTGTCTCATATCCAAGAACTCCCTGGCCAACTGTTGAACCTCCACAGCTGGCGCAAACTCGGCCCGGAACCTGGCTACAAAATCTGACCAGGTCTAGCCCACTCCCTCAAACACCCAACAGTGAATCTGACCTTCGAACCCTCAGGGCAGAAGCTCATCACCTGTGAAGACTGAATGTCTGCGATACATCACCTAGCCATAATGGGGTATTTCACTCCGCATAAGTCTGGCACTCCACATCCGTGAAATCCTTGAAGGAGAGCGTACAAGTCCTTGACTGGCCAGGTGCCATTTCACTCCTGAATTCCCTTAGGTGACCCTCTATCAGCTCAATGATACCCTCCTTGATCGGCCCAAAAATTATCGGGGTCGACTCAAGGATGCCTCTCGTAATCTCAGATGCAAGGAACTCATGCAATCCCTCATCAGTTGACTCAGAACTCGTACCCTAACCAGACCCAGATCCTGATCCCCCTGCTCCGTGACGTGTCACCACCATTCTTAAACAAAACACACAATTGTCATGGTCATACATAACATCGAGAGGTCTCATAGTTTGCCACTTGTGGTTCCCCGCAGCTCCCCAAGAGTCAAGTACGGATCCTTTGTTTTCAGTAGTACGGGACACATACTACCTTCCACATATATCCGTACTCTCTCCTTAATTTGCCTTGGTTTACCAAAGTTTCTTCCTATCCATGTATACAATTCTCAATTCAATAGCTCATGTGCATAATCTCTTCCTAGGCTTGACCTAGGGTGATCTCTGGCCCAATCTCCGCCATTAACTGCATAAGAAGTCCCTGCTATCTCTCTCTAACCAGCACGCAAATACCATTAAATATTACTAAGACCACATAGTTCTTCGAATGAGAGGCCCTACCATACAACGGTTGGACTCATACAAGAGCTGCAAAATAGGGCTAGACCTAACCTTCTGATATTATTTAGTCCTCGTAATGTGTAAGTTAACGTATTCGTTTACTAGTTAATTAAAGATAACTAGGACTCCTAAAAGCACAAAGCAAGCAACATTCGAGCATTGAGTAACCAAAACTGGGCATATTCTAAACAAACCATCATATCACTGACTAATCAGTATTAGCATGCAGTTCAATAAGCACATTCAGTAGGCATACACGAAATCCTTCCTAGATCCTTAGCCCTAATCTAGCACGCAATTCAATAAGAACATACAGTAGGCATACAAGGCATCATTCCTAGATCCTTAGCCCTAATCTAGCATGCAGTTCACATTTTCATACTTCATATCATAACATAACATATATGGATTCTTGGGGAAAACTTACTTGAGCTCGGCCGATTGCATGCATCACACAAATTGTTTTTCATTTAAAACCCTTATCTAAATTTAAAAATATATATATTTTTCTTGTAAAAAATATCTCAAACCCTCGATTTGAGTCTAGACACCCCCGAAGGTGTGTCCAAATCCTTCAAACCAAGGCTTTGATACTAACTTGAAACATCCAAAAAATTAAAGGACAAAATTTTCATTTTTAATAGGGTAGTTATAAAACCAATAGTCTAAAACATCCATAGTGTCATCCCATGTCAAAACCAATATGTCAATAATCAAAAGATATCATACTAAAACAACATCAGATTATAACTCATAAAGATCTCATGTGCGGAAACCATGGTGTGATCCGTTGCAATCATCCCGACTCCTTTCCTTTCAAAGAAGAGGTACCTGAAACCAAAACTGAAAACCATAAGCTCAAAGCTTAGTGACTTCCCCCATAATACCACATACAATATAATAAACATACTGCCTAGCATATCCAGGTACTAGCCAACCCCCTCGGTCTGTTTCAGCCGGTAACCGCCTACCATATCTGGGTGGTGGCCTACCCATTCGGTCTCTTTCAACCGGTAACTGCCTAAATATTGGATTAGGTGTGTAAGCCCATAATTATAATTGGTATGTACTTGATTTGATTGAAGCATGGTCCTTTTGGGTTGTCTTCACTCATGTAACTTGACAGGATGATTGGTGGAGAGAGAGAGAGAGATGGATTTATTATATCAAATAATAAATTGGTGCTCAAATGATTTTATTATTATATTATAAGATTAATATATTATTTTGAAATCATATTATTAAATAGTAATTAATCAGAAATTAATTCGATATTAATTTTAGGATTAAAGGAACTGATTAATAATAGAGGGGCTGTTTTGCAAATCATTGATAGTTGCAGAACTGGGCTACTGGAATCCTTAATTAGGAGTGAACGAAATCCTATAGGGAGGCCCTATAGATTTTGACCAAGGCCTCATAAGGAGGAGTTCATGGGTTGCTTAAGCCTTAAGCAGAAATTTGGGTTTTCTCCCGAAACCCTAGCAGCCCACAGCTATATAAGGAACCCCCCAGGCATAAGAATTTCGGCCAATGCTTATGAAACCCTAGTGTAGCCGATTTTCTTGTCTATCCAACTCATCCTTTGCATTGGGTGTTTGTGACTCCGTTAGAGGTACAACACTTGGGGCACTAAGCTTTCAAGAGTCAAGGATCTTCAAACGTGTTCTTGTTATTACAATATAACAAGTGAGGTATTCTTCTAACCCTATTTCATATATGAATTTCGAAAATTGTATGCTAGTTCTAGGGTTATTCCTTTGGTATTCAATTTGCATGTTCAATAGAGAAAAACTTAGATCCAAAGCAATTAAGGTTGTGTGATCACATAGGAATGTAGATATGTTCAAAACCCATCAGTGGTATCAGAGCCTAGGATGTTTTTCAATTGAATTGTTGCAAGAGTGAACTGTCCAAAGTGATTGAAAATCGATTTTTGGTTGTCTGGCATCAGAACTTGATGAGTTCATGAAGAACTCGACGAGTTGGGTGAACTCAACAAGTTCAGTGCCCAATTCAACAAGTTGACCCATCTGTCCCCTAAATTTTCGATTTTCAGATCAGATTTTGAATAGGATAATTACCATAATTCGTTTCTAATGCCTAAAATCGATTTTTATAAATAGTAACATGCCATCATTAACAAAATTAAAGGATTTGGTTAAAATGGGATAATATAAGATTATTTTGATTCAAAGATTTAACCTAGTATTTTTGAAAAGTTTTAAAATACACCCCTTTTGTTTTATAGTTTGAATTTGAAATTAAAAGTTTTAATTTTGGAAATTTAAATGGTTAAAACCCAAATAATTTACAATTGGATTACAACATCCCTCTTCCGAATTGTGAATTATTGTGTTGGGTCCTAGCCTTAATATTTCATTTGGTTGTTATATTAAGGATTAAATCAACTAACTTGAATTTCTCCCTTTTGTAGACGTCTAATTCTGACAACTAGGCTTTTCCTCAATCCTTTGGAAAAAGCTTTCCTTCTGAAGATGATCTTCCACGTGTCTATCAAGGTGAAAGATCATTTCCTTTTTCATGCATTGGTGGAACTGGAAATCATACTTCTCTTCCTCCACCTCCTCCCATGATTCTCCTGACCCACATTTTCGTCGACCTGAAAAGTTCAAGATCAATCAAACCCTATTAGCATGCAAACACCTAGATGGAAATTCTATGTGTGCACATGTTCTCAACATGAAGTCACACATTGATAGATTGGTAATGTTGGGTGTCTTTTTCCAAAGGAGTTAGCTGTTGACTTGGTTCTTCACTCGCTTCCTAAGTCGTATAATCTGTAACGCATGTAGATCCGGGCTAGTCAATTTAGAGATGATAGGCGTCAAAAATGAATTTTTGAGGAAATATTATTTAGAATGAATAATCTTAACTAAGTTATAGTATATGTTACAAGCTTTCTGTGCATATAAAGAACGCCGAAATCCAAGTTATAACGAAGAAGTTATGACCTGTCAAAATTTCGCGACGGAACCGACACGACACAACGCGACGTAAATAGTGAATTTACGTTAGAGCAATATTTAGCCTTATCGATCTAAATGAAAGTCGTAGAGTACATTAAATCGTGAGCGTGCATAAAAAGAACGTCCAAATCTGACTTCGTATGAAGAAGTTATAATTTTTCTAAGTTTCAGCTTAGTAGTATGCAGCCCGAATACTCGATTTGAGATCGAGCGGTTTTTAGCCGAAACAATCTAAACAAGAATCGAAGATCTCGTCAATTTCAGTGAAACGATAAAAAGATAGGCGAAAACGGACGTCGGATGAAGAAGTTATGAATTTATAACGGAGTTTTCCTGTCCCGGCCTACTAAAATAATATAATAAAAATAAAGTCAAAATTAGCCAACGGAGTCTAAACGAAAGTTGTAGAGTGTAGTCTCACCAACGCGGGGATATAAAGAACGTCGAAAACGGAGTTTGTATGAGGAAGATATGAATGTTTGAAATTTATTAAATAATTTCGATATTTAATTTAATTATAAATTTCGTTATTATCCGAAGGCGGGAGTCAGCGACCCTATCCACATTACGCCCAGCGTAATGTAATTTATGTCCAACGTAATTTGGGTTTCCAGCCCCCTATAAAAGGAAGTCGAGTGCAGCCGAGTTCTTTGCTCATTCATTCCCTTTCTCTCGCGTTTTTGCATCGTTTTTCGTGCAAGAAATATCCCGAAGCCTTGGTATCATTCCCGAGGCCCAAAGCAAGTCCCGAAGCCCTGAAGATCCCGAGAAGTGAGATTCCCGAGCCGAAGCTCTACCTGCGAAAAGCCAATTTTTGTGAAGATCTTCTAGATCTATCGAAGAATACTACTTCTACAAGTCGTAGTGCTGTCTGATCATCTTCTAAATCAAGTGAGTGTGTGGTTACTTTCTTCTAACACATAAATATTAAGTATTTGCTATGAAATACGTGCTATGTGTATAATATATTGTTGTTTATTTGAGATGATTTTGGAATGGATGAATTATATAAGTTTTAATGGGTTAAACTATATATGTATTTTGTATCTAAAAATGTGTTGGGTAGAACATGAGTAGATGAGGTTGTTGGTAAGTGAATAAAGGTGGGTTGGACCATGAGATAAAAGGATAAAGAGATAAACTTGTTTTAGATCCGAGAGTATGGATCAAAGCAGGAGGTTAGTTTTAGATCCAAGGGTATGGATCAGATCAAGATGTTAGTTTTAGATCCGGGATATGGATTAGGTAATGAGGAAAATTTAAGATTCGGGAGTACGGATTATGTATTTTAGAACTACGTATTCATTCGGTAAGGTATCATGTGTATAGTCCCTTTTAGGAACGTGATTTTAAATACGAGTATTGATTATAATATGAAATATACATATGTATGTGAAGTATTTGTCATTGTCCGAAATACGTGTTAGATATATTTGATAATATACAACGGGCGAATCAGATATGGTTCAATATGTGTTAAGGTGTGTATATATGATACTATTACTTAAAACCATGTGTTATGTATTCACTAGTTAGCGTTTCCTAAACGGAGATAGTATCAAAAATTAATTATAAACATTATAGGTTTGCCTAGTGATGGGTTAAGACTTAAATGGGATATTTAGTTCAATTAAGATTGTAATTTGGGTAGTCTCTTATTAAGAGTACGTGTGGGGTGAGATTGATGATCGGTGGAGTACGTCCTACGTACAGAAGTACATTTTATGTACGAAGTATTTTTCAAAGCTCTGTGTCTTGGGTGCTACTTGTGCCAGGATACTATTATGTTCCCGGGTACGATTCTTTCGCATACCATTGTACAATAATGTGCCAGAAGTACTATCATGTACAAAGTCTTTTTGACAATTTTTTGTGTCGGCTATGGGAGCGTACAGGAGTACTCTAGTAGTATTTCCCCATAATTTTATTTTGAGTGAGCTTTGGAGTCAGCGTTTCTTTTATGAAGTGATCGACCGAGCTTCATATGTCAGCGTTTTCTTTCACGAAGTAATTAAGGGAACTTCGTAGACTGCCTAATAAAGTGTGTCGGTAATAGACCACTGATAGGTATGTCTGGTGTTATATTGTTGGATAGGGTGCATCTGGGGGTTAAATACCTCATGTATTCAGGCCACTGCTAGGCAAAGTTCGATGTTGGGATAGGTAGAGTCTGGGGGTATAATACCTCATGATAGTTGGACCATGCCTAGGCATTGTTATCTAGATAACTACCCCTGAATTAACTGTCTTGTGGTTCTTTCTTTTACAAACGAAGGTTCGTGGTGAAACTTATTCCATTCCCCTCATTTGATGTCTTTATTGATCCTCGTTTGCTGCCAGGGAATTTCCGAAGCAGCTTCATCAGTTTGTTGTTCATATCGATTCCTTAGGCTAGATCTCATAAGATTATAGTATAGGGTCAGTATGTGGGGATCGACGGGATGGGATATATTGTTTTAGAAATATAATTTATATGTGTTTATAATATTAGTGATTTTGCAGGATCGAGATATACTTTATTATCACGTTGTTTGAACTAAGAGCTTTCATACTATGTGTTCCTTAGGTGATTGGGTTCACCAGGGATATTCGAACTAAGTGTTCGTTAGATATTTGAACTTGGTGTTCATCAGGAATATTTGAACTAAGTGTTCATTAAGTGTTTGTGAACTAGGTGTTCATTGGGTAATATTGGAACTAAGTGTTCATTAGGTGTTCTTGAAATAGGTGTTCATTAATTATTGCGAATTGCGTGTTCACCAGAGGTAATCTAAGAACCTTGACAGCACTAGACTTTGTGCCAGTTCCTTAGGGCAATCCTTAGGAATGAATGGGAGAAGGGTAATCGGTTCTTTGGATAAATCTTTAAGAAATAAAAAGAGATAATGGGGGTGGTTAATTGAATTGATTGTTTGATAATTAAATATAATAATTATATTATTATGGGTTGAAAACCCTATATGCTCACCAGGCTCCTAAGCCTGGCCCACTCAGTTTTCTTTGCATTACAGGTAATGGCACAAGAGTTTAAGTTGGTGGACTTGACAAGAGATTTTGGATTATAGGCCAGTAGTTATGAATAACTGTTGTAAGGTCTATTTTGTTCTGTTTATGCTTTTGGTCTGTATTGAACATGACATCCCGAGATTTTGTTATATAATGAAAATACATTTCTTTAAAGAAATGCTTTGATAATTTTTATCATATTTTGTTTTGGGAACAAATTTCGCAACTGTTTTCTTTAAAAGATTACTCTGATTTTATAAAACAAAGCATAAACAAATTTGTCTTTTCTGGCCGTGAAAATGGGGATCTTACATAGTCAGTTTGTAAAGGACTACTATATGATTGAAAATCATGTGACCCTAATTGATCAGACATATTTGCTAATTGCATCTGAAGCAGCAATGCTTTGGCGCACTGGTCAAGCAAATTTGTTTGGAAGATCTACCTCCCAAATTTCCATGGACCTTAACAATGGAAACATTGGTAGTCCAGAAAAGGTTTCTCTTCCCAATGGAAAGGGATCAGGCAAGGTCAAACCGTTTGACCATATGGTAAAGCGAATGGTCAGTTCTGAGATAGTCTCATGTGCTGCTCCTAAAGATTCCATGTGTTTCTACTGCCAAGTAAAGGGACATTAGAGGTGAAGTTGCCCAGACTACCTGAGAGATCTAAGAGATGGTAAAGTCAAATTGTATGACTCTACTTCAGGTACATCCACTATCTAACTCTATTAAGTTCGTGTTTATATATTCTTATTACATGATGTGTTAATCACATTTTGAAGTTTTGTGGGATGGAATAAAATAAAGGAAGCTTAAGAAGAAGTAAAGGTTGATTCTGATCTGAAGAAATGGATTTCGGTCACATGGTTCAAAATATCGAAATTTGGAGCTGCTACATAGGAGTTATGATAGATTGCTTAGGAATATTTAGAAACATATTTTTCATATGTATTTGCATTGTAAGGACAAGTTTTCCGCATTCTATCAATAAAATAAATTTTGATTTTGTCTTATTTTACGTTTCCTTGCAATGGCATTTATGAAAAATGGTGTTTGTATTTCTATTATTAGCAATGATAAGAATATATTTGATTCTTAGTTATATCGCCTGTGGCAGTGTCATAATTTACCAAGTGAGGAAGGATTCTCATCACCCAAGCTTCAACTGGACCGAAACTTAGAATCATGTGATTTGTATTGTGTGATGTGTGAGAATCTTGATCATTGGAAGATTGAGACTAATTCCTTGTTCACATGTATATGTGATTCAAGTGAAGGACTGAAGGATCTAGTACACATTGATGTGGACTGGTCAGACCACCACAAAGAACGATAGGACCATTCGTCATGATTTAGTGTTAGTTCGGTAAATATTGTTATGCTTATAAGATTAAGTATGATTCTGATACCTTGAAAAAGTTTCAAAGTATAGTGGAACGAATAAGAAGAATCCATTGGGCAGAAAGATAAAAGTTTCTCCAATCTGTAAGAAAAGGAGAGTAATTTAGTATCGTGTTTCATGATCATCCTAATGATTATGGAACCATGTCACAATTGACCCTCTAAGGACACCTTAGTGCATTTATATGACTAAGAAGAGGAATCAGGTATTGTTGAAATAGGTAAATCAAGAAGATGAGTCGTACTTCGTTCTAATATCGAGTTTTGGGGTTATACTCTAATTACTCAAAGATTGTACCTTAATTAATATGTTCTAAGTAGGTTTACAACACCTCATGAAATGTGGAGTAGAAACGTTTTCTTACTCTTGCACATTTGAAATTGGTAGTTATGATGTTTTGGTTTAGACAAAGACCAACTAAGAACAATTATATGAAGTGTTTTCTTGATAAGAACCCACACTTGAATATTTGATTGTTGAGAAATGTTCTTCGACAGAGAATCTTATATGTCAAGAAGTCAGTGTGAGTCTTGTTGATCTTCAAAAGTTTCAAGAATAAACCTTTTAGTAATCACTAACACACGACTTGAGGTTGATAACCTATCGTGTTGACATGATCTTGTTTCTGTGCCCATTCCAATTAAGTAAACCATGCATTTGAGTTATATGATTTCTCATTTGATCGCATAAGGCAAAGTCCCTTGATCAGTGAAAGTACATTGATTTGTATGGGTGAGCTGCTCAATAACTTGGAAGCACTAGTAGGCCCTTGTGCTACCGGATGGCAAGAAATAAATTTTAAGCAAGTTCAGTCCATATGAGTTTGAATTTGTCATAAACCTTGTCTAATGACAGTGGATGGAAATTACAAATTAACATGGATAGGAACACATACACTATAAAATCTAAGTGGAAAGTGGTTTCTTTACTTCATGAAAATGATTGTGAGGAAACACTTTCACTAGTAGATTTTAAAGGATTGATAGAGTTAGCAGTTGTCATAATTTCATTCTCAAATTCGAGTATGATTACGACATACCTTTTCATAGTTCGAACTGTGAGAAATGGAAAATAGTTTGAACACTTCGGGACTTATTGCTATTAGTTCTGAAAGGGTTTAGACACACACATAATTTGTCTAATGAAAGGTGTATGAGCTAGAGAAGTATAGATAGAGGCTTATCAAAGCACCACGTAATAGAAATCTAAACTTTAGTAAGAAAGTCAATAGGTATTGATTTCTAGAAGTCCACCTGATTTCTGGATACATGTCAGAGCTAGTGGGAGCATAATTGTTATGCTGGTAAGAACATAATTGTTATGTTAGTGGAAGCATGATTATTATGTAAGGTGTTGCAAGTTAGCAATGCTATTTATAGGAAACAAAGTTCTAAATTTGCAAAGTTGCAGAATTTGGAAATTGTTTCGCTATAGGAAGTTATAGGGGAGAGGGCATTTATACTTTATTTCGAATCTAAAAGTTTAGATTTAATTTTTAATAGAACTTAGTCATGAATGTATATGAATGTCATGTTGAAATGTTTCAACATAGAAAATTCTATATATGGAAATATTTTAGCAAGAGACTGGTCAAGTATATGTCTTTATGTAAGACATTATGAATCGTATCCCATATGCTTCAGGTATAGGATCGATTGCATATGCTATAATATTCCCCTGTTCTAATTTTTTTCAAATGCCTAGCACATTAAGAGAGAAAAGGACTAGAACTGGATATGACTAAAGTTGTTAACAACTGTCAAGGACAATCGGAGGTTCGCTAAAGATTGGTTGTTTGTGGACAGTTGGAAGTATAGTATATTATTGGAAGAACCATATAGACTTGTTTTGAGTAGAGGTAACTCTTGTTCAGAATTGATAGTCATATGGAAATATGGAAGTGTTTTCATTATCGTAGTTGGATATTGAGATATATATGCGAGTTAGAAACTTTAATGCAAGAAGGATGTTCAAGGAATGCTCTTTGAATGTGAGACTTCATTTCCATAGAATTGTTTTGTAACAAATCTCCAATGGAATGTTTTGTAGTTTCATTGGCCAAGTCTCTGTGACTTTGGTGCCTAGACTTCACAAAAGGATCATTGCATGTAAGTTTAGACTCTAACAAACTCTAGTAGTGGCAAGAATTTGGTATTCTTACACCTGTGAAAAGGATTTGGAATTGTGAAATGTGCATCGTTGGAAATGTGTTTAATTGATCTATTTCACAAAGGAAAAGACCATAGATAAACATAGTGTGCATGCTTGGAACATGAGATGACTATTGTTTTGATTAAAGTATTAAGAGTATTGTTCGAAACATTATACAATGAATAAGGTCTAATTAATACGGTGATTAAATAATAAGTGTTTTATTTATATTTAAAAGTTTTGAGACCATATTGGATTAGGTTATTATTGTGGTTCACTTCGCATGTTTTACTTCCCGAATAATAAGATTATTCAAACATCCACAGTCAATCATACTTTTGGAAGTAAGTAGTGAATTAAGACTATCATGAATCCGACTATAGATTGTTTTACTTCCCGAATAATAACAAGTTTGTTGTAGTGTTCATGAGTACTCTTGGAATAGGAATTTGAGTATTGGATTAACCTGTAACAACCCATTATTTCAGATCTATGTAATAGTATAGATCAATTTGTAGTTCTTTTTAAAATAATGAAGAGAAATTTTTGTATACTATGTGCATTTACATAATCGACCCTCAAAAATGAAATGTTAAATAAACTTGTTTGGGATGAATGTAGTGGTAGAAATTGTGTCAAGGATTCCAAAAATATAAAGAACGCCCAAATCCATGTTATAACAAAAAAGTAATGACCTATCGAAAATCCGCGACAAAACCGGAAAAACGCAGTTTAACGTAAAAAGTGAAATTTTCAATAAAATGCTTTTTAGCCTTAACTATCTAAATGAAGGTTATAGTATACGTTAAACCGAGAGTGTCCATAAAAAGAACGTCTAAATCTGACTTTATATGAAGAAGTTATGATTTTTCTAACTTTTGACACAGCAGTACACAACCCGAAACTCGAAATTTAGTTCGAACAAATTTTGACCAAAACAACCTAAACGAGAATCGGAGGTCTTATCAAAAGAAATCCAATGGTAAAAAGACAGATGAAAACGGACGTCGGATGAAGAAGTTATGAATTTTTACCGAACTTTTCCTGTCCCGTTCTGTTAAAAATATAAATTTAAAAATAAAGTCATAATTAGCCGACAGAGTCTGAACGAAAGTTGTAGAGCATGGTCTCACCTACGCGTGGATATTAGGAAAGTCAAAAACGGTGTTTGTATGTAAAAGATATGAATTTTTGAAGTTTGAAAAAGAGAAGTATGCCCAGCGTACTCGGAAGCAAGGCCTCGGATTGACCACGTAGCCTCTTTCTTCGCAAGCGACACATATCTCGCTCAATCAACACGTCCGAAGCCAGGTATCCACTATGCACAGCGTACGAAAAGATTACGCCCAACGTAATGGGACTAGCCTCGACGCGTACCTGGTAGCCTCGCCACGTCCGAAGATCAGATAAGACTCAAATTAGTACGCTCCGCGTACAAAAAGTATGCCCAGCGTACTGAGATTTTCAGTAGTACGCCGAGCATACGTGAATATTACGCCCAACGTACCGAGGACCAGACCCCTCCTCTAAATAGGATGCGAGGCCTCCGGGTTTTGTTTAGAATTTTCAAATCCTCTCTCCACTTAAACACTCCTTTAAGCCTTTATAAACCCTCTGAAGTCCTAGGAACCTCCTTACCACCTGAAGCAAACCCGAAGTCCCGAAGTCCTCAATTTTAAGTTGAAACTCTGTCCGCGTGAAGCTGACTTTTCATAAAAAAACTCGCAGTTTCATCAAGAAAACTCATTTCTAAGAAACGAAACGTTGCCCGAATCATCAACTATCAAGTGAGTTTATACCCCTATATTTTCACTATTTTTATAATGTTTTAACGGGGGAAATACAAGTAAAATACAGGGAAATTTTTTATAAATAACAAACTTTATTCAAATAGTTTACGATTGTTATTTTTACTAAAATAAACATACTGTTTTACCAGTTCAGGATTTCATGTAACAACAAGCATATAAACTATAATAGGTATAGTTTATGAGTCATGCATACTTATCAATACAGTTGATGGAACTTACATATTTCTTTTCATATTTAGGATAACTTACGAAAACAACCATATAAATTATATTAAATATAATTTATGAGATATTTACAAAATATCTATTACAAAGATATTTTTCATTATTCTATACGTAACTATAAATATAGCATTTGCGAGACATGCTTCAAGTACTTATTTAAGTATAAAACAAAAGTCCTGAAAATTATAACCAAAGTCTCATTGAGGGAGAGTGTGACACTTGTGTATAGATCTATACGAGACTGACAATCCTGCACTTGCAACAGCTAGGTCGGCAGACCTGTGGTGAGAATTGTCGTATCATATTTCGACGCCTGAAGAACGTCGTGTTTCAGGCGAGGCTTAGGTCATCAAACATGGTTATGATAACTCACAATTTAGTATTCAATAATACGTTTAGTGTAAGAATAAGTAAACAACTTTACATAGTTTTATATAAATAAAACTATAAATGGTGAATCTAGATATTTACAACTTCATACAAGTATAAATACATAATACTATTCTAATACAGAGAAAACTTACTTTTCATAGTTTTATGGGAATTTAAAACTATATCATGCTACTTAAGAACACAAATACATATACAATAGAAAATATAGGATTTTCTGGGGAAAAACATGCTTACATTCTTCAAAGGAACAAATTACAGATTTCAATTACAAACATGCTTATGAACTCACCAACATAATTGTTGACACTCTTTTCAAAACTACTTGTATTTTCAGGAAATCGATAAACAGGTACCCACAGCTTTCGAGGAAGACAGAGTTTTAATAATTATGTCTTTTAATTATACTTTTTGGTGTCACATATACAACGATTTGAACACGAATGTAAAGTTATATTTTATCTATGTAATGAATGTTATACTTTGATTACTATTGTACATTGTTGTAATACTACATATGAAGCCATCCATCCCCGAATGTTTCTGTCGTTCTGGTTTGAGGGTGTGACGGATTGGTATCAAAGCATTGTTTATAGTGAACTCAGTATATCAATTAATAAAAAATATACAACTATAAATACAATGGACCGGAGTGCTCTGACTACAAGTATACTTTTAAAATATAAGTATTTTATAAGAAGTATACCAACACTCACACAAACAGAAATAGTATCACAGTAATAACTACATAAAAGTATTTGGATGTTGGACACTGCAGTTAAACTTAGACAGTTATGTAATCATATCTGGGATAAATACAGCATAATCAACTATATTTATTTGAGATACGACCAACATGTGTTTGGGAGTGATAGTAGTGTTGCGACAAGTCTAAAACTTACCAAACTCTACTCATATAGAAGAACTCTAGAACAAAATACAAATTTAAAATACTATAGGAGTATTTTGTAAAACTACATCATTTCTACGCATCTTATCTTTAATTCCTCGTATAGACTTTATGGCGGGATATCCTCCACCTGGAGATCCCTACTTCCCTAACCAAGGGAATAATGGTTGGATAAAAGATGATCCGAAAGAGGATCCTGAGGAGGATAGTGAAGAAGAAAATTCAGATGGCGCAGACTCGAAACCAGAGGTATATAATCCACCGCAAGGAGTACAACACCTAGTAGCCAAACAACATTTCCAAGGTCCGACCCCAGCATGGGGTGAAGAACTACACAGGTGGAGCCACCAACAAGGACAACGCCCTCCATTTGGTATGAACAGGGACTTTTATGAAATCAGTAATGGAGGATCGGCTGACATGGCCCTCCCTGTTATAGTGCATCGTATTTCTCGTTAGGTTGATCAATTATGTATATCGATCAACCGAATCCTAGAAGTCACTGCTGCCTCCCAAGAAAACGCCGTAAATATTCATCGTCTAGACGGAGATCACGATGAAACCAGACACCACACAGACATGTTGTCACACCCCAAATCCAGGAACGATGGAAACGTTCTGGGGCGGAGGACGTCATGTAAAGTATCACAACAGTGAAAAGTAGTAAACAAGTAAACAACATCATCCATTGCATTAGTAATATATTTTAATACAAGTGTGTTCTATACAGTTTATAGACACCAAAAATATGAATCAAAATAAAAGATGAGTCTTATAGGTGCTCCATCTTCTCAAAAGCTGGCATCGGTACCTGTCTACTGATGACCTGAGAATACAAGTTATTTTGAAAAAGTTTATCAGCATTAAAGCTGGTGAGTTCATAAGTATTTAGTGTCATAATTTGTGTGAAAATGTTTGTAAGAGTTTGTGTGTAAAAGTTTGTAAAATGTTTGTATCACCTAGAAAATCCTATATTTTCTATTAGTATAAAAGCATCCTTCTACCAAGGCATCATGTGTATAGTATATTTGTTCATTGTAAAAGTGAGTATTTTTCCCAAACGTGACTATCATTAGTAAAAATATAGTTTTACATTACTCTTTATGTGAGGAGGTCACAAGGTAGATGTAATGGGAAAATAATGAAGTACCGTAGTATAATAATATTATAACTACTATTGTACTAACTACCTTAAACCAATTGTTAATTAAGGTAAAATGTGATGTAATTGTAACCATACTTGATCGAACTAGTGAAACACGACGCTCGAAGACATCGAGATGTTATGACATGCATCACCCGAAGACCTGCAGGTCCCACTATAGCTAGCAGCAAGGTGTAGGACGGTCGGTCCAGTATAGATCTATACACGAATTCACGCTCTCCCTTCAGGAGACTCTGGATACAAGACGAGCCATGACCGAGATGCCATGCCCCGAGGTAGTGCCTCACATTTATTTCATAGTGTGTATATAGTGTATGTAATAGTGTAGTGTATGTCTTTCCTGATCCTTATCATAGTGAGTTCTCTACTATAGTATATAGTGTGTATGAATAGTATGTATTAGTGTATGTTCTCTCTATCTAGTGAATAGTATGTTCTCTGTGACTCTCATTATAGTATGTTCAGTTCTATAGTATAGTTTATTGTTTTACAGTATGTATTGACTCATGTATGAACTGACTCTTTGTGTGTTACATTGTACTAAAAGTAGTAAGTAGTATATCACTAAACTATACCTATTATAGTTTACTAGAAAGATTGTTTGTATAACTGAGTGTATTGAAATAAGACAGAAAGCTTTTATGTCTATACATATACACATGATATATAACTAAGGATCAAACGACACTCGGACAAACAATAGGGGACTCTAAGTCCACAACCAAACAAGGAACAGGAAATAGAGCGTATTATCAGTCCTAAGTCCTTCAAACCTTACTTATATAACTATATATGTATTGGACATGATTTGATAGTATATAAGTTTAAAGAGTTTTGAAAGTAAAGATTTGGAAACCAAAACTAAGTTTTATAAAGAGTTTAACATGTAAAACTGTTTGGAAATCATTTTGAAGTAGTTTTGTTGACAAGACAGTTTAAAGCATAGTAAATCCATTTTTGTATTAGTTATTAATCACATGTGATTGATATAATAACTAGTATGATTCAACTTGTATTCCCCCCCCCCCCATAAAAGCATTTAAAAATATTTAAAAGGTTAATTAAGGGGTATGAACTCACCTGTAGTGAGTGGATTGTATGGAAGTGTTGGACAAGGTGCTAGGTGTCAAGTGAAGACGTGAACACATACAATGATCCTATTTTGCATATAAAGACATATTTATGTATCTAATTAGTGATTATCACACCAATTAAGCAAGTATAAACACCTTAAAACATGGAAAACACTTTGGTCTAAGTGTTAGAAGGCCATTGGGTTGCATCAATGGAGTGTAAGGCATTGCATTTGAGTTTACGGCCCAAGGACCACTCCTTAAGGTGTTTACGGCCTAGGGTTTATGGCCCTAGTGGGTTTATGGCCGTAAACCCATGGAAAACTCCACAAAGTCGAAGTTTTAGGTCCTTAGCTCGATGGTGGTTGGTTCTAGTCTAAGTTCTAATCATTATGAAGGAAAATAGGGCATCATTGTACACTTATAGGGAGTTTACGGCCTTGGGAGATCCTTGGCCGTAAACTCTCTTCCAACCCAGAATTCTTGATGTTTCTAAGGTCTAAACAAGTTCATTCTAGTATATAATAATCTGGGACAAGTGTGCTTACAATCTAGAAGCTTGATTGGGTGTTTAAGGTCCAAGAACACTAGCGTGTGTTCTTGGTGTTCTTGGTGTTTTGAAGAACACTTGAAGATCTAAGTAAAAATGAAGAATTTGTGGATGAAATGATGTATAACAACTAGATGAAAGGTTATAACAACAAATCAAGTGAAGAAAAACTTACATTTTTGGAAGATTGGAAGAAGTGTGTAATGATACTTGAGAGAGAAGTTAGGAGTTCTTGAGTATAAAAGTTGGAAAATGAAGGAATGAAGAGTAAACTCATGCCTTAAGCATGAGTTTACGGCCATAAGGGAGTTTACGGCCTAAACTCCAAAAGTTTGGCCATGAACTCCTTATTAGGGTGTTAAATGTGTGTTTGCTACTCCAAGGCCCTAGCAAGTACTTCCTTTTATTTATTCGTTTAAAGAATTATTAATAAAACACCCAAAACGAATTTTAAACTGGATAGAAATTAGCAGAATTGTGTTTGACTTTTATTGGAAGTGCTTAACTGTAGGGTTCGTACAAATAAAAATTTCGCGGTGTCACACATGCTCTATGTAGAAATTATTGCTGCTCAAATCGAAATAAGAGCACTCCAAGAGCGTCAGACTACACTGGAGAGACATTTAAGGGAATCAGAACCCCATGTGGCAGAACCCAATACTAGGAGCCATACTCGCCGCAAGTAGTGTTTACACTACTTCTATTTTCTATTTTAATGTGAATTATGATGTCGAATGTATATACTAGTTTTTACTATATGTAAAAATCTATCCTACGATTAAGTGAATACACTACTCGTTGGTAGTAATGCTGTCTAATTTCCCTTTTTGTTGATATAATATAAACCTATATATCTAGGTCAAATTCTCCCAATTTATATACAAAACAATATATATCAATGAAAATGATAAGCATTTTATTTCATTAGGAGTTATTACAATTTTCATAAACATCTTACTTCATAAATTCTGGTTACAGACTTAAAGCAGACTCATTATGTTCAACTATACAAATCCATTACAAGTGTTGCTATAATTGAAGTTAGCGATTGTTTACTTATATGAGTAAACTTTTATTTTTTAATAGAACACTATAACAGTCAGGAGTTAATGCAATTGAAATTAAGATATGTCTTAACCAATTTCACCTAACCTATGATATTGTACTTATCATCATTTTCTTAAAACATTATAGATAAAAGATGCCTCCAAGAAAGCCCAACAGAAAGAAAAACAATCCACCAAATCCACCACCGTCGCCACCTCCACAATATGATGTTGCTATCTTTCAACCAGCAGTAGATGCCGCCATGTCACACCCCCAAACTGGAACAGCGGAAACGTTCGGGGGTGGAGGACGTCATGTTTAGTATCACAACACATGTATCATAGTAATCATAGTAACAAACAACCATTGTATTATTATTATTATTATTATTATAGTGTTCACAAAGTAGTGATTCACAAATGATTGAATCCAAAAGTAAATAACAAAACAAGACATGAAGCTACTATACTTCATCTTCTGAATCCCAGTGCGCATACCTATCTACTAGTTTCCTAAGAATACAAGTTATTTTGAAAGAGTAGATCAGGATTTAAGCTGGTGAGTTAATAAGTATTTTAGTGATGTAAAGTAAGTTGAAAGCTCTTTTTAGAAAACTTCACATGTTCCTTCAGAAAATCCTATATCTTCTGATGTGATGAATGAGAGTAAAAATGACTCTATAACTCCCTCTATGAGTACTAAATGGATACAAGTTATATACAATTTAGAGTAAACCGATAATCGATTGTGTAAATCTGCCCTAAGCCCACAACCAAACAAGGAACAAGGAATGAGGCGGAAGTCACACATCCCATTGTTTGTTAGATCTTCATTGTATATAACCCTGGCGTATTCATTTGGTACTTACGAAGTTAACTGTAATAGTTCTTTATATTTGATGAAAAAATTCTTTAAGAAAAACCCTTATTTCCTTTAGTAAAAATGGTAACCACAATAGATCCTTCTATAATCACATATATTATACAAGCTATATATAATCGAATATCGAACGGACAGTTAAATAGGTGAATCTTCCCTAAGCCCACAACCAAACAAGGAACAAGAAGTAAGGCGGAAAGCACACATCCAACTGCCTATTAGATATTAATTATATACAACTCTAATGTATAATCTAAGGTATTATAGAATTAACCACTAAAGGTCCTTTAAGTTATATTGGTTTAATAAAATGGATTCAACCCTTTTTCTGATAAGTTTCTAGTTTAGCCTACTAAATGTTCTAACCGAAAAGTATGTTTTTGTACTAGAAAACGATGTATTGAATTTGTATACTATGACCTGACATATACCTGATACTCCTTATGATTACTTGGTGTATACGGAATATATATATAGCTAAGATCGAATAGATAGTAGACTGGGTGAATCTGCTCTAAGCCCACAACCAAACTAGGAACAGGAAATGAAGCGGAAATTAATATATATCCCTGATGTATGCACTAAGTAATCATAAAGTTAGCATTATAGGCCCCTTTCTACAGAATGTTCACGTTACTAGGAAGTTATGTGTTTTATTTATTATTGTCAGGTACTTTGTAGATGTACCCCTTTATAAATAAATCTGGTACTTTGTAGATGTACCCCATATATAACTCTGGTACTTTGTGGATGTACCCCATATATATATATATATATATATATATATATACATATATATATATATATATATATATAAATCATGGCATATTGTAGATGCACCATATATATATATATATATATATATATATATATATATATATATATATATATATATATATATATATATATATATATATATATATCCTTATACCATGTTTATTATCATCTTTTGTTTAGAACAATGAGTTAATGATACATTCCCTTCCTAGGTTATTGGGAATAATTAGTATAAGTGTGTTAATCATGATTTGTTCTTATGTTATGGTATATTGTATGTTCCTCCCTGTTTCTCTTTATAGTATGTTCCTCCCTGTCCTAGTTATAGTATGTACTGAACCCATAAACTATACATATTATAGTTTACTAGTATGTTTACTTGAACTCATACTGACTTGAAGAAAATACTCATTTATCTACTGAGTTATGATTGTACTTTAAAAAAGGTGTTTTATAAACAATAAAGTAACATAAGTTAAAAAGAGTTTTTGAAACGGTTTTGATCACTTATAAAAGCATAAGAAATCTTTTAATCGTGATGATTATCACAAATAACATTTACACAATTATCTTTGTGTTCAACTTGTATTCCCCCCCCCCCCCCCCCCTAAAAGCATTTAAAACATTTAAAAGATTGATTATAGGGGTATGAACTCACCTTATGTGGGTGATTCAATTGAAGGTTCGCGTAAGGATGAGAATTTCCACGAATGAATTCCTGAAACACAAACAAGTCCTAAATGATATAAAATGGCATATATATGCATGTAATTAGTGTTTAAAACAACTAACATGCAAGGAAACAACCTTAGGGACTAGGAAACACTAAATGAAGTGTTACAATCACATATGATTGACTAAAGGGAGTTTACGGCCAAAGGGAGGTGTGTTCACATCCACACTTGAGTTTATAGCCATGGGTTCACGGCCAATGAGTGTATGGTCATACACTCATGGAAGAATCATGCAAAAGAGGTAATTGATCCATGGGAAACTAGTGTGTCTAATGTACAACGAGTTAAGGGTGGATTTCTTATGATTTGGAACCCTTTTAGGGTGTGTACGGCCAATGAATCTATGAAGGGTTCACGGTCGTACACCGTTCAAGATCATGAAGGTGATGTTGAAACATGAAGAATCAAGGCTTGGATCTAGTGGTCTTTCAAGTATAACAAGGTACATGATGAAATACTTACTATTTTGGGATCCTTGGGAGTTCGCGGCCACCAAGAACAAGTGTGTGTTCTTAGTGTTCTTGGTGAAAGATGATGATCTTAAATATCTAGAAAAAAGTGGTGAATTCATGGATGAAATCATCGAGTTGTACTAGATTAAGAAGGATATCAAGGAATACAAGGAAGAATCACTTACGATTTAGACAAGAAATGGAGTAATTCTTGATGATACTTGAGAGAGATTGGAAGTTCTTGAGTTGGAATTGTGAAGAATGATGAAGAAATGAGGGAAATATTTACATAAGGAAGGAGTTCACGGGTAGAGGGTGTGTACGGCCATACATAGGGTTTACGGCCGTACAGCCCATGTGTTGGGCTTTCTGGATCGATTGTAAACCAATGAAGTTAAGCTGACATAACCCTACACCAAATCCTTAAGTGTACTAGGCTTAGACCCATAAAATTATCCTTAACAATGCTAAAGGATAGCAGAAACAAGTCTGACTCTCGATTGATTGGCTGAACTTACAAGATAAATTTTTTGGGTTGACGCCGTGGCAGCAACAATAGCACGGATCAATGCCAGTGGCAACAGTGGGGAAGGTAGTGGTGCCCATCATTCTAATCATGGTGATAGTCTTGATCATCTGAAGGAATGTTCATACAAGGATTTCACCAATGCTAAACCTCGATTCTTTGATGGCACGGGAGGTGTCATTGCTTTAACTCGTTGGTTTGAAAAAATCGAATCAATATTCGAAATTTATGCATGCCCCCGAGGCTAGCAAAGTGAAATTTGCAGCATGCACCTTTACAGATAGAGCTCTCACTTGGTGGAATAGCCAAGTCAAATCCCTGACTCTTCCAATAGCCAATAGTATGGGTTGGAATGATTTGAAAGAACTAATGCTAGCTGAATACTACCCGAGGGATGAAATGCAAAAGCTAGAACAGGAACTCTGGGGTCTGAAGATGAAAGGCTCTGATATTACTGCTTACACTGCTAGGTTCAGTGACCTGGCTCTACTATGTTCTGGAATGGTCACCCCGGAGAGAAAGAATGTGGAAAGGTACATATGGGGATTAACTCCCCCGACTCAAGGGAATGTTCTAGCAGCCAATCATCTTACCTTTGATAGTGCCAAACATTTGGCATAGACATTAATAGATCATGGAGTTATTCAAGATTCCATACCAACTGTTCCTGAAAATCCAAAAGAAGGAGGCGGTAAAAAGAAATTCTAGAATAAACGAAAGGGGCAGTCATCATAGGAACCATCTAAGAAGCAACAAATTGTGGAAGTACACACTGCTATTGTTCCAACTACCATTCCTACTCCTACATCTACCATAATTTCTGCTACTCCATCAACCCCGATTCGATATGTTGGAACTTTTCCAAAGTGAGATAATTGTAACTTCCATTACACGGGATATTGCAAGGAAAGGCACTGCAGAAACCACAACTAGAAGGGGCATACTGTCTGTAACGCCCGTAGATTAGGGCTAGTCAAAATAGAGACGATAAGCGTCAAAAATGACTTTTTGATAGAAGATTATTTAGAACGAATAATCTTAACTAAATTGTTGTATATGTTACAAGGATTTCGTACATATAAAGAACGTTGAAATTCGAGTTACAACGAAGAAGTTATGACCTGTCGAAGTTTCGCGACAGGATCGGCACGACGTTGAATGACGTAAAAAGTGAATTTACGTTAGAGCGATATTTAGCCTTAGCAATATAAACGATAATCGAATATCTCGTTATTAGTAGTGCAATGGTGAAAAGACAGACGAAAACAGACGTTGGAGGAAGAAGTTATGAATTTTTTAACGGACATTTCCTGTCTCGACCTGTTAAAAATATAATAATAAAAATAAAATCAAAATTAGCCGACGGCCTAAATGAAAGTTGTAGATCTTAGTCTCACCTACGCGTAGATATAAAGAATGTCAAAAACGGAGCTCGTATGCGAAAGTTACGCAAGTTTGAAGTCTGCTTAATCGAGTACGCCCAGCGTAATTTTGGAGTACTCCCAGCGTACTCGGAACCGCCTCAGCTACGCATGCAATGACGTCACTCGAGTACATATGCATGCAATGACGTCGCGTACGCCCAGCGTAAGGCTTAGTACGCCCAGCATACCAAGATTTACGCCTAGCGTAATCCCAGATTCAGCACCCTATAAATAGAATGCGAGGCTGCCTTATTTCTTTGCTCATTTTCTCTTCTCTCTCTCCCGTTTTGCCTCGATTTTCGTGCAAGAAATATCCCAAAGCCCCGGTATCATTCCCGAGACCTGAAGCAAGTCCCGAAGCCCCGAAGATCTCGAGAAGAAAGATTCCCGAGCCAAAGCTCTGCCCGCGTGAAGCCCAGTTTTGGAGGAAAACATCTCGGTTTCATCGCAAAAGATTATTTCAAGAGCCGTAGCGTTGTCCGATCATCTTCTAATCAAGTGAGTGTATAGTCCCTCTCATAAATACAATATTAATACAAGTATTGTTTTAATGTATTAAGTATATGTTTTGGGTGAGTGTATAGTTACTTTCTTCTAACACATAAGTATGAAGTATTTGCTATGAAATACGTGTTATGTGTTTATATATTGTTGTTTATTTGAGATGTTGGTGGAACGGATGAACTATATAGGTTTTAATGAGTTAAACTGTATATGTATTTTACAACTACAAATATGTTGGGTAGTACATGGGTAGATGAGATCCGTGAGTATGGATGAGATCAAGAGGTTAGTTTTAGATCTGTGAGCAGGGATCAGATCAAGAGGCTAGTTTTAGATCCGTGAGTATGGATTAGACCAAGAGGTTACTTTTAGATCCGGGAGTATGGATCAGGTAAAGAGATAAAACTTGTTATTAGTCTGGGAGTATGGATTAAGACTAAGTTAATTGTCCCTAGTCCGGGAGTCTGGATTGGGCACAACTATTGATCCGGGAGTATGGATCAGATCAGGATTAAGGTAGAGTTAATTGTCCCTATTTCGGGAGTATGGATTGGGTACAATTATTGATCCGGGAGTATGGATCAAATCAGGAGGCTAGTTTTAGATCCGTGAGTATGGATCAGGTAGTTTTAGATCTGTAAGTAAGGATCAGGTGGAAAGGTTAGTTTTAGATCCGTGAGTAGGGATCGGGTAAAGAGGAAAATTTTAGATACGAGAGTTTAGATCGTGTCGTTGTGAGGATCGATGGGGTGGGATAAGAGTTGCCTTTATATGGTGAAATTGTACAAGTTTAAATGTTCTATATTTATAAATATATGATATAACATTGTGGGATGAAAACCCTATATGCTCACCAGGCTCCCAAGCCTGACCCACTCAGTTTTCTTTGTCTCACATGTATCGATACGAAGACATATTTCACAGAGAGAATTAAAGGAGATATAAACCATTAGTGTAATTGAATGTAAGTTCTGTTTATGCTTATATGTCTGTATCGAAACATGACATCACGATGTTTTATTATTAAATGAAAATACATTCCTTTTGAGAAATGTTTTGATAAGTTATTATCATATCTTGTTTTGGAAACAAATTCTGCAACCATTTTCTTTAAAAGATTACTCTGATTTTAAAACAAAGCATAAACAAATCGGTCTTTTCTGGCCGTGAAATTGGGAATGTCACACTGCCCGCTTCTGTAAAGCACCAGCGCTGCCTATATCTCAAGTCCTCGCCACAGGAGTTAGTTAATCTTGTTATGAGTGTGGCGAAATCGGGCATTACAAGAGAAACAGCCCAAAGACGAAGAATACTGGGGGTACAGGGAGAGTTTTAGCAATTGGCCACGAAGAAGCTATGGCAGATCCTACCGTGGTTACTGGTACGTTTCTTCACAACAATTCTTACGCGTGCGTTCTTTTTTATAGTGGTGCGGAGAAAAGTTTCGTGAGCCATGAATTTAAACATCTACTTAAACAAACTCCCTAATCCTTAAAGGACATGTTCACTGTAGAGATGACTAATGGCAAGACCGAGAGCATAAACGATATATGCATATGGTGTACACTTACTTTAAACAGTTATTCCTTTCAAATAGACCTTATGCCAGTCTCCATAAAAAGCTTGACAACATCATCGGCATGGACTGGTTAAGTCCTCATCGTGCCGATATTCTATGTTACGAAAAGGCCATTCGCCTCAATCTACCAAATGGTAAATCCCTTGTTATCTATGGCGACAAACCTAGTGCAAATCTTCAAATCATTTCTTGCATTAAGGCCAGGAAGTATCTTCGCAAATATTACGGCGCCTTCTTAGCTCACGTAGTTAATAAAACACAAGAAGTGAAAAACATCAAGGATATTCCTGAAGTCTGTGATTTCCCTGATGTATTTCCTAAAGATCTCTCAGGAGTTCCTCCTGAACGCCAAGTCAAATTCCGGATCGACTTAATCTCTGGAGCTACCCCAGTAGCAAAATCCCCATATCGTCTTGTACCTTCAAAGATGCAGGAACTATCCAGTCAATTAAACGAATTTCTCAATAAGGGCTTTATAAGACCAAGCTTCTCACCCTGGAGAGCACTATTGTTATTCGTGAAAAAGAAGGATGGATCGTTTCGCATGTATATAGACTACAGGGAATTAAACAAACTTACCGTTAAAAAGCGATACCCTTTACCACGGATAGATGACGTCTTCGATCAACTCCAAGGAGATAGTTTCTTCTCCAAGATTGACCTGAGATCAGGATACCATCAGCTACGAGTCCAAGAGACCGAGATTCGAAAGACTGCTTTCAGAACTCTCTACGGTCACTACGAATTCGTAGTAATGCCCTTTGGTCTAACGAATGCACCCGTAGTATTCATGGACTTGATGAATCGAGTGTGTCGACCTTACTTAGACAAGTTTGTTATAGTCTTCATTGACGATATACTAGTCTATTCTCAGAGTAAGGAAGAACACAGCCAACTCTTGCGACAAGTCTTGGAAACCTTAAGGGCGGAGAAATTGTACGCGAAGTTCTCAAAATGTGAATTCTAGATTCGAAAGGTAGAGTTCCTAGGTCATGTAGTCAACAAGGATGGGATACATGTTGACCCCTCCAAGATCAAGGCTATCGAAAGTTAGGCGACCCCACAAACCCCAATAGAAATTCGTCAGTTTCTAGGTCTCACTGGCTACTACATGTGATTCATTCAGAACTTTTCAAAGATCGCAAAGCCACTCACCACCATGACCCAAAAAGGTGTGATATTCAAATAGGAGGAGAAAAGAGAAACTGCTTTCCAGACATTAAAAGAAGCTCTTTGCAGTGCACCGATCTTGTCCCTCCTATAAGGGATAGAATATTTTGTAGTCTATTGCGATGCGTCCAAACAAAGGCTAGGTTGCGTTCTGATGCAGCGAGGAAAGGTTATATCCTATGCCTCGAGACAGCTTAAGAACCACGAAGTCAACTATACTACGCACGATCTCGAACTGGGAGCAGTGGTTTTTGCCTTGAAAATCTGGAGGCTTTACCTATATGGTACGAAATGCACAGTCTTTACTAATCATAAAAGCCTCCAACACATCTTTGATCAGAAAGAACTTAACATGAGACAACGAAGATGGGTAGAGCTACTAAATGATTACGAATGTGAGATTCGCTATCACCGCGGCAAGGCCAATGTGGTAGCAGATGCCCTTAGTCGGAAAGAGTACTTGGGTCGTCGAGTAAAGTCTTTGACCATGACCATTCATTCCCACCTATCCATACAAATCAAGGAGGCTCAACCGGAAGCCTTGAAACCTTAGAACATGACAGGTGAAGCCTTAAGGGGAATGGAAAAGAACTTGGAAATCAAGGGTGATGGAGTATGTTATTTCATGAATCAAATTTGGACACTGAAGTTAGGTGGCTACAGAGATGTTATCATGAACAAAGCTCATAAGACTTGATACTCCGTTCATCCGGATTCAGACAAGATGTATCTAGACCTTAAGAAACTCTATTCGTGGCCAAACATGAAAGCTGAGATAGGTACTTTTATGGGAAAGTGTCTAACTTGTGCCAAAGTAAAAGTAGAATATCAAAATCCCTCAGGTTGACTTCAATAGCCAGAAATACCTGAGTGAAAGTGGAAGCGGATTACAATGGATTTCATAACCAAGTTACCCAGGACAACGGGTGGTCATGACACCATTTGGGTTATTGTCAATAAATTAACCAAATCCGCACACTTCTTGCCAATAAAAGAAACTGATAAAATGGAGAAGTTAAGAAGGACGTACCTTAAAGAGATAGTACAATTGCATGGTATGCCAATATCTATTATCTTTGATTGAGATAGTAGATTTACCCCCCGGTTTTGGCAATCATTGCAAAAGTCCTTGGGAACCAATCTTGACATGAGTATAGTGTACCATCCTCAGACCGATGAGCAAAGCGAGAGAACCATACAAACGCTAGAAGACATGTTAAGAGCTTGTGTGATAGATTTTGGTAAAGCTTGGGACACCCATTTACCACTAGTTGAATTCTCTTACAACAATAGTTATCACACTAGCATCAAAGTTGCAACCTTTGAAGCTCTCTATGGCCGTAAGTGCAGATCTCCTCTGTGTTGGGCTGAAGTGGGCGATACACAACTACCCAAGAACCAAGTAACCGACAGTACTTTAACCGGTCCCGAAATCATTCAAGAAACCACAAAAAAGATTATACAAATCTAGGAACGATTGAAAGCTTCTCGTGATAGACAGAAGAATTATGCAGATAAATGACAAAAACCCTTGGCATTCCAGGCTAGTGAGTGCGTTCTATTAAACGTCTCACCTTGGAAAGGAACGATACGTTTCGGCAAAATTGGAAAACTAGGTCCAAGGTACATCAGACCATTTGAAATTTTTGCTAGAATTGGTCCGATTGCTTATAAACTCAAACTACCGCATGAACTCAGTAACATTCATCCCACTTTTCACGTATCAAATCTCAAGAAGTGTCTGTTTGATGAGACTCTTGTCATTCCACTCAATGAAATTGAATTAAACGAGATTCTACACTTCGTAGAAGAACCAGTGGAAGTCATTCATAGAGAAATCAAAAGAACAAAACAAAGTCGTATACCAATAGTGAAGGTTCGCTGGAATGCCAAATGAGGACCTGAATTCACTTGGGAATGGGAAGATCAGATGAAACAAAAATATCCACATCTTTTCCCTAGTCCATGAGTACCACTTTATAAATACTTTCGGGACGAAATTCCCTCAAATGGGGGGATAATGTAACAACCCATTATTTTAGATCTATGTAATAGTATAGATCAATTTGTAGTTATTTTTAAAATAATAAAGAAAATTTTTTGTATATACTATGTGCATTTACATAATCGACCCTCAAAAATAAAATGTTAAATAAACTTGTTTGGGATGAATATAATGGTAGAAATTGTGTTAAGGATTCCAAAAATATAAAGAACGCCCAAATCTGAGTTATAACAAAATAGTAATGACCTATCGAAAATCCGCGACAAAACCGGCAAAACACTGTTTAACATAAATAGTGAAATTTTCAATAAAATGCTTTCTAGCATTAACTATCTAAATGAAAGTTATAGTATACGTTAAACCGAGAATTTCCATAAAAAGAACGTCTAAATCTGACTTCGTATGAAGAAGTTATGATTTTTCTAAGTTTCGACACAACAATACACAGTCTGAAACTCAAAATTTAATTCGAACAACTTTTGGCCAAAACAACCTAAACGAGAATTGGAGATCTTATCAAAAGAAATCCAACGGTAAAAAGACAGACGAAAACGGACGTCGGATGAAGAAGTTATGAATTTTTAACGGACTTTTCCTATCTGTGCCTGTTAAAAATATAACTTTAAAAATAAATTCAAAATCAGCCGATGGAGTCTAAAGTAAGTTATAGAGCATGGTCTCACCTACACGTGGATATAAAGAACGTCCAAAACGGATTTCGTATGTAAAAGATATGAAATTTTGAAGTTTGAAAAAGAGAAGTATGCCTCGCGTACAAGAGTATGCTTATGGTACTCGAAAGCAAGGCCTCGGATTGACCACGTAGCCTCTTTCTTCGCAAGCAAAACGTATCTCGGTCAATCAACACGTCGAAGCCAGGTAGCCAGTACACCCAGCGTATGAGAAGATTACGCCCAGCGTAGTGGGACTAGCCTCGACGCGTACCTGGTAGCCTCGCCACGTCCGAAGATCGGATAAGACTCAAACTAGTACGCCCCGCGTACAAGAAGTACGCCCAACGTACTAAGGTTTTTAGTAGTACGCCCAGCGTACGTGAATATTACGCCCAATGTATCCAGGACTAGACCCCTCCAATAAATAGGATGCGAGGCCTCCGGGTTTTGTTTAGAATTTTCAAATCTTCTCTCCACTTAAGCACTCCTTTAAGCCTTTCTAAACCCTCCGAAGTCCCGAGAACCTCCTTACCACCTGAAGCATGCCCCGAAGTCCCGAAGTCCTCAATTTTAAGCTGAAACTCATCCCACGTGAAGCCGACTTTTCATCAAAAACTCTCTGTTTCATCAAGAAAACTCTTTTCTAAGAAACGAAAGATGCCCGAATCACCACCTATCAAGTAAGTTTATACCCCTATATTTTCACTATTTTTATAATGTTTTAAGGGGGGGAAATACAAGGAAATTTTGTATAAATAACAAAATTTGTTCAAATCGTTTATGATTGTTATTTTTACTAAAATAAACATACTATTTTACCAGTTCAGGATTTCATGTAACAACAAGCAAATAAACTATAATAGGTATAGTTTATGAGTCATGCAGGATAACTTACAAAAACAACCATATAAAACTATAAATGGTGAATCTAGAACGTCGTGTTTCAGGCGAAGCTTAGGTCATCAAGCATGGTTATGATAACTCACAATTTGGTATTGAATAATACGTTTAGTGTAAGAATAAGTAAACAACTTCACATAGTTTTATATAAATAAAACTATAAATGGTGAATCTAGATATTTACAACTTCATACAAGTATAAATACATAATATTATTCTAATACAGAGAAAACTTACTTGTCATAGTTTTATGGGAATTTAAAACTATACCATGGTATTTCAGAACACAAATACATATACAACAGAAAATATAGGATTTTCTGGGGAAAAACATGTTTACATTCTTCAAAGGAACAAATTATATATTTCAATTACAAATATGCTTATGAACTCACCAACTTAATTGTTGACACTCTTTTCAAAACTACTTGTATTTTCAGGAAATCGATAAACAGGTACCCACAGCTTTCGAGGAAGACAGAGTTTTAATAATTAAGTCTTTTAATTATACTTTTTGGTGTCAAATATACAATGATTTGAACACGAATGTAAAGTTATATTTTATCAATGTAATGAATGTTATGCTTTGATTTCTATTGTACATTGTTGTGATACTACATATGTAGTCATCCTTCCCCGAATGATTCTGCCATTCAGGTTTGGGGGTGTGACATAACCCATGCTCAGTTATTACTTCATGAATTTTATCACAAGTAATTTTGAGATGATAATATCTTATATTCTTGAAACGGGGACATATGGGTTGTTGTTTACGAGTTAGGCGTGCATTGATAATACGTAAACGTGTCAATAACTTTATGTTATAAAACGTATTTTTGTGTGTGATTTAATGAGTAAATTGTGCAAGCATATTAGTCGAAGTTTATCCTTTCCTTTTACCCTAAATGGGATAAAAGCAATATCTGTGGGCACCTAGATGATTTAGTGATGACACCCTAAGCGCTTGGCCAAGCCTGGACTGATTTGATTTGTTTAATTAGTCAGTCGTCATAAATCGGAAATTGGGAAACAACTCTTGGACAGAGAGAATGATTATAATCCATGTCTCATGTCCATTCGATATCTTGTAGAATGGTGCAATATTTGATCACTTATCTAAAGGATGTGTCATTGATTATATCAGAGTTCGACAGTGGCTTTTGAAAGCTACGATTGTTGATCAAAATTTTGAAGTCATACTTGCAATAATAGTTATTAGACTTATCCAAGTGGGAGATTGTTGGATTAGGTGTCTAAGCCCATAACTATAATTGGTACGTACTTGATTTAGTTGTAACATGGTCCTTTTGGGTTGCCTTCACCCATGCAACTTAACAGGATGACTGGTGGAGAGAGAGTATGATTTATTATTTGAAATAATAAATTGGTACTCAAATGTTTTTATTAATATATTATAAGATTAATATATTATTTAGAAATCATATTATTAATTAATAATTAATCAGAAATTAATTTGATATTAATTTTGGGATTAAAGGAACTGATTAATAATGGAGGGGTTGTTTTGCAAATCATTGATAGTTATAGAACTTGGCTATTGGACTCCTTAATTAGGAGTGGATGAAATCCTATAGGTAGGCCCTATAGATTTCGTCCAATGCCTCATAAGGAGGAGTCCATGGGCTGCTTAAGCCTTAAGCAGAAATTAGGGTTTCCTCCAGAAACCCTAGCAGCCCACAACTATATAAGGAACCCCCCAGTCATAAGAATTTCAGCCAATGCTTATGAAACCCTAATGTATCCGATTTTCTTGTCTCTCCAACTCATCATTTGCATTGGGTATTTCTGACTCCTTTAGAGGTGCAACACTTGGGGCACTAAGCTTTCAAGAGTCAAGGATCTTCAAAGGTGTTCTTGTTATTACAATATAACAAGTGAGGTATTCTTCTTACCCTATTTCATATATGAATTTCAAAAATTGTATGCTAGTTCTAGGGTTATTGCTTTGGTACTCAATTTGCATGTTCAATAGAGAAAAACTTAGATACAAAGCAATTAGGGTTGCATGATCACATAGGAATGTAGATATGCTCAAAACCTATCACTAGGATATCTAGGTGCTGGCCTACCCATTCGGTCCCTTTCAACCGGTTACGGAGTCTATTCACCCCTACCACTACAACATAATATCCTAGCATATAAGTGTATAGAATCACATACTGCCTAGCATATCTGGGTGTTGGCCTACCCCTTCGGTCTCTTTTGACCAGTTACGTGGTCTACATCACCCCTACCACTACCACATAATTAGATAGAAATAAGCACATAGATCATAACAGATAGTGGCATACCAGACAATTATCACAAAGACAATCATCTCTACTATAAACAACTACTAGTGGGCCGATATTTGTGTCTTCAACCCACTCATACAGGAAGGTAACTCACTTCAACTATGTGTGCCGAAATCATACTCCTCGGATGGCTCGGGACTCCTCTCCCTAAAGCATAGCAAGTCCCTTAGTTAGTTATTGGGCCTAAGTTGATGGGTTTTGGTCCTAAGAACATCCTATATGCTCATACAAACCCTAATGCTTGGATCTAGGTTTCTCTATTGTACATGCAAGTTATCCAAGACTATAAACCCTAATTCTAGCATACAAGTAATCATATTAACAAAAGCATAGGTTTAAGATGTTACCTTGATTGTTATGTAGCAATAACAATCCCAAATCTCCTTGTATTGACTTTAGAAAGCTTAGAGTCACAAATGTCACTCCTCTAATGGTTCGCAAACACCATAAGCAAGAGGATGAAGAGGAGAGAGGATGGAGGCTGCCAAAAACCGTCTACAAACCCTAGAGGAGTCTTGTCCACGTTTTTGGTCCTTAAGGGGTCTATTTATAGTGAGGCTATTAGGGTTATCTAACAAGGAAACCCTAATTTGGATGCTTAAGCCCTAAGCAACCCATAGACTCCTTTAATTAAGGCCTTGGACGATTTCCTTATGGGCTTCCCCATAGAATTCGTCCACTCCTTAATTTAATACAATCCATAGCCCAAATTGCAATTATCTTATAATTACAATTCCGGTCCCTTAAGTTTAATTAATCTCTTTTAGTCACAAAAGTAATTACCAATTAATTATTGACTAATATTAATTAAACAATATGATTTCTCCTTTAATATATTATTCTCATAATATATTAATAAATCATATTTAATCCTTTCTCTCCATAATTCATCCTATCAAGTTGCTTTGGTGAAGGCAACCTAAAAGGACCATGCACCATCGCGTCAAGTACATACCAAAATAGTTATGGACTTAGAAACTAATCCAACAGTCTCCCACTTGGATAAGTCTAATAACTTTTATGCGTATGACTTCAGATCCTGATCTGCAATCGTAGGTTTCCAAAGCCGCTGTCAACTCTGATCCTATCAGATACGCGTGTCCTTAGATAAGGGATCATATATTCCTCCATTCTAGATATCGTATGAGACATGATTTCAAATCATTCTCTTTGTACTATATCTCGATTCCCGATTTATGACGACTGACTAATTGAACAAATCAAATTAGCCCTAGCCCGGCCGAGCATTTACGTTTGTCATCACTAAATCATCGAAGGGCCCAAGGATATCGCTTTTATCGTACTTTGGATAAAAGGAACGGATAAACTTTGATACAATGCTTGCTTGCACTCACTCGCCGAATTACACACAATAATATGTTTTATAACACTAAGTTACTAGTGCGTTTACATATTATCAATGTGCAACCGATTTGCAAGATACAACTCACACATATCGGTTTCAAGAATATAAGATGTTATCGTCTCACCAATGACTCGTGATACAATTCATGGAGTGATCCAAGTGAGTGTGGGTTTAATCCAATTCTCAAATCATATTCATAAGCACTCATGAACGTTGCAGCAAACATTTGCTTATGTCTAATACACCTTTAGACAATCCACACACCAATTCACGACAGTCTTCTTTCATATCTACTTCCAACATATGAACGACTGTAGCCCGTTTGAATAATTTGACTATTCTTAACCAATTAAATTATTCTGGAAGTCAAAACATGCAAAGTGAAACACAAGAATAATACTAATCCCATATGGCGTCAAACCTTTGAGTATAAATAAAACACCTTTTATTTATCACCATATCGATTACTCATTATTTGTTGTTTCGGGTAATCAACTTCTTACTTGAATTATGACACTTGTCCCATGCTCTTATCATGCACACAATGTTTACCTATGGTTCTTACTTTGTGAAATAGACCAAATTGAGCACATTCCCAATCATTCTCATTTCACAACTCCAAATCTTTTTTCCATAAGTGAAAGAATATCAAATTCTTGCTGCTTATAGATTAAGCTAGATTTTAACATTTTATGCAATGATCCTTTCGTGATATCACTGCACCAAAGTGACAAATACTATTGCCAATGATATTACAAAGTTCTCTATTGGAGATTGTTACAAGACAATTACTTAAATATGATGTCTCTCACTCAAAGTACATTCCTTTGAACATCCTTTTGCATAAAAGTTTCTAATCTAGTCATAGGTTTTCAATATTCAATTCCCAATATGGATACGCTTCCATATTTTCCATATGACAACTTATTCTTAATAAAATCTTATCTATTCATAATAATGTCGATATGGTCCATCCAATATGGAAACATTTCCATATTTTCCATATGACAACTCATTCTTAATAGAATCTTTTCTATTCATAATAATGTTAATATGGACCGTTCAATACCATGCTTCCAACTACTCACAAGCAACCAATCGTCGTCGAACTTTGGATTATCCTTTGATAGTTGTTTAATTATTTTAGTCAAAACCGATTCTAGTCCCTTTTCCCTCTAAATGCGCTAGACATTTGGAAAATTTTAGAATGGTCAAACATTAAAGCATTTGCAATCCATCCTATACTCGAAGCGTATGGGACCCGATGCATAATATTTTATTTGCTATGTTCTCAAAATTCGAATTGTTAAGAGGAATGCCGTAATCATAATCGAAATTTTAAGAACACACTATGTACCTTTGACTAAATTTTATTAACATTCCACAACCTAAGCCTTTTGATTTGAAATGAAGCATAATACTCTCTCCCTTAATTATAGCAAAACAACTTTACAACCTTTACTACTTTGCAAGGTATAACTCTTGTTTTCTATAATTAATATTCCCAACCTTGCAATATTTTCCTTAATAATCATACAATCATAACATTTATGCTCCCACTATCATGATGATTGTTATAAACATAACACTTATGCTCCCACTAGCTTTGACATGTATTCAGAAATAGCTTAACTTTCAGAAAAACAATGCTTATTGAATTTCTTAAGTTCATGTTTCTAATACTTAATGCTTTGATAATCTTTTATCAAGGCCTCTTATACACCTTTGCCTTAGATAGTTCATATGTGTGTCTAAACAATTAAGACTAATTGCCAAATCTCACAATTCAAATCATGGAAAGGGATACCGTAACCATAATCGAATTCGAGAATGCAATTTTACAATCACTATCTTCTTAAAATCATTCTTAGTGAAAGCATTTCCTCACAATCATTTTCATGAAGGGGGAAATCTTATGACACTTAGATTTTAATGGTGTATTTGTTCCTATCCATGTGAATTTGTCAAAACCAAAGTTTACGACAAATTCAAACTAATATGGATCAAACTTTCTTGATCTCGATTTCTTGCCTTTATGGTAGCATAGCTTCCCACCATGTCTTCCAAGTAGTTAAGCAGCTCACCTTTTTCTTATCAATGTACTTTCCATTGATCAAGTTCCTTGCCTTTTATGCTTTCAAATGAGAACTCATAGAACTCACATGCATAATTAACTTAATTGGAACGGCACAGAAACAAAATAGTGTCAACACGATAGGTTGTAAACCTCAACTCGTGTGCTAGTGATGATTGGTAAGGTTTATTTGATTTGTTCTTGAAACCTTTCAAGACCATTAAGACTCCTACTGACTCCTTGACATATAAGATTCTCTTGTCAAAACATTTCTTGACAAACAAATATTCAAGAGTTAGTGTAGCTTTTATCAAAACTCTTCATAAATTGGTCCTAGTTGGTCTTTGTCCTATCCAAGACGTCACAACTTTCCACATTTGATGAATGTTACAAACCTTCTTAATACTTTTCACTCAATGTCACAATCTTAACTTTAAGACTTGTTATTGGAACGAAGTATGATTGACTTCTTGATTTAACCATTTCTTTAATCCTTGATTCCTCTTCTTAAACATACAATTGTACTAAGACTCACTTAGAGGATTAATTGAGATATGGTTCTTAATCATTAAGACCTATCATAAAGCATAAAAGGTACTCTCCCTTCTTCTAAGAATGGAGAAACTTTTATCTTTCTGCCTGCTTGATTCTTCTTATTCGTTCTACTATTGATTTAAACTTTTTCAATCAATTCAGAATTACACTTAATCTTGTAAGTATAATCATATTTACTAGACCTTTAGTAAATCATGACGAATATCATTGTTACTTTTATGGTGGACTTGATCAACACGCAACTTTGTGTATTCGATCTCCAAGTCCTTCACTTGACACTTTGTCAACGAATTAGTCTAATTTCCAAATATGAAATTTCTCATTCATCGTGCAACCAAGTTGCATGATTCCAAGTTTTTGTCCAATTGAAACTTGGGCGATGAGAAACTCTCCCTATTTGGTAAATTCTCGACTTTCCATAAATAACATAATAAGAACCAAATCCATTATTGTTAATAATAGAAACATTTTAACATCAATTTTTCATACACGCCATTGTAAGGATAATATAAATAATATAAAAATCAAAATTTATTTTATTGCGGAAAAATTTGTCCTTACAATGCAATTCATTGAAAAACTATGCTAATACATCTTTCTTAGCAATCTAATTCTAACTCTAAGTAGTAGCTCAAGAATCTAATCTTCTAGAAATGCGATCGAAATCCATTCTTTCACGGTTAGATTCTGCTCACTTCTTCCCTTAAGCTTCCTCTCTTTTCTATGATCCTATAAAACATCAATTGCAATCTTATCACATTATGTATTAAGAATCTAGAATAGAAGCTTAAAAGATTTAGTTAATGGATTTTACCTATATTAGAGCCATACGTTTCGACTCTCCCATCTCTTAGATCTCTTAGGTAAATGGGGCAGCTTCGTCTCCAATGCCCTTTCTCTTGGCAATAAAAGCAGATTGACTCTTTTGGAACAGGACATGGAACTACTTCAGACATTGCTTTTCTTTTATGATCAAACTTTTTGATCATAGCAAGTCTTTCATTGCCATAGTCTATATCCATAGAGGTCTTGAAGGCAGATTCACCAATCAACTTTGCTTTTCTATTGCGCCCAACCATTGTTGATTCAGCAGCAATAAGCATATAGGTGAGATCTAGAAGGGTCACGTCGCGGTTCATCATATAGTACTCTCTTACGAACTCACTATATGAGTTAGGAAGTGACTGAAGAACCCAATCAACAACCATTTCGTCACAGACAACGGATCCCAACATTCTTAACCTATCAATGTGTGACTTCATCCCTAGGACGTGTGCACACACCGACTTTCCTTCTTTATGTTTACTTGCCAAAAGGGCTTGAGTGATCTTGAACTTTTCAAGCCTTTGAACTTGTGGGTTAGGGAGAATAATTAGAGGAGGTGGAGGAAGTGAAGCATGATTTCTTGTTCCTCGATCGAATCGTGGAATATCATCTTCATGTGGAAAGCTTGTTCCACGGGATTTGGGAAGACATCTACAAAACGGGAGAAAACGAATTCAAGTTAGTTGATTGATTGAGTCCTTAGTAAATCACCCAAATGAGATACTAAGGCTAGGACCCAACACAATATTCCACAACTCAGGAGAGGGATGCCGTAACCCTAATTGCAGAACATTTAAAGGTAAGTGAATGACGATTCACTAATTTCCACCATGAAAAACGAAAAAGAAATTTAAGTTTTAAATCTATGAAACTCCTAGATCCTATGAGATTCATTGAACATTTCAATGGCATGTTTAAATCTCGATATGCCCCTCTTGTTTGTGACTGGGATGCCGAGGATCACAAAGCGGGTGTGAATAATCATGCAAACTTACATGATGCTCTCACATGTTACAGTCACCTATTCGATGTGTCGGTAAACCACACACGCTCCACCGAACTATGACAAACATTGAGTCACCCATTGCTACCTTTACTTAGAACCATTTAGTGTGCCGGTAAACCACACACGCTCCACTAACGTCTTCGCAAGGGCACAAAGTGTAATTTCATGGAATTGCATCAATTCACTTTTGCCTAAGTAACTAAGATTGGGAATTTGAAAAACATTTAGTTACTTTAGTAATTCATTATACTTATAATGGAAGATTTCGTCCTATCCTACCCGTTTGGCTAACGACCCTCCACTAGTCAAGAGTGCGGTGGGTAAGAGTGGATACCCATTCAATCGTCATTTTATAGGCAATTTCCTTAAACACCCCTTATAGACCAGCTTCGTGAATGAGGCCTACTAACGGTAAGATTGACTTCTACTCATACATATATATAATGTTAGACTTTTAATGTTATATATAGTATAGGGTGTATTTTACACTTTTAAAATACTATGTGGTTAAATTTAACAATTACACTTTTAATTCAATTAAATTGTTAACCTAAACTTTTATGGATTTATTAAACCTCTTTTAATTATACACCTTAATTAATTAATAAAACCATAAGGGTGTGATTTGAACTTTTCAAACAATACTAGGGTTTTAAAATTTAACATTCCTAATTAAACTTTTAATCAACTATTAAATTCCAAAACTTGAGGGCAAGTTTTGAAACCTTTTTCAAAACATTAGGGTTTCAACTATTTAAATTTCAAAACAACAAAACTTTTTGGGTTCAAATTTTAAACTATAAAACCTAAAGGGGAAAATATGAAACTTTTCAAAGCACAAGGATCAAATAACAAATAATCTAAATTAACATTTAATCACATAATTATCCATATTTGATTTATTTAATGATTTCTTGCAAAACAATTTACCAATTTAATCAAAATAATTAATCAATTATCACATAAGGAAACAAATATTTTATTAATTGATAAATATCTTCAATTAGATCAAGAATATAGTCAAATATATCATAAAATCGGATTTATATTGATCTAATATGATAAGGCAACTATCCTTAAGCAAAAACAGCAAGAAATCCCGGTTTTCCCTCCATCTGACCAGCCGACTCGCCGAGTCAGGCATGGACTCGTCAAGTCACCTTGGACTCGGCGAGTTCATCTATGGACTCGACGAGTCCAGCCTCCAGAAACACAAAATTCGAATTTTTCAAACATATAATGCATCAATACAATAGAAACCAGTCTAGGCTCTGATACCACTGATGAGTTTTGGTCCTAAGAACATCCTATGTGCTCATACAAACCCTAATGCTTGGATCTAGGTTTCTTTATTGTACACGCAAGTTATCCAAGACTATAAACCCTAATTCTAGCATACAAGTAATCATATTAACATAAGAATAGGTTTAAGATTTTACCTTGATTGTTATGTAGCAATAACAATCCCAAATCTCCTTGTATTGACTTTAGAAAGCTTAGAGTCACAAATGTCACTCCTCTAATGGTTCGCAAACACCATAAGCAAGAGGATGAAGAGGAGAGCGGATGGAGGCTGCCAAAAACCATCTACAAACCCTAGAGGAGTCTTGTCCACGTTTTTGGTCCTTAAGGGGTCTATTTATAGTGAGGCTATTAGGGTTATCTAACAAGGAAACCCTAATTTGGATGCTTAAGCCCTAAGCAACCCATAAACTCCTTTAATTAAGGCCTTGGACGATTTCCTTATGGGCTTCCCCATAGAATTCGTCCACTCCTTAATTTAATACAATCCATAGCCCAAATTGCAATTATCTTATAATTACAATTCCGGTCCCTTAAGTTTGATTAATCTCTTTTAGTCACAAAACTAATTACCAATTAATTATTAACTAATATTAATTAAACAATATGATTTCTCCTTTAATATATTATCTCATAATATATTAATAAATCATATTTAATCCTTTCTCTCCATAATTCATCCTATCAAGTTGCTTTGGTGAAGGCAACCCAAAAGGACCATGCACCATCGGGTCAAGTACATACCAAAATAGTTATGGACTTAGACACTAATCCAACATAAGTATGACTCCCTTATGGCCCAACTTCTAATTCATGTCCCTAGGCAAGCTCCCCATGTCCTTGCCCTAATGGGCCTTTTCCCCCAAGGCCCAATCCATAATAAATTTAAGGCCCAAGTCCATTACTTTAAAATTTAAGGCCCAATAATGCCCAACACCATAAATCCCAGTCCTAGGCCCAGATGCCTTGCTCCACAGTGGGCCATGAGGCCTAACTATTTTCAGGCCCAACATCCTAAGGCCTAAATTCTCGTTTATACATTTTGCATACGTACGCACGGCGTACCTAGCACGTATGCCCAGCATACACTGGTCTTGACCGCTTCAGGGAGGTTGACTCAGTACGCGCAGCGTACCAGAGGGTACGCCCAATGTACTGATCAGTTTCCTTAGAACTTCCTTTGTGACTTAATCCATTAACTCTTAATGTCCAAAACATAGATATAGGTCTTTTAAGACGTCCTAAACCATAGAGTTATAAACTTTATGTCTTTGCATGCATGGATGGCGGTTAAGACATGACTTAAGTCCTTAAACACACATTTTGACCATCTAACACTTGCATGGTTGTGGTTTAACCATCAAGGCCCAAATTTTATGACTCTAAATGCTTCCAAGAGCTCAAAAGGACATCTCTTATGGGGTGGAACTACCAGAACACAAGAAATCTCAACTATGGAGTCAAAATGTCACATAAAACACCCCAAAACTACAACTAAGCATGCAATGGTCAAGTTTGAAGCTTGATACCTCAAATGAGTCAGAAAAGATGCTAAACTCCTGGATCTACAAGCTCCTCCCATGTTCTTGCTCCTTCTTTTAAGTTCTTCTTTTTCAAAACCACCAAAAATCACTCAAAAGTGCACCAAATTAGCTCACAAATCATGCAAGAGGTTTAGGGTTCGATTTCTACTCTTTAAGGACAGTGGAGGCTGAGAGAATGAGGTTGGGGACGGAGTTAATGTCCTTATATATGGTGTAAACCCTAAAATTTAGGGTTTGCAACTGGTCGGGTTACACCAGCTTATGCTTGAGTACGCTCAACGTACGCGAGGATCCCCCCGCTTTCGCTCCTCAACATGTACGCTGCACGTACGTTGTGTACACCTAACGTACTGCCTTGCACCAAAATTCAATATTTAATCATTTAAATAATCAAGGGAAATACATCGTGACTCGGATGTTACAAACACACTACCCTTAACCAACAAATAGAAAATACAACTACACCACTTTAAAACTAAAAACCATATACCATGCCTGACTTCCAGACAGAACGCACTATTCTAACCACAACCATGACGACCCCAATTCGTAGCCCGAATAGAATAACATCCATGACGACTCCAATCTCTACATGAAAACCCTCCTAAAATTGAAAATTATCGCTATCCCTGTGTGGAGCGATACTCAATCTGAAGTTACTGGTTTTGTTGTACTGATTGAGCGCCAATATATAAGACCAGAACAATAACTGCCACCAGAAAAGAATGGAGCCATCCATAGCAAATAGTGATTAGGAAGATTAGGGCTTGTTGATGCAGATTTACTAGGGTTTAGAATTGTGCAATTGAACCCAAGAATTCTCAAAATATGCGAAAGAAGGGGCGAGATAGTTGGATTTAGGTATTGAGTATTTACATAATTTTTTTGGGGGATGATGAATGAGACTAAAATTGCAACGACGATGACTAAAATTGAGAAGACAAAACTGCAAATTTGGTCCCTGTGGTTATCAAAAAAATGTGGATAGAGTCCAAAATCTTTTCAACTTGCACCATCGGTCCAAAATCGGATCTTTTTTTTGGATATGGTCCCTATCAAACTTAAAATGACTATTATACCCTTTTAATTTGTTTTTTACATTTTTTTATGTTTTAGACTTTATTTTAATATTTTGTTAATTAAAAAAAATAAGAAAACTCACCCTACCCCCATTTCACCGTACCCCCACCCCCTCTCTCCCACCCTCCCTCTATCCCTCTTAGGCACATACACACACAACTCCTATTCATCGTCTTCACCAAGCCACACCCCCTATTTTTCCCTCCTTTTGGAAACGTCCCCCACAATGCACAACCTAGGTACATCTCTCCTTCCCTCAACTCTCAATCTCTCCTGCATCATGACCCACCTCCAAACCCTTCTTTCTCCCCTCCTTTTTGTTGATGGATCGAAGATGGAAAGAAAATAAGGACAAGCAATTGAATGAGGCAAGAGATAAAGATCAAGTGAGGGAAAAATGATGGAAGGCATCAATTATGCTGCTACCGGAGATGCAGAGGAACAAAGGCAATGACGATACCATTGACGGAGGCAATGGTGGCCAAAGAAAAGGGTGATGATGGAGAAACGCAACCCCCTTTCTCGTCCAGCAACAGAAATCGACCTATCTTGCTCTTGTTCCTTTTTTCTAAAAACCGATTCACACTCAATCGGTAACCCTCCATGAAACGAAACCTCCTTTTTCTTCCTCAAAATTGATCGCTGCTCTACACTACATTTGTTCTTTGTTGTCTAAAAATCGATTACACAAAAACAAATGCCACCTCTCCCGACGTTCATTTTACTTGCTCAAAAATTGATTAGCAGCCTTCCTTCTTCTCTAGATCGATTAATCACTAGATTTTTTTTCCATCCTTGGTTCGATCAAACTATTTTTTGGTGGTTAACAAAGGTATAAGGTGGCTGATAGTGATGGTATTGGTTACGTTTTGGTGTGTTATAGTGGCAGTAAAAAGGAGGAATAAGGGTGGGTTTTTGTGGTTAAGGTTAGGCTATAATGGTGGGATTATAGTTGAGGTTGAAGATCGTTGAAAGAGGTGAAGGTCGATGGCTGTGTTCTTGGGTGTCTTCGGTGGTGACTGGAGGCTGATTTGGGAAGTGGTAGTGATGGGTGGTTTTTAGGTTTGGATTTGGAGAAGGGATGAGGCTGTGAATGTGTAACATCCCAAAAATACGAGCCAAAATTTTCATTTTTAAAACATATACTTAGTAAAGCATTTAGAAATAAAGCGTCACCGATCATAATATTTCATAAAAGATATCACATGTCTGGAAAACATTTTCATAAACTTAATAATGTCAGAGTACAAATCCCCAGGAAGATCTCATAGTGCGGAATACGAGGCATGTGTGTGATGGGCTGCTACCGCGCCAGCTCCTTCCCCTTCGAAGAAGAGGTACCTGAAACCAAAACTGAAAGTTGTAAGCACGAAGCTTAGTGAGTTCCCCCATAATACATCATACCATACAAACATACAGTGAACAGCTAGGAGATACGGGCCTCGCCCACACTCCGCTATCTGGGAGATACGGGCCTCGCCCACACTCCGCTATCTGGGAGATACGGGCCTCGCCCACACTCCACTATCAGAGAGATACGGGCCTCACCCACACTCAGCTGCTAATCCATAACACACAAGTATCACACAGACAACGAGTATAGACAAATCTATCATACTGGCATATATCATAATCAAACTCAACCATGAGATACGGGCTCTGCCCACACTCCGACACTAGCATATCATCTAATCGGGCCGACCTTGGTGCCTTAGACTCGTTACTACTGGAAGGAAACTCACCTCGAAGAGTAGCTACCGAAAGTCCGAATACTAGACGTCTGGCTGTTGCACCGGTAATCCTCCGGCTACAAACCCATACACATAGATTAGCCATTCATAAATATCCTAGGTCAATTGACTGGCCCATCCCTGGTCCAAGGTTAACTCCTTGGTCAAGGTCAACTCCCAGTTGGCTGGACTCGCCGAGTCCCTTCCATCTGTTCTAGTTCTACACCCGTTTCTACTCGTCGAGCTTAGCGAAGACTCGACGCATTCCTCCTCGATGCATACATACTAAGTCCAAGTCCATCTGACTCGCCGAGTTGAAGAACAACTCATCGAGTCTTAAGGCAATCTTCATCGGACTCGCCGAGTTGCTCATCCAACTCACCGAGTCCAAGGCTATCATCATAGGACTCGCCGAGTCCATCGTTCTACTCGCCGAGTTCATTCAATCCTTTTTCCATACAGACCTGATTTGAGCCATCCAGCGGCTCCAAACTACAGATCTAGGCTTCTAGGGCATGCTTATCACGTAAAGTTGCAAACGTTATGTGCATGCATAGCTTTAGAGGCTTCAAATGCCCAAACAAGCTCTTAATGGGGTTCTAAACTCAAGAGGGACCTTAATCACCAATATGACTGAAACTTAACACTTCAAGAAGGTAATGAGAGTCCATATCTGAAGTATAACCCAACCATAAGGTTTCCCTTCAAGTATTTGGGGTTTTAGGGCTTAAAAGCAACAATTTAGGGACAAACAAGATCTAATAAATCAATAATCAAGATGGAAACTTTATTACCAAAAAGGATGACCACAAATGAATGTGTTCTGGATCTAAGTCCCCTTCCTTGACCTCTTCAACCTCTCCCTTCTTCCACTTGCTCCAAAGTGCCCCAAAAGTCCCTTCACAAGGCAACAATCACTCAAACTTACTAATGGAGGCTAGGGTTTTGATAAGGAATGCTCTGACGGTGATGGAGGCTGAGATGGGGCTATAAGGACGTTTAAATAGGGTGCAAACCCTAAGGATTAGGGTCTCCTCCTAATTGGCCTACTCGTCGAGTCCAGGCGTGGACTCGCCGAGTAAATCACTTAAAGCCCGCATCCATCTCGACACCTACTCGGCAAGTTAGGGCTACAACTCGCCGAGTAGCTCTTCCAAAAAGAACATTTAATCAAAATAAATATGTACCGGGAATGGGGCATTACAATTCTCCCTCAATTATCTTAGACTTCGTCCTCGAAGTCTGCTATCTCCCAAAACAACTCTGGGTAGTGCTCCCTCATCTCCTCCTCCGCCTCCCATGTCCACTATGAACCCCTCCGGTGCTGCCACTGCACCTTCACCAACTGAACCACCTTGTTCCTCAAGGTCTTCGTCTTTCGATCTAAGATCGCAACTGGTCTCTCGATATAATTCAGGTTGCTATCAACCTGAATATCCTCCAAGGGTACAACCGCTGACTTGTCCACCAAACACTTTCTCAACTGAGAAACATGAAAAGTGTTGTGGATCTGGCTAAGCTCTAATGGAAGATCCAATCGATAGGCGGCCCGACCCACCCGGGCCAAAACCCTAAAAGGACCAATGAACCTGGGGCCCAACTTGCCCCTGTTCTAGAACCTAATGACACCCTTCCAGGGTGATACCTTCAGGAGGACCATGTCACCCACCTGAAACTCCAAGTCTGAACGCCTCCTGTCGGCCTAACTCTTCTGCCGACTCTGCGCAGTTTGCAGTCTACTACGAACCTGCTGGATCAACTATGTCGTCTTGAGCACCACTTCGGTGCTCCCAATGACACGCTGACCGACCTCGCCCCAACAAATCGGGGTCCTGCACTTTCTCCTGTAGAGCATCTCGAAAGGAGGGAGGTCAATACTCGCATGGTAACTGTTGTTATACGAAAATTCTGCTAACGGAAGATACGTATCCCAACTGCCACCGAAATCTAGCACGCATGCCCGCAACATATCCTCAAGAGTCTGGATGGTCCGCTCACTCTGACCATCTGTCTGCGGGTGGAAGGCAGTGCTAAGATGCAGACGAGTTCCCAACTCATCATGAAACTTCTTCCAAAACCTGGAAGTAAAATGCACATCTCTGTCTGAAATCACTGACACTGGCACCCCATGCCGCGCCACTATCTCCCTGATATAGATGTCGGCCAACTTCTCGGCCGAGATGCTCTCCTGAATCGGAATAAAATGGGCGCTCTTGGTCAATCGATCCACGATGACCCATATAGAATCCACTCCTCGCCCGGTCCTGGGTAGCTTCGTCATAAAGTCCATCGTAATATCTTCCCATTTCCACAACAGGATATACAACGGCTGCATCTTGCCGTGCGGTCTCTGATGCTCGGCCTTGACCTTCCTGCAGGTCAAGCACCGCTCGACGTACCAAGCCACATCCCGCTTCATGCAGGGCCACCAATAGTCTAGACGAAGATCCCTATACATCTTCTTCGCCCCGGGATGAATGGAGAATCGAGATTTGTGCGCCTCCTCCATCAAGACCTGACGCATGCCTCTGAGGTACGGCACCCACACTCTGCGGTGTAATGACAATAATCCCCTGCTATCATAGTCGAAGGAGGAAACCTGACCCACTATGCGCTCACTCTTCCAATGTTCCTCTTTCATGGCCTCCTGCTGGGCCTCCCGAATCCGCTCCAAAAGCGGGGTCACCACTGTCATCCGCATACAAATATCCCTGATCGGCGCCACCTTGCGGCTAAGCGCATCGGCCACCACATTGGCCTTCCCCGGGTGGTAAAGGATCTCACAGTCATAATCCTTCACCACATCGAGCCACCGACGCTGCCTCATGTTCAGATTCGACTGATCCATGAGGTACCTCAAACTCTTGTGGTCCGTGTAAATGGTACACCGAACCCCATAGAGGTAATGTCGCCACATCTTGAGGGAGAAGACCACCGCCCCCAACTCTAAATCGTGCGTCGGGTAGTTCGCCTCGTGAGGCTTCAGCTGCCTCGAAACGTAGGCAATGACATGACCTCTCTACATCAGTACCGCGGCCAACCCCGAAATGGACGCGTCACAATATACCACAAAATCCTCTACGCCCTCTGGCAGGGCTAAGATTGGTGCCTCACACAATCTCTGTCTTAGAACCTCGAATACTGTCTGTTGTTCAAGCCCCCATCGAAAGACCACGACTTTCTTAGTCAGCCGTGTCAGGGGTACGACTATCTTGGAGAAGTCCTGAATGAATCTCCGATAGTAGCCCGCTAATCCCAGGAAACTCCGAATCTTGGATGGATACTTCGAAACCTCCCATCTCATCACGGCCTCCACCTTGGCCGGGTCTACTAAAATCCCGTTCTAGTTGATGAGGTGCCCAAGAAACTGCACCTCGCGCAACCAGAACTCACATTTGGAGAACTTGGCGTACAAGCTCTCCCTCCTCAAGGTCTCCAAAACTTCTCTCAGATGCTCCTCGTGCTCCTCATGTGTCTTGGAATAATCCAAGATGTCATTAATGAAACCTATCACAGACCGATCCAACACCGGTCTACATACGCGGTTCATGAGGTCCATGAACGCGGCAGGAGCATTGGTGAGCCCAAACGGCATCACCACGAACTCATAATGGCCATAACGCGTCCGAAACACGGTCTTCTGCACATCCTCCTCTCTGACCCTCATCTGATGATAACCTGAACGCAAATCGATCTTGGAGAACCAATATGCTCCCTGCAACTGATCAAAGAGGTCATCAATCCTCGGGAGTGGGTAACGGTTCTTCACCGTTACCTTATTCAGCCCTCGGTAATCTATACACATCCGATGCGACCCGTCCTTCTTCTTCACAAACAAGATCGGTGCTCCCTAGGGTGAACTGCTCGGTCGAATAAATCCCTTGTCTAGCAACTCCTGCAGCTGCGTAGACAACTCCTGCATCTCGAGAGGAGCCAACCGATAAGGTGCCTTGGCTATCGGAGCCGCACCAGGAACTAGGCCGATCCTGAACTCTACCTGACGCTCCGGAGGTATTCCAGGAAGCTCCTCCGGGAACACATTAGTGTAATCTCGTACCACTGGAACCTCGCTCACCGTCGCCTTACCCGCCTCCCGGGTATCCATAACGTACGCGACATATCCCGCGCAACCCTGTTGAAGGTAGCGCCTAGCCCTTGCTGCTGAACATACTGTGGGTCCACGTTGTGGCCTCTCGCCGTGGATCACCAACTCTCCCCCACGTGGGGTCCTGATCCGCACTAACTGTTGTGCACAATCTATCACCGCCCCATTAGGGCTCAACCAATCCATGCCTATAATCACCTTGTTCCCCCGCAAAGGGATGGGAACCAAATCCAGCAAATAGCGCTCCTCAAATAACCTTAGGACACAATCCCTGAATATTGTCGACGCTCGCACCGATCGATCATCAGCAATCTCTACCTCCAAAGGGCAATCTAGCATGCCCGAAGACTCAGTAAACCTCTTGCTAAGCGCAAGGGAAACAAATGATCGGGTGGCACCCGAGTCAAACAACACCTGAACAGGAATATTGTTCACATGGAACGATCCTAATGCATATACACAGAGCACATATCAATATCATAACATTATAAAAATAAGATAGAGGGAAAGAATCATACCCGTCACCACATCGGGTGCGGCGCGTGCCTCCTCTATCGTCAGCTGAAACGCCCGACTCCTCACCACTGGAGTCTCTGCCTTGCCCTGTCGGCCATCTATGATCCTCAGAGTCGCTAGAGCTGGCGCCTTCACTGGCGCTGATGTTGCCGTCAACTGTGGGCAATTGGCCCTCTTGTGGCCCCTCTGGTTGTAGTGGAAACACAGCAACTCAGATGTATGAACAACCGAGACAGGGGCAGTACAATCCCTGTTAAAGTGCCCCGCCTTGCCGCACTTGTAGCAGCCTGATGATCCCAACCTACATGTTCCCTCATGCGACCTGCCGCATTTTCTGCAGCGGCCCGGCCCCCCTTGGCCTTTCGGCCTACCATTTGATCCCTTGGGCTTCTTCCCCGAAGCCCCAACCACCTGCCCCGTCTCTGCCTTTCTCTTTCGAATGTGCTCCAAATCAATCTCCCTTTCCCTCGCCCTGGCAATCATGGACTCCAGGGTAGGGCAAGCTGAAAAGCTAACATGCTCCCGGATGTCGGCCCGTAGCATGTTATGATAGCGGGTCCTCCTCATATCCTCATCTCCCGCATACTGGGGCACCAACAATGCACTCTCCCGGAACTTGGCGGTGATCTCCGCCACAGTCTCCTTCGTCTGTCTCGTGTCTAAGAACTCTCTAGCCAGCTGCTGAAGCTCGACAGCCGGCGCAAACTCTGCCCTGACCCTGGTCACGAAGTCTGACCAGGTCATAGCCTCGACATACAAGGCTCCCAACGAGTCACCAATGGACTCCCACCAATCCATAGCTCGGTCTCGTAAACATCCTGTTGCATATCTCATCTTCGACCCCTCGGGGCAGAAGCTGGTCAGCTGTGCAGACTCAATGTCTGTAATCCATCGTCTAGCAACAATGGGGTCCTTCACCCCATGGAAATCCGGCGCGCCACTGCCCCTGAAGTCCTTAAAGGACAGTGTGCGAGATCCTAACTGGCCAGATGCCATGTCACTCTTGAACGCGCTGAGGCGGTCCTCCATCAGCTCAACTATCCCTTCCTTGATCGACCCGAAAATGGCGGGGGTCGACTCAAGGATGCCTCTGGTGATCTCTGACGCGATGAACTCGCGTAGCCTCTCATCTACTGGCTCGGAACCTGATCCCGAACCCGATCCCTCTCCAGAACTGCCACCAGCTGGCCTCTGGCGTAGTACCACCATTCTTCAATACACACAGACAACCATTAGTGATATTGATACCCCTAAAGGGGTCACATTTACTTCAAGTTCCCTGGTCTTGCCTCAGCCTTCCTTAGTTCGGGTACGGATCCTCTGCTTTCAGTAGTACGGGCCCATACTACCTTCCACATCTATCCGTACCGTCTTCAAGGACTGCCTTGACTCCACCAGGTCCCTTTCACTACTGCTAATCACTGCTATACTCATCCTAGGCTTGCCCCAGGAAAATCTCTAACTCCACCCTACCCGGTCCTCAGCTGCTAAAGGCCTCCTTGTAATGTCAATTAGCCATTACCTGAATACCATCACACGTGGTGAGGCTCAAATAATCCTTCAAGTAACAGACTCGGCCCTTCAACGGTTAGACTCAGACAAGAGCTGCGCAATAGGGCCAAATCCAGCACTCTAAGATTATTCAACCCTGATCACATGTGACGTGACGTATTCACCTAATGTCTAACTCCCATCACTCAGAGTCCCACGAAGCACAAAGCAAGCAGCATTCAGACAAAAAGGGAACATTCTCAAGCAAATCTGTCCTCATAGAGAAAAGCTGAACTAGCATACCATGCTAAACTCATACTATCAGGCATAACCCTAAGAGGCTATCCTACTACTGTCTACTCAATTCTAGCATGCAATTTTTCATACATTGAAACACATAAAGCAGGCACATAAGGCATCACTCCTAGATCCTTAGTCCTATTCTAGCATGTTGTTTTACTGAAACGGGTAAACATAACATAAGCTGGTATGGGTACTTTGGGGAATGCTTACTTGAGCTCGGCCGGTCGCGCACATCACACACTTCTTCTTAAAACTCTTTACTTAGCTTTTTTAGAAAATATTTTCTGCTTTAAAATCTTTTAATCCCTCGATTTGAGTTCAGACACCCCCGAAGGTGTGTCCGAATCCCTCAAACCAGGGCTCTGATACCAACTTGTAACATCCCAAAAATATGAGCCAAAATTTCATTTTTAAAACATATACTTAGTAAAGCATTTAGAAATAAAGCGTCACCGATCATAATATTTCATAAAAGATATCACATGTCTGGAAAACATTTTCATAAACTTAATAATGTTAGAGTACAAATCCCCAGGAAGATCTCATAGTGTGGAATACGAGGCATGTGTGTGATGGGCCGCTACCGCGCCAGCTCCTTCCCCTTCAAAGAAGAGGCACCTGAAACCAAAACTGAAAGTTGTAAGCACGAAGCTTAGTGAGTTCCCCCATAATACCTCATACCATACAAACATACAGTGAACAGCTAGGAGATACGGGCCTCTCCCACACTCATGAAGATACGGGCCTCGCCCACACTCCGCTAGCTGGGAGATACGGGCCTCGCCCACACTCCGCTATCTGGGAGATACGGGCCTCACCCACACTTCACTATCAGAGAGATACGGGCCTCGCCCACACTCAACTGCTAATCCATAACATACAAGTATCACACAGACAACGAGTATAGACAAATCTATCATACTGGCATATATCATAATCAAACTCAACCATGAGATACGAGCTCTGCCCACACTCCGACACTAGCATATCATCTAATCGGGCTGGCCTTGGTGCCTTAGACCCGTTACTACTGGAAGGAAACTCACCTCGAAGAGTAGCTACCGAAAGTCTAACTACTAGACGTCTGGCTGCTGTACCGGTAATCCTCCGGCTACAAACCCATACACATAGATTAGCCACTCATAAATATCCTTAGGTCAATTGACTGGCCCATCCCTGGTCCAAGGTCAACTCCTTGGTCAAGGTCAATTCCTTAGTCAAGGTCAACTCCCAGTTGGCTGGACTCATCGAGTTGGCTCGCCAACTCGCCGAGTCCCTTCCATCTGTTCTAGTTCTACACCCGTTTCTACTCGTCGAGCTTAGCGAAGACTCGACACGTTCCTCCTCAATGCATACATACTAAGTCCAAGTTCATCTGACTCGCCGAGTTGAAGAACAACTCGTCGAGTCTTAAGGCAATCTTCATCGGACTCGCCGAGTTGCTCATCCAACTCGTCGAGTCCAAGGCTATCTTCATAGGAGTCGCCGAGTCCATCGTTCTACTCGCCGAGTTCATTCAATCCTTTTTCCATACAGACCTTATTTGAGCCATGCAGCGGCTCCAAACCACAGATCTAGGCTTCTAGGGCATGCTTATCACATAAAGTTGCAAACTTTACGTGGATGCATAGCTTTAGAGGCTTCAAATGCCCAAACAAGCTCTTAATGGGGTTCTAAACTCAAGAGGGACCTTAATCACCAATATGACTGAAACTTAACACTTCAAGAAGGTAATGAGAGTCCAGATCTGAAGTATAACCCAACCATAAGGTTTCTCTTCAAGGATTTGGGGTTTTAGGGCTTAAAAGCGACAATTTAGGGACAAACAAGATCTAATAAATCAATAATCAAGATGGAAACTTTATTACCAGAATGGATGACCACAAATGAATGTGTTCTGGATCTAAGTCCCCTTCCTTGACCTCTTCAACCTCTCCCTTCTTCCACTTGCTCCAAAGTGCCCCAAAAGTCCCTTCACAAGGCAACAATCACTCAAACTTACTAATGGAGGCTAGGGTTTCGATAAGGAATGCTCTGAGGGTGATGGAGGCTGAGATGGGGCTATAAGGACGTTTAAATAGGGTGCAAACCCTAAGGATTAGGGTCTCCTCCTGATTGGCCTACTCGCTGAGTCCAGGCGTGGACTCGCCGAGTAGATCACTTAAAGCCCGCATCCATCTCGACACCTACTCGGCGAGTTAGGGCTACAACTCGCCAAGTAGCTCTTCCAAAAAGAACATTTAATCAAAATAAATACGTACCAGGAACAGGGCGTTACAGAATGGAGTGGTTGAAGCTTCATCGAGAGAGAGAGAGAGAGAGAGAGAGAGAGAGAGATTGTGGGATGGGATGGCGTGGGTAGGTGTTTTTATGTATTTTTAATTATTCTGATATTAGGAAAACATAAAAAAAAAATAAAAAAAAACAAATTAAAAGGGTATAATCGTCATTTTAAGTTTGACAGGGACCATATCCACAAAAAAGATCTGATTTTGGACCAATGATGCAAGTTGAAAAGATTTTGGACTCTATCCACATTTTTTTGATAACCACAGGGACCAAATTTGCAGTTTAGTCAATTGAGAAGAAACAAGAGGGTTTCAATATTGAAATCCATGGAGTGGGATTTTGTGAATTATTGGAATTCATGATATATAGGCTACTGATGAAACATAGATTTTGTATACAAATCAGACTACATCTAATCTTTATTTTAGAAAGGGTATTTTGGTAACTTTATATGTATTTTTTTATTTATAAATATATTTTTTGATAATAAATTGATTTATATATTATTAGATTATAATGTCCTTATACTAATAAAAGAGTAGTCATTTTGCCATGTGTCACTATATTAGACCTCTTAATTAATATGATGTCACTTGTCAATCTATTAGTTCTTCATTTTAAATTTATTAGACCTCCTAATTAATATGATGTTATTTGTCAATATATTTATTCTCCAATTTAAATTTTAAATTTTATATTATTGTTTTCATTAATTCACAAATAAAAAATGTCTAATATATATTAAAAATTAATTATATATATTTATTTGAATCAACGATTATAATTTCACAAAACTAATAAAAATATATCGTAATTAATAATTTATTTAAAATAATTAATTATTAATTTCGTGGCTTTACTATAAAATTTCAATTTATTTTATAACCGTGGTTTCCACGGGTTATAAACTAGTTGGATATAAATAAAAGTTTAATAGGTTAATAAGGATATATGAATAATTATAAACTTTCAAAGGATGTACATCGTAATTCTAAGTGTTTGTAAGGATATATATATATGAAATTTTCTAAAAAAGAGAGGTTGATTTATTCAAAGTAGTTGTGGGCTTGTGGCCTGGCTGTTAATAAGCCCCTTGTCAACATTTATTGAAGCCGGCCGATGTCAGTCTTCTTGGCTGCTTGCATACCAGGCCTCAACTAAGCACTGCGCTGCTATCTCTGTTCTCATTATCGATGCCAAGAAACTAACGGAATCCTGGTATGATGCATGCCTACTTTTGTGGGATTTAATCTGATCAGTAACCGATATGGGCAGGTTTTTAACTTCTGCTTGTAGTTGTGCTTGCTTTCATGGCTTTTGGTGGGTTTACCATCATTAAAAAAAAATACGTCAAAATGTGGTCCAGGAAACCAATAGTGTCAAGAACACGAACTATAAATAGAATCGTGCACTTAATGTCTTCCTTGATTCCATTTCTACTATGATACTGACACTACAGAATGAGGATCATTTTGACCGGAGGAAGGCATTTGTTTACCAGGTCTTGATGAGTACCATCTTGTTAGCTCAGCTGTACATAAAATAGATGAAGACAGCTTCTGTATTATGTACTTCACAACTCAAAATTTGACACGTGATCATCTGAAGATTAATTATGTTTTGTTTTATAAAGGCATTGCTGCATAACACGTCTTGTGTGATGGAAATGTGTTCAAGGATCTTGATGTTAATAACTCAGGAACAATAACTGTATTTAAGAATGGTCTTGAAATTAAAAGTTAGTAAATTACTGATCGCTTATAGTTTGAGGTCGTAAATATAACAAACGCGACTGGTTTTAATTAAGTACGACTTATATATTGAAATCTGAAGATATATTGGATTTTTTACCAAAAAAAAATGTGGATATGTATGCATATATGACGATATGTGTGGTTTTGGTATGAAAGTGTTATAGTTCACCAAATACAATGAAAACGAATGATTGTTTATAAGTCATGAAATATTAATTTTTTTCATTTGACCCATGACTGGATAGCAATAATGCACTACTTTTATTCAAAATGATATGTACTAGGATATGATAACCTTTCCAAGCACTAAATTAGTGCAGCCATTTCTTTATCAACACCTACTCAAAATTAACAATCGTCTTCAATTCCAAAACATCACGAAACAAAAGAAATACAGATAAATTAACTAGGGGTCAAATCAACTTCTATCATCAACCATTATGAAACTTAAATTACTTATATAGTACACCTGGGCCTGAGTCATTTTTGCTTAATAATTAATGGGTATGTATATAGAGATGGTGTTTGGTGTTGTTGGTAAGGATGTGGAGTATATCTCTATCATTAATAGTCATTAATTAGACGAGATTCCACTAGTAATCTTATCAAGGTTTGAAACTTTTGTGAGATTCCAACACTTGTATAATTTTCATATTTTTCATCATGGCTTACAAGCAAAGATGTGATCAGAATGTTATCTTAAATTTAATTTTGTTCTTCAAAGCCACTTCATAAATTCCAGAATATATGTATCTTTGAATACTCGTCCTTAATAAATTTTGTTAAAAGATGGGTCCTAGTCATTACGAGGGTTTAATGGTTAAGCAAACTAAGTCCTAAAATGAGATTTTTATCAACTATAATTATTCTTTCTTTTATCCATGACTATTAATTCAAGAAATATTAACGTGACTGTAATTAATATGCATACTTATTAGTAAATCTTACTATTATTAAAATTTGGGATCTTAAGCCTAAAGCTTATTAATTTAACTTAACTTACACAACTACTCTATTGTTCTTTATCTTCGGCTACTTCTTTTGTTACTCTATCAGCGATTGATTTTGGTGAGTTCAACTTGTGTTGCTAGCATCAGCTCTAGGCATGCCACAAAGCTTCATCAAAGACTCTAATCGCTAGTTACTACTTGTGAAACTTTTTCACGATCTTCGTCTAAAGAGAATTTTTTTATGGTGTTATACATTGGCTAAAGAATATTCAGAAACACGATTTTGGTAGTTGATGATATTGATGGCAATGGAGAATCAATACTTTAATATTTGGTCATCTTTTTAATAAAAAATCACAATTTTCGTTAAATAAAACTCGAGGGTGTATACATATATCACCCTTCATTTTTTTATCTCAGTTTTTTATTCATTTATATTTATATTTCACTCAACAAAGTCACGAAAATTATCGTATTTCATTACCTTTCACTTAAATTTTTTTTAAATAAAAATAATTTAATTTTAAGGTTTATAATTCAAAAAATAAATAGAGTTAATTAAAAATGATTAATAAAGACAAAGAATAATTAAAATAGAAATACTTTATTACTTAAAATAAAAAGTATATAATAAAAATAATTAAGATTAAAAAAATTACCTTAAAAAAACAACCAACATAAAAAAATAAATAATAAATAATAAAAATAACAAACAAACAATCTAAGGAAATATTGCTTCATGATTTTCTATCAGATTTTCGGTTTGGATTAAAAAATAGAAAAGAAATAATAGAGTGTATGATTTTGAAGGGGAAAGAATTGGGTGATTATAGGGTTGTAAAATGAATATATATATATATATATATATATATATATATATATATATATATATATATATATATATATATATATATATATATATATATATATATATATATATATATATATATATATATATATATATATATATATATATATATATATATATTATTTTGACCATTAGAATTTAAAAGCAAAATGTTTTTAACCGTTGGGAGAGGAAGTGATTTTCATATATATATATATATATATATATATATATATATATATATATATATATATATATATATATATATATATATATATATATATATATATATATATATATATATATATATATATATATATATAGGGTGAGGTTCAATAGAGAACCATAATTAACCAAGGAACCAATCTTTTTTTCAATTTTTAAAACTTATTTTTTATATAAAAAAACTAAAAATACAGAAATTCATAACTTTTATCCTTTTTCCAATGATATAAAATTCGATTTTTTTAACGTCAAATTCACAATGTGAATCTTCGAAAATTCACAACGTGAATCCGGATTCACACGGTGAATCCGAAAAATATTTTTCACATTCACAATGTTAATATATGAATTTAGATATTTTTAGATTATTTTTTCGATAAAGAATAAGCTCTAGAAATTGAAAAAAAAATTGGTTCCTTGAAGAACCCATAATATATATATATATATATATATATATATATATATATATATATATATATATATATATATATATATATATATATATATATATATATATATATATATATATATATATATATATATATATATATATCATGGGGGCATTGAGGGAGGGCAAAGTGGGCAGCTGCATAGAGCCCCATTTTTTTATTATATATTATTATTTAAAAATTAAAACTTATAATAACGATAAGGGCTTTTTTCTAGTTCGTTCTAGGCCTTTGAAGATATTAATTTATCAGGATCGGCCCTGCTATATATATATATATATATATATATATATATATATATATATATATATATATATATATATATATATATATATATATATATATTTCAAGATTTCCGGCCCGCATCCAATGAGATAGAGAGAGGGTATTGCACCCTTCCACCTTTCACCTTACCCCGCACCTAAGGTATGGTGTTCTTGGATGTGGTTCACTACCTTTCAACCCTTTCCGGGTTTGTTATCATTGTTATTTTCTACATTTGATTACAACTAAGAATCATAACAACTCTTTATATTATTGCTCTTTGATGATTTTACTACTTTGATAACCAAAAAAGAAATTATTATAAAGTGTTAGGGTTCTGAAAACAATTAACATGCATACTCGACAAATGAAGATGATAATAGAATGGCAAAAAAAAAAAAACTAAGCAACACACAAGGGTTTACACTATTAGGAAAAGACGGGAGTTCCTAAGAAAATTTCTCAAAAATAGATTTTTCCTAGAAATTTCCAAGAAAATTCATTTCCTTGGAAAAACCACCTAGAAAAACCTTTCCAAGGAATATGCCCAAAACTTTTCGAAAAAAAAAAAGTTATTTGCAGAAATTATCAAGGAGTTTCCCATACATGTGTTTGTTGGGAAGCTTTCTTTCCAAGGAAGGATGAATTTCTAGATAAAATGTTATCTTATCATTTTCCAAGGTAATGCTATGTAACGCCTGTGTTTCTGGGCTTGTTATTAATGTTGATGTAATAGTCTAGATTAACCTTTGTAACCCGTTTTGAGATAATAGAAGTGTATTATGTGTTTTGTGCTTAATTGTGTGTCTTAATGTAATTAAGAATAAAAATAAGCGTCAAAATAAAATGTTAGATAAAGCTGATATCTATGTATAATGTTGTAGTAGTTGAAACGAGGTTTCCGAAAACGGAGTTCGTATGAAGAATATATGAATTTTCGAAGTTTATTAAATAATTTAAATTTAAATTTAATTATTAAATCCGACATTATCCGAAGGGGAGTCACCGGACTTATCCGGGTTACGCCCAGCGTAGGGATGTATGCCCAGCGTACAGCGAAGCATGATGTTCCTCGCACTCGAGTTCTTCGGATACGTAAGCAGTGGCGATTTCGGAGGCATACGCCCCGCGTAAAGCAGTACGCCCAGCGTACTGCGAGGCCTCAGCCTCCTATAAAAGGGCATGCGAGGGCAGCCTAATTCTTTTGCCAAATTCTTACTTTCTCTCTAGCTTTTGCCTCGATTTGCATGCCATTTATACCCCGAAGCCCCGGTATTATTCCCGAGCTCCGAAGCAAGTCCCGAAACCCCGAAGATCCCGAGAAGTGCAATTCCCGAGCCGAAGCTCTACCCGCGAGGAGCCCGGTTTTTATGAAGATCTTCCAGATCTACGGAAGAATACTACTTCTACAAGTCGTAGTGCTGTCTGATCATCTTCTGATCAAGTGAGTGTGTAGTTACTTTCTTCTAACACATAATTATGAAGTATTTTATACAAAATACGTGTTATGTGTATATTTTGTTTTTATATGCGTGAATTTATATTCACTTTCTTCTATCTCATAGATCTGATTTTATTCTCTATGAAATACATGTTATGTGGGTGTGCCTCATCTGTTATGTGGAATATGTATTGAATGAGAATGTTATACAGGTTTTAAACTATGTATAAAAATATATATTTTTATCTACTAATATGTTGGGTAGAACATGGGTAGATAGTTGATGTGTGATAAACAGACGAGAGGCCTCGATGTTGTTGTTGTTGATCTAGTTATTCAGCGGAGTATGGATAACGACCACAGACTCTTTCTAGACAGTCCTGTGGAACGCTAGCAGGTTCATAACCTGTAGGTGTTGTGAACGATGTGTTCACCGGTGTACTCTATCCCCCTCATGGTTGCCTTTAGGATATCTATTGTTGAGGAAACCCCTTAGCAGTAATGTCTGTTCCTATGAAAATCCTAGATTAGGTCCATTGAGATAGATGTTGTTTTAGGGACATAAAGTGAGGATAACGGGAATGGGTAATCGGGTTATTTTTGGTTGGTGAAATTAAATATAATTATTTATTGTGGGTTGAAAACCCTATTTGCTCACCAGGCTCCCAAGCCTGACCCACTCAGTTTTATTTGTATTACAGGAAGTGGCGCAAGGGCATAAGATGGATGAATCATCGAGTTGTTTTGTTTACAAGTCTGTATATGTATATATTTGTTGAATGACTTGTAATGTTATCGTTTATGCTTTATGGTCTGTATCGGAACATGACATCCCGAGTTTTGATTATATAATGAAAATGCATCTCTTGATGAAATACTTTGATAAATATTATTTTATCATATTTTGTTTTGGGAACAAATTCCGCAACTCTTTTAAATCAAAAGGATTTACTCTGAAATTATTTTAAAAAGCATAAATGAAATCGGTCTTTTCTGACCGTGATTTTGGGGATGTCACAGTTGGTATCAGAGCATTAGTTTAAGCGAACTAGGAATTTGTAGGATTTCTAGACTTAAACTTAGAATGCTAAGTGGAGATTGTGAGATGTGTGTCTGATATATTATAGACACGAGCACTAGTATATTTTAGGAAGCTGCCTAAAATGCTTTTATGTGCTAAATGTTATATGTTGCCATATATGATATTATTTGTTCGGATCTATGGTCTGTTGCCGATCGGATCTGGAAACCTTATGTGTGTAGGATTCTAAGCGTACGTCTATGGTATTAGAACTAGAATGTAAACGTTTCGGAGTAATAAGGATGATTTGAATATCTATCGTGAATGAGGATCTAATTTCACCTTATTCGGTGTATAGATCAAAAATGGTGAGAACAAGGAGTGGCGTTGGAAACGCGGATGAAAACAGGAATCAACCACCAGTGATTGAGTAAATACCTTTGTAGCAGCAGCACCAGAACCAATAACAATGGCTGGGGTGCAAGCCATGGTTCGGGCTATTTAAGCCGAACAAAGGGAAGAAATGCGACGGATGTTACATGGAAATAGGGACGAACCTGTCATACCTATTGAGGAACCTGAACTGATTCCTGAGCAATCGGAGGAAGGAAACAGTAGTCGCATTATGAGTCAAGTTGGGACTTAAGGAGAATGAAGGAACGATTCGGAAAGGAGAAACAACAAGGATGGGCGAATGTACAAGAATTTCTTGGGCGCCAAGCCGCCAAGTCTTTCTGGAAGCCCAAAGCCTGTTGAGATTATGGATTGGATCTCCGAAATGGAGATGGTATTTGAAAGTTGCAACTGTAGCAACAAATAGAAGACTGTCTTTGCAGTTAGACAACTAAAGACTGTAGTCTTGAGTTGGTGGAAGTTGCTGGCAGATACTATGCCACGAGGAGAAGCCCTGAAAATGTCATAGGAAGAGTTCTTGGAACAACTAAGAGTGCAATATTGTTCAGAGATAGATCTGATTGATCTGAACAATGAGTTACAAAACTTGAAGAAGGGGAGGATGAGCATAGATGACTATGTTACTGCATTCACTGAGAAAATGAAGTTATTTCCGTACCTAGTGCCAACGGAACTTTCCAAGATTGAGAGGTTTGCTAATGGACTGACTGTCGACTTTAGCCCGACAGTCAAGATGGCAACTACTCTGAAAACAATTGTTCGAGCAGCTAAGAATGTGGAGGCCCAGCAGAAGGAAAATGGTATGGAAAGGATATAAGTTGGTGAAAAGAGGAAGTTCGATGGACCTTTAGGTTCCAACAAGAAAAACAAGTTCTCAAAGTCTAGTTCAAGAAGAGGAGGAAGCGAAGCGAAATGGTGCGAAAAATGTAAGAAGAAGCATCATCGAAAATGTGAGGTGGTGGCCACATGTTTTAAATGTGGAAAGCCAGGGCACTATGCCAATGAATGCACCATCGCTAAGAAAGTTTGCTATGGTTGTAGTGAGGAGGGACACATGTCGAGGGACTGCCCAAAAAAGAAGGAGGCAGCAAGACCCAACATTCCACCAAAGCCGAAGGCGAGAGCATTCCAAATGACACTAGAAGCAGCTAAAGATGAAGCTGATGTCACTTTAGGTACCTTTCTCGTAAACAAATTGCTTGTCCAAAATTTATTTGATTCTGGAGCCAACTACTCCTTTATTTCGCATGAATTTGGTAGAAAACTAGCTTTGCCTGTCGATAGACTAGATAATGCTTTATTAGTCGAAGTTGCTAGTGGCAAGTTTGTACCTGTTAGCCATCGTATGAAAAACATCTTAATTGACTTAAATGGGAATAATTTCCACGAGGAATTATTGCCTATAGAACTTAATGGTTTCGACATCGTGTTGGGAATGGATTGGCTTAGCGCCAATGACGCCGAGATATTGTGCAAGAAGAAGATTGTAAAGGTAAACCCGCCTGGGAAAGAGTCGTTTATGGTGTATGGAGATAAACGCAGAGTAAATTCTGGAATCATTTCATTGATGAAAGCCAGAAAGTGTTTGGCCAAAGGATGTACGTCGTATCTAGCATTTGTGATAAATGCTAAGAAGGAGAAAAAGGCGATGCAGAGCATTCCTGTCGTATGTGAGTATCCGGAAGTATTTCCCGAAGATCTTCCTGGATTACCGCCTGATAGACAAGTGGAGTTTAGAATAGACTTGTTACCAGGGACGACGCCAATAGCAAAAGCACCTTACCGATTAGCACCGATGGAGATGACGGAGCTGATGATGCAACTTCAGGAGTTATTGGACAAAGGTTTCATTAGACCTAGTTCATCGTCCTGGGGAGCTCCGGTGATATTCGTAAAGAAGAAAGACGGGAGCATGAGGATGTGCATTGATTACAGAGAGATGAATAAATCAACAATAAAGAATAGATATCCATTACCGAGGATTGATGACCTGTTCGATCAACTTCAAGGTTCGAGCTATTTCTCGAAGATTGATCTTAGGTCAGGATATCATCAGCTGAAAGTAATAAAGCAGGATATAGAGAAGACTGCATTCAGAACACGATATGGGCACTACGAGTTTTCGGTTATGTCGTTTGGACTAACCAATGCTCCAGCAGCATTCATGGATTTAATGAATCGGGTTTGTAATCTGTTCATAGATAAATCTGTGATAGTGTTCATAGATGACATTCTGATTTACTCGAAAAGCCAAGAGGAGCATGGCAGGCACTTGCGAGAAGTGTTAGAAGTTTTGAAGAAGGAGAAGCTGTATGAAAAGTTCTCCAAATGTGATTTTTGGATTCGAGAAGTCCAATTATTGGGTCACGTGGTCAACCAAGAAGGGATAATGGTTGATCCAGCAAAGATTAAAGCTGTAATGAAGTGGGAACAACCAAAAAGTCCCACGGAGACCCAAAGCTTTTTAGGATTAGCTGGATATTACCGAAGGTTTATCCAAGGCTTTTCTTCGATCGCTAGTCCATTGACAGCTTTGACCCACAAAGGAGCTACTTATGCTTGGAGTGATAAGCATAAAGAAGCATTCGAGAAGCTAAAGAAGAAACTATGCGAGGCACTGATACCTTCTCTACCCAATGGAGTTGAAGACTTTGTTGTTTATAGCGATGCGTCTGGGGTTGGATTGAGTTGTGTTTTGACCCAAAGAGATAAGGTGATCACATATGCGTCTCGACAGTTGAAAGAGCATGAAAAGAACTACCCGACTCATGATTTGGAGTTGGCAGCGGTAGTTTTCGCTCTGAAGATATGGAGGAATTACCTCTATGGCAAGAAGTGCAAACTTTTCATTGATCATAAGAGTCTCCAATACTCTTTAATCAGAAAGAATTGAATATGAGGCAACGATGCTGGCTAGAGTTACTTAAGGACTACGACTGTGAGATACTTTACCACCCTGGTAAAGCTTATGTTGTTGCTGATGCTCTCAGTCGGAAAGTCAATATTGAAAGGAAAAGGCCAAGAGCGTTGAGAATTGAAGTTGTCTCGACCATTGTGGAAAGTATAAAGAAAGCTCAAGAGGAAGCTTCTGAGAAGAATGACCGAAAGCAGGAACGTTTGGGCAAAACGTTGGTGTTCGGTATAAACAGTCATGGACTGAAGGTGTTCCAAGATCGGATTTGGATACCTAAGACAGGAGGAGTCAGAGATTTTCTGATGGAAGAAGCTCACAAGACCATGTACTCGATTCATCCTGGTAGCACTAAAATGTATAGGGACCTGAAACCCTACTATTGGTGGCAAACGATGAAGCTTGATGTTGCAAGGTATGTGGCCGAGTGTGTGACTTGTGCAAGAGTCAAGACACAACATCAGAAACCATATGGGAGTTTAGAACCTTTACCTGTGCCTATGGGTAAATGGCAAGACATCGCTATGGATTTTGTCACTAAACTACCCAGAACAAAGAATGGTCACGACATGATTTGGGTGGTCGTTGATCGATTCACTAAGAGTGCGCATTTCATAGCAGCCAAGGAGAAATGGTCTATGGAAAATCTTGCAAATTCTTACGTGAAGCAAATTGTGAGGCTTCACGGTGTTCCGTTAACGATTGTGTCAGATCGTGACAGCTGTTTCACCTCACGATTTTGGAAAAGTCTACAAGAGGAATTGGGTACCAAGTTGTGTTTGAGTACAACTTACCATCCACAGACTGATGGTCAGAGCGAACGGACGATACAAACACTTGAAGATATGCTGAGAGCATGTACCCTGGAATTCCAAGGTAATTGGGATGAACATTTACCTTTGGTAGAATTTTCCTACAATAATAGTTTCCACTCGAGCATTAAGATGGCACCTTATCAAGGTTTGTATGGACAGAAGTGTCGTACGCCGTCTTGTTGGCTTGAGGCTGGGGAAAGCAGTTTATGGGACTGGAAATAGTCCATCAAACTGTTGAAAAGTTGAAAATAATTAGGGAAAGAATGTTAGCAGCTCAGGATCGTCAAAAGAGCTATGCTGACAACAAGCGAAGACCGATGACTTTTGAAGTTGGAGATTTGGTTTTGCTTAAAGTCTCTCCATGGAAGGGACTTATAAGATTTGGAAAAAGGGGAAAATTAAGTCCAAGGTTTATTGGACCGTTTAAAGTTCTTCAGAGGATTGGGAACTAAGCTTACAAGCTCGAACTACCAGAAGAACTGAATGGAATTCATAACACTTTTCATGTGTGTTATTTGAGGAAGTTCACGGGAAAAGTTCCTGACATGATTCCACTTTCGGAGTTGAGAATCGATGAGAACAAAAGGTTGGTTGAAGAACCAGAGGCAATCGTTGACCGAAAGACTATGAAGTTACGACGCAAGATAGTCGAGTTAGTGTTTGTCCGATGGAAACACACGAATGGGCCGAATCTTACCTAGGAGACGGAGAGTGACATGATGGGTCGCTATACGCATTTGTTTGTTGATGTGTGATTCCGGGGACGGAATCATTCTAAGGTGGAGAGAATTATAACACCTGTGTTTCTGGTCTTGTCATTAATGTTGATGTAATAGTCTAGGTTAACCTTTGTAACCCGTTTTGAGATAATAGAAGTGTATTATGTGTTTTGTGCTTAATTGTGTGTCTTAATGTAATTAAGAATAAAAATAAGCGTCAAAATAAAATGTTAGATAAAGCTGATATCTATGTATAATGTTGTAGTAGTTGAAACGAGGTTTCCGAATATATAAAGAATGTCGAAATCCGAGTTATAACGAAGAAGTTATGACATGTCGAAATTTCGCGACAGAACCGGCAACGTTGAATGACGTAAAAAGTGAAATTTACGTTAGAGCAATATTTAGCCTTAGTGATCTAAACGAATGTCATAGAGTTCGTTAAACCGAGAGCGTGCATAAAGAGAACGCCCAAATCTGACTTCGTATGAGGAAGTTATGATTTTTCTAAGTTTCGACTTAGCAGTATGCAGCCCGAATACTCGATTTAAGACCGAGCGGTTTTTAGCCGAAACAATCTAAACGAGAATCGAAGATCTCGTTAATAGTAGTAAAACGATAAAAAGATAGGCGAAAACGGACGTCGGATGAAGAAGTTATGAATTTATAACGGAGTTTTCATGTCCCGACCTACTAAAAATAAATAATAAAAATAAATCAAAATTAACCAACGGAGTCTAAACGAAAGTAGTAGAGCATAGTCTCACCTACGCGTGGATATAAAGAACGTTGAAAACGGAGTTCGTATGAAGAAGATATGAATTTTCGAAGTTTATTAAATAATTAAAATTTAAATTTAATTTAAATTTAACAGAGTCCGGTTACGCCCAGCGTACAGCGAAGCATGACACGCCTCACACTCAAGTTCTTCGGATACGTAAGCAATGACGATTTCGGAGGCGTACGCCCAGCGTACTGCAAGGCCTCAGCCTCCTATAAAAGGGCATGCGAGGGCAGCCTAATTCTTTTGCCAAAGTCTTACTTTCTCTCTAGCTATTGCCTCGATTTGCGTGCCATTTATACCCCGAAGCTCCGGTATTATTCCCGAGCCCCGAAGCAAGTCCCGAAGCCCCGTAGATCCCGAGAAGTGCAATTCCCAAGCCGAAGCTCTGCCCGCGAGGAGCCCAATTTTTGTGAAGATCTTCCAGATCTACTGAAGAATACTACTTCTGCAAGTCGTAGTGCTGTCCGATCATCTTCTGATCAAGTGAGTGTGTAGTTACCTTCTTCTAACACATAATTATGAAGTATTTTATACTAAATACGTGTTATGTGTATATTTTATTTTTATATGCGTGAATTTATATTCACTTTCTTCTATCTCATAGATCTGATTTTATTCTCTATGAAATATATGTTATATGGGTGTGCCTCATCTGTTATGTGGAATATGTATTGAATGAGAATGTTATACAGGTTTTAAACTATGTATAAAAATATATATTTTTATCTACAAATATGTTGGGTAGAACATGGGTAGATAGTTGATGTGTGATAAACAGACGAGAGGCCTCGATGTTGTTGTTGTTGATCTAGTTATTCAGCGGAGTATGGATAACGACCACAGACTCTTTCTAGACAGTCCTGTGGAACGCTAGCAGGTTCATAACCTGTAGGTGTTGTGAACGATGTGTTCACCGGTGTACTCTATCCCCCTCATGGTTGCCTTTAGAATATCTATTGTTGAGGAAACCCCTTAGCAGTAATGTCCGTCCCGATGAAAATCCTAGATTAGGTCCCTTGAGATAGATGTTGTTTTAGGGACATAAAGTGAGGATAACGGGAATGGGTAATCGGGTTATTGTTGGTTGGTGAAATTAAATATAATTATTTATTGTGGGTTGAAAACCCTATTTGCTCACTAGGCTCCCAAGCCTGACCCACTTAGTTTTATTTGTATTACAGGAAGTGGCACAAGGGCATAAGATGGATGAATCATCGAGTTGTATTGTTTACAAGTCTGTATATGTATATATTTGTTGAATGACTTGTAATGTTATCGTTTATGCTTTATGGTCTGTATCGGAACATGACATCCCGAGTTTTTATTATATAATGAAAATGCATATCTTGATGAAATGCTTTGATAAATATTATTTTATCATATATTGTTTTGGGAACAAATTCCGCAACTCTTTTAAATCAAAAGGATTTACTCTGAAATTATTTCAAAAAGTATAAATGAAATCGGTCTTTTCTGACCGTGATTTTGGGGATGTCACATGCTATGGATTTTCTAGGGATTGTTGGGGAAATGTGCATCGGTAAAAAAAAAATCAAAATACATGAAAATATCCATATTTTTTTTACCCAGATGCAAAAAACAAATCTTATACAAATAATCAAATTCGTTTCACAAAGACAATAAACATAAATTTAAAAAGTATTCATTACAAAAACAAGTTTAATAAACAACTAAAACCAGTAACATAATATAAATATATACAAAACTTACAAGTGTTTTCAACAATATTAATATCATTAAGTGGATTGAGACCTTTAGGTTGATTGTTATTACAGATTTGTCTCATGATTTTTATCATTTGACGTTCCAATTGTGCATGCTTTCGGATCATTTGAGCTTCATATTGTACATGTCGTTCAACTTGAGTTTACATTTGGGATTGCATTTCTTCCAACTCCTGAACTTAAAAAATGATAAAACAAACATACATAACTTTAGTAAACTAAAAAGGTAAAACGAAGTATATATATTAACATTTTTGTATCTATTATAGCAACATACTTTATATAAACATAATAATAGGAAAGTATGATTTTTTTACTTTGCCAATATAGGAAATGTACTTAATTAACAATTAATATAGGAAATGTACTTAATTAACAATTGCAACATATTTGATTTTTTATCCATTACAACAACATACTTTTTATCCATAATAGCAACATACTTTATTTATTATCTATCATAACAACATACCCGTTCTAGCAATGGATCGTCATCATTCGTCAGCAAATGTCGTGAAACTCCCCCTTATGAAGAAGAAGATGATCTCCTTATAACTGTGAAATCAAGATCGGAATTGCATATCCTATATATACGACTACCTCGACCTCTTCCTTCATGTGCACACACTCACATATCAACATCATCCCTTGGATGTTAAGTCAAATTCTCCCTATACATTTCAATTATTCCCATACCATATGTCACCTATAATTTTATCAAACATCATGATTGTTAGATGCATTTTTATGCATCGTTTTTGTCTATTTTTCTTTTGTGTTGCATAGCATTTTCTGCATACTTTCTTGTATTTCTAGGAAAATTGACGTAGAGCGTGATTTGGACGCACAGAGATATAAATTTGGAGGTTGGAGCATAATCAAAGCTTAAAAGCACTTAAGGAAGTAGGGAATTGGATTGGAAGCAGCTTGAAATGAAGATTTGAAGAACAAAACGCACAAAACATTATAGCACGTTTGTGTACCACTTTACACAATTGTATTCAGCCTTTCCACAATACATGAAGACCACAACACCATAATACATTTTTGTTTAACAAGAAGACATATCGTGTTTTACTATCGAGGAGTTATTTTTTCGGAATATGATGAACTGCGACATAGTAACACAATCCTATTCGAAAACACGGGTCGTGTTTTGGAGTTTTTCTCTCAAAATAGCAACGTACTTCATTTAATGTACATGGTATGAATTTTCTAAAAAATATGGGTTGTGTTCCACCTTACACAGTCTTGTATGCCATTGAAGCCTTATTCGGACACTACAGACTATAAATACAACACTTGACCCCTTGAACGAAACCCTACATGCTGCTAATGGTTTTATTGCGACTTTTAACGATTTCCAAAAAAACAATGATCGAAAGACTAGGATTCAATGCGTTTGTTTAGTGTGTTAAGATTCACTTTCCATATTTTAGATTTGTATCTTTTGATTCATTTTTAGCCATATCTAGCTAAAAAAACATTTGATTCTAGTTTCGCAGAGACAATGACTTTTTATGCAAGTAATCATTTGCCATATGTGATGTTGTTTAGTAAATCTTGTGTTTTTTAATTATGTGTTTGATTTGATACGGTTCATGTTGGCTACGTCAATTAGGATTAGATGAATCCAGTTAGTAAAATATGTAATTGTTTTTTTACTGCTAAAAGGTAAGAACATCATATTAGTTATGTAATGAGATTTAATATCGATGTAAAATGATTTTACAAGTTTTTATGTTTCCGAGCTTGCGAGAACTATTTAATTTTGTTTTGAAGTTTTACAATGATCTTAAAACGATTTTTTTGATTTAGTTAATAGCTTATTTAGTAAAATCAGATTTAATTCAAAGAGCTTATTTAGATGAGACAACTTGGTAAAAGAAAATTGATAGAACTTGTTAGTAGTTTTTAGGACCAGGCAGAACACGTTTAAAATAACCTAATCGATCAATTATTTGCATAATTGGGAGAGTCACCGTGAAACTAAAATTTTCTTCTAAATTCTAAAATTTAGTAAGTTTATTTTCTGCATTTTTAATGAAAGCCTCCTCTTTAAATATTCATTTAGACAAGTGTGTGTCTAGTGTAAAAATGCATTGATTTTAAGACGCATACATGTGGATTCGACCCTCCTTATTGTGTACGATCTTTAGTATAAATAAATAATGATTTTTATTTCCCTCTTTGTTTGTTAGGTCTGACACACCTAATAATCAATTGAAATACTAAAAATTAAAACGATAGTTGTCTAAAAATGATAAAGGTATCTTATTAATGCTTCTTTCTTCGTAGTTATACAAAATTTCAAATCTTGAATGTTATCGTACTCTTCATAACCCATCGGGATATCGGTATTCCTAGATACCTTACCAACGCTCTTATGGTTGGCCTTCAGGACATCAGACCTCTTTATAGATTCAAGAATGTTTCAAAGTTGTAAACAGTAAAAATATATGTAAGATAATATAAAAAGTAAATAAAATATAACAAAAACAATAATATATTAACTCACTTATGTTACCCAACGCTTGACATATTTCATTATTAATCATAAGGGGCCAATAATTATAGATTAGTGGGAAGTCAAGATCAAATACATTCTGAAGATCCGCTGCCAGAACCCCATTTGCAACATCTACCCTATACCACCTCAATACATTGAAGTAACACACAACACTTTCTTGAATCCGGATTTGATTTTTCCCTTATTTGCTTGAATCCATTACTAAGTACATCTGTGGGGAGGCTCTTACAATACTGAAATAACCAAATAAGTATAATTATAACATGAATAAACAACATTAAGGTAAGTATTTAAAAGAAAAACTTTATGTGAGCTTCGTTATAAATAGCCTATCACCAGGGAGAGGAGGTGTATTATTGACAATGGAATCATGTTCATTATCAAGGAACACGTTGTCATGGTCATGGGTTATGCCACCCCTTGTCCACTACATTAATGTTGAATTTTGGTTTTGTAACATTCCTCATAAAGCTCAAACTTCATCTACAAGGCCACTGATAGCTTATTCCATATTTTTACTACTTTTACCTACGTACAACACTTAAAGCTTAAAGGCATGCCCTTCTTCCATACCTAATTTCATTCAACCTAATTTAACTCCCAAATTTATGAGGCATGTTTTCAGATTAATATTTACATTTTGATTTGAAGATTAGGAATCTATTATTTAAAAAGAAAGGCATCATGATAATGTTTCCTATTCTGATTTCTTACTTCTTGAAGACAATGTCGAAGCATTTGAAGAAATCATTTGGCTCTGATGAATCAACCAATGCATCTACATAACTTTTAATTTGTTGTTGGTATGATCAATTCAATGAGATTTTAAAATCCTGAGATCAAGTTCACAAATTAAGCTTAAAGAAGTAAAAATGAACTCAATCAAAGATCTTACGAATTACCCTTGTTATGTGGTCCCAACTAACGAAAACCTAGATCAATCTTGAATTTCATGCTCAACAAACTCGTATCATATCAACAGACACCACGAATATAGAGGTACAAACTAAAATATGATGAGATACCATGAGAAGTCATAGGGTGAACAGTGGTTGCTCAACGGATGAGGAATGGGAGGAGTAGGAGGTGGAAAGAGAATATGTTACACATACATAGGGATGAGTGGTAATTGGTGCCGATTATTTACTGAATGGTCATCTTTTTACCATGAAGGTGGAGTGAAAGATAGAATATGTTAAGTCTTTACCCTTTACACAAGTGATAGGTAGACCCATACATATTAATGATATAAATAATATAAGGGAAATTGAGTAATCTAACCACTTTTTTAATGTTATTTTAATAATAATAATTTTTTTTTGCAAAATGACCACTCGGTCTGGAGTTGGTCATTCTTGACCCGATTTTGTATTTGGTCAATAGGTAATGGATCTGACCTGGTAATGTGGCCCCCTCTATAAATACCATTTTAACCTGTTTCGGACTTCATTTCGAACTTTGTCATTTCGAATTACCTTACAGAGCATTTCGGACATCACAAAAACTGAAAATGTCTTCTGATAGCGGTGATGAGATGCATTTGTATATGTAAGTTTCCATTATATTTATAATTATATTGAGTAAATTACAATTTTGGTCCCTGTGGTTTGGTCATATTTTCACTTTCAGTACAACCTTTAAAATTTTGATAAGATGCATCCCTATGGTTTAAAAAAATTGCAATACACATTCTCAGTCTATTTAAAAAGACCATTTTACCATTACTTTATATTTTTGTTTTTCTTATATATATATATATATATATATATATATATATATATATATATATATATATATATATATATATATATATATATATATATATAATTGTTTAATTTTTTTATATTTAGATGTTTGTATTTTATTTTATTTTATTTATTTATATTTTTTATGATTTTTATTTTTTTTGAACTTTTATTCGAATATATTTTTTAATACTTTTTATATTTTGTTAGTTTATATATTTTTTGATGTTTTTTTAATAACTTTTCTAGTTTCTTTTTTATGTTTTGTTCGAATATATTTTTTACTATTTTTTTTATCTTTTGTTTTTTTATATTTTTGTAAAGCTTTTTATAAATAGTTTTTGTATAAAAAAATATAAAAAAGTTTGTTAAAATGTGAACATGATTAACACATATTATGTATAAAATTATTTAATTTAATATGGTTAGTGTATAGGTTAATCCGAATTCAAAACGATTGTTAATGGCTTCGAGTTCAATTTTTTTGTTGTACAAATTTTTAACATTTTGTTCCAAATGAAAAATGCTAACAATAATTCCTATAACTCAAAGACATGTATCAACGTTTTTGAGTTTATTTTTTGTTTTTATAAATTTTATTCGTTTTCGAGTTATATGGTTTCCAATTAGCCATTATATAAATCGAAACTCGTTTTTGAATTTTGGTTAATCTATCTATTAATCCTATTAAAAAAGTTAATTTTATACCTAATCTATGTTAACAATATTCATATTTGACGAACTTTTATACACTTTTTACAAAAAATGTTTTAAAAATATAAACAAACAAAACTTCAAAAAAATATATTAAAATGTATTCAAACAAAACATCAAAAAACTATAAAAAAAATTATTCAAAAAAATCTAAATGAAAAAAATCTAAAAAAAATAAATAAATAATAAAAAATAAAAAACATTAAACAATATATTCAAAAAAATGTCAAATAAAATCTAAACAATAAAAAATATAAATAAATAAAATAAAGTGTAAGCGAAAAAATATAAAAATATTAAACAATCATATATATATATATATATATATATATATATATATATATATTAGAAAAACAAAAATATAAAAGTAAGGTAAATTGTCTTTTTAAATGGATTAAGGATGTGAAGTGCAATTTCTTTAAACCACATGGATGCATCTTGTTATATTGTCAAAGATTAGACTAAAAGTGCAAATTTGATCAAACTACAGGGACCAAAACTATAATTTACTCTAATTATATGCTTTTCTTTTATATTATACATTAAACCTATATAACTTATGCATTGATATAGGTATTATCAGGTTTTTTGTGAATTTTATTGGTTTAAAGACAACTATAGGATTACATGTAGCAATATATGTATGCTACATCAAAAAATCTTACAAAAAAATTTCGTTTTGACTAGTCTGGAACAAGTTTGGAACCGAAAAACATGTCCGGAATAATAAGAACTCCTTCGCAATACGAGGAACATTCTGAAATTATGATCTAGAATTTTGGTCTGGAATTGCATTACGGATTGGTGCTCCGAACTTGTGTTCTAGAATTTTGGTTCGGAATTGTGTATTCAGTAACGTCCTCCAGAACATACATACAAAAATACCTAACTAATTATTCTTTTGATTGTAGCACGACAAAACATACAAATCGGTTGTTACTACAACCTACAGGCCTCACTTAGGGCGCAAAATCATGGCTCGTTTACAAAACTGACCAGTTTATGGGGTCATGTTTAGATAATCATGTTTTGTTGATTACGTGAACATGCAGATGGGTGCTTAATGGCATCCTTTGCTCTGTCACTATCTTATGAGCAAGGAATTTAGTACTTTTGATCCAATTGACCTACAAGAGCTTATATTTTCGATTGAGGACTGTCACACCCCGAAACCGGAACGGCGGAAACGTTCCGGGGTGGAGGACGTCATGTACAGTATCACAACAAAGCATAGTAGTAAACAAGCAACAACATCATCCATTGCATTAATAATATAATTTAATACAAGTGTGTTCTGTGAAGTTTATAAGACACCAAAAATGTAAATCAAAATAAAAGATGAGTCTTGAACGACCTCCATCTTCTCAAAACCTGGCATCGGTACCTGTCTACTAATGACCTGAGAATACAATTTATTTTGAAAGAGTTTATCAGCTTTAAAGCTGGTGAGTTCATAAGCATTTTAGTGACATTGTTTGTATGAAAAATATATGTAAGTGTTTGATGTACTAGTTTGTAAATGTTTGTATCTCCTAGAAAATCCTATATTTTCTACTAAACGTAGCCTTATACCAAGGCATCAAATGTTCTGTATGTTTGTTTCTTGTAAGAGTGTGTATTTTCCCAAGTGTGACTATCATTAACCAAAAATATAGTTTTTACATTGCTCTTTATGTGAGAAGATCACAATGTGAATGCAATGGGGAAATAATAAAGTATTGTAGTGTTGTATTATAGTAACTACTGTTGTACTAGCTACCTTAAACCAATTGTTATTTAAGGCGTAATGTGAAATGGTTGCACCACACTTTCTACTAATAACACGACGATGAAAGATGTCGGAATAAATGACATTTGGCACCTATAGACTTGCAAGTCCCACTGTAGCGAACAGCAAGGTGTAGGATAGTCAATCCAGTATAGATGTATACACAAATTCACGCTCTCCCTCCATGAGACTCTGGCTACAAAACGAGCCATGGCAGTGATGTCATGCCCCGAAATAATGGTTCACATTTATGTTATAGTATTCCTATATATGTATTGTATGTACTAGTGTAATGTATGTTCTCTCTATCTAGTATGTAGTGTGTTCTCTTTGTTTCTAATCATAGTATGTTCTCTTGTATAGTGTATAGTATGTATTGTTTCTCATTATAGTATGTACTCTTAGTTTCTCATAATAGTATGTTCTCCTAGTTTCTGATAATAGTATGTATTGACTCATGTATGAACTGACTCTTTGTATGTTTCATTGTACTATAAGTAATGAGTAGTGTCTTCCTAAACTATACCTGTTATAGTTTACTAGTAAAGTTGTTTGTATAACTGAGTGTATTGAACTGAGATAAAAGCTTTTATGTATACATAATATATAACTTAGGATCAAACGACACTCAGAGAAACAACAGGGTACTCTAAGTCCACAACCAAACAAGGAACATGAAATAAAGTGTGTTATCAGTCCTAAGTCCTTCAAACCTTACTTCTATAACTATATATGCATTAGACAAGGTTTGGACAATATATAAGTGTAAAAGAGTTAAAGGAAAAGGTTTGTCATGTAAGAACAAGTTTGATAAAGAGTTTAACATGTAAAAGAGTTTGATAATCATTTTGAAGTAGTTTGATTGATAAAACAGCAAAAAGTATAGCAAATCCATTATTTGGTAGTTATTAATCACATGTGATTGATATATAATAACTAGAATGTTTCAACTTGCATTCCCTCACCCCCCCCCCATAAAAGTATTTAAAATAATTTAAAAGGTAGATTAAGGGGTATGAACTCTCCTGTAGTGAGTGGTTTGGATAAACGAGTGGTATAGGATGCTAAGTGTCAAGTGAAGACTTAAGCACACACACGGATCCTATTTAACATATAATGACACATATATGTATCCTGTTAGTGTTTATAACAACTAATCATGAAATGGAACAACCTTAGGGACTAGGAAACACTTGTTATGAAGTGTTAAACCACATAGGGTTGCATATAAGGGGTGTAGGTCCTCACATAGGAGTTTACGGCCCAAATGGTAAGACCCCCATGAGTTTACGGCCCATGGGTTTATGTCCCAATGAGTTTACGGCCTTAAACTCATGGTAACTTGTACCATTTTGTGTGTTAAGGTCCTATGGTCTTCCTTAAAGTGTTCTAGACTTAGTTCCAAGGCTTAGGAAGGAGTTGTGGTAACACTTCACCACTATTTAGGGTTTACGGCCCAAGGAGATTGCCTTGGCCGTAAACTCTCTTTTGATGTTTTCAAGGTGTAAACTAAGTGATTGAAGCATATAACAAGCTAATGCAAGTGTACTTACAATATAGAAGCTTGATAGGGTGTTTAAGGTCCAAGAACACTAGTGTGTGTTCTTGGTGTTCTTGGTGAAATGAAGTGCACTTGAAGATATTTTTGGAAGATCGGGATGAAGACCTTATGATACTTGAGAGAGAAATGGGGTTTCTTTGACTTGAAATGAAGGAAATTATCAAAAATGATGTAAACTCATGTATTTAACATGAGTTCACAGCCAACTCATGAGTTTACAGCCCAAACATGAAGGTTTGGCCGTAAACTCCATTTAATGGGTTTAACGCTTCATTAAGGCACAATGGACTCAAGCAAATACTTCCTAACACCCTATTCTTGAATATACTAGGCTTAGAGCACTCAAACAGACTCTAAACAGAGCTAAAAGATAATAGAAACAAGTCTGAATTTGATTGAATTAATTAACTGTACAAGATAGAAATTTCAGGTTGTCACGTCATCCCCCCGTTAGAGAGAATTTCGTCCCGAAATTAGAGTTTAAGAAAATAAGTAGTTACAAATAACTAAGTAAAAAGATGAGGATATTTCAGTTTCATCTGATCCTCACGCTACCAAGTGAATTCAGGTCCTCGCTTGGCGTTCCAGTGAACCTTCACTATTGGGATACGACTTTGTTTCGTTTGCTTGACCTCTCGGTCCATGATCTCTACAGGTTCTTCTATAAAGTTGAGGCTCTTTTTGATCTCGATCTCGTCGAGTGGGATTACAAGAGTCTCGTCGGACAGACACTTTTTCAAGTTCGAGACGTGGAAAGTAGAATGTATGTTACTAAGTTCGCGGGGTAGGTTGAGTTTGTAAGCTACGGGGCCGATTCTAGCGAGAATCTCGAAAGACCCTACGTATCTTGGATTTAGCTTTCCGCGCTTTCCAAAGCGTATCAAGCCCTTCCAGGGTGAGACTTTCAAAAGAACTCGGTCTCCTACCTGGAATTCCAAAGGTTTCCTTCTTTTGTCAGCGTAGCTTTTCTGTCGGTCTCTAGAGGCTTTCAATCGTTCACGGATCTGAACGATCTTCTCTGTCGTTTCCCGAATGATCTCCAGACCTATGAGAGTGCTATCAGGAACTCGTCCTTTAGCTAACTGGGTGTCACCCACCTCAGCCCAGCACAGAGGGGATCTGGACTTTCGGCCATAGAGGGCTTCAAATGGAGCAGCCTTTATGCTCGTATGATAACTATTGTTGTAGGAAAACTCGAAAAGAGGTAAATGAGTATCCCATGCCTTCCCAAAGTCGATCACACAGGCTCGCAGAATATCTTCCAAGGTTTGAATAGTCCTCACTTTGCCCGTCGGTTTGTGGATGGTAGGCTGTACTCATGTCCAGCCTCGTTCTAAGGGAACTTTGTAGCGACTGCCAGAACCTCGAAGTGAATCTACTATCTCTATCAGAGATAATGGATATGGGAACACCGTGCAGTCGTACTATCTCCCTAATATAGGTCCTTGTTAGTTTCTCCATCTTGTCACTCTCTTTAATAGGCAGGAAGTGTGCGGAATTGGTTAACCTGTCAACGATCACCCATATGGTATCGAGACCACCCGTTGTCTTGGGCAACTTGGTTATAAAGTCCATTGTGATCTGCTCCTACTTCCATTCAGGTATCTCCGATTGCTGTCACACCCCCAAACCAGAAGGGCGGAAACGTTCGGGGGAGGATGACTTCATGTATAGTATCATAACAACGAGTATAATAGTGAAGAAAGCAAACACAACCATCAACAATATAACTGAAAGAGTTACATCATAGAGTAAGTTTACATGTTTCAAAATCAATTACATCATGATGACAAAATAAGTTTTGAATTTAACGCCTTAGTGTCCCGTCCTCGAAAGCAGTTGATTACCTGTTTAGTGATTTCCTGAGAATACAAGTTGTTTGAAAAAGTGTCAACACAAAGGTTGGTGAGTTCATAAGAGTTTTAATTGAGAAATAAATTGTTTTCCTTGTAAAAGCGGTAAAGGGATTCCAGAAAATCCAATATTTTCCTTGAAGAGTAAGTCGCAAGTTTTCATGTTATGAAATTGTGCATCCTAGAATTTCCAATAATTTCCTTCCATAATATCCAAGTGTATATAAGTTATATAAAATTAAAGTTAAATAAACCGTCGAATGTAATGGGTCTGCCCTAGGCCCACAACCAAACAAGGAACATGAAAGAAAGTGGACCCACCAATTCTAAGTCGATCACGACAAAATTCTATATAACTCTATTATATACACTTAGAAATTATAGCTGAAAACTAACAATTCTAGATAGAATGTAGTCTTAAAACCAAAGACCGAAACCAAATCCTAGTGTAGTGTATGAAATAGTAGTAGTGGTTGTGAACATAAACTATATATATCATAGTTCATCGAATAGTGATAGTGGTAGTGAACATGAACTATGCATATTATAGTTTATCAAATGTGATGGTGATGGTGAACATAAACTATACATATCACAGTTCATCAAATAGCAATAGTGGTAGTGAACATGAACTACGCATATTATAGTTTATCAAATGTGATGGTGATGGTGAACATAAACTATACATATCACAGTTCATCAAATAGCGATAGTGGTAGTGAACATGAACTATGCATATTATAGCTGTCACACCCCAAAACCAAGAACGGCGGAAACGTTCTGGGCCGGAGGACGTCATGTAAGGTAATCACAACACAGTAAATGTAAATAGGCAAACAACATCATCCATTGCATTAAATATATATATAAATTTAATACATGCGTGTTCTGTACAGTTTTAGACACCAAAAATATAACGTAAATCAAAATAATAAAATGATGAGTCTTGAGTACACTCCATCATCTCAAAAGCTGGCATCGGTACCTGTCTACTGATGACCTGAGAATACAAGTTATTTTGAAAGAGTTTATCAGCATTAAGCTGGTGAGTTCATAAGTATTTTAGTGTCAATGTTCGTTGTCAAAAACTTTTGAACCTGTCTCAATGTATAAGTTTGTAAAAATATAAGTAAATGTTTAAAAGTGTTTGCAAAAGTTTGAATCTCTCAGAAAATCCTATATTTTCTATAAAAGTAACCTTCTACCAAGGCTTAACTGTTTTGTAAACTCGTCTGATGTAAAAGTGTGTAATTACCCAAGTATAACTATCATTTGATAAAATATAGTTTGTACATTAATGCTTAAGTGAGTTTATCACCAAAATATGTAATGGGTAAATCATTGTAGTACAGTAGCTTTGTATAATAAGAACTACTGTTGTACTAATTACTACTACCTTAAACCGGATTTATATTAAGGTATAATGTGATAATTGCACCATACTATCGACTGATAACAATGACATAAAGAACGGTCGTAATAACGGAATGACGTTTGGCACCCGCAGACCTGCAGGTCCGGCTGTAGCTAGCAGCAAGGTGTAGGATAGTCAATCCAGTATAGATCTATACGCAAACTCAACGCTCTCCCTCCAAGAGAATTCTGGCTACAACTCGGGCCATGACATTTAAGGCATGCTCCGATACAGTGGATCACATTTGTTATCGTATTCTTGCATATGTGATGAAATGTTTCTTGTTCTAGTATAGTTGTATATGTTCTCGTAGTACAGTTTTATATATTCTCTTCCTAGTATAGACTCATGAATGAACTGACTCATTGATCTAGCAGTTGTAATAGTATGGTTCTGTGTTACCCCGATGGTAACTTGTTAACGGTGCGTCTAGTACGTATGGTTATGGAAGTACTTTTATGTCTATATATGTATATTTGATATATAATTAACATGGAAACGACCTTCGGATGATCACCCAAAATCCCACCAGACCACATCCAAATCGAGGAAAAGGAAATAGGGTGGATGGCCTTCCTAAGCCCTTTAAACATTATTTATACGTCTATACATATATGGGCATGCAATTTATAATATAAAAACATAAATAAGTATTTATAAGACATTTGAAACATAAGTATTATTTTTAAAGAAAGATTGACTTGATGTCAATCTATAAAACAATTTGAAGGCGTAGATTTGATTAAAACAGATTAAGTATAAGGAACATTTGTTTAAATCACAGTTGCAGTGTAAATTCGAAAAGTAAATGGGTTTGGAAAACATTTAGAAGTAAAACAGTTTGATAGATAGTTTGAATAGTGATAAAATCACTGATTTCCCTAGTTATTAATCACATGTGATTAGTGCAATCACTTGTGATTGAAACAATAACTATAAGTATTTAACTTGTATTCCCCCCCCCCCCTTTGAAAGCATATAAAAGCATTTAGAATATTTAACAGGTTGATTAAGGGGTATGAAACTCACTTGATTGATTGAAGAAAGCGAGATGGAAAACCGGGCAGAGTTTCGTCTCGGAAAACGGATTTTTCTCGGGATCCTGGGGAATCTCGGGAGTAAAATCGACCCTCGGGACTTGAGCAAAAAGACCAGAGCTTCGGGTTATAACGGGCACGGAAAACGAGGCAAGGTTGTGAGAGAGAGGAGAGAAATGAGCAACATTTTTGGAAAGCCTCGCATCCTATTTATAGGAAGGCTGAACCGCCTCCGAACGCGGGGCGTACGCTCGTACGAGCGCGTACGCGTACGTCATGCATGACCGAAGCCTCGACTGCCTCGGTTCGGATGGGACGGGTTGCTGGGTACGCGGGTCGGATGGGACGGCGGGTCGGACGGGACAGCGGGTCGGACGGGTCGGAGCTTCGAACGGGTCGGACGGTTTAGAATTCTTCGGATAGTGCGACGTGGACGATCCGAGACCCTCGATCTCAGTACGCGGGGCGTACGAAGGTACGCAGGGCGTACTTCGGTCCAATCCGATGACTCCCCTTCGGATATTACCGGGAATTTATAATTAAATTTATATTTATTATAAATAAACTTCAAAAATTCATATCTCCCTCATACGAACTCCGTTTTTGACGTTCTTTATATCCACGCGAAGGTGAGACCATGATCTACAACTTTCGTTTAGATTCCGTTGGCAAATTCCAAAATTATTTTTATTATTTACTTATTAAAATGACGTGATTAAGGAATTTCTTCAAAAATTCATAACTTCCTCATCCGAAGTCAGATTTGGACGTTCTTTTTATGTACGCAAACCTTGATATGATTCCTACTACTTTATTTAATCCGAATAAGATTTTAGGAAGGTTACATTTTGACCTAAATTTGATCGGTTTTACATTACATTGACTCGAAATATTGGGTTGTCACATCATCCCCCCGTTAGAAGGAATTTCGTCCCGAGTGAATTCCGGTCCTCGCTTGGCATTCCAGCGAACCTTCACGATAGGGATACGACTTTGCTTTGTCTGCTTGACCTCACGGTCCATGACCTCTACAGGTTCTTCCACGAAGTTGAGGCTCTCGTTGATTTCGATCTCGTCGAGTGGGATTACAAGAGTCTCGTCGGATAGACACTTTTTCAAGTTAGATACGTGGAATGTAGAATGTACGTTACGAAGTGCGTCTGGTAGTTCGAGTTTGTAAGCTATGGGGACGACTCTTGCAAGAATCTCGAAAGGCCCTATGTACCTCGGATTAAGCTTTCCACGCTTGCCGAAGCGTATCAAGCCCTTCCAGGGTGAGACTTTGAGGAGGACTCGGTCTCCCACCTGAAATTCCAAAGGTTTCCTTCGTTTATCAGCGTAGCTCTTCTGTCAGTCTCTAGAGGCTTTCAATCGTTCACGGATCTGAACGATTTTCTCTGTTGTTTCCCGAATGATCTCCGGACCGGTGAGAGTACTGTCGGAAGTTTGCCCCCTGGCTAATTGGGTATCACCCACCTCAGCCCAGCACAGAGGGGATCTGCACTTACGGCCGTAGAGAGCTTCAAATGGAGCAGCCTTGATGCTCATGTGATAACTATTATTATAGGAAAACTCGACAAGGGGTAAATGAGTATCCCATACCTTCCCAAAGTCAATCACGCAGGCTCGCAACATATCTTCCAGAGTTTGGATGGTCCTCTCACTCTGTCCGTCGGTCTGAGGATGGTAGGCTGTGCTCATGTCCAGTCTTGTTCCTAGGGAATGTTGTAGTGATTGCCAAAATCTTGAGGTGAACCTACTATCTCTATCGGAGATAATGGACATAGGTACACCATGTAGCCGTACGATTTCCCTAATGTATGTTCTCGTAAGTTTCTCCATCTTGTCGGTTTCTTTGATAGGCAGGAAGTGTGCAGACTTGGTCAATCTATCAATGATGACCCATATGGTGTCAAGTCCACCCGTTGTCTTGGGCAACTTGGTTATGAAATCCATAGTGATCCGCTCCCACTTCCATTCCGGGATCTCTGGTTGCTGCAATAAACCAGAGGGCTTCTGGTACTCGACCTTAACCTTTGCGCAAGTAAGGCATTTACTTACGAAGGTAGCAATCTCTTCTTTCATTTTAGGCCATCAGTACAGCTTCTTAAGATCCAGATACATCTTATCTGAACCTGGGTGGACGGAATACCGAGTGTTGTGCGCCTCGGTCATGACCAAGTCTTGGAAACCACCATGTTTCGGTGTCCAGATCCGGTTCATGAAATATAAAGCTCCGTCACCCTTGGCTTCTAAATTCTTGTCCATTCCTCTAAGGGATTCACTTGACACATTTTCAGGTTTCATGGCCTCAAGTTGAGCCACCTGAATTTGCTTAGTCAGGTGTGAATGGATGGTTATCGATAATGACTTGACTTTGCGACCAGAATATTCCTTCCGACTTAGGGCGTCTGCTACTACGTTGGCTTTACCCGGATGATAACGAATATCGCATTCATAATCACTGAGTAGCTCGACCCACCGTCGTTGTCTCATGTTGAGCTCCTTCTGATCGAAAATGTGTTGTAAACTCTTGTGATCGGTAAAGATAGTGCTCTTCGTTCCATACAAGTAATGTCTCCAGATCTTCAGAGCAAACACTACTGCTCCTAGTTCGAGATCGTGGGTCGTGTAGTTAACCTCGTGTGTCTTCAACTGCCTCGAGGCGTAGGCGATGACCTTACCTCGCTGCATCAGAACACATCCGAGCCCTTGATTCGATGCATCGCAATAAATTACGAAGTCTTCTATTCCTTCTGGAAGGGATAGTATTGGTGCGGTGCACAAGGCTCGTTTGAGCGTTTGGAACGCTCTTTCTTGTTTCTCTTCCCAGTCAAAGGCCACGCCTTTCTGGGTTAGGGTTGTAAGAGGCTTCGCTATTCGTGAGAAGTTCTGAATGAACCTGCGGTAGTAGCCAGCGAGACCTAGAAATTGATGAATTTCTGTAGGCGTCTTCGGTGCTGACCAGTTCTCAATGGCCTTAATTTTGGATGGGTCCACGTGGATTCCCTCTTCGCTTACCACGTGTCCTAAGAATTCGACTCTTCGGATCCAAAATTCACATTTCGAGAACTTCGCATAAAGTTTCTCCTTTCGTAATGTCCCTAGAACTTGTCGTAGGTGATCGCCATGTTCTTTCTTACTTCGGCAGTAGATTAGGATGTCGTCAATGAAAACGATGACGAACTGATCCAAGTAGGGTCGGCATACTCTATTCATCAGATCCATGAAGACTGCGGGCGCATTGGTCAATCCGAATGGCATCACCACGAGCTCGTAATGTCCGTAACGAGTTCGGAAGGCGGTCTTCGGCACATCCTCCTCTAGCACTCGTAACTGGTGATATCCGGATCTCAGATCAATCTTAGAAAAATAGTTCGCCCCTTGCAGTTGGTCGAATAGATCATCTATGCGTGGTAGAGGATAACGATTCTTGACCGTCAGTTTTTTGAGTTCTCTGTAGTCAATACACATACGGAAGGATCCGTCCTTCTTCTTAACGAACAAGACTGGTGCTCCCCAAGGTGAGAAACTCGGTCTTATAAAGCCCTTGCTGAGCAGTTCGTTAAGTTGACCAGAGAGTTCCTGCATCTCAGCTGGTGCTAAACGGTAGGGCGACTTGGCTACTGTGGTAGCTCCTGGGACTAAGTCGATTCTGAACTCGACTTGTCGTTGCGGAGGCAACCCGGGTAGTTCTTCTGGGAAAATATCGGGGAAGTCGCTCACTACTGGGAGGTTCTTTAGTTCTTTCGTTTCTAGGTTCGTGTCGACGACGTGAGCAAGGAATGCGTGGTATTCCTTACGCAGGTATTTCTGTGCTTGAATACTTGATATGATGCGAAGACTTGCACCGGGTTTGTCGCCATAGACTATAAGAGTTTCGTTAGACGGAAGGTTTAGACGGACTGCTTTCTCGAAGCACATGATGTCGGCACGATGAAGGCTTAACCAGTCCATGCCAATGATGACGTCGAAACTTTTTATTGAGACTGGCATGAGGTCGATTGGAAATGAATGGTTATCTAGAGTTAGGGTACAACCTAAGTATTTGCTACTCGTATTTTCAGTTTTTCCATTAGCCATTTCTACTGTGAATAGTTCTTTGAGTGCGTGCGGTGGTTTATTAAGCATGCGAGCAAATTTATGGTTTACGAAGCTTCGTTCTGCTCCACTATCGAACAGAATGCATGCATAGGAGTTATCGAGGAGGAACGTACCAGTTACTACTGTCGGGTCAGCAACTGCTTCCCCGTGGCCTATAGCCAGTACCCTCCCTGCTCCTCCAGCATTCCTCGCTTTGGGGCAGTCCCTCTTAAAGTGGCCTGCTTCGCCACATCCATAGCAGGTTGGGCTCGCGCCAGAGCCAGGGACTTGGTTGATAGGTTGTGCCGGGAACTTACAGAATCGGACGGTGTGTCCTTTCTTGTTGCAGTTAGAGCACTGCAATTCACGGCAGGGGCCATTGTGGTGGTAGCTGCATTTGTTGCACTTGGGCAAACTTCCAGCATACCGACTCACCGGAGCAGTAGTAGCAGCAGTAGGGGTTACTGCGGCATGAATTGCCACCAATTGCTGCTTTTTGGCAGCCTGATGCTTCTTCCTTTCATCCCAGAATTTCCGCTTAGTATCGGCGGGTTTGGAGGGTTCCGGGATGGCTAGGGTGGTTGTGGTTGCAGGGGTTTTGACTCCATGGTCAATGAGTCGTTGTGCCAATCGTTTGGAACTGTCGAAGGTAGCGGGCTTTGACGCTAGCACATTCCCCTGATACGGAGGCACTAGCCCCCATATGTACCTCTCGATCTTCTTCCCCTCGGTGGGAACCATATTGGGGCAGAGGGCCACCAGCTCGCTGAAGCGGGCAGTATAAGCGACCACATTGGTGCCCTTCATTGACAGGTTCCAGAGTTCCTGCTCCAGTTTCTGGATCTCGCCCCTCGGGCAGTATTCCTCAGTCATGAGGTCTTTCATTGTTTCCCAGCCCATGTCGTTAGCTACGACGAGAGTTAGGGCTTTGACGTGGCCGTTCCACCACGTTAGGGCTTTACCCTCAAAGGTGCATGCGGCATATTTCACTTTGCACGCAGCAGGGCATGAACAGATTTCGAAGACTGATTCAGTCTTCTCGAACCATTGTGAGAGAGCAATGACTCCGCCGGTGCCATAGAAAGGCTTCGGCTTGCAGTTTGTAAAATCCTTGTAAGAGCACTCCCTTGAGCGCACAGGGATTTCGGTCGGAATAGATTCCACAGGGGTTCCACCTCTGCTGGCATCAGAAGAGTGATACTGAGCCATGGCAGTTGCCACTGCTGCAGCTACGACAGCATTCAGGGCTACAGTATCGATGACCGGCGGCAGAGGAGGTGGTGGAGGTGCAGGATTATTCCTATTCCTGGGAGACTTGCGAGGAGGCATCCTTCAGCTATAAGTTTATAAAGATAAGAAAGATGGTAAGAATCAATTTGTAAGCAACGTGAGAGTGACACATGGACTAACTAACCATAGTCCAACAGTTGAAAGAGTGTTTGAAACCATAATAAGAAATATTAGTAGGAAAGCACAAGTGTATAGATTTTTCCCAGATAGATAGATCTCAAAAATACTGGTATTACTGATGTAATAAGTTCAGGGAAAATCGACTTAACAGTAGGTCATACATCATACCATATAGAAAAGTTTGATAGTTCTTAGATTTCAAATTTTGAGTAAGGAAAGTTAGAAACATTTTACACACGAGTGCAACTTGGAGCACAGATGTTAAAGGCTATCCTTTAATTAAAAGACGGAGATGTACTAGACATCAACCAACGGCGATGGGAAATCCCGGCGAGTACTGCGGTCGGACACTTGACGAGACACCTCTTGAATGGGTCGATCCTGAGTCCTCTGACGAGCTCGAAGTTCCAATATTTCCGCTCGTGAGGCAGCCAACTGCTACTGCAGAGTTTTATTTGTCCTCCGGGTCCGTTCCATGTCTTCTCCAAGACGGCGGATGCGGACTGTGTTGACACCTGAGTCGGCATCAATCTCTACATCATAGAGTAAGTTTACATGTTTCAAAATCAATTACATCATGATGACAAAATAAGTTTTGAATTTAACGCCTTAGTGTCCCGTCCTCGAAAGCAGTTGATTACCTGTTTAGTGATTTCCTGAGAATACAAGTTGTTTGAAAAAGTGTCAACACAAAGGTTGGTGAGTTCATAAGAGTTTTAATTGAGAAATAAATTGTTTTCCTTGTAAAAGCGGTAAAGGGATTCCAGAAAATCCAATATTTTCCTTGAAGAGTACGTCGCAAGTTTTCGTGTTATGAAATTGTGCATCCTAGAATTTCCAATAATTTCCTTCCATAATATCCAAGTGTATATAAGTTATATAAAATTAAAGTTAAATAAACCGTCGAATGTAATGGGTCTGCCCTAGGCCCACAACCAAACAAGGAACATGAAAGAAAGTGGACCCACCAATTCTAAGTCGATCACGACAAAATTCTATATAACTCTATTATATACACTTAGAAATTATAGCTGAAAACTAACAATTCTAGATAGAATGTAGTCTTAAAACCAAAGACCGAAACCAAATCCTAGTGTAGTGTATGAAATAGTAGTAGTGGTTGTGAACATAAACTATATATATCATAGTTCATCGAATAGTGATAGTGGTAGTGAACATGAACTATGCATATTATAGTTTATCAAATGTGATGGTGATGGTGAACATAAACTATACATATCACAGTTCATCAAATAGCAATAGTGGTAGTGAACATGAACTACGCATATTATAGTTTATCAAATGTGATGGTGATGGTGAACATAAACTATACATATCACAGTTCATCAAATAGCGATAGTGGTAGAGAACATGAACTATGCATATTATAGCTGTCACACCCCAAAACCAAGAACGGCGGAAACGTTCTGGGGCGGAGGACGTCGTGTAAGGTAATCACAACAATCATCCATTGCATTAAATATATATATAAATTTAATACATGCGTGTTCTGTACAGTTTTAGACACCAAAAATATAACGTAAATCAAAATAATAAAATGATGAGTCTTGAGTACACTCCATCATCTCAAAAGCTGGCATCGGTACCTGTCTACTGATGACCTGAGAATACAAGTTATTTTGAAAGAGTTTATCAGCATTAAGCTGGTGAGTTCATAAGTATTTTAGTGTCAATGTTCGTTGTCAAAAACTTTTGAACCTGTCTCAATGTATAAGTTTGTAAAAATATAAGTAAATGTTTAAAAGTGTTTGCAAAAGTTTGAATCTCTCAGAAAATCCTATATTTTCTATAAAAGTAACCTTCTACCAAGGCTTAACTGTTTTGTAAACTCGTCTGATGTAAAAGTGTGTAATTACCCAAGTATAACTATCATTTGATAAAATATAGTTTGTACATTAATGCTTAAGTGAGTTTATCACCAAAATATGTAATGGGTAAATCATTGTAGTACAGTAGCTTTGTATAATAAGAACTACTGTTGTACTAATTACTACTACCTTAAACCGGATTTATATTAAGGTATAATGTGATAATTGCACCATACTATCGACTGATAACAATGACATAAAGAACGGTCGTAATAACGGAATGACGTTTGGCACCCGCAGACCTGTAGGTCCGGCGGTAGCTAGCAGCAAGGTGTAGGATAGTCAATCCAGTATAGATCTATACGCAAACTCAACGCTCTCCCTCCAAGAGAATTCTGGCTACAACTCGGGCCATGACATTTAAGGCATGCTCCGATACAGTGGATCACATTTGTTATCGTATTCTTGCATATGTGATGAAATGTTTCTTGTTCTAGTATAGTTGTATATGTTCTCGTAGTACAGTTTTATATATTCTCTTCCTAGTATAGACTCATGAATGAACTGACTCATTGATCTAGCAGTTGTAATAGTATGGTTCTGTGTTACCCCGATGGTAACTTGTTAACGGTGCGTCTAGTACGTATGGTTATGGAAGTACTTTTATGTCTATATATGTATATTTGATATATAATTAACATGGAAACGACCTTCGGATGATCACCCAAAATCCCACCAGACCACATCCAAATCGAGGAAAAGGAAATAGGGTGGATGGCCTTCCTAAGCCCTTTAAACATTATTTATACGTCTATACATATATGGGCATGCAATTTATAATATAAAAACATAAATAAGTATTTATAAGACATTTGAAACATAAGTATTATTTTTAAAGAAAGATTGACTTGATGTCAATCTATAAAACAATTTGAAGGCGTAGATTTGATTAAAACAGATTAAGTATAAGGAACATTTGTTTAAATCACAGTTGCAGTGTAAATTCGAAAAGTAAATGGGTTTGGAAAACATTTAGAAGTAAAACAGTTTGATAGATAGTTTGAATAGTGATAAAATCACTGATTTCCCTAGTTATTAATCACATGTGATTAGTGCAATCACTTGTGATTGAAACAATAACTATAAGTATTTAACTTGTATTCCCCCCCCCCCTTTGAAAGCATATAAAAGCATTTAGAATATTTAACAGGTTGATTAAGGGGTATGAAACTCACTTGATTGATTGAAGAAAGCGAGATGGAAAACCGGGCAGAGTTTCGTCTCGGAAAACGGATTTTTCTCGGGATCCTGGGGAATCTCGGGAGTAAAATCGACCCTCGGGACTTGAGCAAAAAGACCAGAGCTTCGGGTTATAACGGGCACGGAAAACGAGGCAAGGTTGTGAGAGAGAGGAGAGAAATGAGCAACATTTTTGGAAAGCCTCGCATCCTATTTATAGGAAGGCTGAACCGCCTCCGAACGCGGGGCGTACGCTCGTACGAGCGCGTACGCGTACGTCATGCATGACCGAAGCCTCGACTGCCTCGGTTCGGATGGGACGGGTTGCTGGGTACGCGGGTCGGATGGGACGGCGGGTCGGACGGGACAGCGGGTCGGACGGGTCGGAGCTTCGAACGGGTCGGACGGTTTAGAATTCTTCGGATAGTGCGACGTGGACGATCCGAGACCCTCGATCTCAGTACGCGGGGCGTACGAAGGTACGCAGGGCGTACTTCGGTCCAATCCGATGACTCCCCTTCGGATATTACCGGGAATTTATAATTAAATTTATATTTATTATAAATAAACTTCAAAAATTCATATCTCCCTCATACGAACTCCGTTTTTGACGTTCTTTATATCCACGCGAAGGTGAGACCATGATCTACAACTTTCGTTTAGATTCCGTTGGCAAATTCCAAAATTATTTTTATTATTTACTTATTAAAATGACGTGATTAAGGAATTTCTTCAAAAATTCATAACTTCCTCATCCGAAGTCAGATTTGGACGTTCTTTTTATGTACGCAAACCTTGATATGATTCCTACTACTTTATTTAATCCGAATAAGATTTTAGGAAGGTTACATTTTGACCTAAATTTGATCGGTTTTACATTACATTGACTCGAAATATCGGGTTGTCACAATAGCTTATCAAAAGTGGTGGTGATGGAGAAATCCCTTCTTGTAATAAGTTTGTAGTGTAGATGAAACATAAACTATACCTATTATAGTTTATCCTATTCTTTGTAATGTATATGCAACCTAATTATACCGATTATAATTAGCGTACTTACTTGTGGGGTGTAATAGCCTTAACTATACTTATTATAGTTTATCATAGTTATTCGTAGTGATAGTAACCCCTTTTGTATATGTAATACCTTTAGTAATGTGTTTATTATGTAAATGAATCATAAACTATACCTATTATAGTTTATCAAAATAAGGGTAGTTGTAGTATTCATAAACTATATTTGCCCTAGCTTACCATATGTGTGTATGTAATGGATGTAAATTTGTTTATAACAATTTATCATTTACGATGCTTAATATAGCAAAATCCATTTGTTAACTATAACAAGACAAAATGACATATATGGTAATAACATATCATCATATGAAGGTACACACCTTGCTCAACAAGTTGCAAGGTGTAAACGAAATTAAAAACATTTTTCTAGTATTACCATTTCTATTTTGTTTTTAGAAAATTCATAGAAAAATCATTAAAGGTTCAAATCGGAATCCGTAAAGTCTGAGAGTTTGGAAAATGAGTCTAGTTTGTTCATAAATTTTCTCATGATTTTTAGGAACCTCCAACTTGGGTGAAACAGTTCATAATCACAGACTGGTCCGGATGTTTTCTTGAAATGATACGCAGTTTTGTAAAAATCGCCATAAATAGTAGAAAAATCATATTGAGATATGCAAGTAGTCATTTTAAAGGTATAAACCTGAACTATTTCCTTATAGTACAATTTTGAAAACTAAAATGTTTAAGTTGACCAAAACAGTCCGTGAATAGAGTTAAACTTTCCTGATGAACGCTGTTGGAAAAGTTTAGTTGTGTTCTTGGTGTTTTAACTTGTATTTCCCCCCATAAATCTTAAGAAAACATGAAAATATAGGGGTATGAACTCACCTTGCATGATTTCAGTGGATGGATGTTGGAGAAAGGAAGTATTCAACTCAAGAACACTTAGAATGCTGCTAGAAGATTCGTAGATCTAACACGAATATGATGGAGTTTGTGTAAGGGATCTATGACTTGAGTTAAAAGGAAGTGTAATAATCACATGAAAGATGATAATACTTACCAAAAGAAGAAGAAAAGTCTTGGAAAAAGCCTTGTAAAAATCGGATTTGAAAGAGAGAAGTTGAGAGAAAAGTGTTTGCTCTTTGGGTGGAAATGAGAGAAATGAGTGAGAATGAGGAGAGAGGGTGAGTTTTCCAGCTCTTAGAACGTGAGTATGGCTGGGAAAAGAGTGGGAAAGGACTATGAAGTGACTAGGGATGGGGGGGAGGGGTGTGGGTTGGTCATGGAGTGGGTATGGTTGTTGCTTGTGTCATAAACTAATGAAAATTCAACACTCTACCCTTTATACTTCACCCACTCTTCTTGGATAAGATTTATCCCCAAAAACGTGATTAATTAATAAATATGGGGCCTTATATGTTAAAATAAAGTTTTGGGTAAAAATCTCACGTTAAAATAATTAAAACAGGCCTAAAATACAAAACTAGTCGAAAACCGGGAAGAAATGGCGTACCTGCGAGACCTCTCGGTTCTGGGCCAAGGTTCAGTCCCAAAGCTATTGGGGGCGAAGGCGAAATGGAGCGAAAGAGGTAAGAAGCGAAGGTCCGTGCGAGGTTCGGGTCCGAGAGTACCTTCGGTCCGAGAGAGAAGGTTCGGGTTCGGTCCATTGGGGTTTTGGGTTCGGTTCCTTGGTTCGCAGGGGCTTTGGGTCAGCAGGGTTCGGTCCCTATAGGGGACTTTCGGCTCTAAGAGGCTTCGACCCAAAAGGATGGGTTTCGGGTCCTTAAGCCTATTTTACTCGTTTTTACCTCGTTTTAAGCGGTTTTTGACCCGGTTAAGGGTCGAGATGACCCGAAAGACTATAAAAAGTTGAAGGAACTTTTAAGAGATATTTGGGAGAGATTTCACATACTTGGAGAGATTTCTCATACTTAGAGAGATTTGGGATAGATTTCACATACTTGGAGAGATTTCTCATACTTAGAGAGATTTGAGAGAGATTTCACATACTTGGAGAGATTTCTAATACTTAGAGAGATTTGGGAGAGATTTCACGTACTTGGAGATATTTGAGAGAGATTTGGGAGAGATCTCACATACTTGGAGAGATTCGGGAGAGATTTCACGTACTTGGAGAGGTTTCTCATACTTAGAGATATTTGGGAGAGGCTTCTTTTGTGACCTTTTTGATAGTTTGGCTTCGCAACGCAAGGTTCATAAACCCCGTTAAGCCATGTTTAAGGATCTTACACACTCCCGATGAGTATGCAACATTGTTTTATCGGTTTGGTTCATTACTTACCACCGTTTTAGGTTAAGGAAATCTAGATATACGAACTTTTCAATTGATGATCTCTCATTAGAATAACGAGTTGTATAGTAATTACCTAACGTAAGCCCTAGTACACAAGGGTTAATTAAGTCGACCGGTTTGACTTGTTGACTTTAGTTGACTTTGACTTGACCAGAAATTGACGGTTGTCACATCATCCCCCCATTAGAGGGAATTTCGTCCCGAAATTAGCACTTTGACTGGGACTTCGAGAGTTGGGGAAGGATGGGGGTACTTTTCGGAGTACAAGAAATTGGTATGGCGGGGACCAATCCACCTTATGTTGAATGACGACTAGGAATTTCTTATTGTAACTTAGAGTTAAGTCAATTTAAAGGAGTGATTGTTCTGGAATGATAGTGCAATCTATGTATGTCTTTAAGCTCTCTGTTTTATCCCTGTTGTTACTACTATGACTGCTTCATGTTGTGGTCAGTGAGTACTAGCACCATGAGTGCTCCGACAAATTTTATGACGAAATTTCTAGTATAATTCCTACGAGTTCATTTATAATCGCTTGGTGTAAACTAGTCGTATATCATTAAGATTGCAAGGGCAGTCGAATGAGTGACTCCGCCTTAAGCCCAAAACCAAACAAGGAACAGGAAGTAAGGCGGAATTATACATTCTAAGTCCTTAGAATCTTAATGATATATGGCCATAACATTTTACACTAGCCATCGTAGATTCACTAGTAAAAACCCTATGTTTTTACATACGTGATAAGACTTATTTGGGTTCATCATGTTTGTGAGATTTATGGTTGATAAACTCTATCTTGACACTAATTCTAGTAAAGTTTAAATCCTACATGTGGTGGTTAAAAGCTCATACTGTTATTCACGAGTGGTTCTGGGGAAGTTTCTCCTGTGGTGATCATAAGTACCCTCCCACCGTCTCCAACATTCCTTATCCTTGGACAGTATCTCTTAAGGTGTATCATTTTACCCCACTCGTAACAAGTTGGGCTTGCTCCAAAACTGGGGACCTGGTTGATGGGTCGTACCGGTGCCTTACAGAAACGGGTGGTGTGTCCCTTCATGTTGCAATTCATGCATTGCAATTCCCTGCAAGCCCCAGTGTGATGGAAGCTACACTTGTTACATTTCGAAAGGGTTCTAGCGTATCGATTTATGGGTGTAGGAGTGGTACTGGTGGTGGCAGCATGAACAGCGACGATCTGTTGCTTATTGGTGGGGTCTTGGGCCGATTGATTCTTCTCGTTGTCCCAAGACTTCCTTTTATTGTTTCCCTTGCCATCTTGCTCAGGGGTGGTTGTCATAGTGCCATGGCTGGCCCTATGGTCGATGAGTTGTTGTGCCAACTCCTTGGAACTATCAAAGGTAGTTGGTCTTGAAGCCAACACGCTATCTTGAATGTGGGGAGACAATCATCAGAGGTATCATTCCACCTTCCTTTCCTCAGGAGTGACCATCGCGGTACAAAGGAGTGCTAGATCACAGAATCGGTCGGTGTAAGTTGCAAGGTCAGAGCCTATCACCTTGAGATTCCACAGTTCTTGCTCTAGTTTTTGTACTTCGCCCCTTGGGCAATACTCTTTCAGCATCAGCGTCTTTAAGTCTTCCCAACTTAACGAGTTAGCCACTGCAAGCGTTAGTGACTTAACGTGGCTGTTCCACCAAATAAGGGCTCAGCCTGAGAAAGTGCAAGCTGCAAATTTCACCTTGCTTGCTTCGGGGCATGCACAAATTTCGAAGACCGATTCGGTCTTCTCGAACCATTGCATCAGTGTGATGACTCCCCCGCTTACATTGAAAGAGTCGGGTTTGCCATTGGTGAAGTCCTTAAAGGAATACTCTCTCGAGCGCCCTTGGCTTTCTCCTTGAGTGGAGTTATTAATACCACTCTCTGTCCTTCTGGTACCGTCAGTGCTGATTTGGGACATAGCAGCTGCCACTGCGGCTGTGACCGCAGCTTGGAACATGTCAAGATCATATTGGGGAGACGGCGGTGGTGGATTTGTTTGCGTTCCGCCAGTGCGTCTAGCAAACCTACGAGGCGGCATCTTTCTATCATATTTTTTTAGAGACGAACAGACGGTAAGTTTCTAATAGTAGTGACAAGTCAGGTGTTATCAAGCTAGACTTTTCTGTATTATGTTCCGACTTAAAAGTATCTTGTATGTACTTCATAACGAGGGTTCATATAAATAACTTATGAATTTAGTGGTAGTGACTCGAATGTAATCTAGTGTTTTGTTTCATGCCTGATCCACTCCTAAGATCACTCGATGTATACCAGTTTTGTATAATCAAGGTCCAATAGGCCGTTGAACTTAATGATTCTGCCCTAGGCCCACAACCAAACAAGGAACAGGACCCAAGTCGGACTCACCATTTCAAAGTCAATCGTCTCTTAATCATACATAACCTTGAGGTATACATTAAGTAATGTTTGAGTTACTATAAGCAAGTTGTCTGTAATACCGAGTTATGAAATACGTGCAAAATTCCCAATGAATTATAATACATGCCAATTTCTTTAATATAATTTAGTATATAGGGTTCGGGAAAATTTTGACCTTATAATAGGTCTACATCTCATTAATGTAAGGAAAATTTTTGACGGTGCCACGATTCCCTTGAATAGTGTAGTCTCCGGATTTTGAAGGATTCGAATGTCTCTATACATATATAGGGGTAGTCGTTAGACGCATGCTAGTAGTTCAAGTCTATACTGATATGTCAGTAGTATACACCCTACTTGTGGCATGTGATGCTCTGTGGGCTATAGAATGGAGACATGAAAGTCTACATTGCTCTAACCTCTGCCCAGCTTTCTGTCATTCGATGATCTGTCTTTATCACGTGTTTTCTCTAACTCTGCTTGACGTCCCCGATACTCTTTAGTATCGGCTCGAGTCGCAGTTACTTCTCTCTGAAGGCTTGATGTGGCTCATGATTTGTTCATGGCCTCCATCCCGGTGACGAAGGTAAATTGTGGTGATCCTTGTGGTAGTGCCTACCTTCATGATTCGGCTAACCGATGCTCGTATTTATACATTCCGGCGAGCATAATAGTGAAGAAAGCAAACACAACCATCATCAATATAATTGAAAGAGTTAGTTCATAGAGTAAGTTTACATGTTTCAAAATCAATTACATCATGATGACAAAATAAGTTTTGAATTTAACGCCTTAGTGTCCCGTCCTCGAAAGCAGTTGATTACCTATTTAGTGATTTCCTAAGAATACAAGTTGTTTGAAAAAGTGTCAACACAAAGGTTGGTGAGTTCATAAGAGTTTTAATTGAGAAATAAATTGTTTTCCTTGTAAAGCGGTAAAGGGATTCCAGAAAATCCAATATTTTCCTTGAAGAATGAGTTGCAAGTTTCCGTGTTATGAAATTGTGCATCCTAGAATTTCCAATAATTTCCTTCCACAATCTCTAAGTGTATATAAGTTATATAAAATTAAAGTTAAATAAACCGTCGAATGTAATGGGTCTGCCCTAGGCCCACAACAAAACAAGGAACAGGAAATAAAGCGTACCCACCAATTCTAAGTCGATCACGACTAAATTCTATATAACTATAGTATATACACTTAGAAATTATAGCTGAAAACTAAAAATTCTAGATAGAATGTCGTCTTAAAACCAAAGACCGAAACCAAATCCTAGTGTAGTGTATGAAATAGTAGTAATGGCTATGAACATAAACTATACGTATCATAGTTCATCGAATAGTGATAGTGGTAGTGAACATGAACTATGCATATTATAGTTTATCAAATGTGATGGTGATGGTGAACATAAACTATACATATCACAGTTCATCAAATATCAATAGTGGTAGTGAACATGAACTATGCATATTATAGTTTATCAAATGCGATGGTGATGGTGAACATAAACTATACATATCACAGTTCATCAAATAGCGATAGTGGTAGTGAACATGAACTATGCATATTATAGTTTATCAAAAGTGGTGGTGATGGAGAAATCCCTTCTTGTAATAAGTTTGTAGTGTAGATGAAACATAAACTATACCTATTATAGTTTATCCTATTGTTTGTAATGTTTATGCAACCTAATTATACTGATTATAATTAGCGTACTTACTTGTGGGGGTGTAATAGCCTTAACTATACTTATTATAGTTTATCATAGTTATTCGTAGTGGTAGGAACCCCTTTTGTATATGTAATACCTTTAGTAATGTGTTTATTATGTAAATGAATCATAAACTATACCTTTTATAGTTTATCAAATTAACGGTAGTTGTAGTATTCATAAACTATATTTGTCCTAGCTTACCAAATGTTTGTATGTAATGGATGTAAATTTGTTTATAACAATTTATCATTTACCATGCTTAATATAGCAAAATCCATTTGTAAACTGATATATTTCTATATAACAAGACAAAATGACATATATGGTAATAACATATCATCATATGAAGGTACACACCTTGCTTAACAAGTTACAAGGTGTAAACGAAATTGAAAACATTTTTCTAGTATTACCATTTCTATTCTGTTTTTAGAAAATTCATTAAAGGTTCAAATTGGAATCCATAAATTTTGAGAGTTTGGAAAATGAGTCTAGTTTGTTCATAAATTTTCTCATGATTTTTAGTAAACTCCAACTTGGGTGAAACAGTTCATAATCACAGACTGGTCCGGATGTTTCTTGAAATGATAGGCAGTTTTTCGCCATAAATGGTAGAAAAATCGTATGGATATGTGCAAGTAGTCATTTTAGAGGTATAAACCTGAACTATTTTCATCTAATACAGTTTTGAAATCTAAATTGTTTAAGTTGACCAAAACAGTCTGTGAATGGAATTAAACTTTCCTGATGAAAGCTGTTGGAAAAGTTTAGTTGTGTTCTTGGTGTTTTAACTTGTATTCCCCCCCCCCCCCCCCTTAAATCTTAAGAAAACATGAAAATATAGGGTTATGAACTCACCTTGCGTGATTTCAGTGGATGGATGTTGGAGAAAGGAAGTATTCAACTCAAGAACACTTAGAATGCTGCTAGAAGATTCGTAGATCTAACATGAATATGATGGAGTTTGTGTAAGGGATCTATGACTTGAGTTAAGAGGAAGTGTAATAATCACATGAAAGATGATGATACTTACCAAACGAAGAAGAAAAGTCTTGGAATTGGAAAAATCGGATTTGAAAGAGAGAAGTTGAGAGAAAAGTGTTTGCTCTTTGGGTGGAAATGAGAGAAATGAGTGAGAATGAGGAGAGAGGGTGAGTTTTCCAGCTCTTAGAACGTGAGTATGGCTGGGAAATGAGTGGGAAAGGACTATGAAGTGACTATGGATGGTGGGGAGGGGTGTGGGTTGGTCATGGAGTGGGTATGGGTGGTTGCTTGTGTCATAAACTAATGAAAATTCAACACTCCACCCTTTGAACTTCACCCACTCTTCTTAGATAAGATTTACCCTAAAAACGTGATTAATTAATAAATATGGGGTCTTATATGTTAAAATAAAGTTTTGGGTGAAAATATCATGTTAAAATAATTAAAAACGGACCTAAAATGCAAAACTAGTCGAAAACCGGGAAGAAATGGCCTACCTGCGAGACCTCTCGGTTCTGGGCCGAGGTTCGGTCCCAATGCTGTTGGGCCCGAAGGCGAAATGGGGCGAAAGAGGTAAGAAGCGAAGGTCCGTGCGAGGTTCAGGTTCGAGCGGACCTTCGGTCCGAGAGAGAAGGTTCGGGTTCGGTCCATTGGGGTTTCGGGTTCGGTTTCTTGGTTCGCAGGGGCTTCGGGTCAGCAGGGTTCGGTCCCTATAGGGGACTTTCGGCTCTAAGACGCTTCGGCCCAAAAGGATGGGTTTCGGGTCCTTAAGCCTATTTTACTCGTTTTTACCCCGTTTTAAGCGGTTTTTTACCCGGTTAAGGGTCGGGATGACCCGAAAGACTATAAAAAGTTAAAGGAGATTTGGGAGAGATTTCACATACTTGGAGAGATTTCTCATACTTAGAGAGATTTGGGAGAGATTTCACATACTTGGAGAGATTTCTCATACTTAGAGAGATTTGGTAGATTTTCACATACTTGGAGAGATGTTTTATACTTAGAGAGATTTGGGAGAGATTTCACGTACTTGGAGAGATTTGGGAGAGATTTCACGTACTTGGAGAGATTTGGGATAGATTTCACGTACTTGGAGAGATTTGGGATAGATTTCACGTACTTGGAGAGATTCTAATTCTATGACATCCTAGTTACATATAACCTTAGCATATCCACTTAGCAACTATTGACCAACTAATAAAGACCTTTTTAGTTCACAGATAAGGATTATTGTAACACAAAATACTCCTATAGTATTTTAGGTTTATGTTACGTTCTGATGTTTTCATTGTAGTAGTGTTGGTAACTTTTTAGACTTATTGCCACATCACAACCATTCTCGGGCATATGCTAATCACTTCTCGGACCAACATAGTTGATCAGGCTATGTCACTCCTAGAACTGACCATACATCCCCGAGTCTACTTGTGGTGTTCCACAATCATAATACTTTTGTTATGTCCTAGTGAAACTGATTTTAGTAAGAATGCAGGTATGTATACGTGGTTAAATATTTTAGTATTTAAAAGTATAAACTCTTGATCGGAGTATTTTAATCCCGTTGTGTTTATAGTTTGTATATCTTTTACGGGTTGATATACTTGATTCACTATAAACGATGCTCTGATACCAATCTGTCACACCCCAAAACCTGAATGGCAGAAACGTTCGGGGGTGGAGGACGTCATGTACAGTATCACAACAAAGCATAGTAGTAAACACACAAGAACATCATCCATTGCATTAATAATATAATTTAATACAAGTGTGTTCTGTGAAGTTTATAAGACACCAAAAATGTAAATCAAAAGAAGAGATGAGTCTTGAACGACCTCCATCTTCTCAAAACCTGGCATCGGTACCAGTCTACTAATGACCTGAGAATACAATTTATTTTGAAAGAGTTTATCAGCTTTAAAGCTGGTGAGTTCATAAGCATTTTAGAGTCATTGTTTGTATGAAAAATATATGTAAGTGTTTGATGTACTAGTTTGTAAATGTTTGTAGTTAATGTTTGTATCTCCTAGAAAATCCTATATTTTCTACTAAACGTAGCCTTATACCAAGGCATCAAATGTTCTGTATGTTTGTTTCTTGTAAGAGTGTGTATTTTCCCAAGTGTGACTATCATTAACCAAAAATATAGTTTTTACATTGCTCTTTTTGTGAGAAGATCACAATGTGAATGCAATGGGGAAATAATAAAGTATTTTAGTGTTGTATTATAGTAACTACTATTGTACTAGCTACCTTAAACCAATTTTTATTTAAGGCGTAATGTGAAATGGTTGCACCATACTTTCTACTAATAACACGACGATGAAAGACGTCGGAATAAATGACATTTGGGACCTGTAGACTTGCAAGTTCCACTGTAGCAAACAGCAAGGTGTAGGATAGTCAATCCAGTATAAATCTATACATAAATTCACGCTTTCCCTCCAGGAGACTCTGGCCACAAAACTAGCCATGGCAGTGATGCCATGCCCCGAAATAATGGTTCACATTTATGTTATAGTATTCCTATATATGTATTGTATGTACTAGTGTAATGTATGTTCTCTCTATCTAGTATGTAGTGTGTTCTCTTTGTTTCTCATCATAGTATGTTCTCTTGTATAGTATATAGTATGTATTGTTTCTCATTATAGTATGTTCTCTTAGTTTCTCATAATAGTATATTCTCTTAGTTTCTCATAATAGTATGTTCTCTTAGTTTCTCATAATAGTATGTATTGACTCATGTATGAACTGACTCTTTGTATGTTTCATTGTACTAGAAGTAATGAGTAGTGTCTTCCTAAACTATACCTATTATAGTTTACTAGTAAATTTGTTTGTATAACTGAGTGTATTGAACTGAGATAAAAGCTTTTATGTCTATACATATATACATAATATATAACTTAGGATCAAACGACACTCGGAGAAACAACAGGGTACTCTAAGTCCACAACCAAACAAGGAACATGAAATAAAGTGTGTTATCAGTCCTAAGTCCTTCAAACCTTACTTCTATAACTATATATGCATTAGACAAGGTTTGGACAATATATAAGTGTAAAAGAGTTAAAGGAAAAGGTTTTTCATGTAAGAACAAGTTTGATAAAGAGTTTAACATGTAAAAGAGTTTGATAATCATTTTGAAGTAGTTTGATTGATAAAACAGCAAAAAGTATAGCAAATCCATTATTTAGTAGTTATTAATCACATGTGATTGATATATAATAACTAGAATGTTTCAAATTTCATTCCCTCACCCCCCCCCCCCCCCATAAAAGTATTTAAAATAATTTAAAAGGTAGATTAAGGGGTATGAACTCACCTGTAGTGAGTGGTTTGGATGAATGAATGGTATAGGATGCTAAGTGTCAAGTGAAGACTTGATCACACATATGGATCCTATTTAACATATAATGACACATATATGTATCCTATTAGTGTTTATAACAACTAATCATGAAATGGAACAACCTTAGGGACTAAGAAACACTTGTTATGAAGTGTTAAACCATATATGGTGGCATATAAGGGGTGTAGGGCCTCACATAGGAGTTTACGGCCCATGGATTTATGTCCCAATGAGTTTACGACCGTAAACTCATGGTAACTTGTACCATTTTGTATGTTAAGGTCCTATGGTCTTCATTGAAGTGTTCTAGACTTAGTTCCAAGGCTTAGGAAGGAGTTATGGTAACATTGCACCACTATTTAGGGTTTACGGCCCAAGGAGATTGCCTTGGCTGTAAACTCTCTTTTGATCTTGATTTCTTGATGTTTTCAAGGTGTAAACTAAGTGATTCAAGCATATAACAAGCTAATGCAAGTGTACTTACATTATAGAAGCTTGATAGGGTGTTTAAGGTCAAAGAACACTAGTGTGTGTTCTTGGTGAAATGAAGAACACTTGAAGATATTTTTAGAAGATCGGGATGAAGACCTTATGATACTTAAGAGACAAATGGGGTTTCTTTGACTTGAAATGAAGGAAATGATCAAAAATGATGTAAACTCATGTATTTAACATGAGTTCATGGCCAACTCATGAGTTTACGGTCCAAACATGAAGGTTTGGCCGTAAACTCCATTTAATGGGTTTAAGGCTTGATTAAGGCACAATGGACTCAAGCAGATACTTCCTAACACCCGATTCTTGAATATACTAGGCTTAGAACACTCAAACAAACTCTAAATAGTGCTAAAAGATAGCAGAAACAAGTTTGAATTTGATTGACTGCACAAGATAGAAATTTCGGGTTGTCACAAGGACTATTGGATTTGCTTTGACAGGAAAACATTTTGCTTGTTCATCAGCTTAAGGTTTGGGGAGTAACTCCCTATTATAGTTTTATAGAGTTCATACAACGTGTGTTTCCATTTTTTCTGCTTTCATGTTTCGGTGAGAGTGGTTGACCTTATGCACGTGTTCAATAACTTACTTCATCAACTAACTAATGCAGACTCGGTGAGAGTCTTGTTGTTGTATATGCTAGAGCAATAATTTTTGGGGATATACCCTCGACATCCGGTTACTGATGAATGTATGGCACTCATCTCTAATTTAGATGATTTTAACAGGTCTACAGTTTTTTACACATATTATATCAAATCATTCATATACTTATTAAGTGTACTTGTTGACATAGGTACCTATGGGGTAGAGTGATATGGGATTTAACTTACAAACAACTACGTATTGTGTTTGAAAAGATTGAGGACCATTTGAACCCCAATGTGCCAATATTCAGGAGTAGACACACATATACTCTACATGGATTTGTCTATGCATTTAAGTGTTGGATTAGTGTCTAGGCCCGTAACCATATTTGGTAAGTACTTGACCCGGTTGTGCATGGTCCTTTTGGGTTGCCTTCACCAAAGCAACTTGACTGGAGAAATTAAATAGAGAGAGAGGTTATTGTGATTTATTAATATGTTATAAGAGTAATATATTAAAGGAAAAATCATATTTGTTTAATTAATATTGGTCAATAATTAATTAGGAATTAATTTTGTGATCAAGTGTAATTAATTAAACTAGAGGGGCTGAATTGTAATTATAAGATAGTTGCAAGATAGGGCAATATTTATCCTTGTTAAAGGATGGATGATTTCAAGGATAAGGATATCCTTAAAATCGTCCAAGGATAAGTAGATAAGGGTTTTTCAAGGCTTATCTTGTGGTTGCTTGGTGGGCAAACAACTGGATAAGGATAAGGACCGAAACCCTAATCTAAACCCTATATAAAGACCCCTAGGCCTTTAGAATTCGTGTACATGCTCCTAAGAGGTCCCAAGGACGAATTCCATCTCCTCCCTCCTCTATCTTAAGCCTCTCCAATTGCTTGTGGTGTTTGTGAGCCATTAGAGGCACTACACTTGTGGTGCTTGCTTTCAAGACTTAGGATTTGAAGATTTAAGTTGTTATTGCAATATAACAACAAGAGGTATGTAATCCAACCTTTTATGTTAATTTCGAAAATAGCAATGCACATTAGGGTTTTATTCTTGTGTTGATAATGTTGTGTATCTAATAGTGAAAACATAGATCCAAACTAGGGTTGCATGCACACTTAGGATTGTTTGTATAAAACCCATCATTAAGGTATGTCCACTATGTTTAATATATTTTTAAGCAAAAGGTATTATATACTTTGTTAATTTGGTTAGTTTCTTGGCATATTAATTTTGTAGATTTGGATCATGGAGACATTTCCCAATAGTTCCCCTATACCGGGTGTTATCCCTCACGTGGTTCCATACCCCAGGATGAGGCGTTTGCACACTATTAAGTGTGAACGTATTCTTGATGTTATTAATGTATGTATCTTAGTTCACCTTATAATATATAATTTTCTATGAGAAAATAACTTAAGATTAACCTTTATATATTGTTTTATGCAGTGTACCCCCAACGAAATTTTGTAGCCTACTTAACAGGAGCGTGATGCTTTGGGGTGGATTGAGAGTGTCTCATGGATAGATGATACAGATTACCCTAATGTTTGAGTTATGGTTTTTTTCTTGTGTGTGTATTAAACAAATTCCTTATGACGACATAGCAAAAACAAGGCTATGTTTTCGAACAATGTAAAATATTCTAATTTCGTACAAATATCATCATGGGTTTTTAATGTGAATAGTATCATATTGTTAGCTATTTTTTTGACTAGTTTTAACATTAGATATACTCTTATATTTAACATTACTTTTGGCACTTGACTTGGTCCTACTAGAATATTTATTTTTTTGTTGAATCTGCGAGAAACTGTGAGTCACAGTGTCTGCTTGTGTGACTGATCCTTTGTCAAAAACTGCATTTTTCGGAATCAGACCTTTGCCTTAGGATGGGATACATTTATGGTTTCGTGGTTGTCCGACTTGTTGTTTTTCCATCAATAGTGGTAATATATGATGCGTTTTATAGAAAACAATTAACAATTAATAGGGTACATGGATCCTATAAAAGATCTATGTCATAACACTTTGAAGGCAATATATGATGAACCATAGTCACATAACTCGTGGTATGCTTCGGTAAAGGAATGAGGATTGGGAACTCGGTTTGCTAGAGTGGATTCGGGTATAGTGTGGGATAGGTTCATTTCGGTACATCTGTTACTTCCTGGTACGGTGTACCATAGAATCCGGTACAGTGTACCCCTTTTGAAAACATAATTCCAACAACAATTAACTTAGTTTGTAACACACTAATACTTCAACTCAAATTGTAACATTCCAACAACTAAAACTTCAAAATTAGATTGTAACACACTAACTTTGAAATGATAACAGATTTCCAAAAACTAAAAGCAAAATCAGCAACAAGAATATTAACACCATACCAGGAATAGTAAAAAAAAAAACAAAAAACAAAAGCAGGAACATTAAAAACTACAAATTAAGATTGTGTGTTAAACAATAAAATCTGGCCATGTATTCCTTTACCCAACGAATTAATTATTACAAATCAGTTGCGGATGTGAAATCATCTAATGGCTATGAATTGATTTTTTTGAAATCAATTAAGTGATTCATTAACTAATGTGAAGTTCTGAACCGATTGAAATCAATAAATTGAATATAATAAATAAACTCAATCATGTAACGTCCGGGTTTCAGGGCTAAGCATATTTGTCAATGTAATAGTCTAGGTCAACTATTGTAACTCTTTTTGAAGTAATAAAGATGAAATATTTGAGTATTATGTGAATTATGTGTATTTATGTGCTTACAATTTAATTATAAATAAAGAATAAAAATAAGCGTCAAAATTAAAGTGTGAGATAAGCCCGATATCTCTACATAAAGTTGTAGAATATGTCTCAAGGTTTCCGTACATATAAAGAACGCCGAAATCCGAGTTATAACGAAGAAGTTATGGCCCGTCGAAGTTTTACGGCAAAACCGGCACGGCACCGGGAAGCGTAAGTAGTGAATTTACGAAAGAGCGAGATTTAGCCTTAGAAATCTAAATGAAAGTTGTAGAATATCTTAAACTAAGAGCGTCGATAAAAAGAACGCCCAAATCTGACTTCGTATGACGAAGTTATGATTTTTCTAAGATTCGGCTTAACAGTGCACGGCCCGAAACTCGAATTTTAGTTCGAGCGGTTTTTGGCTTACGCGACCTAAATGAGAGTTGAACATCTCATTAATAGGAACTCAACGGTAAAAAGATGGACAAAAACGGATTTCGTATGAAGGAGTTACGAATTCTCCGCGGTCATTTAACAATCTAAACGCCTCCTACTGTTAAATTTAAGACCGGTCTAGAATTAGCTGACGAAGTCTAAATGAAAGTTGTATATCTTGATTTTACCTACGCGTGGATATAAAGAACGTCGAAAACGGAGATCGTATGCGAGAGTTATGATTTTTCTAAGTTCGAAGGTTGATACGCGATAGGGGGTGACGTGGCACCACCAGAATTGGACACGTGGCACCACCAGAAGGCCACCACATGGACCAACTCGGCGAGTAGGTCCCCCTACTCGGCGAGTCCATAAGATATTTCCACTATAAATAGAGGTGTCGGGTCTAGCCTTCTCTTCACACCTCCCAAACTCACTTTCTCTCTCTAGTTTCTCTCTCTAGCCTCCCTAACCCCCCAAATAGCCTAGGTAAACCCCCTAGCACCCGAAGGAAGCCCCGAGGCTCTCGGAGTCCCAAGAAAAGAGCCTTTTGGCTCGGGAACGCTGCTCCAGCGAAGCCCGGTTTTCGAGAAAACCCGCTGTAAGTGAGCTACGCCTAACCTATCTTTAGTTTAGCTTATGTTTTAATATAGTAATGTTATTAGGACCTTATAATAAGTACTTGGGCTATTATTATGGGTTATATAAGTATCGTTTAACGCTTATATAATAGTAATAATAGCTAGACTACTAATTAGTCGCGGTGAATATTAGACTAAACCCTAGTGGCAATGATACTAGGTTTTGCCGAAGGAAAAGTGTGTTAAGAGTAACGAAGTGTTGTCCAAGCGCCGAGTCACCACCTACTCAGGTGAGTGCATAGTTACTTTCAGCTTACACATAGATATGAAGTATTTTATATAAATTACGTGCTATGTGTGCATATTACCTGAATACTTGCTATCTATGCTGGATGAACATTCTTATACATGTTTTCAATGATTTAAACTGTATATTTATTTTATATCTACGAAAATGTTGGGGTAAAACATGGGTAGATGTATTAGTTGCTGTGTGATAAAATGAAATAATGAGAGGCCTCGTTATAGATGATATTGATGATCCAGTCATCTAGCGGAGTATAGATGACAACCACGGACTATTCTAGACAGTCCAGTGGAACACTAGCAGGCTCGCAACCTGTAGGTGTTTATTCGAACTGTGTGTTTATTTGAACTGTGTGCTCACCAGATGTACTCCATCCCCCACATGGTTGCCTTAAGGACATTTATTGCTGAGGAATCCCCTTAGCAGTAGTGTCCGTCCTGATGATAATCCTTAGGATAGGTCCCTTACGATAGATGCTTAGGGACGTAATGTGAGGATAACGGGAACGGGTAATCGGGTTTGTTTAATTTAATGAAGTTAATAAACTTATTTATTGTGGGTTGAAAACCCTATGTGCTCACCAGGCTCCCAAGCCTGACCCACTCAGTTTTATGTATTACAGGTAGTGGCGCTTGAGCATAGATATGATGTTTGGACGAGGGATTACGGATATAGGCCTGTAGATATGAAATAATGTAGTAAGGCTTATATTGTACTGTTTATGCTTTTGATCTGTACGAACATGACATCCCAAGTCTTTTAATGAAATACATTTCTATGGAAATGCTTTTGATAAATCTTTATCATATTTTGTTTTGGGACAAATTCCGCAACACTTTTATTTAAAATGTTACTCTGATTTTTAAACAAAGCATAAACAAACCGGTCTTTTCTGGCCGTGATTTTGGAGATGTCACAAATCATACCAGTTGCTTCAATCGAATCCTAATATATAAGGAAAATTAAAAAAAATCAATAGCAAAACTGGTAGATTTTGAGACCAATTAGACAAAACGGTGGTAACAGGGTACCAAATCGGCGTTCCAAAAACGCAAAATTGGCTATCCAAACTCCAAATTGGCGATCCCAATCACCTATTTAACCAATTTCGATTGCTAGAAACACGTTCCAACAATTTATTTTTCCATTCAGTGGGATCATTGAGTTTCCGTACTGAAGTACATTTCCGCCAACGATCGAAACGATAATGTACCACAATTGGGAACGAAGCGTTCAGAACGTGGATCGTGGCTGATAGAGCGATCCTTGTGACTATGCGATGAATAACAAAACTAGCATAAACCCTAATATAACCGAAATCATGAGATAAGTGTTCCATACCTTTGATTTGTTGTAGTAAACAAATCACTTCATTCCCATTGTAGTGTAGGTCTTTGAAGGTTTAGCACCAAAAGAATGATGCCGCTAATGGCTCACACCCAAATCCTTGAACTAGCAGACAAAAGGAGAGATGGGAGAGGATATTTTCGGCCATAGTATCCTTAAGGGAATGATATGAACGAAAATTGTGACCTTTGGGGTTCTATGTATAGTGTGGATGAGACAAGGAAAACCCTAGATTTGAGTAATAAAGTATTCACATTCTATTCTATTCAAATACGGTATCCTTATCAGCTTTAAGAATATTCCAGAAATCGTAGAATACTCCCAAATTCCGTTCACCACTATATACGTTCTAGATTTTTCTTTCCTTTTTCAATTATGAACAATTACAATTCAACCCTTAGACATTTAGTTAACTCCAATTAGTCCCAAATTAATTCTAGATTAATTCTTATTAATAATTAATTAATTCTAATTGATTTCATATTAATTTATTAATCATATAAATTAGCAAAACAATTTTCTATTTCCAATTAATATTTTAATCACATAATATATTAACAAATTATTTGCACATAATTTCCAATTAGTTTATCAATCATACAATAATCTAACAAATTATCCTCTCTCTATAAGTGTCATTCTAACCGAGTTCCAATTATGAGGGAAACTCAAATACGACTTTGCTTCTAATTACAAGAACATACCGATTTAGTTACTGGATTAGACATCCTAATCTAACGGTCTCCCACTTGGATAAGTCTGTAACTACAATTACAAGTATAGACCTTGAACTAAACAACAAAGAGTGCTTTCCAAAGCCACCACTAAACTCTGATTCGAATCAAATGTTAGCCCTAAGGTAAGTAATCATGTAATCCTTTGTTCTACAAGATATCGGATGGATATGAGACAAATTAAATCAATCTCATAGTCCAAGATTTTTCTCGATTTCCTGATTTATGATTACTGAATTCAGACTACTAATTGAAAACATCAATTTAGTACGGGCTTCGCCAAGCACTTCAGATGTCGGCAACAAATCATCGAGGAGCCCAAAGATATTGCTTTTCCCCGTTAAGGCAAAAGTAATGAATTACTTTGACTATATAGTTAGACATTTTACTAACAAAAGCGTGCATGGAGTTACTCTTTATAACACCTACTTATGAGTTGTGTTTGGGTAAACCAATGCACAAATTATTCGTAAAATACGAACAATATATCTCCTCCTAAGAATAGTAGATATTATCGTCTTAGAATTATGCATGATAAAATCCATGAAGTAATCACTAAACGTGGGTTTATATAATACTTAAAATCCATATTTTCAAAGTACTCATGAATATTGTAGCAATTTCAATTGCAGTGTCTTAACCTTAATCGACAATGTACAATCAATTCATGACAGTCTTAATTCACTATTTTCTTCCAAAAGTATGAGCAACTGTGGAATTTTGAATAATATTAAAACTACTCGGGGAAGTAAACATGCAAAGTGAAACTTAATAATAAATTAATTAACTATGGTTTCAAACTTACTTAATATAAATAATTCATATTATTTAATCACCATAGTAATTATGAATTTATTCATTGTATAATGGTTTGAGTAATCAACTAAACACTTGAATTAGATAACATCAGTTATGCATATGTTATGAACATGCACATTATGCCTCTCTATGGTCCTTCCTTTGTTAATAGATCCATTGTACACTATTCCATTGATGCGCATTTCACAATTCCAAATTCTTATCACTGTCTAAGATGTAGTAGAATTTCAACTTTACATGTATTAAAATCCTTTGATATGGAGGCTCTAAAGTCATAGAGACTGAACCAACGATATTACACAATGTCCCATTGGAACTTGTTACTAGAAACAATTATGTGGTTATGAAGTCTCAATTCAAGATACATTCCTTGGCACCCTTGCATTAAAGGTTCCAACTCACATGTAGATTTTGCAAACATATCCCATTACGAAAACATTTCCATATTCCATATGACCGTCAATTCTGACCAAGAATCATCTCAATCCAAAATGCATCACTATGGTCCTTTCCAAATAATGTTATACTTCTAATTGTCCACAAGCAACCAATATTTGGTAAAGCCTCAGAATGTTCTTGATAGTTGTTTGACAACCTTAGTCACAAAAATTCTAATCCTTTTCATACAGTGCTCTAGGCATTCGGAAAATGAGAATAAGTGAACATTATAGCATATGTGATTGATCATATATCTGAAGCATATGAGAATCGACTCATTATGTCCTATACAATGATTTAATATTTGTTAAATTCCTTGCTATAATATTTCTATATATGGAATCTCCTATGTTGAAACATTTCAACATGATATTCATATATGTCTTTGACTAAGTTCTATTAAACTATACAATATAAACCTTTAGACTCGAAATGAAGTATGAGTACCATCTCCCTTAATTGCATTATCATGAAACATTTTCCAAACTTTGCAACTTGCAAAAACAGAGACATTGTTCCCTATGAACAGTATTTTCAACATGTAATATCAACATAACAATTATGTTCCCACTAGCTTTGACATGTCCCCAGAAATCAATTGGACTTCTAAAAATCAATACCCTTTGAATTTCTTAAGGAAGTGCAGATTTCAGTTATGCGATGCTTCAATAAGTCTCCAACTAGACTTCTTAAGTTTATACACCTTAGTTGGATAATGTGTGTGTGTTTAAACCTGTTCAAGACAGATTGATATATCCCTCGAAAGTTCAAACAATTCCTTGAAATTCCTCGCAATTCGAAATATGAAGAGAGATGCCATAATCATATTTTGAGTTTGAGAATGTAATTTACACAACTAACATCCATATAGATCGATTCTTCAAAATCTATTAGCAAAAGTATTTCCTTACAATCATTTTCATGAGTTAGAGTGAAACCTTTGCCACTTAGATTTTATGGTGCATACGTTTCCATCCATGTGAATCTATCATTTCCAACCTACAGCCATACGCAAAGGTTTAGGACAAACCAAAATCAAATTCAATTTTCCTTCATGGACTGAACTTCTCTATTTTTATAATTTATTGCCTTCTGGCAGCTCAAGGGCTTATCACTACTTCCATGTTGTTAGTAGCTCACCCATATGACCAATGTACTTTCACTGATCAATGTGCTTTTACTTTTGCAGTTAAATGAAAACATAGAACTCATAAGCATTTCCAAATCAACTAGAAGTTCATAAAAATAAGAATGTGTCAATCAAACACGACAGGTTATCAACCTCAGGTCGCGTGTTAGTGATAACTAAAAGGTTTATTATCGATTGACTCTTGAAACTCTCAAGATCAATATGACTCTCACTAACTTCTTGACGTATGAGTTTATCTCTTAAGGAACATTCCTCGATGAGCTAAAAAAATATCCAAAAGTTCATGTGGATTCTCGACAAGAAAACACTTCATAGAATAGGTCTCAGTTTATCTTTTGTTTATCAATTAACGAAAACATCACAACTCCAATTATATATGTGCTAGACTAAGAAAACATTTTTACTCCACATATTTTGATGTGTTTTCAACCTCCTTAGTTTGAAATGAGTTTCAAGATACGATTTATAGTTACTAGAGCATCGCTCTAAAACTTTATTGGAACAAAGTATAACTCATCTTATGATTGAACCATTTCCAACAATGTTTAGTTCCTCCTTTTAGTAATACAATTGTACTAAGATGTTCTTGAAGGATTAGTTATGATACAATTCCACAATTACTAAGATTATCATAAAACATGATACTAAAGACCTCTCATTTTACTTCAGATTGGAGAATCTTTTAGCTTCCTGCCTAGTAGATTCTTCTATTCGTTCTGTTACTCTTTGAATCTTTTCAAAAGTATCAAAATTATGCTTAATCTTATAAACATAATCATATTTGTTGAAGTATCAGTAAATCATGACGAAAAGAGTCACCATATCTTGTGGTGGATCAGAAATTCCATGTCAACCTATACTTGATCCATTAGTTCTTCATTTGTCTTACATAAATATGCGAACAATGAATTAGTCATAATTTTCCAATGAACAAGATTCCCATGCATCATGCAATTTGAATTGTATGACTCCAAGTTTTTGTCCAATTGAAACTTGGTGATGAGATTTCTTTTTACTTGGTCAAATATGATAGTACCACAAGCATGTTCTTGAAGAATCAATATCCACTATTAATATTGTTATTATTAGAAACATAACCAACTCTTTTCATTAATTTAATTGCAAGGAAATATAAGATAAGGCAGTTGCATAAACCAAAACCTCATTTTTATTGCTAAAAGGAAATTTGGAACTTGTCCTTACAATGCATAACATGAAAAACTATATTGCTAGATATCTCCAAAGAGTAATAACAATCTATTAAATTATCCTAACTCCCTAGTAGTAGCTCCAAGTTCTGACCAAATTATGTGACGAAAGTCCATTTCTCACGATCAGATTTAGCTCACTTTACTTAAGCTTCGTTCTTTCTTTTAGATCCTGCAATACCACCAAAATGTGATCATCACATCCTGTATTAAGATTCTAAGAATATGAACTTATGGAGTTAGATAGTGGATGTACCTGAAGTAAAGTCACATGAATTAACTTCCTAATCTTAAAGATCCTTCATGTATTTTGGGTAGCTTCGCAACTAATGTCCCTTCAATTGGCAGTAGAAAAAAAATGGACTCTTTAGGTTTAGAACATGGAATGATCCCATAATTGAACTTTCTCTTTACCATACGATCAAACGGTTTGATCTTGGATGGCTCCTTTCCATAAAGAAGAGAAAGCTTTTCTATATCATCAACTTTATCATTGTCAGTGTCTATAGAACTCTTGGAATTAGACCCTTTAAGCAACTCTATTTTAGATGTGTTCTTAAGCATTTCTGCTTTAGCCACTATCAACATCTTAGTCAAATCGCTTAGGGTCAGGTCAAGATTCCTCATACAAAATTTCTCTATAAATTGACTATATGAATTTCGAAGCGAGAGAAGAACCAAGTCAATGGCTTGATATCCTTCGAAAAATGACACCGTTTTACCCAATTTGTCAATGTACGCTTTCATTTTCTGAACATGCGTACATACGAAGTTTCCATCTTGATGTTTACACGCCAATAGGGCTTGAGTAGCTTCATATCTTTCAACTTGAGGAAAACGTGACGTTAGGAGAGTCACAGGAGGAGGAGGTGGAAGAGTTGAATGGAGACAATGTCCAATTCCATCATTTCCTAAGGAAGCGAAGACATTTTCACCTTGACTTAAAACTAAAATACCATTTTCAGAAGGTTGATGAAAACCACTACCATAAGAACGAGGAAGACCATCATTGTCTTGATTTGTCATCTAAAATTTGGGAGAAGAGAGAATTCAAGTTAGTTGATTTGAATCCTTAATTATTAACCCATAATTTAAATTAAGGCTAGCATCCATATTTTTGATTCGACCTTTGAAAAAGGATGTCATAATCAAATTCTAATCTATTTTAGGTAGGTAAAGTCATCTCACCAACTTTAATCTCATGAAACTCCTATATCTTTGAGATTCATTGAATCTTGTCAATGACATGTTTAATCTCGATTATGCTCTTACCAATTTTGACTGGGATACCTAGGATCACAATTAAGATGTGAATAACCATGAAAACTCGTTCAAAACACCCTCAATCGATTTATAATCTCTCATTGATGTACCGGTTAACCACACACGCTCCATCAACAATCATGAACACGAGTTGTTTCATCATTTCAGCTTTATAGTTCCAAATTAATGTGTCGGTTAACCATAAACGCTCCACTAATGACTCATAATGAAACAATGTGTGTTTTCATGGATTATCATACAATTTCATATTTTTCTTAAAGTAACTAGAGTGAGATTTTTTTAAAGTGGGTTCTAGTACTTTATAACATCATACTTTTAAGAGGTTATGTCCTCTCAACCCATTCGGCTAATGACCCTCCACCATACAAGGGAGCGGTGGGTGAGAATAGACATCCATTCAACGGTCATTTTGTAGGTCGTTTCCTTATACCCCCCCCCCCCCCTCTCCTTATCGCATGACTTTATGAATAAGGCCTACTATTTATTGACTGACTTGTCTTATACATATAATATATTAAACTTTTAATCATATATAGTATAAGGTGTATTTTAAATCTTTTCAAAATACGAGGTTTAAATATTAATTATCATATGATTAATTAATCAATTTAAACATATAATGAATTTATAATTACCTTTTAGTTACATTATAATTAAATTAATTATTAAATTCACAAGGGATAATTCGATTTAGTTAAACTAATTCAAAAATTATCAAATAATATCTCATAATATTTAGGGATTCATTAATTATCATTCAAGACATTCAAAATTAAGAATCAATCAAAATTAATACCAGATAATTACCAAAAATAATACCATAAATTTGATTAGGCAAATAACAACCGAAAAATAATTAAAACTAATGTCACGTCGTGACAGGGGCACTGTTACGTCATGAGATACATATTTTATGAAAAATTTGTTTTGTTCAATTCATCTCATGTGCAATCAATGTTTGACAAGCCCAAGCTCTGATACCACTGATGGGTTTTATAGAAAATAAAATCATACAATATGGAAAACAATTAACAATTAATAAGGTACATGCATCCTATTTAATGCACGACGTAGCCTACCAAAACTTTCTTTGAAATCAAACTGTCGGTAAGCTTTTGCAGCCTCCCAAAATAAAATCTTTGTTCTCTCTTACTTGCCAATCTTTGCTCTCATATTCATCAACAAATGAAGACAATAGGGTCCATGATATGCATTCGGGAACACATCTTGAATAGTCATTTCAATTGAATTGACTCTATCTGATATGATATCCAAAGACGACATTGTCCCCAATACATTTTTTGAGTCTTGATAAAAAAGACCATATCCATGACTCCCCACTTTCAGTTTTCCCAACACCAAATGCAATAGGGATGATTTGGTTATTACCATCCATACATACTATTAGGAACATGTTGCCCAAGTATTTCCCTTTAAGGTGTGCTATTTTAATAATAATATAATAATAGGAAGCAAATTTGTTTGAAACACTTGAACCTAAAAAGAATTTATTATTTATTCATTAAATCGAAAATACGTGTAAAAACATTAAATATAAAGAAGTCATTATATAAAAAATATTATCGCGCAACCGATAGCCATGAAAAAGTATTTAAATTTGTTGTCATAACTCATATTTATATGTATAACCATCCTTGGATTCTTCTTCTCCAAGTTGTAACAATATAAAGGTAGTCTTTGAAAGCTTTATTCATGGGTCCCTCTCAACAGATTTACAACATATATTTTAGCACGCCATGCTTGACAGTATGAAATATGTACACTAAGACGGTCATTTAAAGTTGTTTGTATTTGTTTCCCCCGCAACATATTACATGTACCATCAACTAATATGTCCTTCAACAAGCGACCCAATACTTTTTTATTGGCATGTCAGTAATGGGGGCATAGTTGTGTGTTTGAGTAAGTGTGTTTCTCTGATAGTTTAACAACTTGAAATATATCAGTAGTATTATGTTTTGTTTCCCGTATCCGTCAATCACAATTAACCATAAAGCAAACAGTTTCAAACCTATCTTTTGTGGATTTTTTTCACTTTATATTGGAGGCCTTCAGTAACACTTTTTAATTCCAAACTTAATCTTAAGTTTTCTTTGTTTTTAAAGAGTTATTATAGCTTCAAATAGGAAGTACCATTGTAAGATGTGGCAACTTTACATTTTTGTTGAGCTAATCCGGGAAATAGTAAAGGTTCAGGCATACCCCAATGAGTGGTTTGTGTTTCTTTAGAATCAGAAAAATAAAAATGTAACTTTTTCTTTTGTGATTTTCAGGGTTGTAAGGGCTGAGTTTCCTCCTCTTCACCTTCAGTATCTTTCCCATCAAATTTAGTGTAACTCTGAAAATGTTCAACTAGCTCTTCATATGGAATTATATTATCATCATCAACCAACATCATTGTTTTTGTATCATCACTTGCAAATCCATCAATATCAACTGTAGGAGAAGCATCAACAACAACCTTACCTTTATTCACAATCAACAACAGCCTTACATTTATTCATATAATCACCCCGTCTACGGGGCCATTATAAGAAGGAACATGGTTGGTTGTCATAGGTAATAAATTATACATTTGGTGGCTTATAGCACCAGAAGACCCATTTCCATCGGAACGATTTTCCCCGACGGATCGATGAATACCACTTTCCATAACATTACTAACAACAAACAATTGTACTGTGTTGGGAGACATGCTACTAACAAAACTAAGAAAATATTTAACACCACTATCATCTAGAATCTACATAACTATATTTGATCAGGGACATTGAAAAGATAGACATATTTGGTTAGTGTGTAACATGGACTTGGAAGCAACCGACATAATTAACTCGACGAAGTTGATATCATTGTGGATATCTACATCAAAGCATGTGTAGTCTGAAGTAATATATTTCATAAATATTTCGATACGTTGTCATTGCCCTCCACACGAAACTGGCACTCGAAAAAATCCCGCATACATACTCATTTTGGAATGTGTAATGAAGGTATCAAAAACACAAATATCTTGCATATATGGAAATATATGAAAGAAAAACACATAAATACCATAATTTTGGCTCTCAGGAATGTACGGTCATTCTAGAGGACCGTCTGAAATATAATTTTTCAGTCCAAAATGTACTAGGTGTCAGATTCTGAACCTAATTCCTACCAACCATCCATAGCTCCGAAACGGAAATAAATGCTTTGAAATATCGTATTCTAAGAATACTTTGAGCGATCCAAGTCCGGAATGTTCTTACGTGCTTGGGTATATGCTATTCCGAAGAAAATTGTCATTTCTAAAAAAATGATTATTTTTATTAACAAAATGGTTTATAAAATTAGTTTACTCAATTTCTCATAATATAATAATAGAAAATAAATGTAAAATGGTAATTTGTTTGTAGAGTCTTAAAAATTAAAGATGTTAAATTTAGGGAACAAACAATTTTTCAATTCAAAACTTTTTTTAGAGCTAAAGAGAAAACGACATGGATCATTTTTGCATACTATTTATTCTAGATTTATGAATAAGTCCTAAATTACAAAATTAGTATAGGTTAAAGGATAATTGTGATATCACGAAAACGAAACAAATGGGTATGAAGAATGGCAACGGTTACTGTCAAGGCTGAGAGGAATGAGGCTGAGTTGCCGGCGTGGCCGGCTTTCATGGTTTGTTCCTTTCATGGCGTTTGCTTCAAACGAAGGGAAAAATCTCTCATCTCTGTTCCTTTCAAGAATGGACTCCTTTTTTTCTTCAAAACCCCATGTCCAAAACTCTCGACATTATAAATCCCTCTTTCCTTTCGAGTTTTTTTAAAGAAAAGCAAAAATGGTGGGATTCGATGAATTTTGTCAAGAAGGTCTTCTTCTTGCTCAACCTGACCCTGTTGTCTTGGAGCTCAACAAACTGCAGAACATGCTCAAAGGTTCATTACTTCACTTTTTATTCTTTATGTCGACATAATACAATGAAATATCTATCCACAGTAAAAATTGTTTTGTTCACTGCTGTAGTTTTGATAATTTTTTCGAAGTTCAGTGTCGAATAGGGAAAAATGGAATTAGGATTTTATAATAAACAAATCAACGAAAGTAACTTGCTATTTCTTGAATTTAACCCTTGTTCTTATTCGAGGCACAAAAGAATTTCAATTATAAAGACTACATCATTTTCTAATGTTCCTCTCCGTTTTGCTTCACAGATAAGGATCGCGAGTTGGGTTTTGCTCAAAGTGAAATCAAAGCACTGAAAGCTGCTGATGTCATGAAGGAGAAATCCCTTGAAGAGGTACACGGAAATATTTATCGATATAAAGTTAAATATAAACAAAGAATAATTACTTGCAACATAATCCATATACTCTGTTTTTTATCAGATGGGAAATATTATTGAAAAACTCGACAATAAGATCAGAAACACAGAAAACCTTCTTGAGCAAAAGGTGAATAGTAATTTTCTGTTTAGTTTCTATTTGTTATATGGCCCACTAAATTGATTTGAACAATTAAAATATATAGAATTTGGATATCAAGAAACTCGAAACAGAAAAGAAAGAAGCATTTGCTGCTCAATTTGCAGCAGAGGCAACTCTTAGAAGGGTTCATGCAAATCAAAAGGATGACGATTCTGTGCCAATTGAATCCATTATCGCTCCTCTAGAAGCCGATATTAGACTCTACAAACACGAGGTAAACAGAGCTCATATGTCTCTGTTTTTATAATTTTATATCTGTATATATATACCTTGATTGTTTGATTTATTATCCATGTTATATCAGATTGCAGTACTACAGGAAGATAAAAAGATGTTGGAAAGACACACAAAGTCAAAAGAAGCAGCTTTACTTGAAGCAGAGAGAATTCTGAGAAGTGCTTTGGAAAGAGCTTTGATTGTAGAAGCTGTTCAAAATCAGAACATAGAGTTGCGAAGACAAATCGAGATTTGTCAAGTATTAATTTTTTTTCAAATTGTTGTTTAATGAAATTTTTAGGAAGAATATAGAGATGCGATTGTTTGATTTGATACATAAATGCAGGAGGAAAATAAGATATTGGAGAAAACAAATCGTCAGAAAGTTTTAGAGGTTGAAAAGTTAAGCGAAACCATTAAAGAACTTGAGGAAGCTGTTCTTGCAGGTGGAGCTGCTGCAAATGTTGTTCGTGACTTCAGGCGACAGATTTCTGAACTACAAGTAATAACACCTTTTTTTTTGCCCAAAAAATTGCTTTAAGATAACAAATTATAAAAAAGTAATGATTTTTGTTATGTAGGAGGTGAAAAGAACATTAGAAAGGGAGTTAGCAAGAGCAAATGTTTCAGCCAATCGAGTTGCAACTACAGTGGCTAATGAATGGAAGGATGAGAATGATAAGGTTATGCCTGTAAAGCAATGGCTTGAAGAAAGAAGGCTTCTACAGGCACATATACTCTTACCAAACTATTTATTTTACAATTTACATCACAAAGAACAATTTTCGGGTTATTTTCAATGATGATGATGAGAAGGGTATTCTTGTCTTTTTGTCCCATTGACATCAGTATAAGTTCAATGCATGCTAAAAACAATACATGTGACATCTGTCTCAGTCGTAGTCTAATGCATGTCTAACACAGTACAACTTGTTTTGTCATGTCATGTGTGAAACGTGTTTGAATTTGAAAATTTGTCGAACATTATTTTTTTTCAGGCAGAAATGCAACGATTAAGGGAGAAATTAACAATATCAGAGAGAACAGCCAAAAGTGAAGCACAACTTAAAGAAAAAGTGAAGCTAAGATTAAAGACACTAGAAGATGGATTAAAGCATTCATCTTGTGGATTACCGAGAGTTGACAAGTCAACTCACTTTTTCGGGATTCTATCAAGTAATGGAGGAAGGAAGAGATCCACTTCACAACCAAGGGCTTCTTCTACAACTTCAAGTGAAGTGAGACGTATAAATAGCATCAATAAGAAATATAATAATTCTGGAGATAATTTGGTAAGGAAAAGTTTATGGGCTTCTAGGAGTAAAGTTGTTGATAGAGATGAAAAGGAGAACAATGAGATGATTCTAGAAAATACTAGCGGGATGAATCTTGATAAGTTTAAGGATGATAATAGAGGTATTGTTGTAAAGGGAAAGGTGGCGGCAAGTGGCGGCAGTGAAGAACGACAACCACGGAGTGCCACCACTGATGATGATGATGTGGTTTCAGGGTTTTTGTATGATAAGCTTCAGAAAGAGGTGATTGGTTTAAGGAAGTTTTGTGAGATGAAGGAAGAAAGTTTGAATGAGAAAGACGAAGAAAACAAGGTTTTTATTCTCTCCTTTCTAAAACTCATTATTAAATACAAGAAATAGCAACATACTTACACAAATAAATGAAAGTACGTTGCTATTTATTGCATTTAGCCCTTACTATTGTTATTATTACTATAATACTATTGTTATTTTCTACTATCGTTATTATTGTTATTGTTATTACAACCAATGATTCAGGTGCTAATGAAGAAGGTTGAAAATTTGGTCAAAGCTCTAGAAGTAGAGTCAAAGAAGTGGAAAAGAGAAGCATCCTTAAGAGATAAAAATTCAACATCAATAAAGACAGATGACCAGAAACCAGTTAGAAACTTAAACTCATCAAAAAGGTAGAAAAAAAAACAATTGATTTTCTTTATTTTATAAAATTCGTCTATTAACCGATCTTTCTATTTCCACCATTAGTTTCAGGGCTGCAAAAGCATCTTGAAGGCATGGAACTCATTGGGGCTTCGTAACTTATTGTGATTATTATTATACCTTTTTATGCGTTTTCGTGTTTAATAACATGTGTAAATATTATTTAAACAATTTTAAGGTGTTGTTTTTGTAATATGGAGTGAGTTAATTTATGATGATTGGAAATTTGGAATTATATACTTTACATTATGAAATTTCGCTTGTTATTTTTCCAACAACCTCCAAGCTGGTTTACACTGTCCTGCACCAAAAACATCATGTGAGATGTAAATCAGGTAGACAGACAGTGGACTGCTAATGGGCTAGCATAAGAGCCCAATTTGTTTTGCTCAAAGAGATAACATGATTTATACATGGAATTGACATAAGACTACAAAAAAGCTTCTAAAGATTAATATTTTCATTTTAAACAAACAAAAATAAAATCTACTCTTGAATAGTAGCCAAAGAAGGTTGCCATTTTTGAGATCTAACACCATTCCAAGAAAATACAGGATTAATTTTGCTGATCTTGAAGTCCTTATTAGCATCTCTAACCAAAAGCTCCAATTGCTTCCTAGTTACAACAATCTTCACTTTTTGTGATTCCTTCTCCTTTTGTGGAATAAGAATATAAACCTCTGTAGGAAGAAGCTTGGCGTTGGGGGGCATTGGTGAGTTAGGGTGGGCGTAGTGCACCAGATTATAACCCGGGTATGGACCATGGGTTAGCTTCTTAACTTTAGTTAAGGCCTTAACTTTTTCTTCTCCTCCATTAGACACCAGAACACTGATTTTCTTCTGAGATTGCATACAGTTTATGCAGTTACCCATGGTGGAATTGATCTTAATGTTCAAGACTCTTGAGGACTTGTATGTATATATACATGTATATGCATCATGTATGTATATAAGTCAAGTTAAAGGCAACTAAACGTGCATATCACTTAGGTTTGACTTCAATATGATATAGTTCCTTAACATATCAATGTCACATGATGGGTTATGTTTAATTTAGTTTGACTTTCGATTTCTCTACATACTTATATTATTAAATTTTTCTGAAAAAGTCAACCACTAGGTAATTATTCCAATTTTAAATGCAAGAAACCTACAAGTTGACTCCTTTTAAGTAGTCTTTAAAATACAGATAAGTCAAACGTGAAGCTGAGTGTTTTTATGTGAATAAAAATAAAACCATTACAAGATTCAAAGAGATTATAATAACCATTTCATAACATTCAATAGATACAAAAACTCATCACTACAAAAATCTCAAGAGCATGAGCTAAAAAAAGAGGATCAAGAACATTGACTAGTCAAACCACAGCCATTGCAGTGACACGTCTACCTTCCAACCATGACTTAACAGCAACTTTAGTAGTCAAAAACCATCCAACTTTTTCAGAACTTTCATGAAAAGGAGCACTTAACTCCTTCAGATGTGACTCAACACCTCCAGCCAATCCTTTTTCAGAATACTTATGCTTCCCATGACCCGTATTAATCCCAAGCAAAGGTGGCAACTCTTCTCCCTCTTCAATAGCTTTGGTCAAATCATTCATCCATATATGTAATGCAGTCAAAGCTGCCCCTAAAGAAAGACTCTTCAAATTCAATGACCAATTTGTGCTCGATTTCGTCTGTATATCACTATATATCCCAACCCTAATCCCCAAATCCAACAAGTCACAAGCTTTCTCTAATTGATCAAGATTAATACAAAGATCAATCAAGCAATTGCAATATGCTTTCCTTACATCATCTCCAATGTCACCAAGTATTTCACTAGCTTCATTCTTGAAAGATTCATCTTCAATATTCGAATCAACCAAAAGTGTGACCAAATTCCCAAGTTTTGGATTCGCCTTTTGAATGCATTTAGTAAGCTTATGAAGATCTTGTTTAGGAGTTTGTGTCATGACATTGAGAAGACACCCACAAGAGCGTTCATCTGGGGTGATATCAAGCTCTATGATTTTCTCAAATGTGTTGACCACATCATCTGTTCGGTTGACTTTCCCATAGCATTGAATTAGAGAAGTCAAAACGTATATATTCGGGTCAAACCCTGCTTCGATCATTTCCTTTAGTGTTGCTTCGGCTTCTTTGACTTTTCCACAACATGAAAAGATTGTGATTAATGATGAAAAGTTCCAACTATCGGGTTGACAATTTGTGGAGCTTTTAATGTCATTGAAAATCTCAAGAGCTTCATCGATGAAACCGATGTCAGCACACATAGACAAAAGGGTGTTGTAAAGAACATTGTTTAATTCAAATCCTTTTGATTTCATCTCTTTGTAGACATTAATAGCATCATCTCCATAACGAGATTTTCCATATGCACGAATGAGAGAAGCATATGTTGCCCAACCAGGTGTTAATCCATCACTTAGAATTTGCTGATAGATTGACTTAACAAGCCATGGTCTTTTGGCTCTTCCCATGGCATCCAACAAAGTGTTGTAACAGACTAAGTTAGGTTTAACACCAAGAGCTTTCATTTCCTCAAAAACAGTCAAACACCCATCGAAATTCCCTGTTGACCCGTATATTTTTATGATTGTTGTGAATGTTACAGTGTCAACTCGCCATTTTTCGGTTCTTGAACGATCATATAATCTTAATGCCATGTCTACATTCCCAACTCTCCCATAACAATCAATCATAACTGCATATGTAACATTATCTGGTTGGATTCCAAACTCTGGCATTCTCTCAAACCACTCCACAGCTTTAGTAGGTAAAGAACGCAACCTTGCACACCCAATAATAGTTGAAAATGTAACGTTATCAGGTGTAATGCCTCTTTGAAGCATTTCAGCGAACAGTTTCTCTGCGCCTACTAAATCTTTAGACTTTCGGAAAACTTTCAATGTCACATTGTAAAGAATAGTTTCCCTATTTAAATTACATCTTTCCTGAAAGTATTTGAGCACCATACGTGCTGATTGAGGGTTCGACATGTTGTTGAGAATAATAACACCATCTTGTTCTCCTAGTTTACTGCCTAAATTGCTATTCAGTATGTTAAAGACGTCTTCTTCTGTTGGCAAACATGAATTTAGTGATTCTGCTACATTGATGAGAGAAGAGTACCTTGATTCATACGACTTTTTCCTAAAGTGTGAAGCTTTCGGGTTTTTGGGGTTGACCCAGATATAGCTTCTCTTTTTATCATCTGTTACTGGAGATAGAGTTGATGTTTTAGGATCTAAGTTGTGGGTTACTTCAGAAACTGAGTCTTGTAAAGAAATCTGAGTGATTCGGAGTTGGGGTGTTCTTGATTGAGAAACAATACTGTGATTGAAGCTTCTCTGATTGAAGGAAATGGAAGGCGAAGAGCAGAAGCCGTATGTGTATGCCATTTCTGGATTCTTGAAATCCTTGGGGGGTTTCCGTTGGGGAAAAGCCTTATCGACTTTCCTCAACACACAAGAAGTAAAAGTAGATAACACTTCACTTCGGGGCTAGTCTGGTAATTAACTACTAACTAGGTTGGACGTTGGAGTGAGCATATCTTATGTTATGTTGCGTGTAGTTTACCGGAAAAACAATTTTTATTTTCAGTTTTAGAAAATTAGAAAACGTGTTTAGATGTATATTTTTCTATCGATTTTTATTTTTAGAAAACGGTAGTGATGGTAGGGTATGGGTGGGGGCGGTGATGGTAGCGGGTCGGCGGCGGTGGTGATGATGACAGGCGATGGTGGCGGCGGCGGCAATTGTGTCAGTGGTGGTGATGGCGGCGGCAGCGATGGTGGTGGTGCTAGTGACGGGTTAGTGGTGGCGATGGTGATGGTAGGTCGGTGATTGTCGTGGTGGTGTTGGTTGGGTGGGGGTGTGAGTGTGTGTTTGTGTGTGTGGGTGTGTGTGGGTGGGTATGTATGTGTGTGTGTGTGTTTGTGGGTTGGTGTGTGTGCGGGTGGGTGTGTGTATGGGTGGATATGTAAGTGTGTGTGTGTAGGGGGGTGTTAAGGTAGGGGTAAGTAGAGGTGGATGAGGTGGAGTGGGAGTGTGTTTATATTTAAGAAAACTTTTGGAATTAGAAAAATGTGGAAAACAATGATTATCAGTTTTCCAAAAATTTCCAACTTCTTTGTAATTTTAAAAAACGGAAAATTTTCATTTTTTGTGAAAAATTTAGAAAAATAGACGAACTAAACGCATTTTCAAAATTCTCATTTTTCTTAGAATTTTTTTCCAGAAAACGGCTCATTTTTCCGCAACGAAACGCACCCTTAGGTTTTCTAATTTGGACGTTGGAGTGAGAAGAGGTAAGTTTTCCAAGTTATATCATAGACTCATGCTCTTAAATAAGAGATCATTATTAAACAATTATCAATCATCTATAGACTCTTACTCTTAAATAAGAGATCATTATTAAACAATTGTCAATTATCTATATAGAATATATTTAAGATTGTTACGTTTAATTTGTTTAGTTTTATTTTTGGATGTTGCTAAATAAACATCCTGTCACATCTTTTATCAAAAGTCAATTTATAATTAAATATTTATAATTATTTTTTTCGGAAAACAATTCAATTTCAACAAATAAAAATAATTAAATAACTAATCATGTTTTCTATATGGTAAGATATGAAGTGTTTTTTTTATCCAAACTCTTATTTTTTTTCTTCGGAAATCATAGCCTTGTATGGTACCAGAAATCCATTTCTGACGAGAACCCTTCTAACTTTGTTCTTTTCTTTTCAAGTAAAGGTGTTGGGGCCATTGAATCTACTTCTGCATGTCATCTTGACCAAATTCAACTTTTGGGCCAGTTCCCCCTTCATATATATATATATATATATATATATATATATATATATATATATATATATATATATATATATATATATATTGTGACATCCCCATTTTCACGGTCAGAAAAGACTGATTTTTGTTTATGCTTTATAAAAATCAGAGTATCTCTTTTAATAAAAAGGTTGTGGAATTTGTTTCCAGTAAAATATGATAAATACGTTATCAAAGCATTTCCGAAGAAAAGTATTTTTATTCCTTTTAAAACATTTGGGATGTCATCGTCAATACAGAAACATAAGCATAAACAGAACTTACATTCATTATCATTAGTGATCTACATCTCTTTTAAATCTCTTAGTGTAATGTGACATCATAACAACACCTGTGACATAAATAAACTGAGTGGGTCGGGTTGGGAAACCTGGTGAGTACATAGGGTTTTCAACCCACAATAATATAATTATTATGTTTAAACAGTCAAACAATCAACCCAATTACCCATCCCCGTTATCTTCTTTACTCTTAAGGATTTATCCTAAGAGTCATCTATCCTGCATTTGTTTATTCTGAGGTCCCTTACTTCTAGGGTTATAGGACTGGCACTAAATCCATAGTTGTCAATGCTCGTTCGTAAAGCACTAATTCCATAGCTGCTATAGTTTATTCATCGGGTACTAAATCCATAGCTACCCGTGTTTATCTATTAGGTACTAAGTCCATAGCTAGCAATTCCTAACAGGTACTAAGTCAATAACTACCAGCGTCTAACAGGTACTAAGTCCATAGCTACCAATTCCTAACAGGTACTAAGTCCATAGCTACCAGCGTCTAACAGGTACTAAGTCCATAGCTACCGGTGTTTGTCCCATAGACACTAAGTCTATAGTTGCCAATATATACTCACATCATCTTATATCTCTCATCATTCATCTACCCATGTCATACCCAACATAGATAGCAAGTATTCAAATAATATGCACACATAGCACGTAATTTATATAAAATACTTCATATCTATGTGTAAGCTGAAAGTAACTATGCACTCACTTGATACGGTGGTGACTCGGTCCTAGGACAGTACTTCGTAACTCTTAAAACAATTTTCCTCGACAAAACCTAGTATCAATACCACTAGGGTTTAATTTAATATTCACCGAGACTAATTTAATAGTCTAGCTATTATTATTATTATATAAGCGTTAAACAACACTATATAACTCATAATAATAGCTCAAATAATTATTTTAAGGTCCTAATAATGTTACTATAATTAATTAGAAGCTATATTAAAAATAGCGTAGGCGGAGCTCACTTACAGCGGGTTTTCTCGAAAACCGGGCTTCGCTGGAGCGGCGTTCCCGAGCCAAAAGGCTCTTTTCTCGGGACTCCGGGAGCCTTGGGGCTTCCTTCAGGTGCTAGGGGGTTTACCTAGACTTTAGGGGGCTTAAGGGAGCTTAGAGAGAGAAACTAGAGAGAGAAAGAAGGGTTTGAACTTTGAAGGTGTGAGGAAGTGAGGGAACCCGACACCTCTATTTATAGGGGTGCTGACTGATGGACTCGCCGAGTAGGAGGACCTACTCACCGAGTTGGGGCATGTGGCAGCCTTCTGGTGGTGCCACGTGTCCAATTCTGGTGGTGCCACATCACCCCCTATCGCGTATCAGCCTTCAAACTTAGAAAAATCATAACTCTCGCATACGAGCTCCGTTTTCAACGTTCTTTTTTTCAACGTGTAGGTAAAATCAAGATCTGCAACTTTTATTTAGACTCCGTTGGCTAATTCTCGACCGATCTCAAATTTAACAGTAGGAGGCGTTTAGACTGTTAAATGACCGCGAAGAATTCGTAACTCCTTCATACGGACTCTGTTTTCGTCTATATTTTTACCGTTGATTTCCTATTAATGAGAACGTAAACTCTCATTTAGGTCGCATAAGCCAAAAACCGCTCGAACTAAAATTCAAGTTTCGGGTCGTGCACTGCTAAGCCGAATCTTAGAAAAATAATAACTTCCTCATACGAAATTAGATTTATGCGTTCTTTTTATGGATGTTCTCGGTTTAACATATACTAGAACTTTGGTTTAGATTAATAAAGCTAAAATTCCTCCATCGTAAATTCATTATTTACGTCTCGCGGTGCCGTGCCGGTTTTGTTGAAAAACTTCGAAGTGCCATAACTTCTTCGTTATAACTCGGATTTCGGTATTCTTTATATGTACGGAACCCTTGAGACATATTCTACAGCTTGGTTAAGATTATTTATTATAAATAATCTTTTGTCGAAAACTCGTTTTCGACCCCTATTATGTCTAAATTGACTAGCCCGGATCTACAGGCGTTATATATATATATATATATATATAGAGAGAGAGAGAGAGAGAGAACATTTATGTTTATTTTAATGAATTTTTGCAAATATATTAGAATACAAATCTCAATCTGGCTTCCCTTCTATAAGGATCGGGGGCAACTTCATTGTAGGTTGATGATATTATAACTTTTTGTGCTAATTAATGTTAAAGAGCCATAAACCGTATTATTTGCAGTGTCATTTACTCATTGGGAGGGTATTAGGTTCAGTTGTTGTTATTCTTCCTACTAGTCGTGACTCGTCAGCAATCAAACAAATAATTTCGAAGAAATGGCAAAGAATGCTAACATACTTTACTTTTGAGTTTTGATTATTCATAAAATTATTTGAAATAGATGTACAATGTCATAACTAATTGGTATAACTTTGGTAATTAAAAAAAATCCTTTTAGGGTTTCCCTCAAGAGCTAAAATAGCTAGAAAATGATTTAAGAGAATGAGATAAATAGTTTATTAATTTATTACATGTTAATATATTAATTAGAAACTAGTTAAAATTAATTTGGAATTAATTAGTATTAACTAGAATTAATCAGGATTTATCTAAATGTAGATTGACTGAATGTTAAATGTTTAGTAGTTGAGCAAAAGGAAAATTATTGAAACCCTAAGAGGGTGGACGGTTTTGGAGTGGCTCTCGGAGCTTTTAGAATCGATCCAAATAACAGATAAGAAAATGATTTGAATTAGGATTAAATTTGATTACTTAATTAATTCAAATCGGTTTTAATTACAAGTTACCTCGGCTATATAAAGATCCCTTTGGCCTTCATAAAATCTGATCCTACTTCCTATAAGCCTGTTATTTTTGGTTCTCACAAGCCTATCTCTTCATTCCTTAATTTTCTACGGTTGCAAACTTTTAGGTGTAAGCCTTTAGCGACATTCCTATTTTGGATGTTAGATTATTCCAAGAGCAGCCAAGAGTATATACTACTATACTTTAAAGGTTAATAATCCTATCTCTCCATATAGTTTAAAATCATAGTTTCAAAAGTAGGTTGCTATAATAGTAAAACCTAGATCTAGGGTGCATGCACACTTAGGGTTATTATTGAATGCTTTTGTTGCCTAAAATTCATGTATAGATGCATAGAAATCTCTTCATTGGTATAAGATCCATTAGGTTTTAGTTATTAACACTACTTGAAAAAACTGAGAAAAATCGAAAAAACCTATGAATCATAAAACGCGGTGCGCCCTGGTTAGATTTTGGAGTTTTGGAATTTTGCCTATAATTTTAAATTTTAAGGTTTGTTTATATTTAAATATTATTTTAATCTGTTAAACCTGAATAATTAAATTAGAAGGATAAATATGCTTAAGTGATTTGAAATTGTAGATAATTGATTTAAAATTAATTAATTAAAATTTAATTAAAGATAATATGTTTAAATCATGTATTTTGAAATTGTTTAAATTACACCTTACATATAATTATAATAGTTTATAAATAGTATATGTAAAACTAAAAGCTTAAATAGATCCTTAGTCGAATCAAGAATATGTCTCATTCATGAAACCATACTATAAGAGAAGTATAAGGAAACGACATATAAAATGATTGTTTAATGAGTTTCTTTTTCACTTATCGCTTCTTTGTGTGGTGGATTGTTGTTAACCGAAAGGGTCTAATAGGACAATGTCTTGTTAAAAGTATAACACACAAAGTACTAAAAAAAATTCACATATTAGTTATTTTAGATAAATGTGAATAGTTACTAATCCATGAAAATACACATTATTCCTTATTGTCTATTTATGGAGTCTGTTTAGTTAACCGACACATAAATTTGAGACGTAAGAAGAAGATGATGTAGCAGTTGTGGTTGTGGTTTGTTGGTGAAGTGTGTATGGTTAACTAACATGCCAATTTGAGGACCATGACATAATCAAGGGTCACACATTTTTGCATGGTTGGTTCACCATCTTATTTGTGAGACCTTGGTATAGCAGGCACAAATAGAGGATGTGTAAATATGAGATAAATATGTCATTAAATAGTTTCAATGAATCTCAAAATATCTAGGAATTTCATTGAGATTTAAATTGGTAAAGTTCATTACCTACCTAAAATTAATTCATGATATGATTAGAATATCCATCTTCATAAAACAAATCTAAAATATGGATCGTAAGATTAAAATAAATTGGGTAATTATTCAAGGATTAAAATTAACAAAATAAACTTTCTCTCCCCTTTTATATGTCAGGTATCAACGGTCTTCCTCTCCTACCTCTTCCTCCCACCAATTCAAACTTCTCCCTCATCTTTGTTCTCTAAAGAGAAAAGATCACTGGAAGGGCTAACTATCTCGATTGGATGCGAAAACTTAGGATTACATTAAGGTATAACAATCGTGAATACATTCTCAATGATCATATTCCAAAAATCGATGAGAACTCAACTGATGAAGAAAAAGTTGCTCACTCCAAACATGTCGATGACTCGAATAAGGTGTCTTGCATCATGAATGTCGCCATGTCCTCAAATATCCAAAAGGCTTTCAAGAACACTTAGGTGTATGACATGAACTTGTAATTGCCTGAAATGTTTCAACAAAAGGCAAGACAAGAACAATCTCTAATATTTTCAAATCCATAACGTCATGCAAACTCAAAGAAGGTGATTTGGTGTGTGCTCATGTTCAACAAATGAAGAGATACATAGACCGACCCGAGAACCTCGATGTTATCTTTGATAAGAACCTAGCAATGGATCTTATGCTTTGTTCTCTCCCAAGTTTATATGATAATTTCATCATGACTTATCAGTTGAATAGCATAGACAAGACATTTATGGAGCTCTATAGGCTCCTCCAGACAGATGAAGCCGGTGTGAATAAGAATCATGTTTCACCTCCACCTCAAGTTCTCACCATTCAAAATGATGGTGGAAGAGAGGAAGCATTCTAATCCAAAGTGGAAAGGGAAGGTTGTCGCTTCACATTCCCATAAGATAAAGGGTGATGTTCCACTAGTGAGTGATCCAAAAGAAGACTTTGTGGCGTTAAGATGCATTGGAAATGAAGTTTCCCAAAGTACTTGAAAGATCTCAAGGATGGAAAGGTCCAAGCTATCGGGTCTAGTATAGGTAGTTATATGATCGAACTTCATAATACTACAACCTCTAATTTCTGGGTTCTTGATACATGATGTGATGCTCATGTATGCACTGTATTAAAGGGACAAAAGGAAAGAAGGAAGCTTAAGCATGGAGAGTTGAATCTAATAATAGGGAATAGACAAACGTTGCCCGTCTCAATGGTTAGAGAGTTTGAGATAAAGCTTAGTAGTTGAGTTTTGATTAGTTTAGTTAACTGTTGTTACTCTTCGGAGATGTCCATAACATTATTTCTTTTCATTCATTGTATAAACAAGGTTTTCACTTTTCATTTGATAATGATAAGGGTGATATTATAAGGATGGTTATTTTATGTTTAAAGCTTCCCCTTGCCATGTAATATATGAAAGTGTTGTGTGTGGTTCTATTAATAGAAATTTTAACTTAAATATTGACTCTTCTAATATGTTAGATAAATCGTGCTTATGGCATTGTCGCCTTGGCTATATAAATAAGAAACGCATTGCCATGCTCCAATCGGAAGGAATCTTGGAATCATTCGACCTTAATTTGGATGATGTATGGGAATCTTGTTTATTAAGTAAGATGACTAAATCACCATTCACATTGTAACATCTGGATTTCCAGGTATGATAAAATGAGTATTTATTTTCGAAGTTATAAGGAGTAACTCGACGAGTTGGCGCCTTAACTCGTCGAGTAGGATCGTAGCTTGGTGATGTGGAAAATGAATGGAATCGACGAATCGGCAACCGGACTCGCCGAGTCACACTGTTAACAGAAACCCTAATTCTCTCGGGCCTGGGCCTATTTAAAGGCACTTATAGCCTCCTTGGCCCCTTCCCATCAGTGTCTTCGTCCCTTAAGAGAAACGCTAGAGTTATTTGTGAGCTAAAGAGGAGAGAGAGGCTAACTGGAGGTCACTTATTTGAGAAAAAGGTCAAGGGTATTGCAAGGATCTCAGAGGAGAGTTGGTGGATCAGTTTCATCTTCATTTCAAGCTTCAGATCTGGTACAAGCTCTTGTCTCCCTTGTGTTTGAGTACATATCCTTTGGTGGTTAAGTTGGGGCTTGTATCACCTTATTGATGGGGTTTTGGGTGCATCCAAACCCTTTTTCGAGTTATTTTGTAGATCTGGACCTTGTGAGGTCTAGAGAACCTGAAAGTAGGCGGCCATGAAGGAGTAACCTTGAAGCTATGAAGCTTCAATGGAGTCATGATGATGTATAGAGCAAAATACACCATGCATGAGCCTCAAGTTCAGACCTTTACATGACTTTTGGGTGCTAGAAAACCAGATCTATAATTTAGAGAAACAGATCTGACCTCAGAAGGTCGAATGAGTGTTGCCATGGAAGAAACTCGTCGAGTCTATAAGGGAACTCGACGAGTCGAATCGGGTTGCCCCGCGATTCATGACCAGTGGTAACCCGTCGAGTGGAAGGTTCACACGACGAGTCGAGTGAGGCTTTAGAAGGATCCAGAGGACACGCTTGGACTCGCCGAGTCACCCATGTGCACTCGATGAGTCTGGTCAAAGTTTGACCGTTGACTAGAGTTGACTTTAGTTGACCTTGGGGTTTTGGTCAAGCTGATTTAAGAGAGGTCAGATAGGGGTAGAATAGTCTTCTAACCATTATTAGAGATGAGAACATGAGAGGATTTTGATTAGAGATGTTATCCTGTTGATAGGAGGATGCTAGGTCGGGATATTCGAGCACGAGAGTTTATCCGACTTCATACGAGGTGAGTCTTCTCACTATACTTTACCTAGAGTGATATATATATGCAGACCAGAGGGGTCTTATGTATACGTGTATGTTTGAGATCTATGTGCATTGTGTTATATGTATGTTATGTGCTATATAGACCGGACCAGAGGGTCCAACGACTCATGAGGCCAGAGGATCCTCGTTTAGACCGGACCGGAGGGTCCAACGATTTAGACCGGACTGGAGGGTCCAACGAACTACGGGACTGGAGGGTCCCGCTGAGACACATTGACTGGAGGGTCATACCGAGTTATAGCCTTGAGTGGCTTATGTGTTGGATGTGGTATTTTTGGGAACTCACTAAGCATTTATGCTTACAGTGTTATGTGATATGTGTTTCAGGTACTAGCGAGGATCGCAGGAAGGCGCCGGCATGATCTGTACACACTGATGAAGATCCATGTGTTGAGATTTCGGGATATGATTTCTGAGATAACATTTAATTGAATGAGTTTACAAATTATTTTATGAAATTTATTATGTTTGGAAATGAAAAACTGTTTTAAGATTTTACGTCGTTACAAGTTGGTATCAGAGCCTTGGTTTGAGGGATTCGGATGCACCTTCGGGCATATATGAACTCAAATTGAGGATTTGAGAAAGTTTTTCATAAAAAGGAATAATTTTTCTAAAGGATTAAAGGACTTTGAGAAAAGCAGAAAGGAGCAGTGTGTACGATCAGCCAGCGCCTGAACGGTGTTTTCCCAAAATACCCTTACATTGTGTGTTATGAGATATGATATGATATCTTATGCATGCTAGAGTAGGCTAGGTATTTATATTAGGACTAGAGTGGCCTGATTTGTGATGCCCTAGCCTAGGAGATTACTGTTGCTATGTGATGCTTCGAGAGTGAGTGGGTAGCTGTAAGGAGCTTATGAGATTTCTACTGAAGGGTAGCCTATGCTTAGCGAGATGTAGGGTACTTGTGATCTAGGATCCTAGGAGGAGGACTTGGAATGAATGATGATGCGGTGTGGAAGGTAGTATAGGGCCCGTACTACTGGAAGCACCGGATCAGTGAGAAGTCCAAGTAAGAATTCTTGGGATGCTAAGGAACAAGTAGGGATGAGTGATCAACGAGTCTCTGATTTCTTTTATGTTGGGAGACATTATGGTTGGTACACCACACACACCGAAAAGCAGTGGTATTAGCAATGATGAGATTTGCCATATGATTCATGACGAGATGACCGCGACGATCCGGAAGGCTAATCCGGAGGATTCTAAAGTAGCAGATTGAGAAGTGATGTCATGGTTCGAGTACCATGATAAGTAGCGGATTGAGAAGTGATGTGATGGTTTGAGTACCATGATAAGTAGCAGATTGAGAAGTGATGCTATGGTTCGAGTACCATGATAAGTAGTGGATTGAGAAGTGATGTCATGGTTCGAGTACCATGATAAGTAGCAGATTGAGAAGTGATGTCATGGTTCTAGTACCATGATAAGTAGTAGATTGAGAAGTGATGTCATGGTTCCAGTACCATGATAAGTAGCGGACTGAGAAGTGATGTCATAGTTTGAGTACCATGATAAGTAGAAGATTGAGAAGTGATGTCATGGTTCGAGTACTATGATAAGTAGCGGATTGAGAAGTGATGCCATGGTTCGAGTACCATGATAAGTAGCAGATGGAGAAGTGATGTCATGGTTCGAGTACCATGATAAGTAGCGGATTAAGAAGTGATGTCATGGTTCGAGTACCATGATAAGTAGCGGATTGAGAAGTGACGTCATGGTTCGAGTACCATGAGTTGTAGCAGGTCAAAAGGTGATGTCATGGTTGAGTGCCATGATTTGAGGTGGATTGAGAAGAGGGAACATGGTTCGAGTACCATGGTTCATAGAAGATTAAGAGGAGATAACATGGTTCAGGTACCCTGATTCATAGCAGATCAAGAGTTGGCCACACAGTTTGAGTATCATGACATGTGGCGGTTGGTATTTCTTGTTTTCACCGGTTATTCCGTGGGGATTGTCTAGATTGAGATCAGAGGTGAATGAGTATGGGGATAGAAGTCCATGATGAACAAGTTTAGTGCAGCATCCCTTGAAAGGGGAAATCGAGTGAGCTCCGAAGGATTATGGGTGATATTCCAGTTGGAGTTGCAAGACTCGGGGATGAGTAGGGATGGTGCGTTATGGGAGAATACGGTCTGGGCTGGGCGACCGTCCGATAGTGGAGAGGTCACTTTCTGTAACCTGAGTGGTGCTATTTTCGTTTCCTGTGGGAGACATAAGAGGTATTGAGATTTTAGTTTTTGAGTTTGGGGGTGAGCCCTATGGGATTGCACGGATGGTGATCTTCAACCAGAGTATATGGCAGTAGGTCTGTCGTGAGGTAAAGATATAGCTTGAACAGGTCGTCAGTGGGGACTGAGATGGTCAAGGACCAGGATACACCCTCATTGATTCTAGTAGGGCATGTGTTAGCTGCAACTTTAGACGATCAAGAGGAGTATATCAGGACGATGGCCCTTATTGTCCTTGATGGGTATTAAGAGTGGAAATATGGTTTTTGCTCTTATGATAAGTGACGTGATGGAACGTTGGTTGAGGATTTAATGGTGAGGAGCACGGTAGATCATTACTTCCAGACTAAGAGTCAGGGTTAATACTGGACAGTTAGGGGGTCCGATGATGGAATGGTGTGATATTCTGAATGACTAGAGGCAGTCATGGTGGGAAGTTCTGAGGATTTCATATGAGTTTCGGGGCATTTAGAGTTGCTCAATCTCTGTCGGGAGATCATCGAGCGTTGTGTAGCACCTTCCAAGAGTAGGTGCGATGTTACTGGTGGAAACAGTCTGTGGAATAGATTGTTGGTGTGCCGATTGGGGATTGTTCGAACCTTAAGTGGGGGAGAACCGGATATTTTATTGAGGGAATCAGAGATTTGATCGAGAATGGTTAGAGATCTGGATATAAAGACCGGCGATGCGAATTCATGAGCCCAGGCTTATTGGTGATTGAGACTAGGTGCAAAGCAAGATAATGAATGTGTTATGTTTGAAAAGGATGAGTGCCTCCACGACAAGTGGCCGTTGGTCGGAGACCTTGGGGTGAATAGAAATTTTCCGAGGTCAAAATGGTGAATTCCAGATGGTTGGCTCGTAGGGTGAGTTTGGCGGTTGAGAAATTCTGGTTCAATGATGGGGGTGTTATTCAGCTTGGAAAGTGCAGAAGTGATTAGACAACCAATTTCAGGTTGTGGAACAGGAAGACCAGTGGATGAGACGAGACGTCGTGTGGTTCTATGTGGTGTATCGAGGTATCCGAATTTAATGCATTGGATTTCGGATAACTTTGGGTCTTGAGTGGAGACAGCAAGTGGTGGGTCAAGCATCGATAATTCCAGTGGGAGCCCTTTCGATTAATGACAGCAAGTGAGATTGCCCAAGAATATGGATTGCAGCAGGGAAGGGTGTTTTGTTATGACGATTGGCGCCAGATATATTGATGCATAATTTGGGTAAGTGCATGCACCTATCTATGATTGATCCGTGGAATGTGTGAGTTAGTCAGAGGATTGTAGTGATGCTACGGGAATCCGTAGTACTCACTAGTCAGAGGATTGTTGTGATGCTACGGGAAGCCGTAGTACTCACTAGTAAGAGGTGTGGTGATACTGCAGGAAGCCGTAGTACTCACCAGTCAGTGAGAGGTTGTGGTGATACTGCGGGAAGCCATAGTACTCACCAGTCAGTGAGAGATTGATATGATGCTATGGGAAGACGTAGTACACACTAGTCAGCAAGAAGTTGTTATGATAAAGTAATGTTTGATCAGAGCATGGCGCATAAGAGTTTTAGGCATGGGGTGGCCCAAATTTATGAGTTTTTGGGAACCTGGTGGTCAGACCATGGTCGACCAGGGCTCCTCAATGATAGGGAATCATTATGTTCTGAGTAAGGTGTGGTCATCGCAATCCGAAAGAATGGGATAAGTGAGGTACGCATGGGTTTCGGGAAATGCGTTCTGAGTTGAGTGCTTTGTTGGGACGAGTGGTTCCGACTTTGGGTCGGACCATACTCTCAAGTTTGAGTTTGTCTTTGGTAGTGAGTTGGGTAGGAGAGAGGAGACTCTGGATTTTGAGGTGGATTATTGGTTGAGGGGTATTGTTTGTCATCTGATGTCTTAGACCTATGTGGGTCAGTACTCGAGTACGGGAGGTACCACAAGTTGCATGGAACTATGAGTAACAGATGACAACGGTCGGAGTTGAATCAATCTTCAGTTGGGAAGGTAGCATTCGCTTAGGATTAAGTGAACTTCGTTACTTGTGTGTCACATTGGACCGATGTGGTTGTAGTAAGAAGGAAACCATAGAGACGGTTGGGATAATGCAACGGATGACCCTGGAGGTTCAACTGTTGGGTCGAGATCAGACCTGGTACTCAGTGTTAAAAAGGGATACAAGGAATGGAGCTAAGGCTTATGGTTTTTAGATGTCTGAGGACACTTCAGAGCGAGCATGATTATTCTTTTCGGTTTGAGGGCAGGGAGTTGATAATTCTTTGTTCGGTTGGGTTCCAATAGCAGTTCAGTGGATGAGCCCTAGTGGGACGTGAACCCTTCCGTTTCTTGGGTCGTGACTCGGATGGTTGTTATGTTTGGTATGAAGGATCGGTAGCCGATTGTTGGACTATTTCTTGAGAGAATCTGAAGGGTTGGTTTTCCTCCAGGATTGGGAATCCTTGTTGGGATCCAGGTGTCCAGAGAGGATGAAAGTTGTGTGGCATGAGATCCTATCGATGGTGCCATTTGGTTATTGGATTAAATCCGTATGTGGGGGAGCGACTTTGAGGGAGAAATCTGATTTAAGTGGGGGAGAATTGTAACATCCAGATTTCCATGTATGATAAAATGAGTATTTATTTTCGAAGTTATGAGGAGTAACTCGATGAGTTGGCGCCTTAACTCGTCGAGTATGATCGCGGCTTGGTGACGTGGAAAATGAATGGACTCGCCGAGTCAGCGCTGTTAACAGAAACCCTAATTCTCTCGGGCCTGGGCCTATTTAAAGGCACTTATAGCCTCCTTGGCCCCTTCCCATCAGTTTCTTCGTCCCTTGAGAGAAACCCTAGAGTTATTTGTGAGCTAAAGATGAGAGAAAGGCTAACTGGAGGTCACTTCTTTGAGAAGAAGGTCAAGGGTATTGCAAGGATCTCAGAGGAGAGTTGGTGGATCAGTTTCATCTTCGTTTCAAGCTTCAGATCTGGTACAAGCTCTTGTCTCCCTTGTGTTTGAGTACATTTCCTTTGGTGGTTAAGTTGGGGCTTGTATCACCTTATTGATGGGGTTTTGGGTGCATCCAAACCCTTTTTCGAGTTATTTTGTAGATCTGGACCTTGTGAGGTCCAGAGAACCTAAAAGTAGGCGGCCAAGAAGGAGTAACCTTGGAGCCTTGAAGCTATGAAGCTTCAATGGAGTCATAATGATGTATAGAGCAAAATACACCATGCATGAGCCTCAAGTTCAGACCTTTATGTGACTTTTGGGTGCTAGAAAACCAGATCTATAATTTAGAGAAATAGATCTGACCTCAGAAGGTCGAATGAGTGTTGCCTTGGAAGAAACTCGTCGAGTCCATAAGGGAACTCGACGAGTCGGATCGGGTTTCCCAGCGATTCATGACGAGTGGTAACTCGTCAAGTGGAAGGTTCACACGACGAGTCGAGTGAGGCTTTAGAAGGATCCAGAGGACACGCTTGGACTCGCCGAGTCACCCACGTGCACTCGAGGAGTCTGGTCAAAGTTTGACCGTTGACTAGAGTTGACTTCAGTTGACCTTGGGGTTTTGGTCAAGTTGATTCAAGAGAGGTCAGATAGGGGTAGAATAGTCTTCTACCTATTATTAGAGATGAGAACATGAGAGGATTTCGATTAGAGATGTTATCCCATTGATAGGAGGAGGCTAGGTCGGGATATTTGAGCACAAGAGTTTATCCGACTTCATACGAGGTGAGTCTTCTCACTATACTTTACCTAGAGTGGTATCTATGTGCAGACCAGAGGGTCTTATGTGTACGTGTATGTTTGAGACCTATGTGCATTGTGCTATATGTATGTTATGTGTTATATAGACCGGACCAGAGGGTCCAACGACTCATGAGGCCAGAGGGTCCTCGATCAGACCAAACCGGAGGGTCCAACGATTTAGACTAGACCAGAGGGTCCAACGAGCTACAGGATTGGAGGTTCTCGCTAAGACACATTGACCGGAGGGTCATACCGAGTTATAGCCTCGAGTGGCTTATGTGTTGTATGTGGTATTTTGTGGAACTCACTAATCATTTATGCTTACCGTGTTATGTGATATGTGTTTCAGGTACTAGCGAGGATCGTGGGAAGGCGCCGACATGATCTATACATACTGATGAAGATCCATATGTTGAGATTCTAGGATATGATTTCTGAGATAACATTTAATTGAATGAGTTTACAAATTATTTTATGAAATTTATTATGTTTGGAAATGAAAAACTGTTTTGAAGTTTTACGTCGTTACACACATGGACTTGTGAAAGAGGTGGAGGATTTTTGGATCTAATACACATGGATGTTTGTTGTAATATACCGATTTTTATCACAAAAATTTTCATTTTAAAAAATATAGAAAACATCCCATATTATCAAGCCAAGTCATAAAAATCCCAATTCAATCAAACATAGTCATCCAAAATCAGAGTATCAAATGTGGAAATCATAAAATTTGCAAGCCAGGGTGTACAGTCAAGCCTTCGTTTAATTTAATATAACTACAATTTTTAGCTTTTTTAGTTAATTCAAAAACCCCCTTTTGTATTTTCTATTTCTTGATTAGAATATGCCTGAAGCAAAAAAAAAAAAGGCATTGACCATTAGGCTGTGTCCCTGAGAATTCGACCCAACTTCCATGTGCTATACTTTTAGTGCAACCAGTATTGATTATTTTATTTGTTTAAATTGGTTGCGAATACCAGTGTAACACCCAGGTTGCCCTGCTTCGTGAACCGGATGACACCTTTCCAAGGCAACACCTGTAGGAGTACCATGTCCCAGGCCTGAAACTCCAAATCCAATCAGCACCTGTCAGCATAACTATTATGCAGGATCTGCACGGTCTGCAACCTCCTATGCACCTGCTGGATAAACTTGGTAGTCCGGAGCACCACCTATGTGCTACCCATGACTCGCTGGCCAACCTCGCACCAGCAAATCAGGGTCTGACACTTCCTCCCGTTGCGCATCTCAAAAGGAGGTGATTAATACTGGCATGGTAGCTTTTGTTGTAAAAAAACTCAACCAGTGGGAGGTACATATCCCAGCTACCGCCGAAATCCAGCACACATGACCGAAACTTATCCTCCAAGGTCTAAATATTCTTCTCACTTTTCCTATCATTCTACTAATGAAAAGCCGTGTTGAAAAGCATACAAGTATCCAACTCCTCATGGAATCTCTTCTAGAACCTGGAAGTGAAACTAACATCCTGATCGGAAACCACCAAAACTGGAACCCCATGTCGTGCCACAACCTCTCAAATATAGACCTCCACTCTTGGTCAATCGATCCATGATGAACCAAATCGAATCCACCTCTCACACAGTCTACGGTAGCTTCGTGATAAAATCCATCGTAATATATTCCCATTTCTAAACGGGAACACCAAACGACTCCATCTTTCTGTGAGGACGCTGATGCTCCGTATTGACTTTCCTGCAAGTCAAGCACCTCTCCACATACCAAGCCATGTCCCACTTCGTGCATAGCCCACAATAATCAATCCGGAGGTCTCTATACATTTTTTTTCGCGCCTAGATGAATAGAAAACTTCGACTTATGCGCCTCCTCCTTCAAAATCTATCGTGTGCCCCCGAAATATGGAACCCAAACTCTCCGATGAAGGGTTAATAATCCATGGATATCATAATCAAAAAAGGACACTTGGACCACTATACGCTCACTCTTTCGATGCTCCTCTTTCATTACCTCAACCTGAGCCTCATGAATCTGCTCCAAGTGTGGGGTAATCACCATCATCCTTAGACATACATCCATGATCGGGGTACCAGCCGCCTTGCCGCTAAGAGCATCGGTCACTACGTTGGCCTTCCCAGGGTGATAAAGGATCTCACAATCATAATACTTCACCACATCGAGCCACATGCGTTGGTTTTACCGATCCATCAAATACCTCAAAATCTTGTGGTCCGTGTAGAGGATACAACGGAACCCATACAATTAATGATGTCAAATCTTCAGGTCAAAAACCACCGCCTCGACTCCAAATTATGAATGGGATACTTCGCCTGATAAGGCTTCAGCTACCTTGAAGCATAAGCAATCACATGACCCCTCTGCATTAACACCGCACCCAATCCCATGATCGACACATCTCAATACACGAAAAAAATCATCCATACCCTCTGGCAAGATCAAGATCAGAGCCTCACATAACTTCTGCCTCAAAGTCTCAAATGTTGCCTACTGCTCAGGCCCCAAACGGAAAGTAACACACTTCTTCATCAACTTGGTCAATGGAACTGCGATCCTGGAGAAATTCTTAATAAATCTCCGATAATACCCAGCTAAACCAAGGAAACTCTGAATCTCGGATGGAAACCTCAGAACCTCCCACTGCATCACGACCTCGATCTTGGCCGGATCAACCAATATACCTTTCTGATTAACAATATGACCCATAAACTGCACCCCGCGCAACAAGAGCTCACACTTGGAGAATTTGGCATATAGCCTCTCCCTCTTCTGAGTCTCTAGAACCTCCCATAGATGATCTTTATGCTGCTCCTGGGTCTTAGAATAGACCAATATATCATCAATAAGCACAATGACTGACCAATCCAACATCAGTCTACAAACTCTCTCTATGAGATCCATGAACGTCAATGGTGCATTCGTGAGCTCAAAAGGCACTACCACAAAACTTGTAATGACCATAACGAGTCCTGAAAGCCGTCTTCTGGACATTCTCATCCCTAATCCTCATCTGATGATATCTTGAATGCAGATCAATCTTGGAGAACCAAGAAGCACCTTGTAACTGGTCGAACAAATAATCAATCATCGAAAGAGGATAACAGTTCTTCACTGTTAGATTGTTCTGTTGGATTAATGTCTAAGTCCATAACTATAATTGGTAAGACTTGACCCGACCCGGCATGGTCCATTTGGGTTGCATGGCATCATGCATTTGGATAGAGTATAATGAGAGAAATAAGACACTTATGGTTATTAATATATTATAAGTTCTAGTATATTAATAATAAGAATAATAAGATTATTTAATTAGTATTGATCAAGAATTAATCTAGGATAAATTAAGTGATCAAAAGAAGACTAATTAAATATATGGGTTGATTGTGTAAATCATCCATACTTATATAGTGGGCTAATGCTCCATGGATTATCTAGTTGGGCTAAAACCCATATGATGCTCCATGGATGCTCCATGGTGTATTTGTACCCATGGATCATGGAAATGAAAGGCCATGTCAATTAGGGTTTACATGGTGTAACCCTAACTATATAAGCATCATATTATTCACCAAAATCGGCCACTAGTGTGTGTAATAGAAGGGCTAGCCGATTTCATGAAGTGTAGATTTCTCTCAAGTTATTCCAAGTGTATTTGGTGTTGTGTGAACCATTTGAGGTGTCACACTTGGGGCACTAGGCACTCAAGCTTCATGAAGACATTCTACATCAAAGAGGTATGTATTCTATCTTGTTATATTGATAGTTTTGTATGCTAGATTAGGATAATACCTTGGAAGTTCTTATTTGCATGTATAATAGAGAAAACATAGATCCAAGGTATTTAGGGTTGCATGTACACTTAGGAGTGTTAGAATGCTCAAACCCCAACAGTGGTATCAAAGCCTAGGCTTGTTTTCTTGTTATACTTGCAAAAATAGCTGAAAAATCGAGTTTTGATGCTGTCTGCCCAGCAGACTCGCCGAGTCCATGAATGGACTCGCCGAGTCCAAGGCAAAATGCATCCACCTCGCCGAGTTGGTTCGTGCACTCGACGAGTTGGACCCCCAGACAGAATAAATTCGACCTTTTTGGCTGGAATTGGACTAGGAACATTACCCTATGATGTTTTTGGACTTATAAACTTGTTTTTGATGTGGTAATGTTCATGCTAATCCAATTTCAAAGATAATTGTCAATAGATTCATGTTTTGTATTAGTTTAAGGTTTAGACTAATTACATGAAAAAGTTTGATTTGAATTATCTTGTTCTTATGAGTTGCTTAGATTAATAGAAAAGTTGAGTGAAATAGTTGTTTTCAATCCATTTTAATCTAAGAGTTGATTCCAAAGTGTGTTTTTGTAACTTGTCCTCAAGTTATATGAAAAGTCACATTTAAGAATCATAAAACACATAAAAGTTGGCAAAGGTTACAAAAATGAAGAGTCTAGTTCTAATTAAATGGTTTTATGACTTCATAACTTGTCCTCAAGTTATGGAGGACCAAGAGTCTCTTCATTAAATAATAAATAAAAAAATGTGTAACCTTAATTAATTCCATAAGTTATAAAATAAAGAAAAGTTAATTCTTTTAATTAGTTTAAAGTCTTCCATAACTTGTCCTCAAGTTATGGAACTTGAAGAGTTTTTGGATTAAAACTACTTTAAACACATAAGTTATGGAATTAATTAGTTTTGAATAGTTTCAAAACTTGCCCTCAAGTTTTGGAATTTGAAAAGTTTTCACTTATGAATACTTTAATTCCAAGTTAGCCCTTAGAATTTTAAAAGTTAAAATTCAACACTTATACTTTATAATATTATAAGTTAATAATATATATATATATATATATATATATATATATATATATATATATGTATAAGAGTAAAGTCAGTCTTACCGCTAGTACGCCTTATTCACAAAGCCGGTCTATAAGGTGGGTATAAGGTTGTTGCCTATAAAATGGCAACTTAATGGGTGTCCACTCTCACCCACCGCTTGCTTGACTGGTGGAGGGTCGTTAGCCGAACGGGTTTGACAGGACTAGAATTCTCCCTTCATTAAAAGTATTAATGATAAATACTAAGTAACTAAACTCTTATTAATACCCAATCTTAGTTACTTAGGAAAATGTGAATAAGGTGCTAATCCATGAAATTACACTTTGCACTTTGTTTAAGTCGGTTAGTGGAGCGTGTGTGGTTAACCGGCACACTAACTCGTATTTAACAAGGTAGGCAAAGGGTAACTTAATGTTTATCATAGTATCGATGGAGCGTGTGTGGTTAACCGGCACATCGATTGAGGGGTAAACACTTAAGGGTACCAAGTAATTTGCATGGTTACTTCACACCTTGTTTTGTGATCCTCGGCATCCCAGTCACAAAACCTGAAGGGCACACTCGAGATTGAAACATGCCATTGAACAGTTCAATGAATCTCAAAAGATCTAGGAGTTTCAAAACCAATTAAAACCTAATAATACATTTCGTTTATCTTGGTGGAAATTGGTGAATCGTCATTCACCTACCTTAAAATATTTTATAGCTTGGATTACGGCATCCCTCTTCTAAGTTATAAAATAGTTTGTAGGGTCCTAGCCTTAATATTTCATACTGGGTGTCATATTAAGGACTTAAGATCAACTAGCTTGAATATTTCCCAAAAGATGTCTGGTTTAGACATTTATGATCTTCCCAAATCTCTTGAAACAAGCTTTCCTAAATGAAGATGATGTCCCATGGAAATCATACTTCTTTCACCTCCTCCAATTATTCTCCCTAACCCACAAGTTCAAGGTCACTCAAGCCCTATTGGCAAGGCAAGGTTTAGGTGTGATCACATCTTGGAGATGTAGACACATATTGACAAGCCGGGAGAGTTGGGTGTCAAAGTCTTGAGAAAGTTGGTGGTTCAATCACTTTCTAAGTCACATAGTGAGTTCCTTTGGGACACCTATGAAACAGACTATGACAAGAACCTTAATGATCTTATCTATTTGTTAAGATCAACTTCCTTAAAACTTGATGGACATTGACAATAGTGACACAGGAAATCCAGAAAAACATTCTCTTCCCAATGGAAAGGGATCGGCCATAGTCAACTCGGTTGACCAAATGGTAAAGAGAAAAGCTAAGTCTGTGATAGTCTCGTGTACCATTATCAAAGGGTCCATATGTTTATATTGCCAAATGAAGGGACATTGGTTACGAATCTACCAAATTTACATAAGGATGTTGAAGTCAATAAGTTTGACTCTACTTCAGGTAAAGTCCACTATCTAACTCTGCTAAGTTTCTAATCTGAGATTCTTGATACATGATGTGACTGGGTCACATGTTGATGTTTTAAGAATCAAAGAAAAGTAAAGAAACTTAAAGAAAGAATATGTTGAATCTGATCGCGTAGATGGATTTCTATCGCGTAGCTTGAAGATCGGATTCTTGAGCTACTTCTTAGGAGTTATGAGATATTTCTTAGGAATAGATAACAACAAGTTTTCATATGGATTGTAAGGATAAGTTTTTCCGCAAAGTTTTAAAATAAAAGAAAATTTTAGATTTTATTTATTTTAAAATATCCTTACAATGGCATTTGAGGAAAAATTGTTGCTTATATGATTCCATTAATAGCAAGAGTGGAAATATGAAATTGATTCTTTCATTTGTGGTAATGTCTAAATTTACCAAATAAGGAAAGATTCTTATCACCCAAGTTTCAATTGGACCGGAACTTGGAATAATGCAAGTTGTATAGCATGATGAATGAGAACTTTCAAGTATTGGAAAATTAAGACGAATTACTTGTTCACATGGATGTGTGAGTCAAGTGAAGGACTAAGGATGTAACGATTATATTTCACCACTGAGTCCCATCAGACTCGCTGAGTCCCTTCCGACTCCTTCGGTATCTTTCAACTAGTACGGGTCTAGTTCACCCCTACAACTAAGTATATAATCATTCTAGCAAGAGTCACAAAGACAATGAGCAAATATCAGCATATTGGTAAGTGTCATGAAGACAACTGCTCGCCTACAACATAATCCAAAGGGCCGGAATTGGTGCCTACGACCCACAAGTATAGTAGGGATACTCACCTCAGTCTGATGATAAACAAATCACACACTCGAGCTGCTTCTACCACGACTCCTCATACTGAACATATCCAAAAATCAACCCTAATTAATACTCAGGGTAATAACCCATAATAAATGGTCTAGATCATATTCTATCAAGCTAAGGGTAAAAGACAATTTTACCTTTCCCTTACTTTACCCTTTTAACCATGGCCCAAACCCATAATAACCCAAGGCCCAAAAATGGCCCAAATGGCCTTCTGGTGAGTACATCATGCGTACCACTCCATTACACCCTACATATTGGGCCTCAACAGAAAAGGCAATCAGGCTAAACCTGTTACATTTTACGTACCTAGAGGGTACGCCCATCGTACTCCACTAATAACCAAAACTTATCATTAAGCTCTTAATGCTTAAACTCCAAACATTCAATTCGTAAATCTTACTCTTGGGAAGGTCTTAATTGATAAATTTTGTAACTTTAAGCTTTTGCATAGCTTAATAGGACCCAAAAATAAACCCTAGGGCCATAACTTCACAAAAAGACCAACAACTCATGCATGGGTGGACTACAACCCTCAAGATCTGATTCTTATGGCTTGTCAAACTCAGAAACGGCTAGAAATGATGCTCAAAGGTTCTGGAGTAACTTCTACTCACAAGATCTAAACCATGAGACCAAAACATGCCCAAAACATAACCCAAAATTAGATCTACACTAAAGAGACATAAAGTTTGAAGCATTATACTTGAAGAAGATGCTAAATGAAAAACCAAGTCTGGATCCACAACCTCCAAGCTCCCAACACCTCACCAATGGACTCTTTTTCTTTAGTATGCACCAAAACGCACAAAGTTTCAGTTTAAGAGCTCAAGAACCTCACAAGGTGGCTAGGGTTTCGAAATAATAGAAAGAAGGAGAGTGGAGGCTAGTTATGAAGGGGCCTTGAGGTCTTAATGTGTTTAAATAGGGTCCAAACCCTAAAAATTAGGGTTTGGGACCTGCATGAGTATGCCCTACGTACCTAGCATGTACACCCTACTTACTCGAGGGAACTCACGATCCACATTAAATGGCCTATGCCCCACATACCTATCACGTACGCCTTGCGTAGGGACCAATGTGCAAACAAATTATAAATTGAACCTTTATGAAAAATACCTGGAACACGAGAGTTAAACAGTTGGTTTTTTGTTGTAAAAAAAAATCGGCACAATGACCTTTTCTATAAATTATTGGAGCAATTTTGTAATTTATTTTCTATAAAGGTATCAAACCTACCAACATATGAAAGTCTTGTGTGTCAAACCCAAAGAGTATATTATTTAAACATATGGACCATTTCTATAAAATAAAAAACCTACGTATGGAGGTTTTTTTGTAAATTACAGGGATATATTTTATAATTTATTTTTGTATAAAGACAAAACCTGCCAACATGTTAAAATTTTATGGCCAAAACCTAAAAGACCAAACTCTATTATTCATAAGGGAGTTGGTTTTTATTATGTTTAATATACGATATTTAATATAAGTTTATTATTTTCTCATGTAACATGATAATACAATATGATTAGAGAATAAATAAGTTTTATAAGACAAAAATATGACTGCATATATATTGTTGGATCTTTCATTGATCTTGGTTAAAATAATACTGGTTGTTAGACTCATGTATTATATAGGTGGATTTAAAGTATATATATATATATATATATATATATATATATATATATATATATATATATATATATATATATATATATATATATATATATATAAAGGTCAAAATATTTGAGAACTTTGAATTTATAAGAAAATAATAAAAATAATGAATTATTAAAATAGAAATATTTGTTATCTTTTAAATTTAAACAGACATTTAAATAAATAAAAGAAACTAATGAACTTTAATTTTAAGAATTTTGAAATTAAAAGGTAAGTTCATTAATGAAATTGATATTCATTTATTATTACATTTATTGCAATTATTATATTAAAATATTATATGAAATTTAATAAAATAGAAAAACTCATAAAATAACATGTGGAAAAAAATTAATTGAAAATAACCACAAAATGATATATGACAAATTGAATGAGAGTTTGACAAATGACAAAAAAAAAAACTTTCATTTATTAGAGAGGATGTTGAAGACGTTATAAATATTTTGAAACTAGAGTTATCATTTTGAAGTAAATTATGATTGTGTTATTTAGTTCAAGTTTCTTAATAAAAACTTTATTGAAACTCTATTATTGATGTGTAATATGAATCTTGATAATTTTAATAACTAACTAGATATGTTGTCCATGCTTCGCATGGGTCGTGTGCGTCTGATTTGAATGTTGTTTTTGTTTATAGATTAATAGAAGTTGTTGTTGACTATTTTAGTTGACTTTGGTGAGGGTAGGAAAAACCAAAAAAATTAAATATGATGACCAATATACAAAAATTATAGCAAATGAACCAAATGACAGACGTAGAAAGTGCAAGGGTGAAAACCCCAGGTTTTGCCCCATACCGTTTTTTTAATGAAAATATGTAAAAGTTTTGACTTCAAGGAAGAAAAGTGTCACAATGGCTAAAGAATTAAAGGGGTAGGAATTAACAATTTTTTATAAAAGGGACCAAAGTTGTCAAACCGTTAAAGTTTTGTGGCCAAACTTCGCATGGGTTGTGTTCGCCTGATTTGAATGTCGTTTTTGTTTATAGATTAATAGGCGTTGTTGTTGACTGTTTCAGTTGACTTTGGTAAGGGTAGGAAAAACCAAAAAAAAATAAATATGATGACCAATATATAAAAATTATAGCAAAAGAAGAAAATGACAGACGTAGAAAGTGCAAGGGTGAAAAATCCGATCTTTGCCCCGAACTGTTTTTTTTTATGTTTTTTATGAAAAAATGTAAAAGTTTTGACTGCAAGGACCAAGAGTGTCTGAATGCCTAAAGAATTAAAGGGGTAGGAATTAGCAAGTTTTTAGAAAAGTGACCAAAATTGTCAAACCGTTAAAGTTTTGTAGCCAAACTTTAAATATTAAAAAGTTCCTAAAAAATGTAAAAAAATTTATTACAATGAGCAAAAGTGTCAAAATGGCTAAAGAATGAGGGCCAAAGTTGACAAAAACCATCCAAATTTACTATTCCTAACTTTAACTTTTTTAATATATACTAGATGGGGAACCCCCGCGTTGCGGGGGTCAGATGCGACAATTTTTTCCGTTGTGTATTCTTTGAAAATGTTTATAGTTTGAATTGTTCATTCTTTCCCTCTTTATCTATAAACAAACAAATAAATAAGAAATAAAAAAACATCAATGAATCTGTAAGCAAAACTAATAAAGTGACAATAAAACGAAAACATAAGAACCTATAATGCCACAAATAACCAACGGAAGTAGAGGGACCAAAAAAGACAAAAATGAAGCAACTTTAAAATGACCCAAATATAGTTGAGGGACCATTCCTACCAAAAAAATATTAATATGACTAAATACTAATAATATGTAATAGAAGGCGAGGGTTATGAAAAATTCAAACGAAAGTGAAAGGGTTGTTTGTGAACAAAAACATAAAGTTAAAGGGTGAATGTTGTAACATTAATTGAAAAAAGAAATTTCAACCAATGAAAACAAATCTGTTAAAATTTTTCATAACTTTATATATATATATATATATATATATATATATATATATATATATATATAATTTGTTATTTATATCAAAATGTTTCAAGTTTATATCTAATTTGTTAACATTTTTTATCATATAATTTTAATTATGCATAATGTGTGGACATAAACCTAGTCTAGATTATGATATAAATAATCTTTCTACATCATATTTATTTGAAACTTTAATTATTTTTGAACTTTCTACTAACTAACCAAAAGTAATTAAGAGTGTTTTTTAACTTATATTTTAAACCATATTAATTTGAAAAACAATATTAAATTGTATGAAAATAACATTTTAATATTAAAACTATTTAACTTTCAACTAAAGGGTTATTATTGGTTTTTTAAACTAACTTTTAAAAATGTTTTAAAATTGTCAAATAATCAATTTTATATTTTAAATGAGTAACCAAGTCATGTTTTCAATATGACTGCTTGTTATTTTAGGTTGCATAAGTTGTCAATTTTTTAAATTTTATACTTTTGGCCTAGGTTTTAAATATTATTACAAATTCGTCCTAAATTTAGTTTTTTTTTTATATATAATTTTTTAATCTACAACCTCTTTAAGACTTTTTTATAACAGTTTATAAGATGTTTTTCGTAACCTTTAAAAAAAATATTTTACAAAATTTTCTTAATTTTTTTTTTCCAGCTTTTGCATTGTCTCATATACTTTAGCAACCCAATTTTTATTGATGATCGTGCGACGCTTGAATTTGATAAAACAAAAAATATGATTTAAAATCAGAGAAAATAATAAAACAACGACCAAATCATATTTCATCAAATCCAAGTGTCACATAATCAACGGGGAAATTGGTTTGCTAACGTATATGAAGCAATGCGAAAAAAATTAAGAAAATATTCTAAGATAATTTTTTTAAACCAAGTTGAAAAAAAAAGTTAAGAAAAAAATTTCAGAAAAGTAAACCATGTAAAAAAACTAAATTTAGACGAATTCTTAATATAATTTTAAATTTTAACCAGATTTGTAATAATATTTAGAACCTTGGACAAAAGTGTAAAATTTAAAACAAAATTGACCTATTCAACCTGAGATAGGTGGTAACTATACAAAAAATAAGTTGCTTATCTTTTTAAAATATAAAATAGGTTATTTGATAAGTTTATGACATTTTAAAAAATTAGTTAAAAAAAATGATAACCGTAATATAAACGCAATGCTCACCAAACTTCAATCTCCTTCTTTAAAACATTGTTAAGAATGCTCAGGAAGTAGAAGCAAACCCGACGAAGGTAAACATAATACCCTTACAAGTTACAATTACCTTCACGTGTTAGGAAACAAAGGGTCTTGGCTAGGGGTGAACGCAGAAACTGATAGTAGGGGTTGTCAAAAAGATTTCAGTCAAACATAATTTAAAAACTGAAAAATAATTTGTTACGTCTAATACAAAAAAAAAAAACGATCCATTACATAAAAAGTTCAAAACATAACAACGATCTATTACAATTTAAAATTCTCCTCTTCGTGCGTACATCTTTTGAAACCGTTCCATTAGAAACCAAAGGGGTTGATTGATTGGTGGTTGGTGTTTGTGGAGTTGCATTAGAATTAAAAACGGAAAAGAATGATTGATTGGTGATTGATGTTTAGGAACATCCTCACCATTTTCATTACGATTAAGACTTGGTCTTTTGGTAGAAAAACCACTTACTTTAACCTATAAAAACATAACAATTTAACCCAATAAAAAAATAACTTTAATAAAACATATAATTTTCATCTGATCTAACAATAAATTAAATAAAAACATAGCCATTTCAATTTTCACCTTAATACTTAATCAAACATTAACATGTAAACCTAAAACATAACAATTTTAACAAATCAAACATAAATTCAATAAAACACATAGAAATTACAACTAATCAAACAATACTATAATAACATAGCAATATTACTGAATCATCCAAATATCCAATAACTTCAATAACATATAGAAATTACAACTAATTGGAATTTCGAAAACCATAACAATTAGTAATAGCAATTTTAAATTTTGCTTAGCAATTACAACTATAAATTCCAAAACCATAGAAAATTAGAGATACTTAGTTGCTTCACTAGGGCTTGGACCTTGGATTGGAGCTGTTTTTGTACTTGAGAATCGATTTTTGCACCTCAAGCCAACAAGAAGCACCTCGTTTTTTGCACTTGGGAAGGGAAGTTGTCGATTGTCAATCAAAACAGAAAAAGAACAGAAGCAGAAGAAGTCGTTGATGGGAGGTTGGGAGCGGACGTAAGTGAAATGATGTCTCCTCGTTTTTTTTTTTCTTTTTGATTCAACCGATTGGAGTATTGGACCCAACTTGGCAATTAGATAATTGTTTTATTTGGACTATTTTCTCTATTCTTTTTTTTCTTTGGGCTAATATTAATTGGATTAAAATATAAATGTGTTTGGGCAACTAATTATTTGGGTTTAATTGATACAATAGACTGACATGTTTTTTTATGTAGTTGCCATTTTCTTAGTAGCTGCTGTTTTTTTTTACGTAGTGACACAATAGGTAAAAAGAATTGAAAAAAATTCTACTGCGTGTGGAAAAACAAGTGTTCAATGGCGGATCTACTATGGTGTCAACAGTGGCACCGGCAACACCTACTACGGACCGACAACACCTACTACAGAATCCTCTGTCCGCCCCTACAAGTATTGCCGGTGCAACACCGTGCACTACTTCAAAACCGGCCTTGGTTTTGGCTTATATTTTATAAAGTTGTATCGCTTGTTTATATAATTTAACTGTTTAAACGTACATAATAATTGATTTGAACACTACAAACAATGTTATGATAAAGATATATAGTAACGATTCCTATATTTTACGAAAAAGCAATGAAGATGGGAATCTGTCGTCAGTGTCGTGCATGCATTTGCCTAATAAAGCCAAACCGTTGAAAAAGCTTCTCCTTTCTTAGATCATGTTTTTTGACTTTCCTTGTGCAAACCGCTTTCAAACCCATCTCGATCTGATTACCCATTGCAAAAATATTTTTTCTGTGTCTATTCACTATCTATATGTTATACAATTTGGATTAAATAATATGGTTTAGATATATAGATTTTTGGATTAATTTGAGTCGATTTTAGAGCTCAAATAGGTCTTGAGTACTAAAATAACACTCGAATATTACCAAAATATGGAATAACTATTTCAAGTTTTCTTGAATAATTTATAAACTATGAGAGTTCTATTTTTCATTATATTAGAAGGTTTGATCCAAATAAAAAGCATTAAACCCTTCGTATTTTTATGGATTTAAGTTTTACAATTCAAACTTGTTAACGGTAAAAACACATATTTTGATATTTCTTGGAATATCCAGATTCTAGAAAATCAAATTTTATGAACCGATTCAACAAAAAATACATATTAATAACGAAAATCATTTGGAATTTATTTAATCAGATGCTGCTGATCCATTTAAAACAAACACCCTAAATATAACCTTATATTCTTGGAAATATGGGATGTATACGTATTCAATTTCATATAAAAATCTAAAAGAAAAAAATATATATATATTATCATGTTATATTGTTATTTAATGAGCTAAAATATATAATGTATATGGTGGGCGCGCTTTGTAATCAAAAAAGTTGATTGAAGTTAAATGAAAACCTTATTTTCCACTTCTACATAAATCCGTGAGGGTCCCCAACATAACAACACATATGCGATTCTCAACTAACTGAAAGTAACGATTGTAGTTATGGTTCTAGACCCATTATTAACATAACTAGAAATCCGGTAAAAGAAATTCTCAAATTAACTTCAAAAATAATGATATTAGCAATCTCAAAACATATTTGTTGAGGAAAATCATCACACATGCCTCAAGCACTCTACGTGGAGAATCTGGTTGTAAACATGTTTGGATTCCAATTAAATTTCCTAGATCAACATTAGCTTAGTCTAGGTTGTCTTATCTACATCTATTCTCTCTCTCTTCTTAATTCATCTCTTGTATGTACTGTGATTGTTCAGCGTCGTGCTGGCTTCTGGCTTCTTTTAATGAATGGTTTATCTTTGCCGTTAAAAAAAAAAAACAGACATCGATATTAGTTTCTATTATATTATTATTGATTTAATAATATACGGATATTCATCGATATGGGTTTCTATTATATTATTTTGATTCAATAATATGATTTCGATATCAAGAATACCCTAACAAACAAAAGGCAATAAATACCCAAGTTGAATTTAACAAAACCCTAACAAAAGGCAATACCCCAATTGTTGAAAACCAGTTTTGTAATGTAGGGTCATTCCAACTGGATGCTGTCCCACTTGTTCATGAATCCATGTCATTGGTCCTGTTTCTCTCGTTAATCATACAAGTTGGTGATGGATTCATATCATTGGTCCTGTTTCCCTCGTTAATCATACAAGTTGGTGACTTTTGGAGTCTAATGCAATTCACCAATATCTTTCTCGATTCTTCTTCGCTAATAAAGCCATTTTTTACAAATAAAATTTATTTCATTTCTATCATGTCTTTCTCAATACAAAAAGAAAGAAAAAAGAAAAAATAAAAATAAAATAACGTCTTTACGATGTACACAAAGATTCATTACTTGCCATCTTTTTAAGATTTCTCACATGGAAGATTATCTAAAACTTACTTATTCATCGTGTCTTGATTATCTTTATCGGGATTATTTATTTCGCCTTGAAATTGACCGCCACCCACCACCTACCATCCACCATCCACCACCTCACCCGCCACCATTTTCACATTATCGAACAACCTTCACCTTCCTCTTCGCCTCCATAATCATTACTCGAATAATGACTCCTGTTCCCATTATACCCATTATTATACCCTCCATGGTCGTATCCAAACCCACCGTAACTAGGCGGCGGCGGTGGTGGTGCTATTGGCATCCCGTAGCCATGCTGAAACGGAGCACCACCGTAACCTTGATCGTAATACTGCCCGTATCCCACCATAGGTGGGTAAGCTGATTGTGGGTACATCTGTGGATAGCCGTGCACTGGTTCATACACCATCTTCGCAACCTCCGGGTTCGGAGCAAAATCTACTTTCTTCGGAGCTTCTTGTTTTGGCTTCTCCGCCTCTTTAGGTTTCCCCTCCGGTGGCTTCCCTGCATCCTTCGGTTTAGCCTCCGGTGGCTTCCCAGCATCCTTCGGTTTCGCCTCCGGTGGCTTCCCTGCGTCCTTAGGTTTGGCCTCCGGTGGCTTTCCTGCATCCTTTGGCTTGTCAGCGGCTTTGGGTTTCTCCTGTTGATCCTTTGGCTTGTCAGCAGCTTTGGGTTTCTCGGCTTCCTTGGGTTTTCCGGCAGGCTTGTCGGCAGCTGGTTTGGCATCTTTTGGTTTGTCAGCCGGTGGCTTCGCCTTCTCAGCCTCTTTTGGCTTATCGGCGACGGCGGCGGGTTTAGCTTTTTCCGGTTCTTTAGGCTTTTCCGGCTTCTCGACGATTTCTATGCTCTGAATCGCACCTCCACCTTTGTAACAAAGCTTGTCTCGAATAGCTTCAGGGCTACAACACACCACGATTAATTTGACCTTGTTCTTGTCCACATCAAAGACCTGGTCCCTTATTTCTAATAATTAGTCAAGAAAAAAATAATGAAAAGTTAATTTAATTATATATACATCTACCATGAATCATGAATATATAATCATACATCGAATTGATTTAGAATTTTTAGATTCTAAGGATTCGATACTTTTATAAAGATAGACAAAAGCGGAATTCAATTACTAAAAGATAGATTTATGTAAAACGGAAAGTAAAAGATGAAGAAAAAACTCACGGGGGATTTTACAGATAACCTTCTTCACTTTCTTGTAGCAGCCGGAGCATTTGAGATCGACATTCAGCACCATTTCTGTCACCTGTTTCGTTATATCAAACAGATTTAATCGACATTAGTTCTTGAGTATATTAGCTCATTTCAATTCTTAAAATGCTTATTTAGCAGGAAGATTTTCTCATGAGAAGCTAGATTGAAAAGATAAAAAACAACAATGGCTTCGGAATGCAGATGAAACTTAATTGATAATCTGAGAGGGAATGAGTACCTTCTCAGGCGCCATGGCAGCGAAGGAAGAATCGATCCGTGAGAGAGATGATGAGACACAGAATGAGGTGTGTCAGTGAGACTTTGAATTAAAAAGAGGAAAGGGAGCGGAGAAGTGGTGACGTCATTATTACTATTAATTCTATCACAACTTCTATCAAAACCAAATTAAATTTTCTTTTTAACAAGTGAATGCAATTATTCTTATTATGATTATTATGTATGTATATTTAATTTCATATATAAATGTTATAGCGATAAAGAGATAAGAACTAAAATGTATTCGATAAAACTAGTTGTAAGTTTATACTGTTGTTTTTATTTGTATATGAGGGTTCGAAAAAAACAATTGAAAATTTTTTAAAACATAAAATTAATAAATCAGCTTATATAAAACACACAATTGATTTAAAAAAAGAGTAATTAAATCAATTTGCAAAAGTAGAAAATAGTTTTTGTTAAGAAGTAGATTTTGGTTTTAAAGATTTTTATTTTAGTTCAAAGCCAAAAATCAACTATTTTCCTTTCCAGTTTTTTTAAAAGCTGAAAGATAAAAACTTTTAAAAATTATCTGCCAAATATGACCATAATATATCTCAAAGTACAAAATATCAAACATTTTTATTAATATTCATAATTTGATAATGTACCAATCAATCAAAGATGCACATAATAACGTATATATATTGTTTATGTTTATTTTATGCAATAATCTGTAAAACGACACAAGAAACCGAACTTTCAAAAGGTTAGGAGAGTTATAATAACTTAATCAATATATATATATATATATATATATATATATATATATATATATATATATATATATATATATATATATATATATATATATAATGAAATATTTTTTGTGTTTGGACTTTGGATCGAATACAAGAATGTTAAAAATTCTATATTTTTGAATGTTTAAATTCAAAGAATAAGATGATGATGATGATGAAGGTTTTGAATAAATAATTGAAATGAGAAGTAGGAGTTGTAAAGTAGGAAATAAATGGTGTGTATTACAAGGGGCTTTGCCTCGGATCCCAAGCTCCACATGGGACTCTCCTATCCCCACCGACAATATCATTTCCTTACGTTATTTGGAAAATATTATATAATTATTCATGCATTAATTCATTCAATACTTAAATTAAACACTCACTCAACTATTAGTAATATCAACCATATCAAATTCACTTTTTTTTCTCAACAAAACTATTTTTGTGCATTTATGCACATATTTTCTTTTAAAGTTGGATATGTATTTTTGTTTTACATTCATGTCTTATTTACCAAAAAGCTTATAGTCCAGCAATATCCGGTATTATCTTCTTTTCTTAAGATCGATGGTTCAAGTCCCGTAGTATATAGATAGTATATAGAGATGGAATAAATTAGTATTTATTTGTTGTTTAAAAGAAAAAAAAAGAAATCCATGTCTCATTTTTCTAGCTTTTTTAGAGTAAATTACATTAATGGTCCCTATGGTTTGGGGTAATTTGCGCATTTGTTCTATTTTTTTTAACTCGGAAAGTGTTTATTATTTGTTTTTGTAACGCGTTTGGTCCCTATTGTTTGTTTTTGTTACGCGTTTGGTCCCCGTCTTACCTAAAAAAACTATTATTTAAATAAGAAAAAATAATGGGGTAGGTAAGATAAGGTGATGAGGTGGGGTTGGGGGTGTGTTTATTTAAATAAATTAACAAATGAAGGGAAAAATAGTTTTTTTAGGTAAGACAGGGACCAAGCATGTAACAAAAACAAACAGTAGAGACTTTCCAAGTTAAAAAATAAGTTATGGACCAAACGCGCAAATTACCGTAAACCATAGGGACCATTCGTGTAATTTACCCCTTTTTTATTTTTTATTTTAAACATTTCTTTACTTTTATTTTGAAACTAAATGATAACATACAAGCAGCAAGAAGAAGACCACCTTAAAACTCTGAGGATGTGTGTTTTATGCCTTATTTTATGTGGAATGGTTTTTAAAGGAAGTATTTGGTAACATCTGAATGACGTTGATTAATTCAAAGGCATGAATGAATTTGGTTTTAGATGGAAAATAGTGTTTGGTTATGTTGTTGAATGCATGTATCATATGGATGAGAAAATTTTAAAAAATGAATGATATCAATGCACAACATAAAATCCGCAAAATACATTAAAGATGATACTATTCTCACAACAAGATTATTACAAACTGATCAATGTTATGCCAAACTGTAATGTCATGTTTTCAGATTTAATAATAATAATATTAATAATAATGCCAAACTGTGAAAGCAACTCACAAATCACTGAATCGCTGTGCTAATCACACTCAAACACAAACAATAAATGAAATGGGAATTAGGCATGGCACTTGCATACGGTCAAAGCCCAAACACTTGGAAGACTTTGTGACTAATTTACCACCATCACTCGACAACTCCACTCCCATCCCCACTTCAGGTTCTTCAGCGTCGGCCAGCAATCTGGTATATCCTCTTTCCCATTTTATATCCTATAATAAGTTTTTCAAAAACACATTAGGCATTCTTAGCAGCTATTACTTTAAGCAACGAACCTAAGGATTTCTCTGAAGCAATGAAAGATCCAAGATAGATAGATGCAATGAAAAAGGAAATATTAGCGCTTGAAGCAAATGGAACTTGGTCCTTAATGAAACTCCCAGCAGGAAAGAAAGCCATTGGCTCAAAATGGATTTATAAAATAAAATATAAACCGAATGGAGACATAGAGAGGTTTAAAGGCTGATTAGTAGCAAAAGGATACACTTAAATAGAAGGTATCGATTTCCATGAAACTTTTGCTCCGGTAGCAAAACTTGTGACTATTAGATCCGCCTTGGTGGTTGCTGTAAAGAAAGAATGGGAAGTACACCAGATGGACGTAAATAACGCGTTCTTGCATGGTGATCTAGAAGAAGATGTTTATATGAATGTGCCTCAAGTTTTTTGTGAGAAAAATGAAACTTGGGTGTGTAAATTGCATAAATCTATCTATGGCTTGCACCAAGCTTTAAGGGATTGGTACCAAAAGTTTACAAAAGCTCTTATCGAGATTGGTTTTCAACAAAGCAATGCTGATCATTCCATGTTCGTATTCAAGATGAGCTCTGTACATGTAGTTGCACTCATTTATGTTGATGATATCCTATTGATGTGAAATGATATCAGTAAAATCAATGAAGTGGAAAATCACTTGCAAAGTCGGTTTAGTATTAAAGATTTGGGTCCCCTCAAATACTTCCTTGGCATTGAAGATGCTCAATCCAAGGAAGGTTTCGTAATTAGTCAAAGAAAATACACGTTGGATATTCTTGAGTATTGTGGTGTTTTAGCAAGCAAGCCTAGCAATTTTCCAATGGAACAAAATGTTAAATTGAGAAAAGATGGTGAAAGTCCAACAGTTGATGCTTCTCGTTACAGAAGATTTGTGGGACGTTTACTTTATCTCACGATTACCCGTCCTGACATAACGTTTGTAGTAAACCAGTTAAGTCGGTTCTTGAGAAACCCTAGAAAACCGCATATGGATGTTGCTCATAGGGTGCTTCGATATTTGAAAGCCACGTCAAGACAAGGTTTATACCTTCCTTCATCAGGTTCTTTAGATCTCATGGCTTATTGTGACGCTAGTTGGTTAAGTTGTCCCACCACTAGAAGATCATGCACAAGATATTTTATTAATCTTGGGGGAGCACCAGTTTTGTGGAGGACGAAAAAGAAAACAATGGTGTCAAGATATTTAGCAGAAGCGGAATATAGGTCGATGGCAAGCACTATATGTGAAGTTATGTGCCTCAGATTGCTTCTTCAAGATTTGGATGTTGTACAAGCTGGTCCTACCCCTCTTATATGTGACAATGAAGCTGGTAGACACATCGCTGCCAATATTGTCTATCATGATCAGACAAAAAATGTTGAAATGGATTGTTATTTTGTCCGAAAAAGAATAAAGAGTGGTGAGATAAAAACTTTTGCTATTCGATCAGAGTTTCAAACTGCAAATATTTTTACTAAAGCTCTTGGTGCAGATTGGTTCATGTTTCTACGTGGCAAGTTGGGTGTTCGAGATTTACACACACCAACTTGAGAGGGAGTACTAAAATTATGGATCGTAATTATCCTTATCTTCATTTATTGATTATATTTATCTTTGATTTGGTCTTATCCTTATTTAAGAAGTTATCTTATTTCTAAGTTTTTAGAATTATGTTATAATCCTTATTTATAAATACCTCTCTGTATTCTTTTTTGATCGATAATAAGAAGATATATTTTCTCCTTTCTCCAAATTTATTAAATAATAATAATAATAATAATAATAATAATAATATTTATTTTGATAATGTTCACTCGGAATAATAGGTTGTAAATTTTAGAATTTTAAAATATAAATTCTAGTTATAAAAGAGATTTAATAAGTAGGAAAGAATATTTAAATTATTTAAATAATAATAATAATAATACAAAATTTCATAAATTGTTCTTTTGCTTTTCAACTTTTTTCTAAAATAGTCTTTATGATTTATTTATTCATTTATTTATTTATTTGCATGGATAGTCTCTTTTGAGCAAACATTGCATGCAAATGGTCTTTATGACTAACTTTGTTAACAGATTTTGTTTAGTGTTTGTGAAATGACGAAAATATCATTTGTTTTTATATTTTATATTTATTTTAATATCTTGTAAATTTGAAATCAAAAAATATGGTCTACCCCACCCTTACTGATATGGTACCCTCCCCCTTTCTTCACTATAAATCTCTCCAACATTTTGAGCCAAAAACGAAATAATGCATCTAATAACATTCATGGAGGTTTCCAAACCAACATGGTATGAACGTGCCCTAGTTTCATAGTTGAAGGCGTCTTCTTCAACACCTACTTTCTAGCATATCTTGCTTCCCCTAAACTAGCACACAAAATCATGGGTTATCTTGAGAAAGAAGTGATTTATTTATATACTGAGTTCTTGAAAGAGCTTGTTAAAGGAACCCTTCAAAACATGAAAGCTACAACTATTGTTATTGAGGCGTCTTCCTGTTGTGTAACATTTGTAATTTGGTATGTTTCCCTTTTAGCCCTTGATGCAACATCCTTACCTTTTTGGTCCCTATCTAGTATGCGGGACGTACTAGCTCTTTTCTAGATGCATGATTCACCCATGTATACATATGCATGGCGTACGTGGTGCAAGGGCAAACCTTAATTTTTAGGGTTTGCACAATATTTAAACAACTTATACTACCTTTGGACATTCTATTGTTCAACCTCCATCACTCTCTACCCTAAAAACGAAACCCTAAGTGCTTTTGGTGAGTTTTGATCTTGAAAGGGAGATTTGGTGGTGTTTCTAGTGAAGAAGAAGAACACTTGGTGGTTGCTTGGGAGTATCTTGGGCTTGTAGATCCAGGGTCATCTTCATCTTAGCAAGTCATTTGAGGTAAAATGCTCCCATCATGATGATTCTTTATGCTAGATCCAACTTAGGGTGTTATTTATGCATTTTTATGTCTTTCGAGCTAAAGTTGAGCTTTTGATCTACTCCAGAAGCCATAGATGTTAGATCTTAGCTCCATTGAGGTCCCTTGTTCATAAAAAAATTCAAACTTTATGTAAGATATTGTTCCATGCAAGTGCCAGATTCTTATCAATCTTATTTTTGAGTTTTGGGACTTATTAAGTCATTCATGGGTGTAAACTTGCCAACTTTATGTGTTAAGTCACCATTTAGGATCAGATCTGGAAGTTTGCCTTATTGGCTTAATCGATTAAGTGCTTTTTGAGTTGGGTTGGTAATCTGGGGAGTACGTTGGGCGTAACCAGCTGGTACGCTGCATGTACTAGCCCCGGAAGGAATACACTAAGCATACGAGCTGAGTACGCTAAGCGTACGAGCTAAGTATGCCCTGTGTACTCAGTAGATTGACTTTTGGTTTGACTTCCTCAGGTCTGGGCCATATTCTGGGCTTTTAGGGTTTGGGCCTTGTTGGGTCATTAGACTTCTGACTCTGGGTCATGGATAGAATATGGATTTTCTTGGGATTAGGTCCATGATGATTTTTGGGCCCAATAGTTGGGCCTTAACTGGCCTTCTGACACCATTTAGGAATTTGGGCCTTTTGAGCAAATGGGTTGGGCCTTGGTTTTTGGCCAAGTAAGAAAAAGGGTAAAATGGTCTTTTAACCTGGATATTGGACAAGTAGCTTAGATTCTTGATTATGGGTTGAGATCCAATTATTAATTGGATATTATTTGATGATGCTAGCGTGAGAATTTTCCAGACCAACAGACCAAGATTTATTTTAGAGATTCAGTAGCTAGAGGTGAGTTTCCTCACTTTTTTAACGGGTCGAAAGCACCAATGCGACCCATGGTTTGTTATGCTTAGGATGCTAGTTATCTCTGTGACTCTTGCATATGTTATGTGTTTATATGTTTATCGGGCAGGGTCCGATGACTATCCTGTATTCTATTTATCTTTATGAGTGTTGCATGTGTTATATGATTATATGTATACCGGGTGGGGCCCGATGCCATGTGAGGCCTGATGAATGACAAATATGTTTAGAGTGGGGCTCAATGTTGGGCGGGGACCGATGTTGGACATGGCCAATTATATGGTTGATATGTATGGTATGTGGTATTTTGGGGAAGTCACTAAGCTTTGTGCTTACGATTTTCAGTTTATGTCTCAGGTACTTCTAGTTCGGAGGGGAAGAGCCCAGGATGATTGCAATAGACACACCACATTGTTCTGCATTTTTATATTACTCTGATATATTTGGATGTTGTTGATACACTTTGATTCACCATGGTTTCTATGATATTTGGGAAATGGTTTTATTAATTTAAAAATAGAAATTTTTAGTCTTGATTTTTGGTACGTTACAAGTTGGTATCAAAGCCTTAGTTTGAGGGATTCAGACATATTCTTGGGCGTGTCTGAACTCAAACTGAGGGTTTGGTAGAATTTTTCGAAAAGAAATGTTTTATAAAAGGGTTTTCTAATAAAAGAAACAGGATGTGGTGCATGAAATCGACCGAGCTTAAGTTAGTTTTCCCAAAATACCAATACATGTTTTATGATATGCTTTGAATTGTGAATCTATGAATCGCATGCTAGTTAGGGCCAAGTATCTACTCAGGATTTGCATGATAGAATGCTAGGAGAGATGCCTTTATATGTCTACTGTATGAGCTTGTAGACTTGCATGCTAGTACTGGTCAGTCATTGATAGGATGTCCTATTTAGATTATGCTTGATTTAGATTACTCAATGCTCGAATGTTGCTTGCTTTGTGCTTTTTAGGAGTTCTCACTAACTTCAGCTAACTAGTAAGCGAATATGCTAAGTTACATATTACAGAGACTAAATAATTTTAGAAGGTTAGGTTTTAACTCTATTGTGCATCTCTTGTTTGGGTGGTTTTGGCTACTTTAAGTGCGGTCCGATGGGTCATATTAGTAAGGATTACATTGCTACTACTACCACCACCATCCCAGTATCTGATCTGATTTGTTTCCATTGCAATCAGATGGACCACAAAAGGGCTCGTAGTTCGAGTTTAGCAGCAATATGACCAATGGTAGCACCTGCTCCAGCGACCCTACGGATTATTGATGGCAGCCAAGGCAAGGTGGATACGCCTGTGGTGAGGGGTAGATCTTTTCAGATGACAGCCGAGGAGGCTCATGCAACACCTAATGTGGTGATGGGATCGTTCATTCTGAATGATATCTCTTCATTGGTATTATTTGATTCGAGGGCTACCCGATCTTTTGTATCGCTTGCTCTTAGCAAGAGGTTTGTTGGACCTCCATGGGAGCTGTATTGCCCCTTAGATGTTGAGACTGTAGTTGATCGATTTTTTTGGGTATCGATGGTTCATCGGGGTTGTGTTCTTGAGATGTTCAGTGAGCAGTATCTGATTGATTTAGTCCCTATTACTTTGTACGGGAACAAGGTTATTGTAGGGATGGACTGGTTGAGCCCTAATGGGGGTGGTGATTGATTGTGAACATCAGTTGGTATGTATTCAGACCTAGAGAGGTGGAGAGTTAGTGGTTTAGGGAGAGAGCTCAACATGGGCCGATTCTATGTTCAGCAACTATGGCCAGACGCTATCTTCATCAGGGTTGTTCCATATATGTATCCTATGTTATGGATAGCCGGGATAAGGGTATGACAATTGTGGATGATGTGTCGATTGTACGGGAGGAACCGAATGTGTTTCCGAAGGATATTCCTAGAGTGCCTCCGGAGAGGCAAGTGGAGTTTAAGATTGACTTGGTTCCTTGTGCGGCTCTGATAGCTAAAGCACCGTATCGGTTAGCTCCTTCAGAGATGCAGGAGTTGTCTACACAGATACAGAAGCTGTTAGACAAGGGGTTCATTTGACCAAGCCATTTTCCATGGGGAGCAGCAATCCTGTTTGTGAAGAAGAGGGATGGGTATCATTGGATGTGTATTGATTACCGGGAGCTAAATAAGGTAACGGTGAAGAACCATTATCCACTCCCGAGGATTGACGATTTGTTTGACCAGCTTCAGGGTGCATCTTGGTTTTCCAAGATTAATTTGCGTTCAAGTTTATCATCTGTGACAACCCGATATTTCAACTCCTTGTAATGACCAAAAAGGTCAAGTACTGTAATCACTTTTGAGTAATAAAATTTACTTTCATAATAAAATGCACAAATAGTTCTATTTAATTTCCTTCTATGTTTAAATGTCTTTGAACCATGATCGTACGTGAAAAGAACGCCCAAATCCGATTTCATATAGCGAAGTTATGATTTTTTCAAGTTCGGCTTAGCAACAAACAGCTAAAAACTCGAATCGGAGATCGAGCGACTTTTGGCCGGAATGACCTAAACGAGAATCGAAGGTCTCGACAATGGTATTCCAGCGGTAAAAAGTCTGGCAAAAACCGACATCAGATAAAGAAGTTATGAATTTTCAAAGAAATTCCTTAAACACGATGAGTTTAAAATAAATAATAAAAAAATAATTTCGGAATTTGCCGTCGGAGTCTAAACGAAAGTTGTAGAGCGTAGTCTCACCTACGCGTGGATATAAAGACCATCGAAAACGGAGTTCGTATGAAGAAGATATGAATTTTTGAAGTTTATTAAATAAATTATATATTTATTTAATTCAAAATTCGGACCTTATCCGAAGAGGAGTCAGCGTCCTCATCCGGGTATGCGCTGCATACCCCTGTACGTCCTGCGTACCCGAGAGACTTGGCCTCTGATCGTCCACGTCGCCCTATCCGAGGCATCCGACCCGTCCGACCCGCTGTCCCGTCCGACCCGCCGTCCCATCCAACCCGTCTCCCCAGCAACCCGTCCCATCCGACCCGCGTACCCAGCAACCCGTCCCATCCGAAGCCGAGGCAGTCGAGGCTTTGGTCATGCATGACGTACGCGTACGCGCTGCGTACGAGCGTATGCCCCGCGTACCGAGGCGGTTCAGCCTTCCTATAAATAGGATGCGAGGGCTTCCGAGAAAAGGGCTCATTTCTCTCCTCTCTCTCACAATCTTGCCTCGTTTTCCGTGCCCGTTCCAACCCGAAGCTCTGGTCTTTTTGCTCAAGTCCCGAGGGTCGATCTTACTCCCGAGATTCCCGAGAATCCCGAGGAAAATCCGTTTCCCGAGACGAAACTCTGCCAGGTTTTCCATCTCGCTATCTTCAAACTTTCAAGTGAGTTTCATACCCCTTAATCAACCTTTTTTAAATATTCTAAATGCTTTTATATGCTTTCAAGGGGGGGATTACAAGTAAAACACACGAGTATTCTCGTGTGTTACATAAAGAAACTCTTTTCTATGCTGTTATATATTCAAATCACATGCAATTTATAAACCTTTAAGGAACTTTTATATATATAACATATGTTAAAATAGCATTCTATCTTTTGAAATATAAATTTGTTGTAATGCATGTATAAACTAAACTTTTCTTAGATTATTTTTGTCTATCTTAGACTCTACACCAAAAATCTATGCTTTCATAATCAAGTGATTTCTTTTCTAGGTATTTCTAAACAAACAAGACACACTTTTAGAAAACTATAAATAGGTATAGTTTTACGAAAAAATTTCTAACTCTTATGTACTAGAAACATGAATTTCAAGAAGTTTACTTTCATATACAAGAACAAACGTAACATTTTAACAAGTAGATCTGTTTTGATACCACGGTTTTGTGAGACACTAACTTCATGTACGTTCGAGTACACATTTCAAGTCCTGTATTATATACCAGAATCCCTTGGAGGGGGAGCATGGTGTTTGTGTATAGATCTATACGGGCTTGACAACCCGCGCCCTGACTGTTAGCTGCAGTCCACGGTTTGGGGTGACAAACGTCATAACATTCCAACGCCTGAAGAACGTTGTGTATAGGCATTCCGAGTCAATAGTATGGTTATAAAACTCACAAGGGGTACTAAAAATGCACTGATTTACAAGGTTTTCAAACTCATTGGTTATTTTACACTTACATACATTTTGGAAACAAACATTGGTCTTGAGTGAAGGCTACTTTTATACTAGTAGAAAATATAGGATTTTCTAAACACAAACAAACAAAGATAAAACATTTCATTTCATTCAAACATTGTCACTTAAATACTTATGAAATTCACCAGCTTAAATGTTGATCTACTCTTTCAAAATTACTTGTATGTCCCAGGAAATCAGTAATTTCAGGTATTCATTTCGCTTTTGATGAAGGGATGCTGCGGCGCCAGTTTAATCTCGTATTTTTGACATCATATTGTAATTGAGTTTTGAACATGTAACTTTTGACAAATGTAAACTTTCAATTATATATATATTATGGTTGTATTGCTTTCTTTACTATGTATTCATTTGTTACGTTACCACATGAAGTCATCCGCCCCCGAACGTTTCCGCCGTTCAGGTTTGGGGGTGTGACAGATTGGTATCAGAGCAATGTTTATAGTGAACTAAGTATATCGAACCACATAAGATATACAAACTATAAATGCTTAAGGGACTAATACTCTCTGACAAAACAAATTTTCTTTTTACGCTTAAGCAGCATTTCGTTCAACTTAAATTGATAGTTCATTTAAGTACAATTACATGCATACAACAAATTATTTTCATAATATCTAACTATACAACAAGTATTCAGACAAGTTGACACTACGATTAAGACTCGATATATGTATTCTGATTTGGGACAAATATAGCGTGATCAACTATATTTGCCCGAGATTGGACCAACGTATATCGAGGAATGATCGTAGTAAGCAACAAGTCAAACCTTACCAAACCATTACAAGAATCAAACACAAAGAATTAAAATACTATAGGAGTATTTGCGATCTAAACTAGTTTAACTTACACGTTTTACACGTTCCAACTTTATTCCATTCTTATAACCCTATTTCTCGTACAGTCAAATGGCTGGATTTCACCACCCTGGCGACCCCTACTTTCCCAACCAAGGCAACGAAGGATGGATCGAAGATGATCCCGAAGAGGACGAGGAACCCATAGAAGTGGGTGATGACTCCGGTACCGACTCAGAGCCGGAAGTTATCGATCCACCACCCATTCAACCTCCCGTCTTCGTAAGGAACTTTCAAGGACCGAATCCCGTCTGGGGAAGTCACCTCCACCATTGGAGCCAACAGCAAAACCTACGCCCTCCCTACGGCATGTGCCGGGACTTCTATGATGTCCGCAGCGGAGGTTCGGCTAATCAAGCACTCCCGGTAATGGTGGGTAAGTTAGCCAATCAGTCCTATCAGTCTGGAGTTCAAGCTAGTCGACTTCGGGATATCAACGTGGAAGTGCAGGTTCACACTTCTGACATCCGTAGGCTAGACAAGATGCAAGACAACACTCAATTCCAAACCGAAGCATTTCAAGCGCAAATGATTGCAGCCCTCGCTGAACTGAGGGAAGAACAAGCCGCTTTCGATAGGCGTCTAATGGAGTCAAAGCAATCAAATGCGGAGTCAAGCTCCAAGCGCAACCTTCGACGCAAGTAGTGCTTGTCAAGGACTCAAATTTTGTTATAGCTTAGGACCTCGGCTAAAAGTCTTTAAATTTCTCGAACTTTGTAATCGGAGACCCTTATAGGGGTCAAATTTTCATGATCGTTGTAACAACTTTTATATTAATAAGTGACACTATTACTACTATGTTAAGTATTTCGTTCGAACCTTGAATGGTCTTTGTGAACCCAAATACTTGTTTCGTACCTTCAGTCTTACAAATAACTTTCATTCTTCTATTTTAAGACTCATACTATCATCTGTTGTTGAACTACAGCGATTTAGTTCATGAGACACATACATTTTCTATTCTATGAAATTCTTATCCTTGTCTTTTCAACCTATAGTTGAAGGATGCCTCCACGTAGGAATCCAAGGCGAAACATCGGTGAGGAAACACCTGTACCACCACCTCCACCACCTCAATTTGATGCTGTTATGTTTCAAGCAGCAGTCACCGCAGCGGTGGCAGCTGCCATGTCACAGATCAATAACTCGAGTACTAATGGCTCGGGATCTGGCACACACCCATCCAACCATGGCGAGAGTCATGGACCACCTCGAGAATGCACCTATAAGGACTTCACTAATGCCAAGCCCCGGATGTTTTATGGAACTGGTGGTGTGATGGCCCTGAGGCAGTGGATTGAAAGGACGGAGGCAGTCTTTGAAATCTGCTCCTGTCCCGAGCACAACAAGGTCAAATTTGCAACTTTCACCCTTATTGATAAAGCTTTAACTTGGTGGAATGGCCATGTTAAAGTACTTACCCTAATCGTGGCAAACTCCATAAGCTGGGAGAGCTTGAAGGCCATGATGATGAGAGAATACTGCCCATGGGGGGAGATTCAAAAGCTTGAACACGAGCTATGGACTCTCGGAATGGTTGGTACCGACATCGCTACTTATACCAACAGATTCTGCGAGCTAGCAATTCTTTGTCCAGATATGATTGCTCCAGAGAGCAAGAAGATAGAAAGGTACATCTGGGGACTGACGCCCCAACTTCGATCAAGCGTGTTAGCTTCCAAACCTGACACCTTTGAAAGTGCTAAGGAACTGGCACAATCTCTGATTGACTACGGAGGTCATCAGAACTCAACCACTTCTGCGCCAGCATCACAGAAAGGAAACAACAACAACAACAACAACTACAACAACAACAACAACAACAATAGCAGAAAGAGAGTGGAATAAAGGGAAGGGTGGGTCTTCCCAAGAATCCGCAAAGAAACAACTGGTTTCAGTGAATGCTGCCACTATACCTGCTACAGCTCCAACAAAGCCTTATATAGGTAACCTCCCAAAGTGCACCAAATGCAATTACCACCACCATGTACCTTGTCGAGAAATGCAGTGCGCCAACTGCAACAGGAAAGGACACACAGCCCGTTTCTGCAAGGAACCCGCAAAGCCGATCACTCAAGTTCCCGATGCGGGTGTAGGGCAGACTTGCTACGGTTGTGGCGAGGTGGGCCACTACAAGAGGAACTGTCCTAAGGCAGCAGGCACCGGAGGTGTGGGACGAGTTTTGGCAATAGGCCACGACAAAGCTGTAGCTGACCCAAATATAGTTGCTGGTACGTTCCTTCTCGATAATTCATACGCATGCATATTATTCGATAGTGGAGCGGAGAGAAGCTTCGTGAGTCAAAACTTTATTCATTTACTTAAACCTAAACCTAGCAAGTTAGAAAAATCATTCACTGTAGAGATGACCAATGGAAAAACCGAAAACACTAATTGCATATACATGGGCTGTACGTTAACATTAGACGGCCATTCTTTCCCAATCAATCTCATGCCGGTCCAAATTAAAAGTTTCGACATCATAGTCGGCATGGATTGGTTGAGTCTTCTTCGCGCCGACATCATGTGCTTTGAGAAAGCAGTTCGTCTTAACCTCCCTAACAACGAAACATTAGTTATTTACGGCGACAAATCTAGTACAACCCTTCGCATCATTTCGTGCATCCAAGCTCGAAAGTGCTTGCGGAAGGATTGTCGAGCATTCCTAGCGCACATCGTTGATACAAGTCAAGAACTGAAGGACATCAAGAGCATCTCGGTAGTATGCGACTTTCCCGATATCTTTCCAGAAGAACTACCAGGATTACCACCGCAACGCCAAGTAGAGTTCAGAATCGACTTAATTCCAGGAGCTACCCCAGTAGCGAAGTCGCCTTACCGTCTCGCACCAGCAGAGATGCAGGAACTTTCCAGTCAACTTAATGAACTCCTTCAAAAAGGATTCATAAGACCAAGTTTCTCACCTTGGGGAGCACCGGTCTTGTTTGTAAAGAAGAAAGACGGATCGTTCCGTATGTGCATCGACTACAGAGAACTGAACAAACTTACTGTCAAGAACCGCTATCCTCTACCCCGTATCGACGACCTATTCGATCAACTTCAAGGGGCGAACTACTTCTCCAAAATAGATCTACGATCCGGATATCACCAATTACGAGTTCTAGAGGGGGACATTCCAAAGTCAGCTTTCCGAACTCGTTATGGACACTACGAATTCGTGGTGATGCCGTTCGGATTAACCAATGCACCAGCAGTATTTATGGACCTAATGAATAGGGTATGCCGCCCTTACTTGGATCAGTTCGTCATCGTCTTTATCGATGATATACTTATCTACTCTCGAAGTGAGGAAGAGCATAGTCAGCACCTACGAAAAGTCCTAGAGACACTGCGAACGGAGAAACTTTATGCGAAGTTCTCTAAATGTGAATTTTGGATTCGAAGAGTCGAATTTTTAGGCCACGTTCTTAGCGAGAAAGGTATACACGTGGACCCCTCCAAAATTAAGGCTATTGAGAACTGGTCGGCACCAAAGACACCTACAGAAATTCGTCAATTTCTAGGTCTAGCTGGCTACTATCGCAGATTCATAAAGAACTTTTCGAGCATTGCGAAACCTCTTACTACATTAACCTAGAAAGGTGTGGCCTTTGACTGGGAAGCGAAACAAGAGAAGGCATTCCAGACACTAAAGCAGGCCTTGTGCACCGCACCGATACTATCCCTCCCCGAAGGGATAGAAGACTTCGTAGTGTATTGCGATGCGTCAAATCAAGGACATGGTTGTGTTCTTATGCAGAGAGGGAAGGTTATCGCTTATGCCTCCCGACAGCTTAAGACACACGAAGTGAACTATACGACACACGACCTCGAGTTAGGAGCAGTGGTGTTTGCTCTGAAGATCTGGAGGCACTACTTATACGGAACAAAGAGTACTATTTTCACCGATCACAAGAGCCTTCAACACATTTTCGATCAGAAGGAACTCAACATGCGACAACGACGATGGGTTGAGTTACTAAATGACTACGAATGCAAAATTCGTTATCATCCTGGCAAGGCCAACGTAGTAGCCGACGCCCTCAGTCGAAAGGAATACACTAGTCGGAGGGTCAAATCTCTGACCATGACTATCCATTCCAACTTATCCACACAAATTAAGGAAGCACAAATGGAAGCTTTGCAACCTGAAAACGTGGCGGGTGAAGTCCTGCGAGGAATGGAGAAGAATCTAGAAGTCAAGGGTGGCGGAGCCTACTATCTCATGGACCGAATCTGGACCCTGAATCATGGTGGTTTCAGAAATGTAGTCATGACCGAGGCTCACAACTCAAGATATTCCGTTCACCCGGGTTCAGATAAAATGTATCTGGATCTTAAGAAGCTGTACTGGTGGCCTAACATGAAAGCATAAATTGCTACCTTCGTGAGTAAATGTCTTACTTGCGCTAAGGTTAAGGTCGAGTATCAGAAACCGTCAGGATTACTACAACAACCAGAGATACCAGAATGGAAATGGGAGCGGATTACTATGGACTTCATAACCAAGTTACCCAAGATGACAAGTGGACTTGATACCATATGGGTCATTGTCGACAGATTGACCAAATCCGCGCATTTCCTACCCATCAAGGAGACTAACAAAATGGAGAAGCTTACAAGAACTTACTTAAGGGAAGTAGTGCGACTGCATGGTGTTCCGATATCCATTATCTCCGATCGAGATAGTAGATTCACTTCAAGATTCTGGCAGTCACTACAAAGTTCCCTGGGAACTAGGCTAGACATGAGTACAACCTACCACCCACAAACAGACGGACAAAGTGAGAGAACAATACAAACTTTAGAAGATATGCTGAGAGCCTGTGTGATTGACTTTGGAAAGGCATGGGATATTCATTTACCCCTTGTCGAATTTTCATACAACAATAGTTATCATACAAGCATAAAGGCTGCTCCGTTTGAAGCCCTCTATGGTCGAAAGTGCAGATCCCCTCTGTGCTGGACTGAAGTTGGCGATACCCAGTTAGCTAGAGGAAGAGTTCCTGAAAGCACTCTCACCGGTCCGGAAATCATATGAGAAACGACAGAGAAGATCGTCCAGATTCGTGAACGATTGAAAGCCTCTAGAGACCGACAGAAAAGCTACGCTGACCAAAGGAGGAAACCCTTGGAATTCCAAGTAGGAGACCACGTCTTATTAAAGGTCTCACCGTGGAAGGGTTTAATACGATTTGGAAAGCGTGGGAAACTAAATCCAAGATACATAGGGCCTTTCGAGATTCTTGCCAGAATCGGCCCTGTGGCTTACAAGCTTAACCTACCGCGCGAACTTAGTAACATCCATCCAACCTTCCACGTCTCAAACTTGAAAAAGTGTCTGTCCGACGAGACTCTTGTTATTCCACTCGACGAGATCGAGAGCAACGAGAGCCTCAACTTTGTGGAAGAACCAGTAGAAATCCTGGACCGAGAGGTCAAGCAAACAAAACAAAGTCGCATACCCATCGTGAAGGTTCGTTGGAACGCCAAGCGGGGACCTGAATTCACATGGGAACGCGAAGATCAGATGAAACAAAAGTACCCTCATCTCTTTCATGTTCACTAGTATCTTTACTACTTTAAATTTCGGGACGAAATTCTCTCTAACGGGGGGATGATGTGACAACCCGATATTTCAACTCCTTGTAATGACCAAAAAGGTCAAGTACTGTAATCACTTTTGAGTAATAAAATTTACTTTCATAATAAAATGCACAAATAGTTCTATTTAATTTCCTTCTATGTTTAAATGTCTTTGAACCATCATCGTACGTGAAAAGAACGCCCAAATCCGATTTCATATAGCGAAGTTATGATTTTTTCAAGTTCGGCTTAGCAACAGACAGCTAAAAACTCGAATCGGAGATCGAGCGACTTTTGGCCGGAATGACCTAAACGAGAATCGAAGGTCTCGACAATGGTATTCCAGCGGTAAAAAGTCTGGCAAAAACCGACATCAGATAAAGAAGTTATGAATTTTCAAAGAAATTCCTTAAACACGATGAGTTTAAAATAAATAATAAAAAAATAATTTCGGAATTTGCCGTCGGAGTCTAAACGAAAGTTGTAGAGCGTAGTCTCACCTACGCGTGGATATAAAGACCATTGAAAACGGAGTTCGTATGAAGAAGATATGAATTTTTGAAGTTTATTAAATAAATTATATATTTATTTAATTCAAAATTCGGACCTTATCCGAAGAGGAGTCAGCGTCCTCATCCGGGTACGCGCTGCATACCCCTGTACGCCCTGCGTACCCGAGAGACTTGGCCTCTGATCGTCCACGTCGCCCTATCCGAGGCATCCGACCCGTCCGACCCGCTGTCCCGTCCGACCCGCCGTCCCATCCGACCCGTCTCCCCAGCAACCCGTCCCATCCGACCCGCGTACCCAGCAACCCGTCCCATCCGAAGCCGAGGCAGTCGAGGCTTCGGTCATGCATGACGTACGCGTACGCGCTGCGTACGAGCGTACGCCCCGCGTACCGAGGCGGTTCAGCCTTCCTATAAATAGGATGCGAGGGCTTCCGAGAAAAGGGCTCATTTCTCTCCTCTCTCTCACAATCTTGCCTCGTTTTCCGTGCCCGTTCCAACCCGAAGCTCTGGTCTTTTTGCTCAAGTCTCGAGGGTCGATCTTACTCCCGAGATTCCCGAGAATCCCGAGGAAAATCCGTTTCCCGAGACGAAACTCTGCCAGGTTTTCCATCTCGCTATCTTCAAACTTTCAAGTGAGTTTCATACCCCTTAATCAACCTTTTTTAAATATTCTAAATGCTTTTATATGCTTTCAAGGGGGGGATTACAAGTAAAACACACGAGTATTATCGTGTGTTACATAAAGAAACTCTTTTATATGCTGTTATATATTCAAATCACATGCGATTTATAAACCTTTAAGGAACTTTTATATATATAACATATGTTAAAATAGCATTCTATCTTTTGAAATATAAATTTGTTGTAATGCATGTATAAACTAAACTTTTCTTAGATTATTTTTGTCTATCTTAGACTCTACACCAAAAATCTATGCTTTCATAATCAAGTGATTTCTTTTCTAGGTATTTCTAAACAAACAAGACACACTTTTAGAAAACTATAAATAGGTATAGTTTTACGAACAAATTTCTAACTCTTATGTACTAGAAACATGAATTTCAAGAAGTTTACTTACGTATACAAGAACAAACGTAGCATTTTAACAAGTAGATCTGTTTTGATACCACGGTTTTGTGAGACACTAACTTCATGTACGTTCGAGTACACATTTCAAGTCCTGTATTATATACCAGAATCCCTTGGAGGGGGAGCATGGTGTTTGTGTATAGATCTATACGGGCTTGACAACCCGCGCCTTGACTGTTAGCTGCAGTCCACCGTTTGGGGTGACAAACGTCATAACATTCCAACGCCTGAAGAACGTTGTGTATAGGCATTCTGAGTCAATAGTATGGTTATAAAACTCACAAGGGGTACTAAAAATGCACTGATTTACAAGGTTTTCAAACTCATTGGTTATTTTACACTTACATACATTTTGGAAACAAACATTGGTCTTGAGTGAAGGCTACTTTTATACTAGTAGAAAATATAGGATTTTCTAAACACAAACAAACAAAGATAAAACATTTCATTTCATTCAAACATTGTCACTTAAATATTTATGAAATTCACCAGCTTAAATGCTGATCTACTCTTTCAAAATTACTTGTATGTCCCAGGAAATCAGTAATTTCAGGTATTCATTTCGCTTTTGATGAAGGGATGCTGCGGCGCCAGTTTAATCTCGTATTTTTGAAATCATATTGTAATTGAGTTTTGAACATGTAACTTTTGACAAATGTAAACTTTCAATTATATATATATATATGATGGTTGTATTGCTTTCTGTACTATGTATTCATTTGTTACGTTACCACATGAAGTCATCCGCCCCCGAACGTTTCCGCCGTTCAGTTTTGGGGGTGTGACATCATCAGATAAGGGTCAAAGAGGAGGATGTGCAGAAGACGACCTTCTAGATTTATTATGGCCATTACGAGTTCATGGTGATGCCCTTCGGGCTCACCAATGCTCCAGTCGCGTTCATGGACCTCATGAACCGCATATGCAAGCTGACGCTGGATCGGTTTGTGATTATATTCATTGATGATATCCTGGTCTATTCCTATACCCAGGAGCTACATGAGGAGCACTTGACGGAGGTTTTGGAAACTAATAGGAGGGAGAGACTGTATGTGATGTTCTCCAAGTGTGAGTTCTAGTTGCGTGAAGTGTTGTTTCTGGGGACCTTGTCTATGAGAATGGTATTTTGGTCAATCCGGCCAAGGTCGAGGCCGTGATGAGGTGGGAGGTTCCGAGGTCTCCATCTACGATTCGGAGTTTCCTTGGGTTGGCAAGTTGCTATCGGAGGTTTATTCAGGATTTCTCAAATATAGCAGTTCCTTTGACTCAGTTGACGAAGAAGGCTGTCAATTTTTGCTGGGGGCTTAAGCAACATGCAACTTTTGAGACCCTAAGACAGAGATTTTGTGAGGCACCAGTTTTAACCCTGCTAGAGGGTGTCAAGAATTTTGTGGTTTATTGTGATGTGTCGATCATGGGTTTTGGTGCAGTTTTGACGTAGAGGGGTCGCGTGATCGCTTATGCTTCGAGGTAGCTGAAGCCTCAGAGGGGTCCGCTGTACTATTTACATGGATCACAAGAGCCTGAGGTATCTGATGGATCAGTCGAATCTGAACATTAGGCAGCACCGACGGTTGGATGTGGAGAAGGATTATGATTGTGATATCCTTTACCATCCGGGGAAGGCCAATGTGGTGGCCGATGCTCTTAGCCGCAAGGCGGTTGATGCCCCGATCAGGGATATTTATTTGAGGATGACCATGATTACTCCACTTTTGGAGCATATTCGAGAGGATCAGGTTGAGGCTATGAAGGAAGAGCACCGGAAGAGTGAGCGTATAGTGGGCATGTGGTTTCTTTGATCATGATAGCCGGGGGTTATTGACTCTCCATCGAAGAGTGTGGGTTCCATATTGGGATGGTGACCGCCAGGCTCTAATGGAGGAGGCGCATAAATCGAGATTCTCCATTCATCCTAGGGCGATGCAGATGTATAGAGATCTTCGTCCTAATTATTGGTGGCCCTGTATGAAGTAAGATGTAGCTTGGTGCGTGGAGATGTTGGGTTTTGAGCATTCTAACACTCCTATGGTGTACATGCAACCCTATAAACCTTGGATCTATGTTTTCTCTATTATACATGCAAATATTAAATATTCCAAGGTTTCATCCTCACTAACATATTATGAAGCACCTATACTACAAAGTTCTAGATAGATGACATACCTTTTGATGTAGCTAGATGTCTTCAAACTTTAAGAGCTTAGCCCCAATTGTGTGGAAGCCTCAAGTGGAATCAAAAATCACCAAAACACCCTGGAAGACTTTAGGTAATATGGATACTTGGCTCACACTTATGAAATCGGTTATTGCTCTCTTTAGTGTGTCCACACTAGCCACTAGCCTAATTTCATGAACCATAAAACCCTTTATATAGTATGGATGATTAGGGTTAAACCCTAATACCCATGACCTTTCATTTCCTAGGATGCATGGGTTAAAGCTCCATGGACTATCCATGAAGACTTAGCGCAACCTAAATGAACTTGGCCCACTACACACACACACACACACACACACACATATATATATATATATATATATATCTAAGAGTCCATATTTAATTAGTTCCTTTTGATCACTTAATTAATTATAAATTTGATCAATACTAATTAAATAATATGATTATATATTAATATATTAGAACTTATAATATATTAATATAAATCATAAATATACTATTCTCAAAAGACTATCCATATAAATTGTGCCGGTGAAGTGCAACCCAAATAGACCATGCCGGGTCAGGTCAAGTACATACCAAATATAGTTATGGACTTAGACATTAATCCAACAGTCTACCACTTGGATAAGTCTAAAACTATTATTGAGTATGACTTCAAAAACCAACTAGCAATCGTAGCTCTTAAAGCCGCTGTCGAACTCTGATCCTGTCAACGAACTCTGACCTTTGTCAATGACTTGTCCATTAGATAAGGGATCATATATTTCTCCATTCTAGATATCATATGGACTGATAGATGGATTATTAATCATTCTCTCGGTCCATTTGATGTTTCCCGATTTCTGATTCATGATGACTGACTGATTGAACAAATCAAATCAGTCCTGACTTAGCCAAGCACTCACATGTATCATCATTAAATCATCGAGGGGCCCACATGTATCGCTTTTATCCTTAAGGTAAAAGGAATGGATAAACTTCGACTCATATGGATTGTTCTACTACTTGTTAAATCATACACAAAGGCACGTTTTATAACATCGAGTTACCGAATGCATTTTCGTGCAATCAATGTACAACCAACTCATAGTAACAACTCATATCTCTAGGTTTGAAGAATATAAGATATTATCGTCTCATGATCACTCGTGATAAAATCCATGAAGTGATTCAAATGAGCGCGGGTTGAATCCAATACTCAGAACTTATGAGCACTCATGAGTGTTGTAGCACAACTTTGTCCACCAACTTGGACCTCTACAAGCCAACCCATGACAGTCTTGATTCATATCTACTTCCAACATATGACCGACTGTGGATGATTTGAATAACTTAGTCAATCCGAAAGAATAACCTAGTTATTATGGAAGTCAAAACATGCAAAGTGAAACACAAGAATAAATGAATTAAATATGGTATCAAACCCTATGAATATAAATAGACCACTTTTATTTATCACCATATTGATTACTCATTATTCATTGTTTTGGTTTTATCAACTTTATACTTGAATTAAAAACACTAGTTGTCCCATACTCTAAGCATGTACACTATGGTTTTCTAAACAATAGCTTTTCCATACACCAAGTATGCACTCTATGGTTATCTATGATCCTTACTTTGTGAACTAGGTCGATTGAACATAACTTCAATGATTCTCTTTTCACACTTCCAAATCCTTGTCGTAAATGTAAGAATTCCTAATATTTATTGAAATATGTTTAGATTTTAAACTTATATGCATTGTTCCTCTTGTAATGATTATGCACAAAGCCACAAAGACTTGACAACAATCATTACAGAGTATTCCAATGGAGATCAATTCCATGGAAACGATGTCTCAAATTCAAAGCGCATTGCTTTGAACATGCTTCTTGCATTAAGTTTCTTTAACCTTACACAAATTGCTTCCACCTATGAAGACAACTGTATATTCCCATTTTTACTACCACTTCTGAACAAGAGTTGCCTCTTTTCAGACTATGTCAATATGGTCCTTCCAATATTAACAGTATACTTCCAACTGTCCTTGAGCAACCAATCTTTGGTAAACCTTAGAATGTTCTCGACAATTGCTTAATCACTTTGGTCATATCCAATTCTAGACATTTTCCTCCTTAATGCGCCAAGGCATTTGGAAAACTCAGAAAGGATAAATATTATAGCACATGTAATCGATCTTGTACCCAAAGTAAATGGGACACGATTCATGATGTTTCACATAAAGACATGGTTCTAGACCAGTCTTTTGCCATAATAATTTTTGTTTGCCATATTCTCAAATTTTGACTATGAAAAGGGATGCTGTAATCATAATCGAATTTTGAGAATGAAATATATAGAATTTTCTTAAGTTGAACCAATCCAACATGAAATTCATATATATATATATATATATATATATATATATATATATATATATATATATATATATATATATATATATATATATATATATATTCTTGACTAAAGGTGATTAAAATCTTAATATAAGCTCTTTAGAATGATTATAAACTCAACCTAAGCTTCTAGAATTGAAATGAAGTATAATTTCCTCTCCCTTAATTATAGCAAAACAACGTTTTCAACCCCTACAACCTCACGAATTGAAACTTTTGTTTTCTATAATTAACATTGCTAACTTGCAATACTTATCATAATTATCATGCTCCCACTAACATGATAAGTATTAGCATAACACTTATGCTCCCACTAGCTTTGACATGTATCCAGAAAACAGATGGACCTCTAGAAGTCAATACTTTATTAACATTCTTACCAAAGTTAAGATTTCTCATACTAGATTGCTTTGATAAGACTTTATCAAAATCATACACCTTATCTTAGATAGATCACAAGTGTGTCTAAACAATTTCAGAACTATGAAAAGGGATGCCAGAATCATAGTCTCAATTGTTTAGACCTTTTGCCATTTCTCATAAGTCAGTGTTAGTGTGCCGGTTAACCATGCATGCTCCACTAACGACTTTGAGAACTGCAAATATCATAATTGCTATCTACTTAAAATCTACTTAGTGAAAGAATTTCCTCACCATCATTTTCATGAATCGGAGAGAAACCTTATGACACTTAGATTTTATGGTGTATGTGTTTTTATCCATGTGAATTTTTCAAACCATAATCACAAGACTAGGTTAGTGACAAATCCTAACTCATATGGATTGAACTTGTGTAATCTTAACTTGTTGCCACCTGGCAGCTCAAGGGCCTGCCATTGCTTCCAAGTAGCTATGCAAACAATTGAGAACATGTAGAACTCAAATGTATAGCCAACTTAACTGGAATGGGCACATAAATGTCAACACAATAGGTTATAAACCTCTAGATGTGTGCTAGTGATGAAATATAGGTTTTATTCTTGATTACTTCTTGAAACCCTTTCATGATCTTTTAGACTCCCACTGCCTCCTTGACCTATAAGACTTTCTTGCCAAATATACATGAGATAGTGTGGATTCTAATCAAGACAAACACTTAACACAATTGGCCTAAGTTGGTCTCTTTTTTATCCAAAACATCACAACTTACCAAATACAAATGTACAAGAGTAGAAAACCTTTTACTCTTACATTTCACTAGTGTTAATAAACCTTTTTTAAGATGTGTCACTCAAGTTACATTTGTGGTGGGCTTGATCAGTGCACAAAAATGTGTACTCGATCCCTTAGTCCTTTACTTGACTCACACATCCATGTGATCAAGTAATTAGTCTTAATTTTTCAATGCTTGAAAGTTCTCATTCATCATACTATACAACTTGCATGATTCCAAGTTTCTATCCAACTGAAACTTGGGTGATGAGAATCTTTCCTTATTTGGAAATTTTAGACACTACCACAAATGAAAGAATCAAATTCATATTTCCACTCTTGCTATTAATGGAATCATATAAGCAACACTTTTTTTTTTTCGTTTTCACAAATGCCATTGTAAGGATATTTTAAAATAAATAAAATCAAATTTTTTTTCCTTTTATTTAAAAACTTTGCGGAAAAACTGTCCTTACAGTGCAAAAGCACATGAAAAACTTTGTTGTTATCTATTCCTAAGCAATATATCATAACTCCTAAGCAACAACTCACAATTCTGATCACAGAACAATGCGATCGAGATCCATCTTTGCGATCAGAATCAACATATACTTCCTTTAAGTTTATTCACTATTCTTTGATTCTTAAAACATCAACATGTGACCCAGTCACATCATGTAACAAGAATCTCATAATAGAAAATTAACAGAGTTAGATTGTAGACTTTATCTGAAGTAGAGTCAATCTTCTTGACTTGATCAACCTAATGATCTTTCAGGTAAATAGGCTGCATCGCAATCAATGCCCCTTCATTTGGCAAGAGAAACATAGGGACTCTATGGGAATGGTACATGGGACTATCGCAGACTTAGCCTTTCTCTTTACCATTTGGTCAACCTAGTTGACTATGGTCAATCCCTTTCCTTGGGAAGAGAAGGCTTTTTTGAATATCCAATGTTACCATTGTCAATGTCCATAGTAGTTTGGGAAGTTGATCTACTAATCAAATTTGCTCTCCCAGTGCTCCAAATTATTGCTGATTTAGCAACACCAAGCAAATAGATAAGATCATTAAGGGTCATGTCATAGTCTGATTCATAGTAGTTCCAAAGGAATTCAGTATGTGACTTAGAAAGTGATTGAACCACCAACTTTCTCAAGAGTTTGATGCCCAACTCTCCCGGCTTGTCAATATGTGACTTCATCTCCAAGATGCGATCACACATAGACCTTTCTTGCCAATAGGGCTTGAGTGAACTTGAACTTGTGGGTTAGGGAGAATAATTGGAGGAGGTGGAGGAAGTGAAGTTCCAAGAGATTTGGGAGGATCATAGATGTCTGAACCATACATCTTTTTGGGAGATATTCAAGATATTTGATCTAAAGTCCTTAATATAACACCCAATATGAAATATTAAGGCTAGGACCCATCAAACTATTTTATAACTTGGAAGAGGGATGCCGGAATCCAAGCTATAAAATATTTGAAGGTAGGTGAATGACGATTCACCAATTTCCACCAAGATAAACGAAATGTATTATTAGGTTTTAATTGGTTTTGAAACTCCTAGATTCTTTTGAGATTCATTGAACTTTTCAAAGGCATGTTTCAATCTCGATTATGCCCTTCAGGTTTTGTGACTGGGATGCCGAGGATCACAAAACAAGGTGTGAATAACCATGCAAATATACTTGGTACCCTTAATATTTACCCCTCAATCGATGTGCCAGTTAACCACACAAGCTCCACCGATACTATTATAAACATTAAGTTACCCTTTGCCTACCTTGTTAAATCAAGCTAGTATGCCGGTTAACCACACATGCTCCACTAACTGACTTAAGCAAAGTGCAAAGTGTAATTTCATGGGTTAGCACCAAATTCACATTTTCCTAAGTAACTAAGATTGGGTATTAATAAGAGTTTAGTTACTTAGTATTTATCATTAATACTTTTAATGAAGGGAGAACTATAGTCTTTGTCCTACCCGTTTGCCTAACGACCCCCCACCGGTCAAGGAAGTGGTGGGTGAGAGTGGACACCCATTAAACTGCAATTTTATAGGCAGTAACCTTATACCCCCCTTTTATAGACCGACTTTGTGAATGAGGCCTAGTAATGATAAGACGACTTTACTCTTATATATATATATATATATATATATATACATATACATATATATATATATATATATATATATATATATATATATATATATATATTATTAACTTATAATATTATAAAGTATAAGGGTTGAATTTTAACTCTTAAAATTCTAAGGGCTTAACTTGGAATTAAAGTATTCATAAGTTAAAACTTTTCAAATTCCAAAACTTGAGGGCAAGTTTTTGAAACTATTCAAAACTTTTCATTTCATAACTTATGAGTTTAATGGTTCATTAAAATGAAGACTCTTCATTTTTTATGTAACCTCTTATTCTTTAATAACACTTTTAAAGAAGTGACTCTTAAACATCAATAACTTGAGGACAAGTTATGGAGTCATAATACTATTTAATGAAAAAGACTCTTCATTTTTTTTATGTAACCTATGACACTTTTATGAGTTTTAAGATTCATAAATGTGACCTTTTATGTAACTTGAAGACAAGTTACAAAAACACATTTTATGAACTACCTCTAGATTAATTAGGATTGAAAACAACTAAAACACAATTTTCTTTTCCATTAATCTAAACTAACTTATAAATAAAGGAAACCTAAAATTTTTGGTAATCCATAACTTATGGAGTTAAATGCTTGTTTTATGATGAAACTTTTCATGTTCCATAACTTAAGAATAAGTTATGGAATTCTTTAAAACATTAACACCAAATTTTGTAACTCCATAAAAACTTTGAATCAATTTTTTTAAAAAAAAAACCTTTTCATATCCATAAATTATGGAGGTTTCAAAACACTTAAGATCATAACTTTAAAAAAAAACTTTTGAGCTCCAAAATTTTATGACAAAATTTGTAACTCCTTAAAACATTCAGATCAAACTTCTAAAACTAATAAAATAATCATATCATTTTATCTTTTACTAAATTTGACCTAATTCAACTCATATAGCAAATGATTCAAATTTTACAAATAATTAGTTTTTCACAAAACAAGTAATTATCTTAAAATTTGACAAAATTCATGTTTTTTTTTCTTTTTTTTTTTCAACTTTGAAAATCAAACATTTGCATGAATATAACAGAAAACAACCCATGACTCTGATACAACTGTTGGGTTTTGAGTATTCTAACACTCCTATGGTGTACATGCAACCCTATAAACCTTGGATCTATGTTTTCTCTATTATACATGCAAATATTAAATATTCCACGGTTTCATCCTAACTAGCATATTATAAAGCACCTATACTACAAAGTTCTGGATATATGACATACCTTTTGATGTAGCTAGATGTCTTCAAACTTTAAGTGCTTAGTCCCAATAGTGTGGAAGCCTCAAGTGGAATCACAAATCACCAAAACACCCTGGAAGACTTTAGATAATATGGATACTTGGCTCACACTTATGAAATCGGTTATTGCCCTCTTTAGTGTATCCACACTAGTCACTAGCCTAATTTCATGAACCATAAGACCCTTTATATAGTATGGAGGATTAGGGTTAAACCCTAATAACCATGACCTTTCATTTCCTAGGATCCATGGGTTAAAGCTCCATGGACTATCCATGAAGACTTAGCCCAACCTAAATGAACTTGGCCCACTACACACACACACACACACACACATATATATATATATATATATATATATATATATATATATATATATATATCTAAGAGTCCATATTTAATTAGTTCCTTTTGATCACTTAATTAATTATAAATTTGATCAATACTAATTAAATAATATGATTATATATTACTATATTAGAACGTATAATATATTAATATAAATCATAAATATACTATTCTCAAAAGACTATCCATATAAATTGTGCCGGTGAAGTGCAACCCGAATAGACCATGTCGGGTCGGGTCATGTACATACCAAATATAGTTATGGACGTAGACATTAATCCAACAGGAGATGTGCTAGAATTGCAAGAAAGTCAAGGTTGAGCATCAGCGTCCTCATGGCAAGATGCAAATGTTAGACATCCCTATTTGGAAATGGTAGGAGATTACCTTGAATTTTATTATGACGTTGCTATGAGAAAAAGGATCTGGTTGCACAGAGTCAAGGATTGAAAACTCGAACCTTGAGTTAATGCTTAAGATCAATGTCTGCTACTAACTTAATTGTTCCAGTCAAGTCTGGCAAGACCAATCAAGACTGAATATGAAAATCAACAAAGTACTTCTAGTATTAAATATAAGACAATGAATATGATTAAGTAAAGTCAATAAATGAACACAAGGAATGTTTGACAGAAAGATATGAGACAAAGGTGCAAGTGAAGTAAATATAAGAATATCTATCTTTGGTGAAGCAATCCGTCATTTGTAATTGTCATTGAATGCTCCTTAAATAGGAGAGTGTGTTACATCGTACTAACCCAAAAACATACATAGGACAGGATAATAGAGTTACTCCTGACACTCTGATTATCTAACAAAACAAAAGAGACTAAGTCCTATGACATGCTACATCAAGCTAAATGACAAAATTAATTAATACAGATGCATAGACACAAACTTCATTCCGGATGCAAAATCCATTCTGGAATGTCTTCACTTCTTTCAGAACCTTTTCTCTAATCTTCTACTCTGAAAAAAGTCTTCACATTGAACTACATACTGACTCTGGAACACTTACACTTCGGAACTGAGACTGACTTTAGAACTTATTGGATGATTGCTAGAGGTTCATTTTCAGGTTCCAATAGTCTCCCCTAAGTGAACTTAGCAATCAAGTTAGCTCAGTTTGAATTTTCCTTGATGAAAACGTATGTCGTGTATAACCATTCTCTAACCACGATGTACCACTGAAGCCGGCTTACAAACTTAGCCTTCACATGCTCTGGTGCTTCGGACTTGGATGCTCGACTGATGAACTTCTTAAGTGCCTTAGTAGGAACCAAGTGTTTATCTTGGACTCGGAGGAAGTCCTTCTGATTTGTTTTTCTTTTATGGTGGACAAAGCATAGCACTGGTTCATCGATGTGTCATTCTGCCAGGATTTCAGCTTTAGGCAGTTTGAAGTCAATTTTGGCCAGATATTTTTCCGTTTCGAACAGATGGGCCAGTTTATAGTCATATCGGCAGAATTCAACAACGTAGTCCTTTAGGAAGCTTAAAGCAACATGATAAGCTCCAATAATGAGATCATTTGACTGAATGCTCCCGAAGTGCGCAACAATAGTCAAGATGTCATTTGGATTGATGGCAGGGAAGTCAGCATCAGTAATGGTCTTGCAAGTTGGTTTGTTCCGGAAGATGTGATACCGGAATAGAATGCAGTTGAGTTCAAACTTTGTCAGAACTTTCCTTATGAATCCGTAAATCTTAGTGATCCTTTTTGGAGAACAAACTTCTTTGAGAGGAAGTGCGTTCTTGGCATAAAAGGTCTTCACTCTTTCATGTTCAGTTCGGATGATCATTTGAGGATCAGCCTCCAGATGGAGAGGAGCAAATTTGGTGTAGAACTTTCTGAAGGGAGATAGAGGCAGGTCTATCTGGTCCGAATCTTGAGTAGGGAGATCATAGTACATGAAAGGCACTATGTCGACATCCTTTAAGATTCCTTCTCGGCAGGGTGGAGAGATCCCTACCATTAGATGGGGATTGTCATCCTTAAAGGATTGGATCCAGATGCTGTCTTCTAGGGCTTGATGGATCTCTTCTTGACACCAGCCACTTCTTTCAAAAAAGTGAGGAACAATGTATGAGAAGTTTGAAATGAGCTTCTTGCCCTTATCTTTTGGTTTCTAAAGAGCAGAGAGGATGTGTTATGTATTTTCATCGATCGTAAACTTTGGAGAAAAGGAAGGTAGAGGCTCTTCCGGAGTGTCATCTGGCTTCCGGAGAGGAGAACCTTCATCGATGGGGGCAATTTTTGGAGCCAGAATAGGAGGCATCATTGAGGTGGTGGCTCGTAAGGCATCAACAGTCAGTTTGCTTTTGACCTTAGCCATTTCTATGCTCTTGTGAAGGACTTCAGTCATAGTGGATGGCCATGATACAACTGACCATATTCTTTGTTCTTCCTCCGTAAGGACATTAACAGGAATCTTCCTTGGAGCTTGTAGAACTACACTCCATTTTTTACAAACACATCCTCATCTTTACTATCATCATCATCATCATCATCATCATCATGTTTGCTATCATCACTGAGAGAACCTAAAAGGATTTGCAATGAGTCATCAGATTCATCTCGGAGTCTAAACTCCGAGACAGGTTTCCATGGGTGAGATCATATACTTGGTCCTTCTCCCTCTCTTGCAATGAATGGCCCGACAATCTATGCAAGCAAAGCTGGCTCCTCCAGGTCTGAAAATTTATCAAACACCTTTTGGAAACTAGTGTTGAGCTAAAGAGTGAGGGCATCGTAGGCTTTAGTAGTAGGAGCTTGAGCTTTGAGGTGATCAAACAGTTGGGAGAGAATGGAGAGCATTTCATTGAACTTATGGTTCGGAACATCCATAATGTTCCAACATGCTTGAAGAAGCTTGATGAGGACCTGTTGCATGATGGGATTCATCTCATCCTTCTTCCAGATCTCTTTCTCTAATCACTGGATCCGCATCTCATGACAAATATGAGTTTGCTTAATGAGTTCATTGGAAGCATTGAGCATATCGTCATGGACCTTTAGCATCTTGGTGAGGGTGTCAAGGTAGTGATCAAAACTTTCATCGTATTTCTTCTCAACTTCCTCGATGGTGTGCTTGAGCCCGAGAGAGACGAGTTGATCCAGCTGAGCTTCGCGTTCCGCAGTGATAGGTCCGGACGTGTTGGTAGCGGACAAGGAGTTTAGAATTGCATTCAGTTTGGAATCTAGCCTGGAAACCTTGACATCAAGTTTTGTATTGATTCTAGCCATAGAAGCTTCTATTCCGTTGACTTTCTTCATAGTATTGGAAACACAGTCTCAAATTTCAAGGAGAGCAAACGGATCAACGTAGTTTTCTATGGAGGATCTGGTGTTCGAAGTGGAATCTTGGGACTTGTTCTTGTCAGCATCTTGATTGCGTGGATGTTTAGGAGAGCCAGGAGGAGTGGGAACAACATTGATCTTCTTGGGGGTGGATCAATGTCACACCCCGAACCAGACGGCGGAAACGTTCGGGGGCTTGTGCGTGACTTCATCTTGAAATATCATTACAGTGAATATAAATGAAACATAACATCATCATTACCATGCATAATATAACAACATTCATTGTTTACATCGAGTATTGTATTCAATTATTAAATGCCAAATTAGTCAGGGTATGATAACACAAAATATAACTAAGTATCCATTAGTTTGTTTCGCTCAACTTGCTTCAACGGTTTCTCGAGAATACAAGTTAATTTAAAAAGGTCAACATAAAAATGTTGGTGAGTTCATAAGTATATTTGAGAAAATGATTTGTATAACTTTGTAATCACAAGAAAATCCTGTATTTTCTTAAAATAGTTTGGTATATTTATGTCCGATCTTGTATTAATGCATGTGTGTTATTGTTTAATAGAATGCCAAAAGTGATAGAAGAAAATGTAAATAGAATGCCCCCCGGCAAACCGATGTTGCCCAAAAAAGAAGAATAGATAATGTTGTCGTACCAACACCAAGGTTGAATACCAGTGTGAGTAAGTTTCCGAGTAATCCAACATAAAAGAAAATAGTCTTCCGCAAACTTCATAATGTTAATTCCTCTAAGTGAGCCGTCGTAACCATACTAAATAATGACAATTTCACATGTCTTGGCATTTATGAATGCCTACTGAAAAATAGAATAAGGTTATAGTCACCCTAGACCGATGTAGTCTAACTACAGCGAACAACTCAGGTGTGGGGTGTCATCCCCGTATAGATCTATACACAAAACCCCGCTCTCCTTCAAATAGACTCTGATTATAACTACAGGCTACGATCGTACACTCAATATGTGTCAACCGACAAAACTCACTAGATTCTTAATCGAATTTACGTGAAGAAAAACGTATAAAACTCATTCCAGGCCCAACGAAGCATCTAAGTGAGCCACTAAGGCATCGCTAAATATGTGAGTCATTTCAAAACCTAATATGAATGAGATTATATAACATGCAACCGAAATATATTTAAAAGGAAAACTATGGCCCATTTCACATGTAAGGTATTTATAGACCCAAATAGCACGCAAATAGTATACAAGGTCCGCCGCGCATGTTAATGGGTCAGTGAGGCCCAATAAACAATTACATAGTATTCAAGACCTATCAAACATATAAATTGACCACTAAGACCCGATAACCTAAAAAAGATCACAATTAATCCTTTTATTAGTTTATTGTTGGTTTTGGTTCAATTATTCCACTAGAATAGCATAAAAGGCCCACTTTTTTTAAAAATGACGTTCTTGGCCCAATAAGCCAAAAATTTACAATTAAGGCCCAATTTTTCTAAAAACAACACTTTAGTCCCCATTTTGTTCAAAACTTATGTTTATGCCTATTTTGTGGTAAAAATAACCTTTTAAACCCATTTATGTCAAAAATATCAATTTGACTTGATTTTTGTGAAAATACACATTTTTCTGGTTTTTGGCTTTTCTGACCTAGTTGTTGGAAAATTTGTAGAAAAATGATCGTAAGTTGAAATTTGGATCCATAAATTCTGGAAGTTTGGAAATTTTGTCCATTTTGTTCACAATTTTTCTCATAATTTTTAATGGCCTCTAACAAGTGTTAAATTGCTCACCTTCACAGGCTGGTCCGAAACTATTTCAAATATGACAGGCAGTTTTGTAAAATTCGCCAAAAATTGTAGAAAAATCTTTTGAAAACGTGAGTGTAGTCATTTTAAAGGTATAAACCTGAACATTTTGCATGTAAAACAGTTTTGAAAAATATTATCATTAGGTTTATCAAAACAGTCCGAGATTAGACCAAAATGTTTCTGTCAAGGGCTGATTTATGAGTTTAGTTTATAGATCTTTGAACACAACACTCATTTTTGCTATTTTAAGTGTATAAATCCAAGTCTACAAGTTTACATGGATTATATGTGATAACACATACTTTTCTCACGGTTTTGATGTAGATCCAAGTGAAAAACTTAATATTCTTTACATATCTTTAGATTTAGGAGGTAAATAACACATAGTCAACAAATAAGTCATGAGAAACACATATATTCATGCATATACACATAGATCTACACAAAGCAACTTGTATTCTCCCCCAAAACCAAGTAAAAATCGAAAATAGGGGGTATGAACTCACTTTGCTTTGTTGTCTCGGTTTGAAGAAGAAATGGAAGAAGATGACGTGATTCTCGGCCCTAGCAAGCTTCTTGAGAGGTTTTTGAGCTTAGATGGGTTCTAAGATGCAAGATCACGAAATTGCATGAGTTAAGAGGAGATTTTTGAAGTAATCAAGAAACTAAACCATGGATCTAAGCAAAAACTTACCAAGGATGATGATTTTGGTGAAGAATCCTCTTGAATGAACCCACAAATCTCGAAATTTTGATGGAAGAAGGAGACGTTCTAGAGAGTGTTTTGAAGTAGCTTGAAATGAGAAATAGAGGTGGGTGGTGGGTGTCTTGTCCGTGAGTAGAAGAGGGGGGGGGGGGAGGGAAGAGGAGAGTGATTTGAGGTGATGTTGTATGGACATCCACCATGCAACAATGAGGTGTCAAGGGAGGATAATCCCTCTTTTTCCTTTTTTTTTGTGTGTAAGTAACTATATGGGCCAAGAATGAGCTAAAGAGGATGAAGAGGAAATGGTTTGGTCTTCCTTGGCTTAGTTCGAATTTATGAAGCCCAATTGATATTTTTCGGCCCATTGGGACTAATAGAAACATTTATGGCCCAACAAGGCCCATTTGGGATAAAAGAGCCCTTTTAGGTCCACATGACCCAAAATGCTAAAGTTTTATGAATGTGGTCCATTTAGAGCCTAATTAGGGTTCCTAGGCCCAAGATGGTGAAGTTGGAGATTTATTGGTCCATTAGACCCAATAAGAGAATCCTAGTCCATAATGAACTTGAGCCGGGATTTCTAGGGTCTCCAACCCTTATTTGAACATATGAGATGTATTTGAACGAGAATAGAGTATAGTATTCACTTAGATTACAGGCTTTTACAATGGATGATGTTTACATGGGAATAGAATTTCCTAGGTTGGACGTGATCCGCCATATTGAGTTGTTCATCAGCAGTTTCCAAAGAAGAGGAGGAGAGTGCGGCAAATCTGGCCTAGACAAGGAAGGCTTGGAAGAAAATGGAAATAAGGAAAATAGCTTAGGAGCAGCGATTGAGGCTCCTTCATCATTAAACATCACTTCATCAGATAGTTCTTCATTAGGATCGGAATGCATTACATTATGAGATGGATTCGTGGGAGTTTCTCCGGAAGAAAATTCCAAATAAGCTACATCATCAACAAGGACAATGAAAGGCATGTTGCTTTGGATTGCCTTATTCCTCATGGTGATGAGGGTTGTTTCCACTTGGGGTCTTGTGAGCTCCGGATGCCTTGTTTTAGCCCTGTCAACAAAATCTTCCCATAGTGGGTCGTTAGCACTTGGTCATCCTATACCCTTACCGGGTATCAGACCAGTTGAGGCACCGGAGATTGGAGGGACTGCTCCAGCCTCAGAATGCTTGGGGTTTGGCACAGGGGTTCCAGACCGTGCTTGTGTAGAAGGAAGTGAGATATCAAAAGTGACACGTAGGTTTATTCCACGGGGGCAAGGAACTTTGTTCAACACCAACATCACCTTGTTGGGAAGGTGAGGGTGGATTATGAGGAGACACCCCATGAGTGTGTGCAGGTGAATTTGAAACTCCGAGGGGTACCTTGGAAGAGTGGGTAGGTGGGGTAGACGGATGACCAGAGTCAGCCGGAGTGTCATGGGCTCCTTCCTTTTGAGAGAAGGAACTGACTTTGTTTCTCTTTCTAGCTTTTGGCTTTGAGGGAGAAGTCTTCCTTTTAGATGAATTCTTTTTCTTACCTCCGGAAGGAACTGCTTTGCCCTCATCCGAGATGGGCTCAATAGAGACATAGGTAGATTGTATAGCGCAATACACAATCGAAGTCTCTAGGTGTTGTTACAAGTAAATGGACTCGGACGGAATTAGAGCCAACATGTGTTCTAGTAAACACCTAATAGGTCTGAACGACTTTTGGTCCGGAAGGCGATATGACTGAAGAGTTTTGAATGAGAGAAATACCTCTTCCGGAATGGCAATGACATGAATTGGTTCACAACGTTCCTTGTACAACTGTTGAATGGTGAGAGCTCAAAATCTAGGGCTTGAAATCTCATGAGGCTTTTAATTGATGGCAAACTTCCAAAAGTCTTGCCCTAACACTTCAGTAAAATCAACTATGTTTGTTCTTCCAGAGCAGATGTTGTAGACCACTAACAGCCAATCCTTGCTCAGTGAGTCTGTACAACCATGTTTGCCCGATAAACCTCGAATAATGAAGTGCATCAAAACTGTCCTTAACCCTGATACTGCCGATTTATTGAAGTTCTTGGCTTTGTACTCTTCACTATACCCAATGTGATTAAAAAACGATTGAAACTCTTTAACCGTGGGTTCTTGAACTGTGAAGTTTGGTGGGTTTTCTTCAACCCCAATAGCCTTCAAGAATGTTGATTTGGGAATGGGTACAATTCGATCTCCAGTAATGCGTGTTTCAAGTATTCCATCTTCAATCTTGATGCGATCGAAGACTATGTGTCGTAGAGAAAGAGGAATGGGAGGGTCTGGAACCTTCGTAAGGGGCACAGAGATTGGATGATGAGCAATCAACTTGATCATCATTCGAATCAACTTATCGTAGTCGTTTGGATCTAGTAAGAACAATTGAGTGGTGTCCCCAAGAAAAGGTTATGTGGACATTGTTGATGATGAACCCTTGGAAGATTTCTTCTTAGTAGTTGATTTCGAAATTTTGGGAGCTGTTTGGGATTTTTTGGTGGGAGAAGAAGAAGACGCCATTGATAAACAAGTTGAAAGCTTGAAGAACAATTTGAATGCTTGAAGAAGATGAGTTTGAGGGTTTTGTACGCGTAAAGAGTGAAAAGAGGGTTTAAGGGAGTTTATATAGGTGATGGAAATGGGTCGGTTTAAAAATGGTAATGATGAAGTACGGATTGGGAAATGGGTTGCATTTAATGTTTTGCCGTTTTTGGTGTGAGTTGACCTATGGTGACGAAAGTTTCTATTAGCTCAAGGCAAAATTAGAAACCGTCGTTTGAGTGATGGGATGTTTGCTTTCCGGAGACGTGCATTTGTGGAGCGGATTTCGAGGGTGAAAGGATAGGTATCGATAAAAGTAACCGTTGGAAAACTTTGCATCTTAAAAACCTTTGGACTTCAGCATGTGTTTGATTTTGGAAACTGTGAGTTCCGGACGGTATGAAGTATGTTCCGGAGTGAAGTGGTATTGAAAACAAATCTAAAAGACTTAAAAGAAATTCCAGAACTAGGTTTTAAAAAGATTACGAAACACAAGTTTGAAAAGAGTTCGCAGTGAAATTTTCAGGTATATTTTCGGAATAAGATTTTAGAGATTCCGGAGTGATATCTTGAAATTCCGGAGCATGATACTAGAAATTCCGGAAGAAAGTTTTGAAATTCCGGAATAAGTGTTGAGATGTTCCAGTGTGAATTTCGAACTAATTTCCAGAGTGTGATCTGAAAAACTTTCGGAGCGAAATTTTGAAAAACTTCCGGAGTGAAATTTAATACCTTTTCGGATTTGAATTCCGGGACAACCTTATGAAGTAAGTTCCGAGGAGAAAATTTGTACTCATGTAAGTATATGGACTATGGACTTCATATGAAGAGATGAGCTGTACAACTTAAAACTCAAATGGTGGTTAGAGAAAAAGACAAGTAAATATGATCTTTTTTATTTCGAGAGGCAATAGTTCCGAGATGAAAAACAATTTGGATTCGGAACAAATTTTCTTTATGATGATTGCTTCAGAGAATGCAAGCCTCTTGAAAGAATTGAGGATTAGGCATCATCATACCCATTTTATTCAGAAAACCATTGAATTTGGTTTCGTCTAATGCCTTAGTAAATACATCCGCAATCTCATCATCAGATGGAACAGAAATAAGTTTGATGTTACCATTTAAAACATGATCTTTAATAAAATGGTACCGTATGTCGATGTACTTCATCATAGAGTGTTGCATTGGATTGTGCGAAATAACAATAGCACTTTGCGAATCACAATAGACTGGGATTTGTTGAAACCGGTAACCATAATCCAGGAGCTGAGATTTCATCCAGAGAACTTGAGATGTGCAACTAGCAGCAACAATGTATTCAACTTCGACTGTTGAAAGTGCAATGCAGTTTTGCTTCTTGGATGACCAACTAACCAATCAACCACCTAAAAATTGACAGCCACCGGATGTGATTTTTCTATCCAATTGAAGACAACAATAGTTTGAATCTGAATATGCTTGAAGTAGGAAACTCTCATTTGCTGGGTACCAGATTCCAAGATTTTTTGTACCTTTGAGGTATCGGAGTATTTGCTTAACAGCCAAAAGATGAGACATCTTTGGATTCACTTAAAATCTGGCACACAAACATGTTGAAAAAATGATGTCTGGAAGACCTGTTGTGAGATAGAGCAGGGATCCAATCATTCCTCTATACTTCTTTTCATCAACTGCTACACCTGAAGGGTCCGAAAAGATCTTGTGTCTGAAACCCATTGGTACCTTGGCTGAGGCATAGGTGTCCATTGAGTACTTTTTGAGGAGTTTCGAAATGTACTTCTCTCGGTGAATGAAAATTCCTCTATTGGTTTTTTTGACTTGGAGACCAAGGAAGATATTTAATTCACGGGTCATATTCATTTGAAATCTACTGACCGTTAACTTAGCAAAGTCAGCAACCATTGATGAATTGGTGGATCCGAAAATAATGTCGTCAACATAAATTTGGACAAGCATGATATGTTTTCCATTTGACCTTCAGAACATAGTAGGATCTAGAATTCCTCTTTGAAATTCTGAATTCTTAAGAAAGTTGGTGACGGTCTCGTACCATGGGCGGGGAGCTTGCTCAAGGCCATAAACAACTTTCCGGAGTTTGTAGCAGTAGTTCGGATATGATAGATTAACAAAACCGGGAGGCTATTGTATATAGACTTCAATATCATGTTCACCATTTAGAAAAAGCACTTTTCACATCCATTTGGTAAGCTTTAAAGCCTTTGTGGCCAACATAAGCAAGAAATATTTTGATAGCTTCAAGACGATTTTGATAGCTTCAAGACGAGCAACATGAGCAAAGGTCTCAACGTAGTCAAGCCCTTCAATCTGTGTGAATCATTTAGCTGCTAGTCTTGCTTTGTTTCGAATGATAACTCCTGAATCATCTAATTTTTTCTGAATCACCCATCTAGTGCCAACAATGGGGTGATTCTGAGGAGGAGCGACAACTCCAAACTTCATTTCTATCAAATTCTGCCAATTCTTCTTGCATGATTGTAATCCAATCAGCATGTTCAAGTGCTTCTTTGATGGATTTGAGTTCAACCATTAAGATAAACGCCGAGAAATGAAATTCATTTTGAACACTTGTGGAAAAACGAGTTTGTACACCAGCATTTGGGTTTCCAATAACTTGGTTCGGAGGATGATCCTTACTCCAAACATGTAGTCTCAGAAGTTCTTGTGCAGCAGATGATCCAATATCAACAATAGAGTTGTGTTGCTCCCCCTGAATAGTTTGAATGTGTGGATGATACTCCCCCTGAACTTCTGAACCGGATAGGTTAACGTCATCATATGGTGAGAAATTTAAGAAATTTGCATCATCATCGATCTTGATAGGATTAGAGTCAAATTCAATAGATGCATCTTGAAATCCATCCACATTTGATTCGAGGGAAGGTTAACCATTCTCCCCTTCAACCTGAGAAGGTTGAAATGGATCAGAAAATGGAGGAAGACTGGGTGTTGGACCAAAAACATTTTCAGAGACCGGAGCTTCGGATGTGGTTTGTCTTGATCGAGATTTCGAATCAAGAGCCGTTTCTGAGGGTCCGAACAAGGTCTCAAAGTCAACTTCATACATTGTTTGTTGGTTTGGGTGTCCTGGCGCTGGTGCATCAAACTCCATGATGTGAGTTGTAACGTGGGTTGGACCGAAATTCAAAACGAAATTGTCATCAAAGGTAACGTCAAAACTTTCTTCCAGAACACGAGTTCGTCGATTAAGACTTGATTAGCCTTTGATTTAGCAGAGTATCCAAGGAAGATGGCTTCACCAGCTTTGGGTTGGAACTTGGTAAGCTGATCACGATTATTCTTGATGAAGCATCTACATCTAAAAACATGAAGAAACAAGATAGTTGGCTTCCGACCATTCATGGCTTCGTACGGTGTTTTGTTGAGGCGTCGATGGATGATTCTTCTATTCTGAGTAAATCATGCTGTGGAAACAACTTCACCCCATAGATAGAGTGGAAGATTTGCAAAATTGAGCATGGATCGAGCAGCTTCAACAAGTGTCATGTTTCGTCATTCGACTACACCGTTTTGTTGAGGAGTGAATGGAGCAGAAAAATTATGGTCGATGCCCTTCTCGGTGAGGAAGTTTTCAATGGTGAAATTTGTAAATTTCGAACCATTTTCACTTTGCATTCTCCTTACTGGGAGTTTGATGAGAACTTCAATTCCATTGATAAAGTTGATGAGTTCGGAGGCTGTTTCTGACTTGAGCCATAGGAAGAAGACCCAAGTGAACCTAGTAAAGTCATCCACAATCACAAGAATGTATTTTTTTTGTGATGCAAACTCTCTATTGTTGATGGTCCACATAGATCAATGTGTAGAAGTTCTAATGGTTCCGAGATTGATTTTTGAATGATTACGGGATGACCTTTCTTTAACTGCTTTCCACACTCACATGTAACACATAAATGATCATTTTCGAACTTGAGGAGTGGAAGTCTTCTCACCGTTTTCACCAGAACCAAGATCATTTATATACCTGAAATTCATATAAGCAATCCTTCAGTGCCATAACCAACTAACACCAGGAACGAATTTAGAGAGAAGGTAGAGTTGAGGTTTGCCAATAATCATGTTGATGTCGAGAGGGTACATGTTCTTGTTGCGGTTTGACTTGATTAAGAATTCTTTTCGGTCTTCAGTCATGATGTAGCTATGTTTCTTACAGAATTCAACTCGACGATTTGCATCAGTGAGTTAAGCCACACTTATAAAGTTATGCTTCAAGTTAGTTACAGATGCCACATTTGAAATGAAGAAGTTGCCATTTGTAAGGATGCCAAATCCTCAGATCTGAGAGTTGGAGTTGTTGACATACGTCACATAGCCAACATTTGGTGAAAGTTTGAGATCTCGCAGAAAGTCCTTCTGCCCTGTCATGTGCATGAAGAAAGCACTATCAATATACCATATTGTTTCTTGCTCAGAAGCATAGAGTGCCTGCAAAATTAGTGAGTTGTGGAGTTTTTAGGCTTCGAGTTAGGTTTTGGGATAATGGCACGAGTCTTAGGCTTTGGTTGTGACTTTTGAGCAACAAATGATATAGGAGATTTTTTATGATATTCGTTAGGAAACAAACAAAAGGCCATGGTCCTTTCATCTATCCAATAGTCATATTAAACAATATAAGGATTTGGAACACCTTTCTTCGTACATTCAACTTTCGGAGTGGTGAGAACTATTGTGACTTCCGGAGTTGTAATTTCATCATTGAGTTTTTTAACTTTCCAAACAAGATTTTGTTTTGAAGATTTTGAAGAGATTGTTTTCTTAACAACTTTTGGTTTGGTTGATGATACATTTGATTTATAAAGTTGAGGTTTGAAAATTGTACTATCAGCTTTGGCAATGAAAACGGATGAAACAGTCTGAGGAGAATTGGTTTGGATGGATTTGGTGTTTATAGTAGACTCTTTCAGGGTTGGATTTGTCACTTTATTTTGTTTTACAAGACTGGGAGGATTTGAAGGCCTCTTGAGGATCTTAGTGTGTGTGAAGGTGTTTTTACTATGAATTGATGAATGAGAATTACGAGATACACTCTTTTTGGAGTTCTCAAGGAATCTAGAATTTTGTCTTGACTTAACTTCCTTTTTGTGAGCATTTCAAGCTTCTACCTTAGGATCGACAATATCTTTTCTATTCAACATGGGCTTTCTTTTTGAATGAGATGAAGATTTGGAAGTTTGTCCTACTGAAGGATTGTTGAACACATGCTTAATGAAAACTAGTTTTGTTTTGGAAATCACTTGAGGTTTAAAATCACATGAGATTGACTCATCAACTTCACTATCTAAAGATGCCCAAACACACTCTTAGAGTTCAGGTCCAGTTGATCCCTAAAAAATTTCCTCAACAATACAGTTGTTAGGTGGGCTGTGATTCGAATTTCGAACAACAAAGTTTGGAATACCAAATAGGGGTTCCAAGGTTCGAGTTAGGTCCAGGTTTGTCAGAGGCAGAAAAGGCGTGGAATCGGGACACTTGACAACTATGGGCTTAAAATCAGGAATTAGTGATGTAAATTGGTCAGAAGTCTCAAGAAGGGGTGAAAAAGGCGAGACATGGGTATCAGAATGTTTGATGTTCGGAACGTCTCATGTAAAAGTTAGGTTTTGTAACTCCTTCAAGGGATGAGTAATTGGTTTTGGAAACTCGCTTCCGAGACCATGTGCTTTTGACTAAGGATGACGAAAATCGTGAGTCATCCGATCATTTGCTTCACGAATATCTATGGAATTGTGCAAAGCGTCTATTTTAGCATTGAGATGTTTGTTGTCACAAACTAAAACATTTCTTTCAGAATAAGTGATTTCACATTTGTCTTTAAGAATGATACATTCATCTTGTGACATTACAAGCTCTCGTTTTAAAGACTCTATTTTCAACTTCTTATCCTCAAAACGTAACCTAAGATGACTTAATTCCCTTTCCTTCATCTCACTGGCTTCTATAGCTGACTCATAGGCTTTGTAAATGATGTTCATATATGATTAGATCTGGGTTAGATATGGTTCACAAAGAGATAAATCAAAATTATTATTAGTAATCATAGATTTTACCTGTTGAACGATGCTTCTATCGGGTGGATCGTTGGTAGCCATGTAGCAATAGTTTAGTTCAGCAACTTCATCATCTCTTTCGGACCCAATCGATCAGTAGCCTTCATCACATTCAATTTCTTGTTGTTCCATAAGACATGTTTCTGCCTGTGGTTACATCATCATCATCTCCAGACGACCAATACCCTTACACATCTCTTGATACAGTTGTAACAAAAGCCTTTTCACTTTCTGCCAATTCTTAAGCTTGTTGTGCATAATTAGCAGAGTCCTTGATCTTGGATTTTTGTGGGACTTCGGATAAAAAATCTTTTGCAAAGTGGTTTGCATGACCACATTTGTGACATACAATCTTGGGGTTTTCAGACTTCGGAATCTGTGGAGGTTCTGAGGTGGGATTCAAAGTAGGAAGATTTTGCTTGTAGGCTGGTGGATTTTCGGAAGGTTTGTTGAATAGTTGATGATTATTTTGGTGAGGAGCTTGAAAACGATTATTTTGGTGAGGATTTTGGAATCGATTGTTCTGAGGCTTGTTGAAAGGACGGTTGAATTTCATAGAGACTAGGGCAAACACTTGTTGGAAAGGCAATTCGGAGTCCATTTCTTTAGAGTTAAGATCACTCATGGATTGATATTTAGAATTTGTAAGAATAGGAATAGTTGGAGGTGAGGGTTGAACATGAGGAATAAAAGGAACAACAGTAGTGAGGGGGTCCGAAGCGGTTTGGTTTGAGGTTTGTGGATCATAAGAACTGACTAGAGCTAAAGGACCTCCAGTGAGTTCACGTAGAGTTTGTGCAACATTTGACTCATGACCTTGAAGCTCATCGAAAAGTTGATAAACATTGAGCTTTTTCAGAGACCCACTGCTCTGAATACATGATTTCACATTACCCCATCCCTTTCCAAGACTGTTAATGAACTTAAGATTGTACTCAAGTGGAGTTCGGACTATCCCATGAGTGGTCATGTTGTTGACAACGATCCGATATCTGTTTGAAGCTGAGGCAACAGATTCACCAGGTGTTGTAGTGAATGTGTCGAACTCATTGACAACCAAAGTAAGGCGCTTATCCTTCATGTTGTCTGACCCTTCAAAAAAATCTTAAAGTGTGTCCCAAATCTCTTTTGCGGACTTGCACAGTTTGATATGCTTAAAGAGAGAAGCTGGGACACCAAACACCATTTCTGAAAAGGCAACTTGATTAGCATGCAACATTTCAAGATCATCAGCAATGAGAGGTGCTTATCGTTGTTGATCCTATCCCAAGAGAGTTGTGGCAGCATCTCTAACAATGGTTAGAACTGGAGCATGAGGACCTTCTTTAACGGATCTCTAGATAGATTCACCTTTCTCTTTTCCAAGTAAAAAATCTTTCCATTCTGACTTTCCACTGATCATATTCTTCAACAACTAGTAGTGGGGTACGTGTAGGGAAACCCACGCTATTTGCTATTTGTATTGAGTAGATTTGTTGAGTAGTAGAAGCAGCCATTGAAGTTAAGATATTGAGCAAAAGTGGTATATAGAAGAACTTTTATCCTGAACACAGAAATGACCGAAATACCAATGTAATCTCGAATCAACTATAATATGTTCTTATGGATTCAAAGGAAAATCACTCAAGATATGATACCAATTGTGAGAACAAGGATCTGGTTGCGCGGCGGCAATGATTGAAAACTCAAACCTTGAGTTAATGCTTAAGATCAACGTTTGCTACTAACTTAATTGTTCTAGTCGAGTCTGGCAAGACCAGTCAAGAATGAATATGAAAATCAACAAAGTACTTCAAATGTTAAATATAATACAATAAATATGATTAAGTAAAGTCAATAAATGAACACAAGGAATGTTTTATAGAAAGATATGAGAGAAAGGTGCAAGTGAAGTAAATATAAGAATATCTATCTTTGGTGAAGCAATCTGTCATTTGTAATTGTCATTGAATGCTCCTTAAATAGGAGAATGTGTTACATCGTACTAACCCAAAAACATACATAGAACCAGATAATAGAGTTACTCCTGACACTCTGATTACCTAAGAAAACAAAAGAGACTAAGTCTTTTGACATGTTACATCAAGCTTAATGACAAAATTAATTAATATACACAGATAGACACAAACTTCATTCTGGATGCAAAATCCATTCCAGAATGTCTTCACTTCTTTCGTAACCTCTTCTCTGGTCTTCTACTTTGAACAAAGTCTTCACATTGAACTACATACTGACTCAAAAATAATTACACATCGGAACTGAAACTGACTTCAGAACTTATTGGATGATTGCTAGAGGTTCACTTTCAGGTTCCAACAATTTCCTTGGACAACACGTAAAGTGGATTCGATTTGGGTCGTCGCTGATCGATTGAAAAAGAGCGCACACCTTTAATCCCAATTCAAGATAGTATCTCTGCAGAGAATTTTTCCGAGATATACATCAGGGATGTCGTGGCACAACATGGGGTGCCAGTTTCTGTGGTTTCAGACAGGGACCTCCGGTTTACTTCCAAATTTTGGAAGAGGTTCCACGATGATTTAGGTACTCACATGCACTTCAACACGACTTTTCACCTACAGACTGATGAAAAAGCGAGCGAACTATTTAGACCTTGGAGGATATGCTTTGAGCATGTGTATTTGTAACCCCCGCAGATTCGGGCTAGTCAATTTAGAGACAATGAGCGTCAAAATGAGTTTTTGATGGAAGATTATTTAGAAGAATTAATCTTAACCAAGTTGTGGTATATGTTACCAGGGTTCCGTACATATAAAGAACGTTGAAATCCGAGTTATAACGAAGAAGTTATGGCCCGTCGAAGTTTTACGGCAAAATTGGCACGGCACCGGGAGACGTAAATAGTGAATTTATGATAGAGGAATTTTTAGCCTCAGTGATCTAAAAAAATTTGTAGTATATGTTAAACCGAGAACATACAAAAAAAGAACGCCCAAATCTGACTTCGTATGAGAAAGTTATGATTTTTCTAAAATTTAGCATAATAGTGCACGACCCGAAACTCGAATTTTAGTTCGGGCGGTTTTTGGCCTACACGACCTAAATGAGAGTTGAAGATCTCATTAATAGGAACACGACGATAAAAAGACAGATAAATACAGAGTCCGTATGAAGGAGTTACGAATTTTTCGCGTTCATTTAACAGTATAATCTCCTCGTACTGTTAAATTTAAGATCGATCAAGAATTAGCCGATGGAGTCAAAATGAAAGTTGTAGATCTTGCTTTTTCCTACGCGTGGATATAAAGAACGTCGAAAACGGAGCTCGTATGCGAAAGTTATGGGGTTTAGAAGTCGGCAGGGTGCTGTTGTGAAAGGGGTGACGTGGCACAATGTAGGTCTCACACGTTTTGCCACTAGAAAGCTGACATGTGGCATGGACTCAGCGAGTTGGAGTTTAACTCGGCGAGTCGAGCTGCCAGGAAGCCTATAAATAGAGGTGTCGGGTTCCCTTCATTCTCCACACCAGCCAACTTTACTTTCTCTCTCTATCCTCCCTTAAGCCCCCTAAAGTCTAAGTAAACCCCCTAGCACCCGAAGGAAGCCTCGAGAAAAGAGCCATTCGGTTCAGAAACTCTGCTCTAGCGGAGCCTAGTTTTCGAGAAATCTCGCTTTAAGTGAGCTACGCCTAATCTATCTTTAGTATAGCTTATGTTTCAATATAGTAATGTCATTAGGAACTTAGAATGAGTATTTGGGCTATTATTATGAGTTATATAAGTGTCGTTATAACATATTTTTAACCACTCGCGGTACGGGGAATCTGGTTTGGAGGGCCGCTTGGGTTGCTGGATTCAGAATTACTATATGCCAAAATGATCCTGCCCTCCGGTGTTCCATGTCTAGCCCCTGTCTATACATAGTGGGTGAAGAGTATTGTTTAACATTTATATAATATTAATAATAGCTAGACTATTAATTAGTCTCATCAAACATTAGACTAAACTCTAGTGGTAATGATACTAGGTTTTGTCTGAGGGAAATTGTTTTAACAGTAACGAAGTGTTGTCCGAGTGCCGAGTCACCACCTTATCAGGCGAGTGCATAGTTACTTTCATCTTACACATAGATATAAAGTATTTTATATAAACTACGTGTTATGTGTGCATAATGTCTGAATACTTGTTGTCTATGCTGGGTAAAAGATTTTTACACATGTTGTAAATGATTTAAATTGTATATGTATTTTATATCTACAAAATGTGTTGGGTAAAACATGGGTAGATGAAATAGTTGCTATGTGACAAAAAAAATGATGAGAGGTGATATAGACCATGAGATAAGGGTGAGAGGTGAACCACAAGAGAAGCCTTTTACCCAAGTGTTGGCCCCGTCATCTAGCAGAGTATGTATGACAACCACAGACTATTCTAGACAGTCGAGTTGAACACTAGCAGGCTCGCAACAAGTATGTGTTTATTTGAACTGTGTATTCACCAGCTATACTCTAAAAACCCATTGACATGTATTGCGAGTGGAATCTCGGAAACGATACTGTGGATAAACGAGATAAAAACCCATTGACATGTATTGCAAGTGGATTCTCGGAAACGATATTGTCGATAAACGAGATAAACCCTGGCAACTATGGATTTAGTGCCTATTGAGTAAACCCTGACAATGATAGATTTCGTGTCTATTCCTTAGGATAACCCTTAGGAATAAATGAACGAGGAATGGTTGATTCTTAGGGAAGAATCAAGAAGATAATGGGGATGGGTAATTGGGTTAACTGTTTGATGATTAAACATAATGATTATATTATTGTCGGTTGAAAACCCTATGTACTCACCAGGTTTCCCAACCTGACCCACTCCTGCTTATTTGTATCACATGTGTCGATACGAAGCTACCTTACACTGAGAGACTTAAAAGAGATATAGATCACTAGTGTAAATGAATGCAAGTTCTGTTTATGCTTATGTTTCTGTATTGAAGATGACATGCCAAGGTTTTAAAATGAATAAAAATACATTTCTCCGTAAATGATTTGATAATGTATTTATCATGTTTTACTGGGAACAAATTCCGCAACATTTTTATTAAAAGAAGTACTCTGATTTTTATAAAGCATAAACAAAATCAGTCTTTTCTGGACGTAAAAATGGGGATGTCATAGTATTGGATTTCGGAGGGAGTTAGGATACGTATCTTCCGTTAGCGTAATTTTCATATAACAACAGTTATCACGCCATCATTGATTGACCTACTTTTGAGATGCTCAATGGGAGGAAATGCAAGACCCCGATTTATTAGGGTGAGGTCGGTAAATGAGTTATGGGGAGTACCAAATTGGTACTCAAGACTACCGACTTGATTCTGCAGGTTCAGAGTAGACTCCAGACAACTTAGAGTTAGTAGAAGAGCTATGCCCATAAGCGTCGATCAGATCTAGAGTTCCAGGTTGGGGATATGGTTCTCCTGAAGGTGTCACCTTGGAAAAGTGTCATCCAATTCAAGAAGAGGAGCAAGTCGGGCCCTAGGTACATCAGTCCTTTCAAGGTTTTGGCTCAGGTGGGCTGGGTTGCTTATTGCTTGGATCTTCTCAAGGAGCTTAGTCAGATCCATAACACGTTCCACGTCTCTCAGTTGTGGAAATGTTTAGTGGATGAATCCGTGGTGGTTACATTGGAGGATATTATGTGGATGATCTCCTGAATTATAGCGAGAGACCAGTGGCGATTCTTGACCGGAAGACAAAAAAACCTTGAGGAACAAGGCTGTTGAGTTGGTGAAATTTCAGTGGCAACATCGCAAGGGTTTAGAATGGACGTGGGAGTCGAAGGACGATATGAGGGAGCATTACCGGGAGTTATTTGGGGTAGCTGACTTTTAGGAAGAAGTCTGATTCAAGTGGGGGAGAATTGTAACATTCGTAATTTGGTATGTTTCCCTTTTAGCCCTTGATGCAAAATATTTACCTTTTTGGTCCATAGCCAGTATGCGGGGGGGGGGGGGGGGGGGGGGTACTCTATGAGTACACTTAGCATACTAGCTCTTTTCTGGACGCAAGACTCACCCACATACATGGGGCGTACGTGGTGCAAGGGCAAACCCTAATTTTTGGGGTTTGCATCCTAGTTAAACAACTTATACCACCTTTGGACATTCTATTGATCAACCTCCATCACTCTCTACCCTAAAAACGAATCCCTAAGTGCTTTTGGTGAGTTTTGAGATTGAAAGTGAGATTTGCTGGTGTTTCTAGTGAAGAAGAAGAAGAACACTTGGTGGTTGCTTGGGAGTAGCTTAGGCTTGTAGATCCAGGGTCATCTTCATCTTAGCAAGTCATTTGAGGTAAAAAGCTCCCATATTCATGATTCTTTATGCTAGATCCAACTTAGGGTGTTATTTTTGAAATTATGGGCCTTTTGAGCTAAATTTGAGCTTTTGATCTACTCTAGAAGCCATGTATGTTAGATATTAGCTCCATTGAGAACCCTTGTTCATAAAAATGCAAACTTTGTGTAAGATATTAGTCCATGCAAGTGCTAAGATTCTTATCAAGCTTCGTTTTGAGTTTTGGGCCTTATTAAGTCATTTATGGATGTAATGTTTCCAACTTTACGTGTTAAGTCATCATTTAGGATTAGATTTTGTAGTTGGGCTTATTGGCTTAATCAATTAAGTGCTTTTTGAGTTGGGTTGGTAATCTGGGGAGTATGATGGTCGTACGCAGCAGCTACACTGCGCGTACTGGCCCTGGAAGGATTACACTAAGCATACGAGCCGAGTACTCCTCGCGTACTCAACATATTGACTTTCAGTTTGACTTCCTCGAGTTTAGGCCATATTTTGGGCTTTTAGGGTTTGGGCCTTATTCGGATATTGGACTTCTAACTTTGCGCCATGGATAGACTATTGATTTTCTTGGGATTAGGTCCATGATGATTTTTGTGCCCAATTTGGAAGTTGGACCTTATTAGGCCTTGTGCTGCCATTTAGGAATTTGGGCATTTTAAGCAAATGGGTTGGGCCAACTAAGAAAAAGGGTAAAATGGTCTTTTACCCTGGATAGTGGACAAGTAGCTTAGATTCTTTATTATGGGTCGAGATCCAATTATTAATTGGATATTATTTAATGATTTTAACATGGAGATTTTCCGGACCAGCAGATCGAGATTTATCTGAGAGATTCAACAGTTAGAGGAGAGTTTCCTCATTGTGTTTAGCGGGTCGAAGACACCAATGCCGACCCATGGTTTGTTATGTTTAGGATGCTAGTTGTCTGCATGACTCTTGCATGTGTTATACGTTTATATGTTTATCGGGCGCGACCCGATCCACCCCTCCCCCAGGGGGGATGACTATCCTATACGCTATTTATCTTTGTGGTTATTGCATGTGTTATATGATTATATGTTTATATGTATACCGAGCAGGGCCTGATGACTGACAGATTTGTTTCGAGCGGGGTCCGATGATGGTCGAGGCTCATTATATGTTTGATATGTAAGGTATGTGGTATTTTGGGGAACTCACTAAACTTTGTGCTTACGGTTTTCAGTTTATATTTCAGGTACTTCTGGTTCGAAGGGGAAGATCCCAAGATGATTGCAGTGCACACACCATCTTGTTCCGCATTTTTATATTACTCTGATGTACTTGGATGTTATTGATATAATTTGATTCACCATGGTTTATATGATGGTTTTATTAATTTAAAACTGAAATTTTTAGTCTTGCTTTTTGGGACGTTACATGCTGATTCAGCACTTTGTGATTGTTCTATAATCTTGTACAAACTTTATGATGGTTTATTATCAAGGACTTCCAACCCTAATTTCGAAACACATGTGAAGTTGTGGCGTTTGGGTTTTATTTTATAGATCTTCATCTACATCAAACTCCAAGATGGATGGAAAAACAAGAAATATATGGCAAGAAATCCTACATTCCTTTCTTGTTTACACCATGTCTTGTGTAATCATTGATAAAAAATGATATAAAAGAGAGACACATATGAAGCCATATAAGGAGGGATGAACCACTTTCATTGGCAGCCCATTTACTAGACCTTGTGTTTTCTTAAACCCTAGAATCATAAATCCATCGACCCCCGCTACAATAGATACAAACGATCTTTGATTTCATGATTTGAGTCCTTGTTTTGTAAATTTAGTTTTTTTTTCATCGATCATCTGCAACCATGTCTTGGCATTAATCAAACTGATTGCAAATGTGTTACTTTCCTTATGAATCTCATTTTTTCGAACAGGTTCTTGATAAATCTGAAAGACGCTTGGATTTATTCCACCAAAAAACTCATCAGAGCTCGATTGATCGTGTTGAATGAATTCGAGAATGGTGGATTTAAGTGCAACGGCATTATATTGTCTCCATCTATCTGAGGTGGGTGGTCGAAGTGCATTGAATAACTTTGGGTAATCGGAGCACATGATCCTTACAGTTCGGACACATCGATCATCGCTTCAATGTCACACAACCCATTTCACCAAAATCCCACCAAAAAGATTGAAAATTAAATCAAACGTGAATATGAACACTCTATAATGTTGTTTATAATGATTAAACTGATGAATTTAAAAAAATCTTATATGTATGGATTTGGGTTGGTGATGATAGATGGACTAAAAGGAAGAAGGAACAAACAAAGAGTAAAGGAAAGAGATGGTGGGGTGGGGTTTTTTTACTTTGTCTTGTGTGAGTGTGTGTATGTGTGTGTGAGAGAGTGAGAGAGGGAAAGAGAGAGAAAGAGAGAGAGTCAAAAGGACTATTTGTGTGTAAAAGGTAAAGGGTATTTTTGTCTTTTCACAAACATTTAACAAAATCTACTAACAAAGTTACTCATACAGACCATTTACGTGCAAGGGTTGCTTTAAAGGGACCATCCATGCAAAAAAAAGTTCCATAAGGACTATTTTAGGGAAAATGTGAAAAGGAAAAGGACCATTTGTACAATTTATCTAATAATAATAATAATAATAATAATAATAATAATAATAATAATAATAATAGTAATAATAATAATAATAATAATAATAATAATAATAATAATAATAGCAACAAAAATAACAACAACAACAACAACAACAATAACAACAACAATAGTAAATTATAGTTTTGGTCCCTATGGTTTGGTTAGATTCCCACTTTTTGTTCAATTTATAATTTCTTATATATTTCTAATGTAACATCATGTTTCAAGAAGTTCTTATTTCATGATTGTGGACAATAAATGGATCAAATGGAGACCTTGGGCTTGAATGGAATGGAGTTTAGACTCTATTGGAGGTATATGATGTTGGACAAGTGATTTAAACCTTAGATTGTTCAATGGAAGTTGAGGGTGGAAGTGCGAAAGGTTATGTTTCGGGCTTCTTCAAGATCGAATTGTAGAGCTTATTGATACCTTTCCATGGATATAAAGATCATCGAAAACGAAGTTGAAATGAACAAGTTATGGTTGTTTAAAGTTAAGCTAGAAGAATGGATTCTAGCAGTATGTTAGGCGTACACTAGCCAGTACGCTGGGTGTACTAGGCTGAAGGAACGCATTTTTAGGACGTTACGTTGGGCGTAACTTTAGGTATGCCAGGTGTACTTCCACATAGTAAAAACCCTATTTTCATGCTTTTGAGCCCTATTTAAGGTCTCTAACCCCTTAGGGTCCTTCCTATCATGAGCCTCCACCTTCTTGATCCTCTAACTTGAAACCCTATCCTCCTTTCTCTTATTTTGAGCCTTGGTATCATTTATGAGCTTATTTCTCCATTACAAGGTGGGATCTTGAAGAACAAGGTGGTGACAAAGTGTACGGAAGAAGGATTCAAGCATAGATCAAGCAAGATTACATCATTTCTGGACCTTTGTGAGTGAAAAGCTTCAAACTTGCTCATTAATTAATTTCATAGATCTTGTTAATTTTCATAATTTTCACTTTTTGGTCACTTTAGTGCATAAATTTTAGATCTTGAAAGTTTGTGACCTTGCTATGGATAAAGTTGGAAACTTTATCCATTTAAACATCATATTAATTCAAATTTGAAGGTTGGAGACTCAGACTTAATGGATTAAGTTGAGAAAGATGCATTTTTGGTCCCTTTGAGACTTAGAGACTAGATCTTGGTTATTTGGACCATCCTAATGGATAAAGTTGGAAATTTTATCCATTATGGAGCTACTAGGAATAATAAAAATGTGATTTTGGTCCATTTCTTCCCTCCATGCAAGAGTTATGATGCCTTGATTTGTGTATTAAGTTAGGGTTTTCTCTTTTGGACCTTTTCTAGCCATGGAACGTCATAAAGGTGGAAACTTTATGACTTAAGACAATCTTTTGGGGCTAGATCTGAATTTAGATGGAAATCCTTGAGAATTAACACTTAATGAGGTGAGCACAATTCAGACGAAGTATGTTACGCGTACTGGGTTTGAGTCCCATGTTTTTGGCTAAGTATTGACTACGCTCAACGTAGAGACTGAGTACGTTGGGCGTACTCAGTCAGTTTGACCTTGTTTGACTTTTTGTCATTTTGACTTTGACCTTTGACCTAGAGTTTGACCAAGTTTGACTTAAGGGAATTTTGGGTATTTTGGAGTAGTAGTTTGGGACCAGGTACTTCTTTGTTGTATAGTTGACCAGAAGAGTTAGTAGTTGGAGTTGTAATCTATTCAGCTACATTTCAAATTGAGAAGTGATTTTTCCTCACTGTACTTGTGGGTCAAAGGCACTAAGGTCGGCCTAGTATATTCTGTATTTTGGTTTAGAATGTTGCTATGCTATGGTAATATGTTAAGATCTGCATGATTATCTGGTTGCTATTATATGTTTTATCTATTATACATGTCGACATAGAGTGGTTGGGTTGAGACTATATTGCTTTGTGTTGTTAGTCAACAAACCCGGGCAATCCAACCGAAAGATTATGGGCTAGTGGCAATCCAACCGGGAGGTTGTGGTCCAAAAGGGGCAATCCAACCAGGAGGTTGTGGGCCAGGGGCAATCCAATCGGAAGGTTATAGGCATGGGGAAATGCAACTGGAAGGTTGTAGGCTACGGGTAATCCAAACGGGAGGTTGTGGACCGAGTATATATTATTTGTATATGTTCTGTTGTGTGGTATTTGGGGGACTCACTGAGCTTTGTGCTTACATTTTGATATTATGGTTTCAGGTACATCAGATGATCGGGACAAGGCGAAAGCTTGATCGTGCACGTCCTTCAGTTTTATGAAATTTGTACTTGGGATACTATGAATTGTGATTTTAACACTTTGGAAACTATGTTTTGTAAACAATTATTTTTTGGTTGTTTTTGAAAAATGAAAATTTCACCTTGATTTTTGGGATGTTACAAGTTGGTATCAAAGCCCCGGTTTGAGTGAACTGGATGAGCATTCATGATAATCCAGAATCGAACTAAGGATCTGTCAAAGTTTTCAAAATTGTTTTCAAAGGTAATCAAAGAAGGATGAGATGTGTACGTCAACCGAAGCAAGAAAGTGTACCCCAAGATACCCATACTGTTATTTGCTTATGATGATTATGATAGAATTGTGTGTAGTTTATAGGCTATGTATCCTCAGGAATTGCATGATAGAATTGTCTGATGTGTGATGTCAGATAGCCTAGGAGAATCTATTGTATACTAGATGAAATTGACATCATTATAGTAGTTGCTTAATGTGTGCATCATAGTTGTACATAACTAAGATTTTATAGCCTGAGAATGTTTGATTCAGCCTTATTTCCTATTCTTGCATGATGAAGGGCTTAGGGTAGAATCTAATGGGCTTTCTAAGTAATAAAATTTAACATGTGGCAGAAAAACACTTAAACTCTTAAGTTCAGATGCAACCTAGAAAGGATCTATATTTTCTCTATTGATAGCAACTAACTATGAATATCAAGAAATCCTAGGACAGAGACTATGAAATAAAAATTCATATCAAATTAGGGTTACCTACATTTTGATTATTATTGAAAATAATCAAATTAGAATCCTTCTTCAAAATCTTGGAATGCTAGCACCAAAGGAATGGATGCCTCTGATGGCTTGTACCCAAAACCCTAGTAACAAGAAGACCTGAGGAGAGAGGAGGCTAGAGAAAAAAATTGACTCTATGAAGGCAAGAAGGAATGAAAAAAGAATGAGAGCCAGGGAAGGGTTTATATAGCTGAAGGAAACTTGAGGCAAAAGCTAGGGTTTTTAGGATAAGGCCTAGATTAATTAATATAATAATCAAGTTACCTTATCTCCTTATCCTAAGCATTATGAACAAAATTTCTAGGTCATTACTAGCCAAATTTCGTTCACCCCCATCCCATGGGGTTCCAGAGTTTTCCTGCTTCAACTTTAAATAATTAACCAAAGAGTCAATGCACATTTAATCAATTAATTAATCCCAAATTTAATTCTAATTAATTTCTGATTGATTCTAAATTGTTTATTATTATTCCTTATTAATATATTAATCATATAATATATTAATAACCTATTTATTCCAATTTATTTATCATATAATAAATTAGTAATTCAGCCTCTTCCTCCAAAAGTCATTATATCCCTATACTAGTTTTGAGGGCAACCCAAAAAGGACTTTGCTTCTAATTCAAGAATATACAATTTAGTTATTTGCTTAGACACCTTAATCTAATAGTCTCCCACTTGGATAAGTCTGTAACTACAATTGCAAGTATATACCTTTAAATAAACAACAAAGAGTGTTTTCCAAAGCCACTGCCAAACTCTGATTCAAATAAGCTATTGACCCTAAGATAAGTGATAAGCTATCGCTTCGTTCTTCAAGATATTATATGAACACGAGACATGGATCATAATCAATCTCTTTTTCCAAAATTTTGTTTCCCGATTTGTAAAGACTTTATTAGACTTCAAATTGAACACATCAATTAGTCCTGGGTGGGCCCGACACTATATAGTCAACATCAAATAATTGAGGCGCCCAATGATATCACTTTTCCTATTAGAGCAAAAGGAACGAATTACACTGACTATGTAGTCATACAATTTACATATCAAATCACACATGGAATAACCCTTATAACATCCCGTTATGAGATGAATTTGAGCAAACCAATGTACAACTGATCAGTAAAGTATGAACTATATATCTCTACTTTAAGAATAGAATATATTACCGCCTTAAAATTACTTGTGATTGAATCCATGAAGTAATCTCTAACCGTGGGTTTATCCAATACTTAAAATCTCTATTTTCAAAGTAATCATGAATATTGTAGCAATTTAACCTCAATCGACAATCTACAATCAATTCATGACAATCTTAATTCAGTACTTACTTCCAAAAGTATGAACGAATGTGGAATTTTGAATAATATCAAAATTACTCAGGGAAGTTAAATATGCAAAATGAAACACGATAATAATTTAATTAACTATGGTATCATACCCATTGTTCATAAATAAATCCATATTATTTAATCACCATAAAAATTATGGACTTATCCATTGTATAATGTTTCAAGTAATCAACTAACCACTGGAAGTAGATAACATGAGTCAAGCCATGTCATAAACATACATACTATGACTCTCGATGGTCGTTCCTTTGTGAACAGATAGACTGGACATTACTTCCAACGACGCTCAATTCATAATTCCAATTTCTTATTAGTATCTAAGATGTAGTGAAATTTCATCTTTACATGAATTGTCTTTCTGTGATGTCAAGGTTCTTAAGTGAAAGAGACTGAGCCTTCGACATTACATAATGTTCCACTGGAACTTGTTACTCAAAACATTTCCATGGTTATGAATCTCAAATTCAAGTTGCAAGTTTGCATTAAAGTTTCCAAATCACATGTAGATTTTGAAAACATCTCCATATGCCCATATGACCATCAATTCTGAACAAGAATCATCTCAATCCAACATGTGTCACTACGGTCCTTTCTAAACAATATGATACTTCCAACTGGCTACAAACAACTAATTCTTTGGTAAAACCTTAGAATGTTCTTGATAGTTGTTTGACAACTTCAGTCACGTGAAAAATTCAAATCCTTTTTCACACAATGCTAAAAGCATTTGAAAAAATAGAATAATTGAATATCATAGCATATGTAATCGATCCTATATACGAAGCATATGGGAATCAACTCATTATTATAACGGTCCAATATCTGTTCAATTCCTTGCTATAATATTTCCATTTATAGAGTACCCAATGTCGAAACATTTCAACATGGTATTCCTTTGACTAAGTTCTATTAAATTATTCAATCTAAACCTTTAGATTAAAAATGAAGTATGAGTTCCATCACCCTTATGTCCACTATAGCGTAATAGTTCCCAACTTTTGCAACTTGAAAATTAGAGACATTCTTCCCTATCGATGGTATTCTCAACATGCAATGCTAGACATAACAATTGTGCTCCCATTAGCTTTGACATGTACTTAGAAATCAACTTGACTTCTAGAAATCAATATCTTTTGACTTTCTCATGGAAGTACAGATTCCTATTTCGCAATGCTTCATCAAGCCTTTAATTAAGCTTCTTAAGCTTATGCACTTTATCTGGATAGTGTATGTGTTCAACATCTTTCAAGACGTGGTAAACATATCTCTTGAAAGTCTAGAAAATTCTTTGTCATTCCTCATAATTCGAAATATGAATATGGACGCCGTAATCATATTGTAAATTTAAGAACGTAATTAATACAACCAATATCCATATTAATCTTTATAAGACCTTTTAAAATCTACTAGTGAAAGTGTTTCCTCATAACGATTTTCATGAATTGGAGTGAAACCTTTTTTCACCTAGATTCGAAGGTGCATATGTTCCCAATCATATATAATTTTAATTTTCAACCTATCATCATAAGAAAAGGTTTAAGACAAACCAAAATAATAATTAGTTCTCCTTCATGGACTGAACTTTGCTTAATCTAAATTTCTTGCTTAATGGTAGCTCAAAAGCCCACTAATGCTTCTATGTTGTTAGCGACTCACCCATATTACCCTTTTGCATTTAAATGAAAGACATAGAAATCAAAGGCATTATCAAATCAACTGGAAGTGCACAGAAATTAGAATGTGTCAATAAACACAACAGGTTATCAACCTCAGGTCGCGTGCTAGTGATAATTAAAAGGATCATTGTTGGTTGACTCTTGAAACTCTCAAGAGTAATATGACTCCCACTGACTTCTTGACATATGAATTTTTATCTCAAGAAACATTCCTTGACGAGCTAAAACAAACATTCAAAAGTTTGTGAGAATTTCCGACAAGAAAACACTTCGTAGAATAGGTCTCAGTTTATCTTTTGTTTCTCGATCAACGAAAACATCACAACTCCAATTCTAAATGTTCTAGAGTTAGAAAACGTTATTAATCTACATATTACGAGGTGTTGTTATCCTTTTTAGTTTTTGAAATGAGTTTCAAGATATGATTCATAGTTACTAGAACATGGCTCTAAAACTTTGATTGGGAACAAAGTATGACTCATCTTATGATCAAAAACATTTATAACAATGCTCAATTCCTTTTCTTAGTCATACTATTGCACTAATATGTTCTTGGAGGATTAATTGTGAAACAATTCCATAATTACTAAGATGATCATAAAACATGATACTAAAGCATTCTCCTTTCTTTTCAGATTGGAGAATCTTTTATCTTTCTTCCTGACAGATTCTTCTATTCGCTTTGATACTCTTTGAACTTTTCAAAAGCATTAAAATTCTGCTTAATCTTATAAACAAAAAACATATTTACTAAAGCATTAAAAAATCATGACGAATAGAGTGATCATCCCTTGTAGTGGATCTAAAGAGTCCATATCAACATATACTAAATCCATTAGTCATTCACTTGCATCATATAAGCATGTGAACAACGAATTAGTCATAATTTTCTAATGAACTTGATTCTCATGCATCATGCAATTCAAATAGTATGACTCCAAAATTCTGTCCAATTGAAACTTGGTGATGAGATTCTTTTTAACTTGGTAAAAAATGACAATGCCACAAGCATGTTATAGAAGAATCAATATCCACTATTAACATTACTATCATTAGACACATAACCAAAACTTTCATAAATTCCATTGCAAGGAAATAAGGCAACTTCGTAAACAAAAACTTCATTTTATTGCTAAAGGGAAAATTGGAACCTATCCTTACGATGCATGAAATGAAGAACTATATTTCTAGACATTTCTGAAGTGTAATAGCAATATATTAAATTATACTAAATCTTTAGTAGTAGCTCTAAATTCTGACCATCGAACCATGTGACCAAAGTCCATTTCCCACGATCAGATTTAGCTCACTTCACTTAAGCTTCCTTCTTCCTTTTAGATCCTGCAATACCATCAAAATGTGATGATCACATTATGTATTAAGAGTCTAAGAATAAGAACTTATAAGTAAATGGATTTAGATAATGGATGTACCTGAAGTAGAGTCAGACTTTACCATCTCTAAGATTCTTTAGGTACTTTGGTCAGCTTCGTAACCAGTGTCCCTTCAATTGGTAGTAGAAACAAATGGAATCTTTAGGTTTAACACATGGAATGATCGTAGAAAAAGGATTTCTCTTGACCATACAATCAAACGGTTTGACTTTAGATGACCCCTTTCCATTAGGAAGAGAAATCTTTTTTGGATCACCAGTGTCACCTTTGCCAATCTCCATGGAAACCTTGGAATCAAACCCTATATGGATCTCTACTTCAAATGTGTTTTTAAACATTTATGCCTCAACAACTACCAACATTTGGGTCAGATATATTAGGTTCACATCGAAATTCCTCATATGAAAGTTCTTAACGAACTGACCATATGACTTAGGAAGCGAGATAAGAACCAAATCAATGGCTCGCTCCTTTGGAAATACGACACCTATCCTATCCAATTTTTCAATGTACGACTTCATTTTTAGAACGTGCGCACATACATAATTTCCATCTTCAAGTTTACATGCCAAAAGGGCTTGAGTTGTTTCATATCTTTCAACTTGTAACGTTGGGAGAGTCACGGGAGGAGGAGGTGGAAGAGTTGAAGAGATACGATGTCTTGTTCCACCATTTCCTAACGAAGGGAAAACATTTTTCACCATGGATTGAAAGTGGAAGATCATCTCCAGAAGATTTAGGAAAACCATTTCCATAAGAGCGATGAAGTCCATCATTATCTTGATTTGACATATAAAATTGGGAGAAGAAAGAAATCAAGCTAGTTGATTTTAATCCTTAATTATTAACTCATAATTTAATTAAGGTTAGGATCCATATTTTCGATTCGAACTTTGAAGATGGATGTTGTAATCAAATTCGAATCTATTTTAGGTAAATAGAACATTTCACCAAGTTCAGCCACATGAAACTCCTAGATCTTCTGCGATTCATTGAATCTTATAAATAACATGTTTGATCTTTGTTATGTTCTTACCAATTGTGACTAGGATGCCAAGGATCACAATTAATATGTGAATAACCATGCAAACCTGCTTGACAACCTCGAGGTCATTTATCATCTCGAGTTGATGTCCTGGTTAACCACACATGATCCATCAATAATGATATTTTTCAATTTGTCGATCACCTCAACTTTATAGGCCCAAATTAGTGTGTCAGTTAGCCACACATGCTCCACTAAAGACATATAAAGAGTGATGTGCATTTTCATTGATTAGCATACAATGTCACATTTTTCCTAAAGGAACTAGAGTTGGGAATTATATAATATATTCTGGTACTTTAATAGCATTATACTTTTAATGAGGTTATGTCCTATCAAATCCGTTTAGCTAACGACCCTCCACCATACAAGGGAGCGGTGGGTGATATTCGACACCCATTCAATGGTCATTTTATAGGCCGCTTCCTTATACCCCCTTAGAGTATGACTTCGTGAATGAGGCGTACTAGCGATTTGGCTGACTCGTCTTATACATATAATATATTAAACTTTTAATCATATATATACTATAAGGTGTATTTTAAAACCTTTTAAAATACTAGGGTTTAAAATTAATATTTCGAATTAAACAATTAATAATAAATTAATTTTAAACTAAATAATGATTTAATCTTTTATCTTAATTAAACAATTAATTAAATAAATTTAAATCATATTATTTACGAATTAAATAATTTAAATTTAAACACATAAATAAATAATTATTTACCAATTAAACAATTAATTAAATAACTCAAATTTAATCCTAATGCCTTATCCTTATAACTCTCGAAAAAGGTAGGGTTTATTAGGTTTTAATTATTCAAATTTTAAATCATATTAAAATAATAATTAAGGAGACTAGAAAAACCCCAGGTATATGTATCAATTTTCGAAAATAAGGGAGTGGTGGCTAGTGTAAAACCCTAGCAAAGTCGATTTTTTAAACCTTTAGGGTTTAATTTCCATAAACACTAATTTTGATCAATTCATTGTAGTTCACAATCAAATAGAAAACCTAATGCTCTGATACCATTGATGAGTGTTCTAGGTAATACAATTTAATATGTGGGGGAAAAACACTTAAACCTTTAAGTTCACATGTAACCAATAAAGGATCTATGCTTTCTCTATTGATAGAAACTAACTATGAATTTCAAGAAACCTTAGGAGAGAGGTTGTGAAATTGAAATTCATTTCAAATTAGGGTTACATACCTTTTAATTATTATTGCAAATAATCAAAGTAAAATCCCTCTTGAAAATCTTAGAAACCTAACACCAACGGAATGGATGCCTCTAATGGCTTGTACCCAAAACCTAGTAGCAAGAAGACTTTAGGAGAGAAGAGGCTAGAGCAAAATTTCAGCTCTATGAAGGAAAGAAGGAATGGAAGAAATAATAAGAGCCAGGGAAGGGTTTATATAGCTGAAGGAAACTTGAGGTGAAAGCTAGGGTTTTTGGGATGAGGCCCAGGTTAATTAATATAATAATCAAGCTGCCTTATCTCCTTATCCTAAGGGAGTTGATAAATCCAAGACACTTTTTAATTCATCTGCATACATTTAAGCGGAAATGATTATGTCCTTTACAAGATAATCAATTATTCAAAAAGAGTTAATTAAAAGGTCTCTTATTTCTCGATAACTAGATATTGCTTCAAAGGAAAATGACGTAAAATTCTTTTCTCCGGTCTCTAAAATCACCAAGAATCTCCCTCCCTCTATCTAGTCATCCATGGGGTTTAAAGAAGCAATGACATCCGCATGAGATCTATTCACAAGGATGCAACAATCGTCGGTCACAACTTTTTTTTTATGCTTGCGGACGCCGTCATAAGCTATTATGCCAGTTCACGAAGGTGCAACAATCGTCAAAGAAATTATTTCAGGTGGTGTAAAAGACATTCATAGAGGAAGAAAAATAAGGAAAGAAGAAAATGCTTAAGCAGATCGCTGCAGAAAATATTTTCTTCTTCACTCGCAAGAACTTCTTAGTGTTTGATAAAAAAAATCACATCATCCATCACTAGAAGACAGGAATTCCTTTGAGTGTATGGTGATTTTCCTTTTATTGTATTTTCTGATTTGAGGCAATTTGCAATGGTTTTGATTAGGCAGAATTGTTTTGAGCATAGGGTAACGATGTTGCTCACGTTTTTCACCTGTATCATCCTTGCAATTGTCACCGTAGATTTTGCCATCACTATTCTAGACCTCGACAACAACTAGTTTGCCCTCTTCGTTTTCGGTTCATGCGCGTAAGTCTCTCTTTCCCTCTTCATATCTATCTCCCTTTTGTGAACAGACGATCTGATGAAAATGGAGAATTGGAAGAACATATTAATAGTGGAGCGTATTTGTAAAGGGGATCACGAAAAGAGTAGATTGAAGTGAAAATAACGGTGGCGGAAGATGGGACTCTATAGGAGATTGTGGTTCAAGGGGACAACCAACAAATTGAATAGATGAAGAAGGCGGTTCAGGGTGAAGATTGCAGTAAAAAAACAGAGATTTATGACAGATTGTGGTTCAAGCTAATGTTGCAGATTAAAACATCGGAAAAGGACCAGCGTCTGCATATATGTCTTTTGTTATAATTGTTTTGCTACAAATCCTTTCCTTTAAATAATTAATTGTACTCTAAACATAAATGATGGGCAAAATGGTCACTTCCATTTTAAATCCAGTGGATGTATCAAAAAGTTCTATGGAAGTATCATTTCCCTTATCCTAAGCCTTATGAACGAAATTTCGAGGTCATTCCTAGCCAAATTTCCTTCACCCCATTCCTGCTTCAACATTCAATAATTAGCCAAACTGTCCCTGTACTTTTAATCAATTCAATTTATCCCAAAATTAATTCTAATTAATTTCTATTTAATTCAAAATTAATTATTATTATTTCTTGTTAATATATTAATCATATAATATATTAATAACCTATTTATTCTAATTTAATAATCATATAATAAATTTGCAATTCAGCCTCTTCCTCCAAAAGTCATTATATCCAAATACTAGTTTTGAGGGCAACCCCAAAAGGAGTTTTCTTCTAATTCAAGAATATACCAATTTAGTTATTAGCTTAGACACCTTAATCCAATAGAATCAAGTATTCGACTGTCTATGGGATCCAACGTTATCTATGATTAGCATGCACGAGTGGCTGTAGGATTGATGGCAGTTTCATAAGTGAGTACAGTTCGTAACGGGCCAACATGAGGAATGATTAGTCACTATTTAGAGAATAGATATAGGATATATGTATGTCCTAGATGCTTGGGCCTGGTGGCCAAGAATTGTATGTAAGGATCCGCCTGATTTTTTTTTGTGTCTTAGTGCCTGTCAGTTTCACTGCTCGAATTCTACATGCTTTGTGCTTTGTAGGACCCATATTGATGTGAGTTAGATATTAAATGAATATGTTAAGTTACATTCTACACAGGTTACATAATTTGAGAATGATTGATTTGACCCTATTTCGCAGCTCTCGTTTGAGTCTAACCATTGTATGATTGGGTCTTTTAGTCGAAAGATTATTTAAGTTGTGTTGCATGTTATTGTATTCATAAAGTAGTTAGCTAACATTAATAGGGGGTTTTCATCAGCTGATGGTAGGGTGAGGTAGGATCCTATGAGAGCCTAGGAAGTGTTGTAGTGTGGGAGCTACACTATCTAGCGGGCACTGGGAGTAGGGATGAGCAAAAGGACCGAAACGGCCGGACCCGACCCGGGAACCGGCTTCGGCCAAAATCAAGAACCGAACTTGCCCGAAGGTTCTACCGGTTCTTGTCGTGTCTTCAAATGTTAGAACCGGTCCTCAAAAATAGCATCATACGGTTCCGGGTTTTGCCGGTTCTATCGGTTTTTGCTGGTTCTAGTGGTTCCGGTTATATCGATTCCGGTTCCTACTGGTTCCCGGTTCCAAAAATCCACAAAAATAACGTCCCGGTCCCGGCCCGACCGGTTCCATTGGGTTCCGGTTCTGGTTCCGGCCGGTTCCCCGGTCCATATGCTCATCCTTAATTGTGAGTATTATTATGATTATGTGACTTAGAGGACTCGAAATAATTCTTGAGGAGAGTATGGATAGTGTGGAAGGTAGTATTGGGCCCATACTAATGGAAGCACTGGATCCATACTTGAATCAAGGAAAGTCACAAGGATTCTAAAGTGTTGGTTGAGGTAAGACAACATTGTTGGATTACATGACTCGTGATAGGGTTTCCATATTTGTTGATCTTCTTGTTATGGTTGTTCAAGCTGAGGATGAGTATGGTGATTGTTTGAGTTTTAGTATCCATTATAAATTGGGTTTAAACGGTGCAGACCTAGGTGATTTGCTTGATTTTGAGGTCTTGAGAGCCTTGCTCGATGGTAGTGCCACTTGAGTCGTAGTACTTAAGAAAGTAGCAATTGTTATAGCCGGCTCAAGGATTGCAATCAGAGGCTGAGTGATAGGCAGATGTATTGGAATATCATTATCTTCAACAGGGGCAAAGTTCTTCCAACTTTCCATGTTCAGAGAGAGAGAGAGAGAGAGAGAGAGAGAGAGAGACAGAGAGAGAGAGAGAAGACATGTGATTTTCGGAGTTGGGATGTAGACCTAGCATAAGGCTATATGGCTCTGGTTTTTGGTGGCAATATGGCAGTGTGGTAATGCATAAAAGGATTCTTGTGGTATGGTTGTCTTTAGATGAGATCAAGGGTCAGGGATGTTACACACTTGGGTGAACCGATTTGAGTTCGGGTTTGTTTGTAATGTTAGTTGGTGGTATTGAACCCTAAGAGGGGGAGAGCCGGATATTCTGCTTAGGGGATCAACAATTTGTTCGAGTTATGGTTGTGGAAGAATGGGTCATAGGGATTTGCGGTTTAGGTATGCGAAACTTTGGTACAAGATTTGGTATAGACGGGAGTGTAGAGCAGGTCTCTATAAGATGTATGTGTTTAGGAATGCAAGAGTCGTCTTCGCGACAAGGAGCTCGTTGTAGTCTGTGGTTCCTTTTGGAAACGTCAAGGAATAGGTCAAGAGGCGTTTGGGTCGCTTAGGTTTAGCATCAATTGCTGAGGGATTTGTCATCTAGTTGTATAGATTAATATCTATATTCTAGGTCAGGTAGTTGCTGATCAGTCAATCTGTTTTAGAGTTGGCATGTTTAGTCCCTCATGGCCTTTTTCCAGTAGTGTATTAGACCAATGAATTAGTTTTCCATGAACTCTCAATCGTTGTTCTCTTGCTACATCGTCAATAGTAGGGGTTCTTCAAAGGTTTAGAGTTGTATCAGTTGGAGTTCAATGGATACGTCAACCTATTGTCAAATCTATATACATTGTACATTTTGGTTTCTAGGTATAGGTACCCACATTGGTTGGTTGTGAAATTATTTTTCATAGCATGCTCAAGTTTGGAAGATGTCCTTGGTTATTGGAAGTTCCAATGATATGACAATGGTATTTAGTTTTCGAGGTACGACTTTGGATTTGGGCAGAATCCAATTTTGGCATGTCACGTCAGCTGGGTTGGTATATGGATTTACTCGACCAGGGTTTTGACATCATTTCAAATGGCTCTAGAAGTTTTATTGAGTTATTTATGTTTTGGTAGGATTTGTTCGGTTTCAATCAAGGTGTGGGATCTTAGTCTTCGACCATTCATGAGGATGTTTCTGTTAATGGTTGAGGTTCATCATTTCTTTAGATCTATTGGTATTTCACCCTTTGGGTAAGTTTGTGAGGAAAAATAATGCGTTAGATCCACGGTTGGTTATGTGTCTCCCCTTGGGGGTATACATTGTGGTGGTTCCCCAATTATGGTGATGAGGGGTACATGTGGACTGAGTAAGATAACATGAGAATGCTTGGTTAGTATTATTGGTATGGTTACTATTTGGGTTATAGCCTTCGAATTGGAACAAGAGTATGTCTGCCTATATCATTCTCTGGTTGTGTGCGACCATTTTTCCAAATGGTTTTGCGTTGGTATCAGCCCATGCTGTGAAAGGAATTGTGGGTGATAGAAGGTTATGGTCCATGTTGTGTTCGGTTAGCGTTTAGAGGATTGCTGATTGGCTGTAAGTCGTTCGATTGAAGTTTGAGTATCTTTAGGCCCTGTGGTGTTGACTGTGAGTCTCCAGGACACTGATGGGATAATGACAAGATCGGCAAAGTACCATAGGCTTATCATTCTATTGGCTAGAGGGTACCATGACGTATCATGGACCAATGGTTGTATGAGTCATTTGGGTGGGACTCAGTGGTCATCCGACTAAGACTCTTAGGTCTCAAATCATTAGTACTATTGACATGACTGGGTGTTAGTTCATTTTGGGAGACATGAGACTCAGTAGCTAGCTAGTTTTGATCATGTTGATAGTAAAAAGTTGTTGTGAGTATTAAATATGCATCAAAAGTTTCTTACTGAATGTCTACATCATGAACCCTGTTTGCTTGTTAGCTGTTTATAGGAGTTGGGTTATCAATGTTAGGTATCAATTCAAGAATCTCAAGTCATGAAGTTCGTCATAAATTCCTCAAATGTTTTGTTAGGTGGGAATACACCTGAGTTGATGAGGGATTTGGATGTAGCGTGAGAATTTTTGGATTGACCATCATTATAGCCGTGGGAGTAGCGGGTCGTGAAAACTTATCGAGAAGTCAAGTGTGTATACAAGGTTTTCGGTCAAGATTTGTGGAATTTGGAATCTGGGGAAATTCATGATCAGGATGTTTTGAGTATTCTTTTTGTATGGTTGGGTGGTGTTCCTACTCAGGGAACTAGGGGTAAGTATGATGTTTGGATGATCTTCGGCCCTAGGGTATGGTTTTTGAAATTTAGACTGATGGGTTCCCATCTCGGGGAGTATATTATCGGATTTGGTTTGTAGTTGTAGTTCTCAGAGTTCCTAGTTGGAGTGGTTTTCTATAGAAGTGGTGTCATGCAATTAGGGAGAGAAGGAAAAATTTGTGGTTGATCATTTTCAACTTGTTGCATGGGTCGTTGGTTGACAGTTGTGGGTTCCAGAGTGTTCTCTCAAGTTTCTATATAATATGCCTTGGCGTCAAGATAGTTAAAGAGAGTCTACGGAGATGTTGATGTTGCTTCAGAGATCTTAACCAAGACAAATTTCGAGGACGAAATCCAATGTAAGTGGGGGAGAATTGAAACATCCTGTTTCGAGAAGTTCTTATTTCAGTATTGTGGACAATAAATGGATCAAATGGAGGCCTTGAGCTTCAATGGAATGGATTTTAGACTCTATTGGAGGTATATGATTTTAGACAAGTGATTTAAACCTTGGATTGTTTGGTGGAAGCTGAGGGATAAAATAGGAAAGGTTATGTTTCTAGCTTCTTGCATAAATTAAGGATTTTAGTTTGAGATGTTTTTAGTTATAAGTATCAAGATAGAACTGTAAATCTTGTCGATACCTTTCCATGGATATAAAGACCTTCGAAAACGTAGTTGAAACGGACAAGTTATGGTTGTTTGAAGTTAAATTGGAAAAAGGGAGTCTAGCAGCACGTTGGGTGTACACTAGCTAGTACACTGGGTGAATTAAGTTGAAGGAATGCATTTTTAGGGATTTATGTTGGGTAACTTTAGGTACGCTGGGCATACCGATGCCTAGTAAATACCCAATTTTCATGTTTTTAAGCCCTATTTAAGGTCTCTAATCCCTTAGGGGTCCTCCTTATCATGAGGCTCCACCCACTTGAGCCTCTAACTCGAAACCCTAGCCTCCTATCACTTATTTTGAGCCTTGGCATCATTTATGAGCTTATTTATGCATTATAAGGTGGGATCTTGAAGAAAAAGGTAGTGGGAAAGTTTATGGAAGAAGGATTCAAGCATAGATCCAACAAGATTACATCATTTCTAAGTTAAAAGCTTCAAACTTGCTCATTAGTTTCATGGATCTTGTTAATTTTCATATTTGTCACTGTTTGGTCACTTCAGTGCATAAAATTTAGATCTTGAAAGTTTGTGACCTTGTTATGGATAAAGTTGGAAGCTTTATCCATCTAAACATCATATTTGATTCAGATTTGAAGGTTGGAGACTTGGACTCAATGAATTAAATTAAGAAGGATGCATTTTTGGTCCCTTTGAGACTTAAAGACTAGATCTTGGTTATTTGGACCATCCTAATGGATAAAGTTGGATTTATCCATTATGGAGCTATTAGGAACCATAAAAATGTGATATTGGTCTCTTTCTTCACTACTAAAAAAAACAGCCTTTTACGACGCTCATTACGCGTCGTAAAAGGCTCAGATGATGCGCAAATGCGCGTCAAGGAAGGCCCTGTCATAAAGAGATACGACGCGCATTTACAACGTGCAATTACGACGTGCGTTTACGACACACAATGCGTATCAAGGAAGGCCCTGTCATAAAGGAAGACGACACGCATTAGCGTGTCGTAACCTTACGACGTGCGTGTTAATGACACGCAATGCATATCATTAAAACCCCTGTCAAGAAAGGCCATGTCATAAATGAAGATGACACACATTTTTGCGTATCATAAATATAAATGTTTAAAAAAATATATATTTTTATATTTATTAATTTTTAAATTAAATTTGCCTTTACTGTCTCATAATAGAAATAAAATACCATATAAAAAATACAATCCATTGCATAAAATTTAATGTCATACAATTCTATTTCTTACAATATATAAATTTGCGTTCATCTAATCTACTATGTGTTTCATACTAACAATTGAAATGAAGAATGCAACACTTGCATTTGCAGCATCTTATCTCTTTCAGCTTTAGCTTTCTTTTCCTCTTCTAACTCCAGAGCTATTCGCTTTCATCAACCCTGTAAACACAACACAAAATCACGTGTCATTTTCATTCTACTTTAGAAATTTCAGCAGTGAAGTTAATGGATTCTGAAGAAGAAAACTTTGTTCCACTAAATTTAGCAACTTCGCTGAACTTTTCTACACTTGGGAACTTCATAACAGATAGTCTAAACCCACGTAAATCAAAATTTAATGTCATCATAATGTAAGGAACTGCAACATGAACTAAATTCATTTTAGTTTATGTCACGAAAATGAGGAGGGAGGATAGGTTGTTCACCCAAATTCATGGCAAGAGAACTGGTGAAAAGGAAATCCGAGAAAGTAGTCATGATGAACAGATGCTTGATCTTCTGCAGGTCCATGCCAACTAACTTCATTGGTCACTTTCAAATGGCCTAGATCAATTTCCAAGAAACTGCATCCATGAAAGAAACACTGAGAAACCATTTTCAAAAGATGTTAATGCAAAGAACCTTCAATAAGTAATTATAGCATCCCCATACAAACAACTAACTGAATGAGAATGACATCTTTAAAACAAGTGCCATTGTTGCTATTGAAACACTATTCTGGACAATATTTATAGTAGAAACCATATACATATCCTTATCTATTTATAGTAGAAACTATATACAACACCAACCACTCCAGTTCTCTCCTTCATCACTCACTGTCAAATTAACATGATAACTTTTGATTTACCAAAAACACAATCACTAAACCCCGACCAAAAAAGTTAATAATAAAAGCACATACAAAAAAGGGCTACGTGATGATGGATCCCTACATATTCAAGCACATGAGATGAGATGCAATCAACATATTTAAGATATAAATAAATAAATAAAATAAAAAACTTACCCACCAGCACAGATTACAGGAAACAGTCTTAACAGCAACTGTAAAGGCAACGACATGGAAGAACTCAAAGCCGAAGACAAATCCCGTAACCCAGGACTCTTGCCTCTGATTCCGTCTTTCCAATCCCGGAATCCCGCCTCTAATTCCCTTCCTTATATTCGCTTTACTGACCGGGCCCTCAGCTCTGGAAACAACCATTCCAATTGTAACCCCACTTATTTGTTGCTCAATCTCATGCATCTGCTTAATCAAATCACTGGCAAACGTAACCCGTGCGATTTTCCTCCCTCTCACTATCACTGAAAGATGTTTTTTTTCCCTTGAAAACAAACACCTGCAAAAACAAAATATGTCAATTTTGTAGATTTTTCTACAATATTGTAATAGGAAATTTGACGGAACCCACAAATGGAGAATGAATGTAAACTATTTCTCAATAGATTCATCTGTTCCAAGAATCACACTTGTAATCCAAGCTAGACCCTCCATTTCTGCAGGACCTGCAGCCAGACTCTGTACACATTAACATAACACATTTTTTTTATTTTTAAATATTGTTATTTAAAAAAAAAAAGTAAACATTTCACCTAAAAAATTATACTATAAGGATAAAAAACCAAACCTGGATGTTGTAACCCTTTCTGGATATAACTCCGGTGACCAGGTTGAGAATCTCAGTCGGCCAATCCAACACATAATATAACTTGGTATGTTGTTTAGTTGTTTATAAGAGAACGATACTGTTTTCAACTCCACCCCTTCAAAATCTGTTCAAGTGAATATGCAATGGATCATTTACATAAGCAAACATATCATTTATATTACTGTTATTGTTATATAGGACATTCCAATTCTATCCAATATAAAGAACAACATAAATCAATTCACACCTTTATTATTCCCTTTTCTGTCTTTTGGAGACCTTTTCCACCACAAAACAGCCAAGATTATCAACACAAGACACAACCCCGCAATTGAAAAACCAACATACTTAATTTTGGCTATCTTCTTCCCAGGAATCGAAGAATCTGCACAAAAAAAAAAAGTTTCCTAATGAACATCAAAGTAATAAATCACACAAGAATATCAACAGCACAAAAGTTTATTATAAAGAAACTGGTTTCCAAAATGCTTTCATTAAACAGATAGGAATATTTACTCACATGGGTTAACAGAGATAGCCGATACGAGGGGCCCATAATGCCCTCTTTTGGGAAAATATGTTGTCTCTTTACCAGCCCAATAAAAGCGTATCTCTAAGATGTTATTTGTCACACTTGCATTGAAAGGAAGAACAACTGGAATTTGTGTTCCAACCACATCTTCTATAATAAAGTTCTTTTTCATAAGTTGTCCCTGAATCACATCCAGTCCCGATCACAAAGTTAACATGACACAATAAGTAATATTTCTCATGATTAAAACTGTAGAAAAGACTCTAGAAGGTTTACCTGATTTGATGGAGCAATTTGGTATGATTATGTGTTAATCCCATAACTTGGCATATAAGACTGATTACTAGTACCACTACTACCAGCTTGTTGCTTCTATATCACAGACAAACAAAAAAATTTCAAGTATTCTTTATTTTAATATCATGTGTTCAAAGTTAGAGTGTAAAGTTGTGAAATTTAACCATTAAATTTGTGTTGTAAGAGTGGACATATATGCATTCAACAAAGTGATTTGTGATCTGATTAAAATTAATCACAGGTCTGCAAGATCAACAGAAATCATAAACACAAAGGTAATTTAGTTGAATGATCAAATTATTAGAGAAAGAAAGGGGGTTGAAGATGGAAATTATACTTGATACCAAAGACCACTAACTGCTTTTTCCCTTGAAAGCCCTTCAGTTGACCATGAACTCGAACATACATTCCCTCACTAGATTTTCAGAAATAAAAGAAGAGAATGTCAGAGTTGTGCTCTCTCTAACAGCATATTCACCATCCGATGACCAAACAATCTCCAATGCAAACCCAAAGGACCGGTTTCTCCATGCCAACACCCAAAATCAATAGAATCCCCAAATTAGATTCAAACCCTAACAAAGTTTGAATTAATGAAGAGAAAAGTTAAATTAAAAACAGAGGGAAACAAAAACATAAGAAACTAACCCACTGGAATTGATGAGATCTCGCCAATTTGGGGAAGAAACTTTATGAGGATCATAGAAGCGAAGAATAAAGAAAGGGCGAAGATAGAAGGAGACAACGAGCTAAGGCGGTATACGACAACAACGGGCTTCATCATCTTCTTCCACCTCTCGACAGTGTGTGATTCGTGGCGATGACATGACTGTCTTTCAACGGAAGTTTTGGCGTCCGATTGACACAGCTGAGCTTCAAGATCGACTTCTCGTGATTTGCAAGAGCCATCGCTCGAGTCTGATTAAGCTTCGATGTGCCTCGATTACATTCACAACTCTACAGGATTTAACGGAAGAAGACGAGTGAGGAAGGAAGGAAGGAGCGTTGATAACTAGGGCAAGGCGGCAGTCAATGTCGGGAGGGCCGGGGGAAGGAATGAGCATCAATAATTAGGGAAGAGGGAAACAAAAGTGGAGGATAAAAAAGAAGGCGGGGTTTTTAATTTTTTAGGATTTCATTTCCCCCGCTATCAAATTAAGGATGAACGCGCGTTCTATTAAATTTGTAAAGCGACAACTTTAGACGACACACATTTTATTATAGGTGCCCTCCGTGTTTTTTTTTGTTTAGACACTAATTTTAGGGCACGCAAAAACGTGTATCCTAAATCCTTTAAATTTTGGAAGAGATAACATTATATTTTGGACACACACATTTGTGTATCATTAATCACCGAGTGTCATGTTTTGTGCTTCGTAAAAGACTGTTTTTCTAGTAGTGCTTCCCTCAATGCAAGAGTTATGATCCCTTTGTTTGTGTATTAAGTTAAGGTTTTAGCTTTTGGACCTTTTCTAGCCATGGAACGTCATAAAGGTGGAAACTTTACTAGTCAAGACAGTTTTTTAGGGCTATATCCAAGTTTGGATGGAGAGTCCTTGAGAATTAAGCACTTAATGAGGAGAGTATAGTACAAAGGGTATGTTGTGTGTACTGAGTTAGAGTCCCGTGTTTTTGGATAAGTCTCGACTATGCTCAGTGTAGAGACTATGTACGATGGGCATACTCAGTTAGTTTGACCTTATTTGACTTTTTGTCATTTTGACTTTGATCTCTGACAAAGAGTTTGACCAAGTTTGACTTAGGGGGCATTTTCACGTACATAACGAAGGCTTGATCGTGCACATCCTTTATTTTTTAAGAAATTTATTTTTTTGGATAATCTGATTTGTGACTTTGACACTTTGGAAACTATGTTTTGTAAACAATTATGTTTTTGGTTGTTTTTGAAAAATGAGAATTTCACCTTGATTTTTGAGATGTTACATCTAATTTCATTTATCTATTTGTTTTTCTATTAAATATTTCTAATTTATTGTGTGTGTCTACATATATATATATATATATATATATATATATATATATATATATATATATATATGCTAGTGAGTTTTTAAGGGCCATGTTGAGCACGACCCTTGAATGATAATTTTGGAAATTTAAAAAGTAACATGCGACATATTGGAAGTATAATGTATTATTAAGACAAATAAGAGTAAAATGCCATTATCGGGAAGATGATAAAACGTAGAACACTTTATGATAAAAAAAAATTAGAACTACAACTCTACAACTTACATAAATGAAAATAGATTGGTATAATACACCAACAAAATAAAACTACGTTGCTATTTTCTGTAACTAGCTATTATATATTGCATAAAGCAAGTAAGTAGTACACTAAGGAAAGAAAATAACCTGTAGACATGGTATGATTGAAAGTGTACATATGCAATAAATTAAAATACATCGAAACATACTTGGATATCCAGAGAATATTTTAAAAAAATGATTATAAAAAGGGACACAAATAGAATTATGTTAAAAAATCAGGTTAACTGACACAGGGGTACCTGTTTCAAGCTCACTATCGGGCCTTCTGTGACATCCATATAGGGTAAACCAAATTACCTATTGTACTTAACATTTCTATCTGCATAGAGGGATATGCATTTCATTCTTTAGGCTATGTTTCAATTCTAGTTTATACATAAGCAGATGTTTCTAAGGCTAAGAGAACATACCTAGAGATTAATAATTCGACCATGGTAAAAGGGGAGGTCCAATACATCAAATATTCCAGTTTTAATGAACTCAAAATCACCATAGTTGCAAAATTTTGGAATATGTGGTGCTATTTTGAGGGCATAAGAGGTAAGGAAACATCAAGTAGCATTCAAATAACAAGAATAAAATGATAATGCGTGTTTTAGTTATTTAAGCTTTTACTTTTTAAATTTTAAATTACAATGTCTATATCCAATTACAAAAAATTTAGAATAGATCAAGTAAAAGGTAAACAGGGAAAAATTGGTTTTAAGTGGTTAAAGGTATATTTAATCTTCCTTACCTGGGTTGGAACCAGAAGCTGCGCAAAAGAAAGAAGAATCGTGTGAAACCTGATGGATGCAGTTGGAATTTACACCATGTTCCCGAGTTCAACTTAACGAGAGAAAGGAAAGGAAATGGACGGAACTGAGAAGAAAGTAAAAGAAATTAGTGTTCCTGAGTTTCGTTAAAGGAAGGAAGTGGAGGGAAGTGGAAGGAAATAAAAGGATCATTTTCACTCTTAACTTTCCTTCTAATTTGGAAGGATTTGGAGACAAAGAACAAAAATTTTAATTTTCTTTTCACTTCTCTCCAACTCAGGAACACAAAAAAAAAATCTTTTCCTTTGCTTTCCATTCTTTTCTTTCCTTACATTCTTTCTCTTCTTTGTTAAAACTCAAGAACTAGGCGTGAGGCATATGAACCTATCAGACAACTTCTTTATTTCCAACTTTTTCCTATGGTAAAAAAACGGAGCTCAATCAACAAAAAATTGAAATATGAGGAGAAGCAGGTGGCGTTTGAGGGCGATGTAATTGTAACATTCACTGGAATTTAATATCACAAAATACACAAATCAAAAGAAACTATTTTTATTAATCAAAGATAATAACAACCACAATTATAGAAAGCCTAATATCTAGTTGGTTAATTTAAATATTCATAATCATCATAAACCCATCAAGTATACAAAGTGGTGAATGTAAAGTAAAGTACAATAGAAAAGAAACTCGCACCTTGTGTCTATGAATACGATTCTTCTAATTCAACAACAAATTGTATAGTGATAAAGGGCTTGTTGCAATCATTCAATGACAATATAATGAACTTGGTCTAATGTAAAGTAAAATTCTATTCCTTCTTGCATTCGAAGCAAATTCATAGGAGCTTGTTTTCTCTTGTCAATCTCTCTTGATAATGAAGGTATCTGGATTATTTCAAGACTTTATTAATGGAGGTGGCCTGCTCCAGTGAAATCAAAAGGGCCAGTTAGGAAACAATAGAAAGAAAAATAAAATAAAATTACAAGCACACAATAAAAGGATTACATATAAAAATCAACATTTGGTGTGAAGGATTGCATATAAAAATAAGTTGAAGTTTAACCATCAATGAACTGAGACAATTGAGGGAAGTTATGAAATGTTCATTAACAGTTTAGATGTAGAATTGAACCAAACAGTTGGTATGCATACAACAACAACAACAACAACAAAAGCATGGAGGTAAATGATCTGATACATTCTATACTATTTTATAAGAATAACTTAAATGTTTGTACATGTTTATATTTGTGTTTACTTTGTAGTTCAACCCACCAATCCCTGTGAAAGGTAAAAAAGCATAAATAGAATTATATAAGAAAAAGATCAGGAGAAAGGGGGATTTGCAGGATCCTATTGAGAGCAAATGGTGGAAAAATCAGATTACAATATTAAAAGTATTGAATCAAGTCCCATTGGTACTTGCGAAAATACATGGGGCATATATTCACTCATTCTAAAGAAAATAATGAGAAGAAGTGATTGTAAGATATAGAATAGATCGCACGTACTGCCTAAGAGAGCGATGATGGTCCAAATGAATCGTTGCCTCTAGTGGGAAAGAAGAAGAGAAGGAGACAGTTTGTGTCTAATTAAAAGACCTAATTTAACGAATGCGTATGGATTTGTCGATAGGTAAATTGAACTTTTTGTAATAAAGAGAGAGGATCATAGAAAAAATGGATATTACCTGGTATATAAGGACACAGTGAATCGAGTCAAGAAGTGGCAGTGCTAATCGAAGGGCATTTGGAAACCACATGTTCGATTAGATGTTGACTCAGGCAACAATAAGAAGGATCAGTGACAAGCAACTTAAGGGGAGGGGGGAACGCCACCGGGACAAGAAAATGATGGGTTTTACACAAAAGAACATTCCTATGTGCTCATACAAAAACCTAAAGCTTGGATCTGGGCTTCTCTATTGTACATGCAATTCATCCAATACTTGAAACCCTAATCTAGCATACATTGAAATCGAAAAGTACAATAAACTACTTTAGATGATACCTTTCAATGGTTTTAAGAATCCTGTGATCTTCAAGAAGCTTAGTGTCACAAGTATAACACCTCTAATGGCTCACAAACACCACAAGCAAAAGAATGATGTAGAGGAGAGAGGATGAGAGGCGAAAATCAGCTCCAAGCTTCCAAGGGATCAAGTGGCCGATTTTGCTAGCCATATGGGTCCTTATATACTTAAGCTTCTAGGGTTTCAATCAAAAACCTAATTGGATGACTTAGGCCCTAAGTAACTTGAGAACCTTCCGGAATAAGGCCCCTATGGCCGAAATTAAGATGGACTCATCCTTAATTTCATTTAGGCCTTGATCCATAAGGATTCTTAGTCCAAAATCAACTATCACACAATTGACAGTTCTAGTCCCCTTTATTTAATTAATGTCTTTTAGCCACAAAATTAATTCTTAATTAATTATTGTCTAATATTAATTAAACTATTTGATTTCTCTTTTAATATATTATTCATATAATATATTAATAAACCATAATAACCTCTCTCTTCATAAATCATCCTATCAAGTTGCTTTGGTGAAGGCAACCCAAAAGGACCATGCACAACCGGGTCAAGTACATACCAAATATAGTTATGGGCTTAGACACCAATTCGACAGTCTCCCAACTGGATAAGTCTAGTAACTATAGTGTATGTACAAACTGATTAGCAATCGTAGCTCTCAAAGACGCTGTCGAACTCTGATCTTATCAGTAACCTGTCCTTTAGATAAGGGATCGTGTAGTCCTCCGTTCTAGACATTGTGCAGACAATTACATGGAACATAGTCATACTTATTGTCCATCAGTTTGTTTCTCGATCTCTGATTCGTCTGACATAGAACTTAATTGAACACATCAATTCAGTCCTGACCGGGCCCGACACATAAGTCAAACTAAATCATCGAGGGCCCCAGATATCACTTTTACCCTCTTACGATAAAAGGAACAGATAAACTTCGACTTATATGCATTTACCATTCACTCATCAAATCATGCATAACAATGCGTTTTAGAACATCAAGTTACTGATGCGTTTACGCATTATCAATGCACAACCAACTTGCAAACAATAAACCGTATATCTAGGTTTTAAGACCATATGATATTATCGTCTTGCGATCACTCCTGATAAATTCCATGAAGTGATGCCAGCAAGCGCGGGTTTAATCCAATGCTAAAATCATATTAATAAGCACTCAGGAACGTTGCAGCAAACCTTTTCTATGTCTAATACACTTTAGACAATCTACAAACCAATTCATGACAAATTTCTTTCATACCTACTCCCAAAGTATGAGCGACTTTGGAACGTTCGAATAATCTTATTATTCAGGAAATCAAAACATGCAAAGTGAAACAATAGGTAAACAATCAACATAAGACAGTAACTTTACTTATAAATGACACTCCTTTATTTAATCATCAAATGTCAATTAAATTTATCTATTACACGTTTCGAAACTATCTAATCAAAACTAATATCGTCCTTCAGCCCGATGCTCCTAGCGTGCTGCAAGTGCTTGAACCTACTCAGTCCCTTCGTGAGGGGATCTGCTGGGTTATCCTTCGATGATACCCTCTTTACTATGAGGAGTCCCTCTTCCACTCGATGTTAAATAAAATGATATTTCCTGTCGATATGTCGAGATCTGCCGTGATCCCTCAGTTCCTTGGTCAAGGAAACCGCTCCTTCATTATCACAGAAAATTTCCGTGGGCTCCTTGATGGTTGGCACAACTCCAAGGTCTCCGATGAATTTCTTCAACCATATTGCCTCCTTGGACGCTTTGCTCACCTCTATCTACTTTGATTCGCACGTTGAATCAACTACAGTCTCCTGCTTGGAACTTTTCCAAGTTACTGCTCCTCCATTTAGGGTAAAGACCCAGCCCGAATGCGAACGGTAGTTGTCCCTGCTGGTCTGAAAACTGGCATCTCTATACCCTCGCACCCTTAAGTCATCACTCCCATCGAGGACTAGAAACCATTCTTTGGTCCTCCGAAGGTACTTAAGAATATTCTTGACTGCGGTCCAATGTGTTTTGCCATGGTTCCCTTGATATCTGCTGACCATGCTCAAAGAGAAGGCCATATCAGGGCTAGTACAAGTAATAACATACATGATCGAGCTACGGATTAGCTACGAACTTTTCTTATTTTCGGTTTTTCGGGCACCAAACTTCGTTTTTTTCGCATTGTTTTTCTCACACATCTATTTTACATGATTATCTATATTTTCACCAACTTATAGATATTAATATTGTTCATAAATTCGTGGGCACATTCGAGATCAATTACTCGTTTTCACGATGACTACGGTGGTGGTGGTGGTGATGGTGGTGGTGGTGATGATGATTATGATGATGATGATGATGATGATGATGAATGATGGTGATGCTTATTGTGTTAGTGCTGGTGATGGTGATGATGATGACGGTGATGATGATGATGATGATGATGTATACGTGTTTGTGAGATGTATGTGAACGTATTAATAAGCATTATAATGTTAAACCATTAAACGAATATTAGCTACGAATTTTTTTTTTTTACTTTGGATTTTCCGGCGACCAAAGGTCTTTTTTTCTTCGTTTTTTTCACACTTTTATTAGTTGTTCGTATCTTAAATATGTAAGAAAATTTATCAAAAAAAAAATTAAGACCCGGATAATAATAATAATAATAATAATAATAATAATAATAATAATAATAATAATAATAATAATAATAATGGAAATAAAAATAATAATAATAACTATAATAATAATAGAAATAATAATAATAATAATAATAATAATAATAATAATAATAATAATAATAATAATAATAATAATAATAACAACCAAATTGGGATTGGTCAAAAGCTATTGTAGACGAATAAAGTATGGATATGGCATTCCCGGCCAGTTGGTAGTCTCCTTGGTTGTATCTATAATAGACGAGAGTTCGAGTCCCATCACCCTTTTTTTTGGGATTTTCGATTTTAGGGTTTCACAATACTTTTGTCTGCCTCCATTTAGCGGGATCCATCGACGAAATTTTTTATTCTCCCGCTTCTCTCAGTCTCCCTCCCTGATTCGTTTTCTCTCTTCTCTCTCACTGTTTCCTACTCGCACCTCACACTTACACCCCCTCTCGTCTTCGTTTTCATCGGAGCTTACTCCGTCGGAGTTCCATCTTACCATCGCTGCTGGCATTGTTGTACATAGAGATCGTTTTTAGCCCCGGTCATCTCTCGTCGCCATCACCAAATCCGTATATCTTCATCACCGATTCATCGTCGTGCTTTTTAGCTCCGGTCATCTACTTGCCGTCGCCGTCATCGGCTTGCCATCGCCATCTTCTGCTTGCCATCGCCATTATCATCATTATCTCAAGTAAGCCTTTTTTGGTTTAATTCCACTTAGGTTTTCGTTTTGGGTTAGGATTGATTTCGATTTAGACTTTGTTTTGATTTTGGGTATGTTATGATTTTGGGTTCAGTTTGATAATATAATTCAAGTAAGCTTTTGTTGTGTGTTTTTAGGTACTGAAAGGGACCTTTAAAAATTATGTTGTAATGGAATTATCAATCTTATTGATAAGATGTCTATTGTTTATGTTACATGTTTGAGTAGTTAATTTTTATAGTTATAAACCATTAATCGGTCTTTTTTATGTCAGTTTTTTGAGATGCGATTTGCGAAGACATGAAGCCATCAGAGCCTTGGATATAATATAAAAGAGCTGGTCAACAGGTCCCCTCTTGATTCATAAATTTCTTTGCAAGCTAGTATAGGGTAGTATTTGGTATGATTGAGTTAAGGAGAGAATTTAACATGAATGAGAAATTTTAAAGATTGACTTTTGATTTGTGGTTTTAGTTAAGTAATTAGTACTTTGGAAAAATGTACCACATTGTAGCAATGTACTTTCAGTAATTTTAATAGTAAAACACATAGTTGCATTGCGTGGGGTCCAGAACCTAGGTCAAATCAAAAGCCAAAGGACCCAAAACATCCTTGGGAGGTATAATATTGCATTCTTTTATGCCACTGTTGTACATGACGTCTTTTTAAGAGAATCTCTACACTAAAACATACTTATTTATTGTAGTGCACTGTGTCTTGTGTTGTAGGTGGTTACAATTCTTCATTATCGAAACAGAAGGAAAATGAAGGGTTGGATATTAAAAGTTAAGTATATTGTTGTAAGTATTATAAAAAAAAATGCATTGTTATAATAAACTAAAGTACATTGCTATTATTGTTTAAGTATTGAATTGTGTTACAATTTTTTTAGGTTGATAGGTTGCGTGCACAAGTTTCTACCATGGAACAACAACAAATGAAAAAACAAATGGAAATGGTTATGTGGATGATGAATCTGTCTGGAAATCAACCCCGTGCTACCCCTGATAATCCACCTAAGGACAATTGATAAGTATTTTGGAACAATTGAATTTGTAAACACTTGATATTGTTTGTTTGTTTTGTTAGTGCTTACTTTTGTATTGTATTTTGGACAATGGAATTAAATGTGTCAAATTGGTATTAGGGACGTTTTTTGGTGTATTTTATATGGTTTTTGGGACAAATCTGAATTGAATGTGGTATTTGACAAAAAATTGGAAAATTTTAAATTATTTTTTTTAAAAATAAAAACGAAGTTAGCTACGGATCCCCGTAGCTATATACTTCTGTAGCTATTTAACTTCGTACCTATTCTGTAGCTATTCAATTCTGTAGCTATTCTGTAGGAAATCTATAGCTATTTATTTCCGTAGTTATTCCATAGCTATGGTAGCTACAAAAAATTCCATAGCTATTCTATATCTATAATTTAGCCATAGTCTATTATGCTACAGACATTTTTCCATAGCAATTCCGTAGCTATGCACTTATAGGTACGGAATAGCTACGGATTATACTGTAGCTATTGTATCAGTTTTCTAGTAGTGACTTGAGATTTCTTGGGTTGTGTATAATCCATCCTTGAAATCCCTCCACTCATATTTGATCAATTAACATGTAAGCTTGGTAGGAGTTTAGCTTATAGTTGTAGTTTGGCATAGAAATTGTTGCTCCAAAACCTTGGTTGGAGCTTCACTTAATTGGGTCTTTGCAATCCTATATGAAAGTCCTAGTTAAATTTATAAATTCTGGAAGTATGCTCATTTTGGTGTATTTACAAATGTCTCTTAGTGTATATGCAAAGGTGAGTGTCAAAGTGGTATGAAAGAGCTTAGAAGATATGCAAACCGGGTAGACAGCAATCTGACCCGTTCTTGAAAGTTCTTCTATGGAAAATTAGACCAGAATTGGACAATGCTCAACAGATAATGAATTTTAGGAAATTTAATATAGTTTTTAGAAAATCCAATGTCAGATCATTTGGATCTGTCTAACTTGAGTTATATTCAAAACAATGAGTGGGGGTCAAGCTGAGAAATTGTAGGGAAATACCTATTCTACCCCTGTTATATAAAAGAATCTAGAAAAATCACGAGGAGTTGGATTAATGATCCGTAAATTCTAAATGTTTTCATTTTGAGTCTAGTTTGTCCATGAATTTTTCCAGGACCTGTTGTTGTTTCTAACTTAGGTGACAATTGTCTTTTTCACAAGCTGGTCAGAATTTAGTTGTATTGATAGGCAGTTTTGTAAAAATCATATAAAATTGTAGAAAAATCGTTTGGACCTTCAAAAATACATTATGAAAAGCTAAAAGTATGAGCTTATGAAATATGAAATAAAAATGGAAGTTATATAGGTTTAAAGTGATCTAAAACAGCTCTAAACAGGTGGTTGTTTGGGTCCAAAACTAGGAATTTTACTTACTAGTTGATTTTTGTGTTTGGGTTATAAATTTGTCATCTTTGGTACTGTAGAACTCCATTAACCTTGTTATTTGAAATTTAATAAGGCCACGTGTGACACTTCAACCAATACAAGACTTGAAGTGTGAGTTGGTCACATCTTTAGTAAAGGTGAGTCAACTTGTGGTTTTAAAAGTACATTGTTAGGAGTATCCCATATCTTAGATGGATTGGGATGAAACTAGTTATCTAGGATGCATGTGCCCTTTTTTGATAATTGAACGTTATGCCATTATTGTTGAAATGTTTTCTGTGTAATGATATCTAGGGTGTTGCATGCTAGACTCTTCTTTGTTTGGTGTGAGATGTGAGTTAGGGTCACGCTAGATCGAGTGAAGTGTATGAACATTATGTCATGTGAGCATGTTAATTCTTGTTTGAAAATATTTGTTTAAAATGTTTTAGGAAAAGAATGCTAGTGTTGTATCAAATTAATAGATATGTTGTGTATGAAAGTGGTGTGAGGTGTAAAATGTAATAACTTCATAAAATTACATGTTTGCATGAAAATAACCCTTAAAGAGGTAATATGTTAATAAAAGAAAATTCATAATATTACATGATTACTTGAGAGGGTAAAAGTGTAACTATTTATTTAATTAATTATTAGTAAATTAAAAGGGGAACACACTAGTCGGGCGAAGGGTAGTAACCTAGTTATAGTTATATACCAAATCCGGATATTATGATGGCCTAGTGGGTTGAAAGATACCTATGGGATAAAGAGCTTAAGCCAAATTTGACGCCAACTGGATTTTTTAGACAACCACTCGACACATGGTATTGGTACACCTTGGTATACTGGGACTGGAGTGATGTTGGTCAAGCGGTGGGACGAGTGCAAACATCACGTGGGATTTGGGAGGTTTATTTGTTGGAACTGGCACCGCTCGTACCAGTCCTTAACGACAACGCATGTACATGTATGTGCACATTCGGAGTAGCAAACGCAACGCACCAGGAGCAATGATTACGGGTGAGATTCGCGCCTCACTTAGTGCATTGGGTCGTTCCGGTCACGTTAGTAGTGAACGGGGTCATGCTTTTGGGTTTTTGCGGTGAATAAATAGAACCTAACTAAGAGGTAATACTTTAATAATTATAGCGGTGAGCAGTGAGTAATTATTATTGTAAAGCGGAGAAACAAAATATTATATGTCACACCCCCAAACCAGAACGGCGGAAACGTTCGGGGGCGGAGGACGTCATATTCAGTATCATAACAGTTCATAGAAAGGAAAGTACACACCACCATATATATTAAGGTTTCCAAAATGTTTACATAATTGTATTTGTTACATGTTCAAAAGATAAATACATAAACATCTATCAAAAGAAGTAATTAACGTCAGCACGTTTAATCCCCAAAAGTTGAATTCCAAACCTGCTTAGCGGTTCCCTGAGAATACAAGTTATTTCAAAGAGAAAGTGTCAACAATTAAGTTGGTGAGTTCATAAGTAGTGTTTTGAGAAATGTACGCCATTCGAAAGTTCGTGTATGTTTTCCAGAAAACGCGGCATTTTCAAATGAAAAGAGTTATGATTCGTTGTGTTGAAAATGAATGTATTAGATCCAGAAAATCCCATATTTTTCCCTAATAGTTGAGATATGATTTGTTGTGTTTTCCAAGAAAACCCCTTATTTTCTTATAAAAGTATGAAATGCATATGAATGTTCGTGTTATAAGTTGTAAACAATTGCACCAGGAAAATCCCTTATTTTCCTATTAGTTGTTTCTTCTAGATGCGGGAAAAACCCTTATTTTCCTAAAGTAAATGGCAGTCTCTAAGACCGAAAATCGCAAGCAACCGACGTGCTTAAAAGGTGTGGCATAGTTTTATATAATAAAGCTATACGAAGATCGCACTTGTTAGATGAAGAATAGTTTTAGTAACTACTTGTTCATAAAAGCATAATACCATAATAATTGTATATCCGATGAGTTTTATAACCATAATGAACATAATATGCCTGTAGCGACGTTCTTCAGGCGTCGTAGCGTTATGACAAACTGTCACCCCAAAGGACGGACTGTAGCTAATAGTCAGGGTGCGAGATCATGACTTCCCGTATAGATCTATACACATTTGACACGTTCTCCGAACGGGAGACTCTGGTTATAGACAGGACTTGAAGCGGTACCTTTTAGCAAAAAGGTATGATTTGAAGATGTACACGTCTCACGGATTCTCAACTAAGTCTGTATTAAAGTAGTAGTTTTGTATGCAAAGTTTATCCTTTTTCACAATGTTTGACAAAGCATAAATCATAAGTTCTTTGAATGCATAAAATGATTTAGTAAAGAATATTACCCTTGATATGATGTATTTGTATGTAAACGTATAATTAAAACATTATTTCTATTTATCAAAACATATTGTATCCCAAGAGGGTAAAGCTGTGTTGTGAGGTGTTTTGCATGATGATGACTTCATAAGATAGTTAAAACAACAGTATGAAAAGTATAGCAAAAGATCGATGTTTCACACGATTTTAGTCGTGTGTTTACTTGTATTCCCCCCCTTAAAAGCATTTAAAAAAAGCATTTAAAGTGTGGTTGTAGGGGTATGAACTCACTTGATTGATTGAAGAAAGCGTGACGAAAACCGAGCAGAACTTCTACTCGAGAAAGCGGATATCTCGAGATTCTCGTAAAATCTCGGGAGTGTAAAACTTTCTTCCCACCTTGGATATGAAAACCGGGCCTTTGGTATGACTCCGAGGGTTGAAACGCAGAGCTTCGGCGCGAGAAAGGAAGGAAATTAGCAAATTTGGCCGGCACCCTCGCACCCTTTATATAGGGGCTGGAGGACCTCGGTACGCGGGGCGTACGAGACGTCACGGATGACCGCATCCTCGGTTGAAGCATCGGAGCGACGTGGACGAACCGGAGCCTAGCATCCGAGTACGCTGGGCGTACGAGGGTACGCGGGGCGTACGAAGGATCGGACCGCTGACTCACTCTTCGGATAATACCGGGTTTTAATTTAATTTATATTTTTATTATTTAGCAAACTTCGAAAATTCATATCTTCGTCATACGAACTCTGTTTTCGATGTTCTTTATATCCACGCGAAGGCGAGACTACAATCTACAACTTTCGTTTAGATTCCGTCGGCAAATTCCGAAATTATTTTTTTTATTATTTATTTTTTAAAGGTCGAGGTAAGAAAATTCGTTAAAAATTTATAACTTTTTCATACGATGTCCGTTTTGGGCGTTCTTTTTATGTGCGTTTGCAGTTTAACGATATCTATGACTGTCATTTAGACACCTAAGGTCAAAAAGTATTTTATTGAAACTTTACGTTTTTACGTAACTTCGTATTGCCGGTTTTTGTCGGAAAACTTAGAATGGTCATAACTTCTTCGTTATAACTCGGATTTTAGTGTTCTTTATATGCTTGAAAACCTTAAGACGATATCTATTACATAGCGTACTCCAAACAGAGCCTTTGAATACTTCATTTTTCGATGATATTCTAATTACTTTTTCAAAGAGGTTACAAGACTCGATTTTCATTGACCTGAAATAACGGGTTGTTACATTATATAATAATATTCAAACGGTGAATTGATAAGATTAAATTAGTTACAACGACGTTGAGGAGAGTAACTAATAAAACAAGCTGTAACTGAAAAATAAAAATAAATTGAGCTAAACCTATGTTTGTTATGTGGTGTTATGTTGTATGTCTTGCTAATGAGTCGTTGACTATGTGTGGATGTTTGTGTGAATCTATCTATGATATGTATGTTCTCTTAACACTGTACTATATTGACTCACTTAGCTTATGCTAACACTTGTTCTTTGCTTGTTGGTATTTGTGCATTGGGACAAGTAGCTTGACATGATGACTTGGTGAGGATGGAAACCATTAGGTAGTTTTATTTAGTATCTATAGTTATGATACCATCTGGACATGTTGGGTTTTCATCATCATGTTTTGTGGACTTTAATTTTGATGGGTTTGTTTTGACATGAAAGTAACGTTAGTGATGTTTTTCAAAAAAAAATATCTTAAAAAAGTCTTCTGCAATGTATTCTGTTAAATGAATGTTTTAAAAATAAAAAAAATTTAGGTGAAAAATCACGATGTTATAGGGTGTCTGTACATGATAACTGATGCACAATACCATCAGATGCCAATAACTATCTAAAACCATTGGAGGCAAATTTCCCTCCCAAATCACATCAAAACATTTTATGACAACAGAGTGTTGAGTCTTGACAGGGACTTTGAAGTCACTATATATGGTGAAAAGGTCAGACATGTACTTCATAAAATAAACCCACGTATAACGAGTGTAATCATCAATGAATGAAACATAATAGTTTGATCTCGATTTAGAGATGACCAACGATGGGCCCCAGACATCAGAATGCACAATATCAAAGGGAGCAACAAAATGAGTGATAAGTTTTTAAACGGTAAAGCATAACATTTTCCCAGTTTGCAACCACAACAATCATAAATATCATCAGTTTGTAAAGAACCTAACACACCAGTGGAAACCAAAAATTGTAAATATGACACCAACAAATGTCCCAAATGAGAATGCAAAATATAAAAATCAGACGATGAAGGACTTAAACGAAAAGACAAAAAATCAACACTTGAGGCAACAACATCAACAACATGTAGTTGCTCTAAAACATAAGGCTCCCCACATCTATTGCCTATCCCAATCACCCTGCAAGACCGAATGCAGGGGCAAAGTCAGGAGGGGGGATGCCGGATGCACAACCCCCTCCAATCTCTTTTAACATATCAATTATAATATAGATATATATTATGTCCTTAAGTAATCAGTTAGCCCACACTTATTACAGTCCCTCCCTATCATTTCTAAATGTTCAATTGTTATATTATTATATAAAAGAAGAAAGTGGGCTATGACAATTATGACAAAAATTGAGGATTGTATTAAAAAAATATTACCACCTTATAACCTCCGTTATTTTAGGTTCATATACGATTACTAATTCGTGTCTTATAATTGTCAATTAACTCATATATTTGATAGGTATTTTTATTTTATTTTTAATAAACGAGGTTTCAGTTAAAAAATTATTTATGATTATTCTGCTACATGATTTCAGTTCACTAGTTAATAAGAAAATAAATTTTAATTTTATTACATATTTTATTTTATATAACTTATAATTAATAATTTAATTATGGTTGATAATTTGATATTTTATAATCGTAGGCTAAGTTATGAACAAAATACATCACGTAGTAATAGTATTAGGGAAATGTTTATAATACATATTTACAACCTAAAGGAATAGTATATATATATATATATAGTATATATAAAAGAACCAATTAATTTTGAACCTACAAAAATAATATGTCAAATTCTTGATTCCAGAGAAACGATCTCCAATTTTAAGTTATTGATGTTGTTCTCATTTATATGATTTTTCTTTATCAATTTCATTTCAATTTTATAGACTCTCTTATATTATTCATATATAAAAAAATATTTTTATATTTGTATAATCGTAAGCCCCCGTTATCTTGTAATCCTGGCTCCGCCCCTGACCGAATGTCCTGTACAAATAGAACAAAATAGAAAAGAATATCCAACAACCAGACTTACACAACCGACTGAGCGACGCAAGATTCAAGGCAAGTGTGGGAATATAATATACATTTGTTAAAGATATATAAGGAGTGGCAATAGAACCAAAACCATCTACCGACATAGGTGTAGCATTAATAGACATAACAAAGACAGGTGAACGAGGTGAGAACAAAGCAAAGGATGAAAAATATGGCGACGTTTGATGAGATGCACCAAAATCCAATATCTACAAGGATGAAGGAATATCTGAAGTGTTGTATGAAGACAAACATGAATGAGACATGAAAGCTAATATGATAGTTGGATTGGAAGCAATGAACTGTCTGAACTGCTCAACAATATGGGGATCCAAGGCTGATCGTGCTGTAAAATTTGTCTCAGTCTCAACTAAATGTGCAACAACAATGTAATGTGGTGGCCTAAAAGGTAGAAATGAGGGACGTGACTGAGACTATCCAGAAGATCTATTCTGCTGTGAAGGCTGATACGGTACATGTGATCTAGTTTATTGTTGCTACAAATTTTCATTGCTTAACAACAAAGAAAAATTTTCCTTCCAATGGTTCTTCTTCTTACATAAATCACACTCATCAAATACAACTTTGGAACAATTCTGGTTTGAAGACTACGGTCGTTGTGGAATAGTAAAGATAGTAGGATTGGCTGTCTTAGGACCTTTGTCAGTATGGGACTTGATACAAGTTTCTTCAACAATCAACTCGTGAACAACCGAATCAACAATGGGAAGAGGTGTGCGATGCAAGATTGAACCATGCAAGCCTTTAAAATCTGAACGTAATGCCATCAATAACTGAACCAAACATTGGTCTTCCCTTCTATCAGTATAAGGCTTAAAAGCCTTCAACTCAGCAGGTTCTGTAAGAGCCAACCGATCCCACAAATTCGACATAGTTGTATAGAATTCCTAAACACTGAGATTTTTCTATTAGAGGGCTCGAAAATCAAACTCTAACTGGTATTGCTTTGCAAAATTAGACTAAGTATACAACCTATCCAAGTGATCCCAGACCTCCCTTGATGTGTTATAGTTCGTCAAATGAGTACTAATAGACTGGATAACATAATTATTAGGGATAATGTCATAAAAAGCCTTAATTTTGTAAAAAAAAAAAGTCAGTTTTACCCTCCGACAGGTTTTTGTGTCATTAATGCCGCATACTTGTCTCACCTTTTGCGTTTATGCCAAATACCCGGTTGCAAGAGGGTTTACCGGTTACCCCTCTACTTACCCCTCAACTTTTCCAACCGTTTGTTAACTAATGAAGAAATTAACCCCGTTTGGTAAACGTTAGACATAGAGCTCCACACCCTCTCTCCGAAGCGTCAACTCAATCGCAGTCAATCGTAGTCTACTGAGAAAAATCTTGGGCTTTTGGAAGGGAATCATCACGAAATTTGGGTATTTGAAGAGGATTAGGTCTACATTGTTGGTATCGTTGTTCTAGCAGGAAGATAGTTGGGTGATAGTCTCGTTGAGTTGTTGAACCAGTAAGTTTCTCAAATCCATGATTAAAGCAATTATCTAGTTAAAATTCTTCAATTTTGTTTGTAAAATCTTTTTGATTTTGCAGGTAACTGTAATGGCTTCATCGGATGACGTTTTCAAAGAACTATTTGCTAGTATATACGAGCCCTTCTCTGGACTAAATGAGATGGATTATGAGCTCCATGGTATTTATATGGATCACGAACCAGAGCATAAGTTCGTGACTGCGCTTGATAAATGTAGGGACGTCTTTCTCAATGTTCTACTTAGTGATGAAAACTTAAGGAATTCAAGCATGGCTGATGAAATCAGAGCACAAGTTTATCATGCTAATGAAGGGCAAAGTGATGAAGAAGGTGAACAAGAGGCGGTGAAGAATAAGTACAGAATTCATGATCCAAACACACCATGGGATAAGATGGAACCTAAGGTAGGTGATATGTTTGAGTCTCCTGCACAACTTAAGTTTTGTATTCAAAATTATGGGGTGTCAAATGGATATCAGATATACTTTGAAAAATGTGATAAAACTAGACTAGTTGCAAGATGTGGGAAGAGGACAGAGATGAATGATTGTCCTTTCAGATTGTATGTTGGATGGATGTACAATGAAAAATCATTTCAAGTTAAAAATTTGGTTGGAGAGCATCGTTGCAGTAGGAAGTTCAAATTTGGAAGTCTTGTTTCCCCTAAATGGATAGGTAGGCATTACATTACTGAAATTGCAAACACACCTAAGATGAAACTTAGGGACATGATTGCCGATATCAAACAAAGGTTGAGATGTGTAGTATCCATTGGGCAAGTCCGTAGGGCAAAAAAATGGGCCACTGAGTTGATTGAAGGAAAACTAACTGAACATTATGCTAGGGTATGGGATTATGCTGATGAATTATTAAGGTCCAACCCAGGTTCAACATGCAAAGTTAGTGTCACTGTCAATCCAGATGGGAAGAACTACTTCCACAGATTTTACATTGGTTTCAAAGCTTTAAGTGATGGATGGAAATTAGGGTGTAGAAGAGTAATTGGTTTGGATGGATGCTTCCTGAAAGGACAGGTGAAGGGTGAGTTGTTGACTGCCATTGGTAGAGATGCTAATAACCAGGTGTATCCTATAGCATGGGCTATTTTTGATGTTGAAAACAAGCCTAACTGGACTTGGTTTATTGAGCTTCTTAGAGATAGTGTAGACCTTCATGATGGCAGAGGATTGGTGGTGATATCTGACCAACATAAGGTCTGTTTTCAATACTCCATTTCATATAAATGTTAATACAATTTAAAAGGGATGCATATTGACTTGAATGTTCTTGTCTTGTAGGGATTGGTTGAAGTTGTAAAAGATATACTCCCAAATGTTGAGCACAGGCAATGTGCCAGGCATGTTTATGCCAATTTCAAGAAAGCATACACAGGGTTGGAGTTCAAGAAATTATTTTGGGCTACATCAATGAGTTGTGTAGAAAGTGACTTTATGAGGCACATGGAAACCATCAAGAAGTTGAGCCCATCTGCATATGAGTACTTGATGTCAAGACAACCAAAAACATGGTGTAGAGCTTACTTTGATAGGGGTTATGCGTGTGAAGCAGTTGAGAATGGAATCTCTGAGTGTTTCAACTCAATCATTGTTGATGCTAGGAAAAAACCCCTTATCACAATGCTTGAGGAGATCAGGATATATATAATGGACAGGTTTTCCCACATGATAGAGGAAAATGTTAAATGGAAATCAAATGTTTGTCCTGCTATACTTAGGAAAATGCAGTTGTTTGGGAAAAATATGAGGTATGCATAAAAGAAATTTAACATTTGTTGTTTCTTTTTATTATTCTTACTTACTATACCAACTTATGCAGGTTATGGGTTGTAGTTCATAGTCAAGGACATGTTTTTGAAGCTAGAAGAGGATGTGACAGCTATATGGTGGACTTGGACAGCAGGACTTGCAGTTGCAGATTATGGGATTTGTCTGGGATCCCATGTGTACATGCAAATGCAGCCATCAACTACATCAATCAAACACCAGATGTATATATTGATGGGTACTTTTCAAAGGAAAATTTTAAAAAGTCTTACTCCTATAATATAAAACCAGTGAATGGGAGTAATCTTTGGAGCCAAACTGGATTCATAAAGCCATTGCCTCCTTTGGCTAGGAGAATGCCAGGTAGGCCTACTACCAAAAGGAAGAGGCATGCTAGTGAGCAAGAGGGGAGGTTTTCATCAACAAGGGTATTTGTACCAAGAACAGTAAGATGTGGGAAATGCTTAGAGTATGGCCATAATCAAAAAAGTTGTAAGAATGAGAAAAAAACCAGTAGTACCCTTGCTACCAAAGAAAAGAGGCAGACCAAGGAAACATCCATTGTTAACTGAATATGATGAGTCATTAAGAGCTTCTCAATCCAGTCAGCCTCCAATGCAGAAAAACAAGTCAAAGAAAGAAGCATCAAGTTCCAAGGTTTTAAAAGCCTCAAGGTCCAAAAAAGAAGCAACTGAATTTGATGAATCATTAAGAGCTTCTAAATCCAGTCAGCCTCTAAAGAAGAAAAACAAGTCAAAGAAAGAAGCATCAAGTTCCAAGGTTTTAAAAGCATCAAGGTCCAAAAAGAGGCTACTTCACCTCATAAAGAAGATGTTTCTGCAACTCAAAAAGAAGTTGTTGATGGTATTCAGATTGGGGAAGGTGATGGAATTCAGAATGAGGATCATGGTGATAGTATTGAGCCTGGGGATCATGGTGATGATATTCAGATTGGGGAAGGTGGTGGTATTGAGACTGGGGGTCATGGTGATGATATTCAGATTGGGGAAGGTGGTGGTATTGAGACTGGGGGTCATGGTGATGATATTCAGACTGGGGATGTTAATGATGTTATTGTTGAAGATTGTCATATTGTTGAAGAAGTAGAAGTGGTTGATGTTGGAAAAGAAGATGTTTTGCTTCCAAGGGTTGGTTTAGATCTACACAAAGTGCTTGATGAGGTTGAGCAGGGGCTGGACGAAATATTAGGGGAGGGTAGTTTTCAACAACAATCAGAAACCTATGATGCTACTCAATCAGATTATGAGGGTAATGTTGAGTTTAATGATGGAAAAGCTGATGGTGTCCTTGTAGATAAGGTAAAACTGGATGCTGAACAGATTGCATCGATGTTGGAAGCAGGATATAGCATGGAAGAAATTGAAGGTATGGAAGGGGTAGAACTGGAACTGGATGACATGCTACCTGTTGAGCTGGTAAGAAATTACTTTTTTGTAAGTGTTTTTCATTATTTTTCTCCAATTTAATTTATTTATGTAATTATCAATATCAGGATATGGAAGATGTATTGGATCATCCTTCTGATAATGATGATGAGGCTGTTATTGATGATGTTGATGGTATTGTTGATGGTGGTGGTGAACAAGAAGAAGGAGGTGATGATGGTCACTTGGGTGATGATGAAGGTGAACAAGAAGAAAGAGGTGATGATGAAGGTCCTGATGATGTCCCTAGATTGACAAGGTTGAGAAAACCCTCTGAAAGGATCATTTTGCAGAAGTTGAAGAAGACGGTGCTTGACAAAAATGGAGGTGGTTCATCTGCTAGCAATCCAGTTAGGTTGGAGTAGTTGGTTAAGTGTTTTGGGGGTGTAGTGGGGAGCGTAAACACGGGCAGATGGAGCCCTTTTTGCTAAATATTATTGTCATTCCACCCACTAAATGCAGCATACATCCACTTGTTTTATGTTATAAACTTGGTTGCCTTTTTTGATAATTTATTTAGGTTTTTGGATACAATTGGATGGCTGCTACGTATTAGTGAGATGTAAAAAACCTTATGCAATTAATACACCCCCTTTTATTTGTGTTATGATGAATGTGTTATCCATTGTTGTCAATTTTTATTACCATTTTATGCATATTACTTTCCCATTTGTGTTATGGTGAACATGTTTACTATTATTGGCACATTTGATAACCATTTACGCATCTTACTTCCCATTTGTGTTATGGTGAACATATTTACCATTATTGGCACATTTGATTACCATTTTATGCATCTTACTTTGAATTTGTGTTCTGCTGAATGTGTAGTTACCATTGTCACAAAAGCATTCATAAAATAGATCATAGCCATACAAACATTAATACTATTGCACCATTCAAACTTTTACAGATTTAGTACATCTACCAATGTAATAAACTACACTACAAACTTGTTATCATTTCATCTAACTTACATCTTAATAACCACTACAACAAGACATACCAAAATACTCACTAGCAGCCCTACAATCAGTTTGAGCAACATCACAGATTCGATATCTTTATGTTGAAGGTTCAATTGCTTCTTAAAAGCCCTAAATTCGTCTTCTTCTTCATCAACCCATTTGAAATGACCACAACCACCATCTTCATCCTACAAAAAGAAGAATAAAATTACATAAAGAAGGGACAATAGTAGAGAGAGCATAATTAGGGCAAACATCACAACAATTACCTGGTAATTAGGGCAGCCACGAAACTTTCGTCCTGGGTTTTTTGGAGTGCGTGAAACATAAATAGGGCAAATATCACCACAGCTACATCGTATTATCTCCCGATTTTTCCTTCTTGATGTGCCACTCCAGCTTGAATTTGATTTCGACGTTGTCATTTGGTGTACAAATTTGATTTTGTTTTCGTGATGTTCTTCTTCAAAAACCCAGCTTCGTCGTTTGGTAAATGGGGTTAAGAAAAGGGGGGAAAAGTTGAGGAGTAAGTAGAGGGGTAACCGGTAAACCCTCTTGCAACCGGGTATTTGGCATAAACGCAAAAAGTGAGACAAGTATGCGGCATTAATGACACAAAAACCCGTCGGAGGGTAAAACCGACTTTTTTTTTACAAAATTAAGGTTTTTTATGACATTATCCCTAATTATTAATCCAAGTAATGATCTTGGAGTTATTAGTCTCATGTTAATCCAATAAGGTTGCATAATTCGCATCCTTTTCATATGTTGGTTTTTCTTGTCATCTTTAACAATCCCCTACATACTATTGCCTCACAAGAAATTCTTCATAACCTAAATCCAATAGGCAGAGTTCTAGCCATTGAGTTGGGTACTAACGGAGTGAAGAAAATTATCTTTCAGAACTATATTTCAAATAACGGTCAATAAAAAAAAACCAAAACCAACAACAAATACGACTAGTTACAACAACAATCAAGATCTCGAAATAAAAAAAAATCAAACAAATCATGCCACGAAGAAAATAGAAATGAAGGAGGAAATCATACCCAAAACCTCAAAAATTTCCAAAACGGGGCATGCTGCCCCCGTACCCCTAGTTCGATCCGCGCAATGTCGTGTCTGCTACAACTCGCCCCCAAAAACGAAAATACAAATGATCAACTGAACTCTAATACCATGTGAACTAACAAGTAAAAGACATAGAATGACTACGGTTTTGTATTAGTATCAAATGAGAAGTACAAATACAATGAAAGGAAAAGATATAATTTATATATTAGCTAATTAGGGATTCTTAGCCAATGGGCCAACATAATACCTAATACAAAATAAAGCCCAATATTTTTTAAGCTAACATGCATAATTTGAAAAAGTAGCAAGTCATTGGTTGTTTATTCATTTTTTTCGTTTTCTTTAGGCTGAGGGGAGTGGTGTTGGACTAACCAAGCTCCACTTAGGCCATCTTCATTTCTACTTCATTTTGTTGAAGTCCATGCCAAACAGAGGGACCGAAAGAAAGTAAAAGATAGGAGATTGCCGAATGAGAAGAAGAAATGAGGGGAAGAAGAAAATGAACTCGACACAATCCTATCGAGTTTGGTCACTGTACTTGGCATGCCGATTTGGTGGCCTGGGGTTCATCGAGTCCACGTCGGCAACTGCCGAGCCACACCGAATCGACTCCGCTTAGCCTTACTGAATTCCCGGTCGTAGGTAATTTTTATTTTCTCACATTTTCTTCCTAATTTGTAGAGAATCAAAAGGATGGAAAATGAATCTATTTTTTTTTTTTTTTTTTTTCATTTTCCTTGTTCTTACTGTTAAGCAAACAAGAGCAATGAAATTAATACTATTTTTCTAACACCCATCTTTTGATTCCAAATGAGTGTGGATTCTCTATACCAAACACCCATCTTTTGATTCCAAATGAGTGTCGGGAGGATGACACAAACTTTATTATAGGAATTTTGCTTCATTAAAAAGAATTTAGATTTAGTGAAGGCTTCCATGGAAATTTACGTGGGTGAAAACCCTAGAAAATTTATGCGATTGAAAAAGTCACCTAGATTTCAATGGTTGTTTGCTACATCCAAAAAAGGAAGAAAGATCGTATTTTGATGATACGCATGTTAGCTCTTGTGATTAATATAAGAAACCCTTTTCTTTACGGATATCTAGTAGCCCATTAAATTCAGCCTCCCCGAGACATCATATCGGGCTAGTTTGCAGATTGGACACTTGCAATAATAATACATCTAGTCATTCAGTTAACATTATTTCTAGTGCAGCCCACCTTATAGATCTCTCTCTAGATTTTTTTTTCAACATCTATAGATGGATTCTATCGAATCAAATAATGGAACGTATGGTTTTAGGCGTGAATCAAACCTTGTCTCTCATGAAATTATAGAGAACGTAGATTTCACAGTTAAGATACATGGGTGTTTATCTTTAACATATGTTACTAATATGACCCGTGTATTACACAGGTTTATTAAAAGGTCCAAAAGTAAAATGTGTGAGCAAAAAAAATACCATTCATGCAAGTTTTGATAACCACAAGGACCCTTTATGTAATTTAATCTTAATTAATTTATACTAATAAAATTAATTAATATGAATTCACAAATAGAAGGTATTGTCTACATTAATATAATTATACATTACTTAATATATTAATAGAAAGAGAAATTCACAAATAGAAAGTTAGTATGTACATTAATTAATATATTAATAAAATTAATTAATATGAGATGGTATTTAATAGGTGGAAGTTGATTAAAAATGGAAAATTCTATAAAAATGACAAGTGGATATTAAATAATTCAAAAAATCTAGAAAATGACAAGTGTCAAAATAAATAAAAATAGGACATGTGGCAAAATCATTCTTATTTATTAGGGTAGATTGGTCTCCAACTAAAGAATTCTCGATTGCTAGAGGGGTGAGGCAGGATGACCCATGTTAACTATATTTATATATCATTGCATCCACATGCCTAAATTAATAGTATGTTATGAGAGGCAAGAGACAAAGATATTTTTAAAGGCATTAATCTACCTCATAATGGGCACATAGTTTCTAAACTACTATTTATGTTATTTTTGTTAAGGAATGGTTGTTAACAATGCACTGTACATGGTGAAAATTATCAATTGCTTATTTATGGTATCGGCGCTCAAAGCTAACTTATATAAAAACATTTGTGAATTAATTAAAGAAGAAAATTTTACGTAACACGTAAACAAACAACAAGTTGCACCATTATTTATAAGAAGGTGTCAATTCTCATATAACCTTAGTCACCTAGTAAGCATGTATATGATGATAATGTCGTCTTGGCACCTGGTCATCGATAAGATCAAAGGTATACAGTGGCGAATCCAACATAAGTTGGAAGGTATACAATGACCGATCCAACCTAAAAGTTAAGTAAGGGTGCACTGTCTTCCAAGTAGGTTAATATATATAAAAAAAAGTTAAAGTAATAAAAACTATAATAACATTAAACCATTCGATTAAATGTCAATTTATAATTAAAATCTAGAACAACACATAACTCGACAAAAAGTTGAATTTGTAAGTCTTCATTTGTTAAAGTATAATATGATTGCCTAATATTTAAAGTCATACATGCAAATTATCTTATGTAAATACTTTGTTTAAAATAAATTTTGTTGAAAATAAAACGATATGATGTACTTATATCATAAATTTTAATTTAATTAGAAGATAATGAAGAACAAACGGTGTAAAAAATAACTCCGACTTATTTTGTTATGTATATCATAAGTTTTATTAGACATAACAAAACATGACATGACACGAAATTAGCGGGTTAGGATCAGAGATTTTTATACGTTTATATAAACGGGTTGACATGACATGACATGATAATTAAACGGGTAGGATTAGGGTCAAGACTTTCAACTTGAAGATGACTCGAATATGATCTGTTTAATTATATATTATTTATTATAAATTTCATATTTTTATAAATATATTTTTTGTTATAGACTTATAGTAGGCAAACTCGAGAATTAGAAGTAATATTCAAATTTTCAAAGTTACTTAATTATTTTTATAAATATATTATATGTTATAGACTTTAAGTCATCCTCACCACCTATCTCTTTACTCTCCAACTTTAACTATTTTTATTTTTCCTTCTAAACTTATTATAAATTTTGTCATTCTATCTCATAACTCAATTATTTCATTTTTTCCTTTTTGCCTCCACAACTCCTACTTTCTAAACTTTAAAATATTTCAATTCGATATGACACAATATATTTACAAGGTCTAAACCTTAACCCGAAACCCGACTTGAAAATAAACATGACATGATAATTAAACGGGTCGGGTTAGAGTCAAGTCTTTTTAACCCGTTTAATATCTTAACACAACACGACAGTTCACGTTTGTGAGGTCTAAGTTTTATATAGCATGAGAATTTAACATTTAATATTAAAAAATAGGGATGCATCACTCCCATTGCCCCCAAGTACACATCTAAATCAATTATTTATTATTTTTACAAAAGATTTAGATGAGAACCGACTATCATCTGGTGGAGCCACAATGTTTAACAAAAGGAAAAAGATTTATATATTTAACTAGGATATATGATGGGGCCCACATCCAAGGGGGCATACACCCCACTCAATATACATTGCATCGGCGTAGTCCTTCGCTCTACGACCATTTAACTGTATGTAATTATGTTTAGGTTGCTGTGGAACTTATTACTTCCTATATTCCTAGCTTCAGTCAAGGTCTTCAATATCCTTGAAAACTTGGACATAATTTTCTTAAGGGTGGGTCGTTAAGAGAGAGTACGATAACATGGATATCATGGATGATGGAAGAGAGTGTTGGCCAAAATGAGTAAGGCAAGTAGGCAACCCTGGGATTGGAAATTTAAAGTTGTCAATATGACTCAACTATCTAAATTGTGTTAGAGGTTTAAGTCCAAAGACGATTATATCTATAAGAATTCTAATGTTGCTATGCATGGTGCAGATGGTGGATTACAAAGTAATCTCCCTTAAGGTAGGAAATCAAGGGCATAAGCTCTATTGTTGAAATCAGAACTGAGCTAAATATCTCCCACCCTATATATGCATGGGAAATGAATCAAAATTGGATTGTGGATGGTTCGATGAGAGATAGCTGCGATGCACAATTGATCTAGATCAACTCGTTGTACTTATTAGACGCCATAAGAATTTCAAATGCACATGTAATATTGAATGATGGCATTGGGCTTTGGAGTGCTTAGGGGTGTGAATTCCCTCAATCCATTATGCATCACGAATTCAGATAAATGTTCTAAGGATAAATAAAAATGAAGTCACACATTGGAATAAACTCGTACATGTGAAGTAAACATCTTATTTTGCACTTACTAGAAAACATAATGAATTCCTACAAAAAATTAGGGACGTAATTTTTTCCGTCGGAAATTAGTGACGGAATTCCGATGGAATTGTGACAAACACAAAAATCTTAGTTTTAGTGACAGAATACTGACAAAATAGCGACGAAAATAATTTCCATCGGAAATTCGTTAGTATTCCGTCGGTAAAATTTACCCATGGGGCTTTTTACGACAGGCCATCGGAATTTCGTCGCAATTGGCTTTAGCGACGGATTTCTGACAGATATGGCCGTCGGAAATTGCCCATTTTTCTAGTAGTGTTAGTTGTATAATAGATTATCCACTAAAAAAACTAAATCCTTCCATTCGAGGGATTCCCGTTCTAATCGAGATTTGTCCACTCTGTGACTCTCATCGAAAAATGGTAGTCTAAATCTTCACTCAATGTAAGTTCGCGATAGAATCCTGGGTCGCTATTTACTTGTGGTAGAAAATTGAAGCACCTCAAGTTGCATGCATCTTTTTATTTTTGGAGTAGACAATCTTTGTTCCTATCAACGCCATCATTAACGTAAGTTTGCGATAGAATCATGGGTCGCTATTTACTCGTGGTAGAAAATTGAAGCACCTCAAGTTGCATACATCTTTGTATTTTTGGAGTAGACACTCTTTGTTCCTATCAACGCCATCATTAACGATTCGAAAATTCGAAATAGTAAGGCGTTCAACACGTAGATTAGGTTTCACAAATCCATTTTATACACAATACAATTAGTTTTATCATTTCTTGAATAAATAGTTTCCCTGGTTTTGTGATCCGGCTTTGGTCTACTCAAAATAGCATGTATTTAATTGTATTTCTCGTGTTGTGCAAGTAAATATTTGATACAATTTTTGCCATTAAAACAAATAAAAATGAGAAATTGAGTAATCTAATCATTTTTTTGGGTTTTTTTAAAACAATATAACAAAGTTTTATATTTTTTATTTTTAAAAACTAACCTTTTGGTCTGGAATAGATTATTCTGGACCCAAAAACCGGCTCAAGCCCAATATTGTAGCCCAATGTTATATATGAGTCTCACACACAAAAAATCTGGAATACGCATTCCGGAATTAACAGATCTGAAACACGATCTACCCGTATTTCAGACCAAATTTTAAGCATGAATTTTTCAAACCAAGTACGTTCTACACTTTAAGTTACTTTGCATTTGATTTTCGGAAACAATTTACGTATTATAGAATTGTCTGAAATGGTCCGGAATACGAGGGACAACTCTGGAATATCTGAATTATCCTTTTTTTTTTTTATCTTTTCTCGATCTACGTGTATGAATATCATGTAAGTAATTTGTAATGTGTTTCTAATCGGTTGTTTTAGTCCGGAATTAGGTATTCTAGGTGTTCCGGAATGATAATATAGGTCCGCAACACCATGAACGTGGTTCGGAACCCGATGATTTATTCCAGAATGATCATTCAAGATAACTATAATATATAATTTCTTTTTGTAAGTATTGTTTAATAACTCATGTTAGTCTAAAGACGAGTTAGCGTGGATGCTGTTAAAAAAATGGGTTTTAAGGACGACGAAGTTTTATTCCATTTATATAAGTTTTCGGAATTACGTGTGATAAAGGTAAAATCGAAAAACAATAATTTTATAATTATAATTTATTTTTATGGTAATGTATGAAAATGTTCTTGGAATTTTGTTTTTACAGATAAAAAACGAAGATGCTAAGTTTCAAAATAAGATAAAAAATAAACCAACAAAAGCACCCATAAATTTAAGAAAGAATTCGGAAAGAGTATTAAAACTTAAATTGAAAGCAAATAAAATTTTGAAAGATGGCACCGAAGCAAGTGCAGACAAACCTGTTATGATAGACTAGTTGCAATTATTTATATATATATATATATATATATATATATATATATATATATATATATATATATATATATATATATATATATATATAAGTGTTTTTAATTATTATTAAATACTTTTTATGTACATTGGTTTTCAAATAGTATATTAATATAATTTAGGTATGTTCTATTTTTAGTCTCCAACATCCAATGACTCAAACGATGAGGATGAGTTGCCTAGAAAATATGATATACCACATCTTGAAGACAAGCACCAACATCTTGTTGATACGACTGAATTAGAAATGATTCGTGATTATCAACTTGCTAAACAACGAATGGTAATACTGGAAATCCCATTACCGCCTTCACCGGCTGAGGGTCGGAGAAGAGTAGCATGTTATAACATGAAAATGCTCCTCATTACCATGTATGAAGATATATAACAATTTTTGAACACAATGGACATCATCGAAGAAACACGTAGGACAACTCGGACAATAGAAGATCAAGTCGAACGGTCTGATAATGGTTTCAAACGAATTGAGACCTACATGGAATTGTTTGAAAATCATGTAGACACGACAAGTTTGCATCAGATACAAGTTTCTAGTTATCGGCAAAAACTTTATTCTAATTTTAAATATGGATATTGTAATGTCTTTCGAAACTGCATTTTGTAAAAGGAACGATATGATTATCTAAAATTACAATTATCCTTTTTTCATTAAGATTATTGCAAAGAGCGTTATAAAACCTAATACTTCTTAGATTGGTTTCCACAAATTAGAAAACCGTAAGGGATATATATTTTGTTCCCGGTCAATAAAATATCCTCTAATTCTCACAACATCTGTTAGACGGTCGTATTTTGCATGCAACTTATTGATCTCCGCATTTTCATTTTCAATCCACTTCTTAGCTTGTTTCACTTCTTTCATCACTTCAACAACCCATTTTCCTTTTCATTTACTTGTTCCGCTAGATCGTCTGCACGTTGATTTAGTGTGCGACTTCTTTTAGATTCCCTTCCGTTTGTTTCTTCAGCAACCTTCATAGCTTGGAAAACGTCATCGGTCATTTTATCCAGGAGCGAGAAATCTGGGCCTTTAGGAAACAGGTTATTATCTGAACAAACATAACAATCTTCTTCTTCGCAATGCCAAACACCATCGTGAGATAAACTCATTCCAGTTTTATTTCAACATTGAGGCTGCATGCTAACTGCATTTTAAGGTCCAAAAGCAATGTCCAGAACAAGTGTCCGAACCCATTCCAGAAAGTGGCTTTAAAATGGGGTTCCAGAATAAGGGTCCGAAATAATGTCAGGAATCTATGTCGTTTACTTTTCGGAATGATTACACATACAGTCAGGAATCTATGACTTTTACTGTTGGGAAATGACTACACATATGTCAGGAATCTGTGATAATTACGTACAAATGCAATGTTTGGAACAATGGTCTGAAACACTTGGTCCAGAACGTGGCTCCGGAATGAGGGTCCGAAATACTGTCAAAAATCTATAACATTTATTGTTCGGAATAACTATACATATGTCAGGAATCTATGACTTTTACTGTACGGAATGAGTACACATATGTCAGGAATGTAGGACAATTAATGTTCCGATATATCAATTGCGGAATGTGGCTCCAAAATGTTTTTCCGGAATAGTGTCAAGAACCATAACCCTAGTAAATGCCATTATATAAAAAAATTCAAGCGTCCAAACTCTTTATCTTGTTAAATTTACTACTAAAAATTTATTTATCATAATCCAAAGAAATGACATACTGCGATTGAGGCTCTGAAGTTTTTATAAGGACATCAACGACTAGAAATAACCATGGACGACTTTTTTACGCTTGTCCTAAAGAGGTATGTGGGTTATCCTTTTATTATGTTTCTTTGAATTAATATTAATTTACACAATATATATGTGTCATGTGTTTGATCTTAAATTTTCAAGGACCACAGTCTGGGTTTATCTGTTAGGTTGACAAAGCAAAAGACAATATTCATTGATAATCAGTAACTTATTTCGATCGAAGAAGAAACTTGAAACCCAAAATATGCATTTGAAGATAATGTTAATTTGTAGTTGGATTTTCTTTTTTGGAATCATTGTGTACAAGTTGTAAGCTTTATGTTCATCAACTAAGTTTCCCTTTTGTAACACTTATTAATCTTTTTAATATGTAATGTTTGCTTGTTTGTTAGTATTACTATGGTACTTGTAAATTATATTGTTTCTATCTTTGAAATATGCAACAAATATTAGGGCAATAATAATATTTTTCATTACACATTGCAAATCAATTAAAACCAAATTAATTGCAATTACATTGGCAATAGAACTACAATCAAAAGGACTGGTATTTCCCATTCTAATGGATGGGGAAGAGGGTGCATGGTTTGTGTCTAGTAGGCAGTTTGAAACACATCAGCCTGGTAATATATCTGAACCATATCAGGTAATTCATGGATTTTCGAATAACGTGATGCCAAAGTAACGTGATCGCAACCTATACCCAGACTGCGGCATTTCCCACATGAATATGTATGACGATTCAGATCAACAACACAACTTTTTTTAGAATGAAAAGCTCTATAAATGTTGGACAGGAGCGGAGACGAGATCTCTGATGGAATCTTTGTTGCTTGCCACCGAACATAATTTTGTATGCTTTTATGAAGCACCATTTCAACATACAGGGTGGCTACGATAGTCAAGCTCGCTGAAAAGTAAATATGATCAAATAAGGTTCTTGTACAAGTATTTAAATTAATTTAATATTTCACTCGGTATTTTTCTTGCCATTAATCTACGTTCATCGAAAGACCGTTGAATGTAGTCACGAAGTGCCTCGATAATCATTAGTATCGGTACATTGCATTGATTTATCGATAACACATTTTTTTTGGGAAACATCAATGTTGACTACATTCTAATGGATGTTAGGGAAATAGGCTCTTGCCCATTTCGCATGATCGATGTTGGCAAGCATTTCACGAGCATCACAGGTTAGCCGCCGAAAGTTTTCTTCTAAATCAGACATAATATATGAGCTGGATGTCATCCAAAACAAAGGTTGTAATGTTCTGCCAGAGACGCCTCTTGTATGCATATACTTGAACACACTTTTAGAAGTATATCCATGATAAGAGTAACGAAATACATGCTCTATGCAAGAACTGACGACATCGTCCATATTTGTTATGAACGATACTTCCTTACCCTGTTTCAGAGTTTTTCTTAACCTCATAAGGAACCAAGTACAACAGTAGAGATTGTTTTCCATGACCATACAAAATACTATAAGGAGGGTCTGCTTGTTCCCGTCGATAACAACCGTTACAAACATTGTTTTCAGGTACTCCCATCTAAGAGGGACATTACCTATAAAGACGATAGACAAGAAACAACCTATGAATATATGGACTTGTATTATTTTTGGGAACAAAAACGAATTAATATAAATGTAGAAACATTATGTATTTTAAAGAAACAATAGAAAAGTGCAAAAAACAAATATACCACCCATCCAATAGCCAAAGGCTTCGAAATGATCCATTAAATTAGTTTTGATATGAGTGTAAGTATGCGGGTTAGTTCGCCTAAGGTTATGAAGGTAAATAGACAAGTTGTTAAAGCTTTTTCGTGTTGACTCTCTGAGAAACTCATTTTGAAGTGGTTTTATAAGAGATAATTACGAATTAGTTGGTTGAAGGTAAGTATCTAAGCGTTTGCATTCAAATAAACACACACACACACACACACACACACACATATATATATATATATATATATATATATATATATATATATATATATATATATATATATATATATATATATATATACTCCGGAACGGAGACCACAACTTCATAATGCTATGTTCCGGAGCAAGTGGTCATTTTACTAAAAAAAAAAATTAGTTATTTTTGTTAAAATAGTCGTTTAAAATGATTAGATTACTCAATTTCTCAATAAAATTTATGTTAAATAGTATTAATCGTATAATTAAGTGATGTTTTAGGCTATCATCAATTGGGGTTTCATGGAGGGTTTAATGAGCCAAAAATGGGGTTTCATGGAGGGTTTTACGAGCCAAAAATACTGATATAAGGTTGAATGAAATAAAGTTAGCATTGTAAGTTGAGTTTAATGCATTCCATCGTGTAATGAGAATTGTTTTTTATTTATCTTTTCTTTCTCAATTAAATATAACAATTTATATTAAAAATAACATTTGATTTTTTTGCAATAAACAAACCATATATTATTATTTTTTATTTACATTTGATTTTATTTTATATTTAATAATTTAGTTTATATTTTTTTATTATAAACAATAGAAAAATATATAAATCTTAAAAATATTTCAAAAAAATAACATCATATTTATTTAATCTGATATAATAATCCATTAAACTATTGTTTAATAAAAAGTTAACAAAATCTAGAGTTTTATTGGTAAAATAATATATAATTAATAGAATGTTATGCTGCAATCCATTGAGCACTTAATTAAATAGTTAATGACTTAGGATGGTAATAAGGTTTCCAGTTTGTCCGAATTTGGTCACTAAGGTTTTTTTTGTGCGTATTAGACCAATATGGTTGTTATTACCGTTTAGAAATAGTCATTTTACCGGTTTTAACCGGTAAAAATGACTATTTCTAAACAGTAATAACAATCATATTGGTCTAATACGCACAAAAAAGAACCTTAGTGACCTAATACGGACAAACTGTAAACCTTATTACCCTCCTAAGTCATTAACCCTAATTATTTAGAAAACATGCTTACTAATTAATGTGACTGATTTGTTTGACTGAAAATAGTTGCTTCCATTTAAACTTATCTCACAACCCTTCTAGAACTTCTAAGTCCGAAAACTCATATGATTGATGATCTTCATTACATAAATATGCAACATTTTATCAATAATTTCTTTTTTTTTTTCATTTAAATGTTTACATGAACACATCCATATGTAGAAAAACAATCGCACTTTGATACCTCTCATCAATGTCTACATTTGATAACGAATGAAAATGTAAAACCAACAGGGACTTGCAGAGGATGTCTATTATCAATTATTTAATGAAAAGCAAAACCACAACATGAACTAAGAAACTGAAGTTGCAAAATGAATAAAAAAATCAGCACATAAACAAACACATACATACTATATACAACACATAAACGGAAGTTTATAAAGCATGAATGTAATGACAGGAAAAGTAAAAAACTTAAAGGAGACTCTATAAAAGGAAAGATCACCTTTACTTGCCATAAATGGTTGAAGACATCAATAAGAAGATCAATTTGACCATATAATCCATATGTTGTCTGATCATGACTTCAGTAGATGAACTACTGAAAAGTAAGAATTACAATTGAACTCTATTAGCATTTGAAAAGGGAATTAGGGTTCCAGAGAAGACGACGAAGGGTTAAAATTTTTTTTGGACCATTTCTCGATTTGTGTGTGTCATCCTTGCGCAGGGGCCATGCTAATCTTCTTTGTATCGTTCCAATTTTATCGGATGTCCCCAAATGGACGACTATAGATGAAGAGCTTCGCCATATAGAGGAGTAGCAGGTTATATGGGACGACGCGAGTTCTAAACGAAGTAATTTACTGTTGATGGTCATATATTCTCAATGTCTTAAAATTAGGGTTAATGACTTAGGAGGGTAATAAGGTTTCCAGTTTGTCCGTATCAGGTCACTAAGGTTTTTTTTTGTGCGTATTAGACCAACATGGTTGTTATTACCGTTTAGAAATAGTCATTTTACCGGTTTTAACCGGTAAAATGACTATTTCTAAACGGTAATAACAACCATGTTGGTCTAATACGTACAAAAAAATCTTAGTGACCTGATACAGACAAACTGAAAACCTTATTATCCTCCTAAATCATTATCCCTTAATTAAATGACCCACTAACTTTTTACTCCAAATAAACTAAAATGCCGCAATCTATTGAACATTTATTTAATTAAATGACCCGCCTGCTTTTTACTCCGAATAAACAAAAACGAAATCTATGTGAAGAAAAAGAAAAAAAAAAAAGATGCATCAAGTGGACAACTTGGAAATCTTCAAAACCCTAAAAAGCAAAATTAATACATGAATATATTCCATTGGTATATGTGCGTACAAGGGTTTTGCGCTCTATTAAATTCACTATAATTGTGACGAAGCTTAAGCATCTCAGGTAGTACAGATATTTGGGATACAAAAACGTTTATAATTGTGATCTGTAATTTCATAATATCGTCACGGTTTCGATGAAAAAAATTGAAACTATAACGACATGATATGGTCGGCTATTTGCGTGGTCCTCTTATTTCCATTCAATAGTAAGAGATAACCTTTGAAAACGAAAGAAGATATTAATTGATTCCCATTATTTTAGTCGATTATTATATTTCTTGACTTTATGTAGGGTCAAAAGTCAAAACCAAAGAAAACCATGGGTAACTCTAATGTTTTAAAAACCGGTTTTTTAGTTGAACCGCTATGGTGACCGGTTCCCGGTTCAATCGGTTCGACCGCCGGGTGAACCGGTTTCTATATTTATCAAGTTTTTTTTTTTCTATTTTCCTACACATACATACATATATAAATTATGAATTTGATTTTACAAGTTCAAACATTAAAAATACATATAAAAATAAGTTGTAGATAAATTCAAATAACATTAAAATAACATATAACCATAAGTTTTAGTGTTTTACATCAATCCATATACGTCAAAAAGAACATAAAATATAATACCGAAACAAAAGAGAGTTTTAGATGAATACAAACATATCAAAAAAAATTTATAAAATTTACGATATGTTTTTATTTAGAAAAAACTAAATAGATTTAAAAATCACCAAAGTTTATTATGTAAATGGTTCTTTTTCATGTGGTTTTATTAGGTTTAACCGGTTTATTTTGACCGGTTCAATTGGGTATTTCTAAAAACCGGCCGGTTTAATCCGGTTCAGAAATCAATGTAAAATCGGTGATAGTTGAACCGCTCCCTCTATCGGTTCCCGGACCAACCGGTTCGACCGGCCGGTTCAAACCGGTTTTTAAAACATTGAGTAACTCTCTTTATAGCTTGCTATTTATGGATGTTGTTCGGTTTTATTTTCGATTTTCGATTAAATTAGTTTGATTTTATCGGGCTTTATTTTTTTTATTTTTCTTTTTAAAAATCTAACCATATCGTCAATAACCAAATAGAATAACATTCGGTTTAATTGGTTTCAGTAACGATTTATTCGGTTCAGTTTACCAATTAAAACGAAAAAAAAAATTACACCTAAATTCTAAGCAAATAAATAAAATACATTAATATATAACATGTTTTATGTTGTATTGTAACGAAAAGTCGATACACACAAGTTATAAAGAAATGTTAACATAGTATTAATCATAAATGAAGATGAAAGAAATGTATGAAGATTAATTGACATTTGATAAATTTGTTTCAACTTATTAAAATAAAATATAAAACAATTATACATTTATAACGGTTAATAATTAATAATTAATAACTTATGAAAATCTTAGTAACTATTATATATATATATATATATATATATATATATATATATATATATATATATATATATATATAACCTGTGGAGACCCTGGGTATAAAATTAATTAATTTTTTATAATAAAACTTCAAAATTATTAATTAATTATTTTAAATAAATTATTAATTACGAGATATTTTTATTAGTTATGTGAAATTATAATCGTTGATTCAAATAAATATATAACATTAATTTTTAATATATATTAGACATTTTTTATTTGTGAGTTAATGAAAACAATAATATAAAATTTAAAATTGAAAATGGAGAATAAATACATTGACAAATAACATCACATTAATTAGGAGGTCTAATAAATTTAAAAGGGAAACCTAATAGATTGACAAGTGGCATTATATTAATTAAGATGTCTTGGCAAAAGGACTACTCTTTTATTAGTATATATATATATATATATATATATATATATATATATATATATATATATATATATATATATTAAATTGGTTATTTGGGTTTTTTTTGGTTTAACAAAAACAATAAAAATTTAATTGATATTTGATAAATTTGTTTCAACTTTTTAAAATAAAATATAAAACAATTATAAATTTATAATGGTTAATAATTAGTAATTAATAACTTATGAAAATCTTAGTAACTATTTTGTATATATATATATATATATATATATATATATAACATATATATATATATATATATATATATATATATATATATATATATATATATATATATGTATGTGTGTGTGTGTGTGTGTTAAATTGATTATTTGGTTTTTGGTTAATTTTGTTTAATTAACCTAATAAAGATAATTTATTCCGTTTGATTTTTATTATATATATATATATATATATATATATATATATATATATATATATATATATGTGTGTGTGTGTGTGTGTGTGTGTGTTTGTGTGTGTTAAATTGGTTATTTGGGTTTTTTTTTGTTTTAACAAAAACAATAAAAATTTAATAAAAATCAAATGGAATAAATTATCTTTATTAGGTTAATTAAACAAAATTAAATAACCTAAACCAAATAAACCAAATATCATTTGGTTTAGTTTTGTTATTTAGTTTTGTTTTTTTTATCACACTCTTATTGCTATCCCACTCTTTTTCCTTATATATTAAGCATAAACTAAATAATCTGAACCAAATACACCAAATGTCATTTGGTTCAGTTTCGTTATTTGGTTTTGGTTTTTTATCACACCCTTATTGTTATCACATATTTTTTTCTTTTATATATATATATATATATATATATATATATATATATATATATATATATATATATATATATATATATATATATAGTCTTGTTCTGTTTTAGCCATAATATTTGTTTTTATTTCTCATATACCGTTATATTTTCAAAAACTTTTCATTTTTGGGTTCTTTGCCAGCCACAAACAAGTTATGATGACATGTCATGTTGACTTGCATGAATTTTCTCGGTTGGCATTTAGCCATAATATTTATGTCTAAGTTTGCGTTAAGCCCTAACATATTTTTATTCCTCATTTGCCATTAATCTTTTCATTTTAGCCATTGTCCAGTCACCAATAGACATTTTAAAACGTAATAGCTTAAAATGAAACCGAAAGTGGCACTCATGGCAAGAGTCAAACTCCTGACTTATCCTTGAGGGGTGTTGCGTATTAGCCGATGAGTCAAATGCTCTCGTTGTTATCGTATAAAAACCTATTACGTTGTGTCAAGCCATCATAATGTGAATCAATAGGTTACCTATTGTTATAATAAGTATATTTATTAGATTACAATGCTCTATTAGAAATCAACTTAAAAGTTACATATTGTAATAAGAAAATATGAATGCACAAAGCTATAACAAGGGGAAAAAACTTTCAATGCTATTTCTTGAATTTAACCCTTAAAGTTTTACGAACTGACATCTCATTTTTTAGTTTCGTAACAAATTTGTCATTAGAAATAGAAAATTGTTTCTTAGATGAAAGACAAATGAATTAACAATTTTAATTGGCTCGACTTACACTAGGTCTTTTTCCTTTATTTTAAAATACATATATGCATTAAATACAGAAAACACCGATATTACAAAAGAGAGAGCCATTGGCTTGCTAGCTATCATGCTCTGCCCCTCAAGGAGAAGTCGTAGTTCCACCTCTTTCCTTCAATGCCTTTCCTCATTTTCATTTTAATGTTTTACGTTTTAAAATACATATTTGTGATTTGCCAAGGAATAAAATGAATTGTTTTTTTAAAAAATAATGGCAAGTAGAGAACAAAAAATATTGGGGCTAAACACAAACTCAGATGTAAATATTGTGGCTAACCACAAACCGAGAAAAAATCATGCCAACAAACCGACACGTCATCATGACTTGTTGGTGACCGGCCACTAACCCAAAAATGAAAATTTTTCGAAAATATAATGGCATATGAGTAACAAAAATAAAAATTAGGACTAAAGCAAAACAAGAGTGTATATAATGGCATTTGCAGCATAAATCCTACAATGATTTCTTCAACTCGCACACCTTGTTTTCATTTCCAGGCATCACAAACCATTCAGGTTGTTTCATGTAAATCTCCTCATCCAATTCACCATTCAATAATGCAGTCTTTACATATATTTGTTGAATTACAAGATTCTGTATAACTGCAAGAGCTAACAGTAATCTAATATTAGAAATCCTAGCAACATGAGCATAAGTATTAAGGAAGTCAATGCCTTCTTTTTTCCTAAAGCCTTGGATAACCAATCTAGCTTTGTACTTATCTATGGTGCCATCCATTTTCATATTTATTTTAAGAATCCATTTACATCCTAATGCTCTGCATCTAGGAGGTAAAGGAGCCAATACCCAAGTATTATTATGCATGATAGAATTAATCTCATCCTGGATTGCTTCTTTCCAAAAAGCAACATCTGTAGATGTCACCGCTTCACTAAAATTCTTTGGATCCTATTCAATAATAAAAAATATTCATAATGAGACACACTGCTATTCCTTGTTTCTTCAACTAAATATAATTGAAAATCAGATCCAAAAGACTTAGCTTATCTAGCTCTAGTGCTCTTCTTAGGTTCAGGTACAAAACTTGTACCACCAGAAACATCTTCAGCTTGAGTTGTATTCTTGCTACAAGATTGATGAATCATGTCCCTTTGTCTATGTATAGATGTAAATCTATCTACATCAAAGATAGCGTCTATTGACTTTGTAATAGTGTTCACAGACATAGGGTCATTAGATTCTATAAGATAGAATCTATATGCTTTGGAATGCTCATCATACATTCTATAAGATAGAATCTATATGCTTTGGAATGCTCATCATACCCAATGAAGATACAATTTATACCTTTCTCACCCAAGGTTTTTGCTTTTGGTTTTAATGAGCCTTACTACTGCTCTAGAACCCTAAACTTTGAGATAACTCAAATTTGATACCTTTTTATACCCAAGCTCATAAGAGGTATCCTTGCTCCTTTTGTTTGGAGTTCTATTCCAATATATAACATGCTATCAACGTAGCCTCACCCTAAAATTTTTCACTCAACTAAGAATAGGATAACATGAAATTAACAATTTCCTTTAAAGTCATTCTAGGAAATTCATACGCTCCATGGACAGAGAAAAAAGCAGAGTCTTGGTCAGAGCAAGCCGTTGTTTCCAGATACGGTTACCGGTTGACATTTCTTCTATATTCTTCCTTTCAACCACACCATTTTGTTGTGGTGTATAAGGAGCCATGGTTTGATGTATTATTCCGGTAGATTCAAAATAAACTAGATTAGTATACCTACCACCTCTGTTAGTATGCAAAACTTTTATCAATTCATTTTTATGTAGCTCTAGTTGTTGTTTAAAAATTTTAAATTTATGAAAAGCTTCATCTTTTGAATGCAACAAATAGACTTAATAATATTTGGATGCATCATTAATAAAAGTAATAACCTACTTTTTGTTTCCGAGAGAAGGCATTGCATGAAAATCACATAAGTTGCTATCAGTGAGTTCCAACACTTTTCTTTCTTTGTTAACATCCTTAAAAGATTGTCTAGTGATCTTAGTTAACATGCAACTTTACACTTTCATTATTCATTTCAAAAGTCGGTATTAGACTCGTTTTAGACATATCTTTTAATATTTTATAATGAACATGTCCTAGTATAGAATCCAATAAATTTGATTTGTTTAAGTTATTTTTGATACTAGATGAAGTCATGGAAATCGAATTATCATAAGAAGGATAATTAATATTAGGACTAATCATACCATTACATACATAACCAAATCCAACAAAAGTACAATATCTTGAAAAGATATACTTATCACTTTCCAACACTTTTTTTTGTAGCCACACTTATTTAACACTATTTCAGATAAGAAATTCTTTTGAATCCCTGGTGCATACAACACGTTGTCTAAAGGCAAATATTTTCTAGAAGTAAAATTAAGTAAACCAAATCCTAATCCCTTGATTGGTTTAGTTGCGATATTTCCCACCTTTATAATAGATCCAACTTCATTTGGTTTTTAATCCAACTAAGATCCTTGCAAACACGACTTGTTGCAATGGAATCAACCCACAAAGTAACATAATCATCTTTCACATAAAATGCCTTAGAAATTACAGAAACGCCATTTTGAACATAATTTAAATTTTGTAGTAAATAAGAATTCTTACATTTTTTGCTTTTCTAGATCCTTAGATCCACTTCGACCAACATCCTTTTTCATATTACAAAGATGACATTCCTTATTGAAATGACCAAGTTTGTTACATTTCCAACACACCAATTTAGACTTGTTGTTGGAAGACTTATCATCCTTTCCTTTGTACTTCCTTTTGCCTTTAGAGTTGTTGGTGTAACGTCCCAAAAACCATAGTAAACTTTTTTCATTTCCAAAAGACATTTTCATAAAAACCATCAAGTATCAAAACCATTGTTTCAAAACATAATCATAAAAATCAAAGTATCAATAAGATCTTTCAAGTAAAAATCAACAGGATGATGTGTACGATCACACATTCGCCTTCCCCGATCCTCTGAAGTACCTGAAACATTTAAATTCACAAATATAAGTCAAAGCTTGGTGATTTCCCCCAAAATACCCCACACAACAGTATACATGCAATGCATGCACACATGAGCCTATAGTCTACTGAACTACCTCACAAGGCCTATAGTACACCTAGACCGCCTGGGTATCTTGGCCTACAACACAAAGCAGGACCGCCTCAACACAACCATAATATGTCGACATAAGCAAACAAACATTTAACAAAAAACACAGGTAAACATAATAGATCTACCAATCTAACAGATCACTACACTATACCAACATCCTTCACATAAAGATACATACTGTAGTACAAAGTATAATGAGAAAACTCACCTTGCAGTCTAGCAGATAATAATATAGCTCACACAAATCAAAGAATTGGTACTATGAGTCACCTATACAAAAAAATGGACCATTCCTTAATTTACATCCCAAAAACTCTCAAGTTGGTAAAAGTTAACTTAGTCAAAAAGTCAACAATCAACGGTTAAAAATTCGTCAGCCGGCCACCATGTCATGGTCAAGCATTTGCCACACCGTGGTGACCTCACGTAAGAACATTCGCGAAGACCACCTATCGCCACATCATGGTGGATAAACCACTACGTCGTTGGAACTGATTTGACCAACTTAATGCATTAAGCTCTTAATCCTTCAAGCTACACATCTATACTTTCTAGAAAGCTTTCTCACACCCAGTGGGTCATAAAAATTGTTAATTTATAGACATGTATGTCCAATGGATGTCTTCCCCAATCTAGGTCACAAAAATGGAGAAAATAAGGTCAAAACCTTAAGCATGGTATCAAAACTCTCTATTGATCCAGATCTGGAACAAGGAACTATAATGGGACCTTAAGGATCCATAAAGTTGCCAAATTTAAGGAATCCATTCACTCAAACTTGGAGAAAAGGGGTTAGAACCCTAGATCTAGAAGAAAAACACATACATATTAGAACTTGAGGACTTACAATGGTCCGAAATTTATGTAATTAGGTGGTAAAGGAACTTGTTTTTTTGGATCTATGCTCAAGAAATACATTCTTCTCCTTGAAGGCAACCAGAATCACCTCTTAAGCTTCAAGATCACAAAAGTGGAGTCTAGAGTTTGTTTGGGATAACAGGGAGGTGATAGAGGCTGAGGATGTGCAAACCCTAGCCATCATATCCCTTATGTAGGGCTTAAGGCCTGAATAATTTGGGTTTTGCATGCAGGTGGCTGCCACGTCGTGGACAATTCCTTACCATGCTGTGGAACTCTAATGGAATGCACGTTTTCATCTGTTGTTGCCATGTCGTAGTGCTATCACCACCACGTCATGGCCACTATGTCGTGGCCAACAAAAAATCTTATATTTAAATCTTAAATTCCCAATACTAAAGAAGTAATTATACATGGAACTTGGTTTTACAATTCTCCTCTACTTGAACTAGATTTCATTCTCAAGATCTTCAGCTGAAAACAAATTCGGGTAGTGTCACCTAATCTTCAAGGAAAACACCACTGCCCCCACTCCAAATCATGTGTAGGATACTTAGCCTCGTGAGGCTTTAATTTCCTAGAAGCATACACAATAAACCTACCTCGTTGTATGAGCACCACCCCATATCTGTGCTCAAAGTATCATAATACAATATAAAATCCTCAACACCTCTCTAGAAGGGTAAATATTAGGGCCTCACATAGTCTCTGCCTCAGATTCTCAAATGTTGCCTATTGCTTAGACCCCCAATGAATATATAAATTCTTATTCATTAAGCAACTAATAAAAACACCAATATTGGAGAAATCCTAGATAAAACTTCGGTAGTAACCTGCCAGCCCAAGAAAACTCTAAGTCTCAGATGGAGACTTCAGGATCTCCTACTACATAACCACCTCAGTATTGGCCTGATCGACCAAAGTCCTATTTTGATTGATGAGGTGCCCGAAGAACTGGACTTCTCACATCCAAAACTCACACTTGGAGAAATTGGTATACAACCTTTTCTTCCTCAACACTCCATGTAACTCGCGTAGGTGCTCCTCATGATACTCCCTGGTCTTGGAGTAGACCATAATATCACCAACGAACACAATGATTGACTGATCGAGCATCGTTCTGCATATCCGATTCATCAAATCCATGAATGATGCAGGTGCATTGGTGAGCCCAAATGGTATCACCACGAACTCATAATGACCATATCGAGTTTGGAAGGCTATATTCTCCACATCCTCCTCTCCGAATCTCATCTGGTGGTAACCCGAACTCAAATCAATCTTGGAGAACCAAGATGCACCGTACAACTAATTAAAGAGGTCATCAATCCTCAAAAGTGGATAAGGGTGCTTCACTATCAAATTATTCAACTCCCGATAATCTATGCACATTAAATGAGACTCGTCCTTATTTTTCACAATAAAATCGGGGCTACCCAAGGTGAATTGCTTTGTCAGACAAAATGTTTGCTTAATAGCTCCTAAAGTTGACAGGACAAATCCTACATCTTTGGTGGTGAGTGACGATACGACGCCTTAAAAATGCCACCTATGATCAGATCGATACTAAACTCCCTAACCACTGGCACATCCAAAATTAACTTCTTTCTATCAACTCGAGTTTTGACATTATATGCGAGATAACATGAACATCCATTCGAACAATTATCAAAAATGGGAATAATTGTACATTGCCTTTATTAATAATTAAATAACATGAGTTTTATAAACTAATAAGAGCCTTAGGGGTTCCGAGGTTCGCAACATCATTGACCCATTGCGAGGATTGCATCCAAGTCCAAGAATCGAAATTTGAATTCTGAAGTGGAATCATTTCAGAAGTAGACTGTGAAGGATTGTGATCGGTCACATTTGGTCGCATCCGATCACAAATTGATCCATGTTTGCATCCACCAGTCGTTCACATATCGTTGTCGTTCTGAAGTGTTTCACATTTGCATCGAATCCACAATTGAATGTGATGGCTTGCGAGCGTTCGCAATCATTTGCATCCCTTCGCATCCATAATCATCATACTGTGATTCGTTGCGACCGGTCACATCAGTTCACATCCATATTCACCTATCCAATTCCCAATCAACATCATTTCGCATTCAATATCACTTCCGCATCCGATAACACTATATTGCGACTCAGTATGATCCTTCGCATCCCATAGCTTATCTGCATTCATCAGACTGTTCGCATGCGTTCAATTCTATATTGCTTTAGCACTCCCTAACCCTTCTCAAAATATGTTTTTAATTAACCACTATCTCTAACTAACTAAATATCTCCAAGTAAATAGAGTTTATCCTCAGGAAACTAGACTTGCAAGTGGGATGTCACTTGCAAGGTATATAATATATTATCATTACTAAAGAGGCTTCCACCGCCACTCCTTCCCCTATAAATACTAAGCCTTCCTTTTCCTTTGTTTCTCTCTTCTTTACAACCAAATCCTCTCTAAGTACTCACCATAAATCAACCAAAATTTCCTCCTAGTGAACCATCAAGACCGAAGCCAAAAAAGGGTTGCTACCCCTCGGTTTCCAGCCATCAAATTCAACTATTTATATATTCTTTTCTTGGTAATTTTCAGCCCAAAAATCCATTGTTTTGGAAGCACTCAAGTATCGATGGACCTGAAACAACACAAACTCAAATCATCTAACGTTACATGACAAGGGTGAGTTTCTATGACCCGTTTTTATTGTTTTAAATAATTTCAGGGGAGATTACACATAAACAATGGTCTAAACTTTAAAAATGACCATATATATATATATATATATATATATATATATATATATATATATATATATATATATATATATATATAATGTCACGTAATTATAGTGATGAATATTTGAGGTATATGTAAACTTTTACTTCAAATTATAATCATACAAATTTATATCAAATATGTCAATTAAAATTTTGATTTCATGTTTAACATTTTATATGAAAATCTTTACCAACTTACTTCGATCTAAAATATCCTTTATCGATCTTAATTAAAAGTAAACAACACTATAATGCTTATAATGGATTTCCAAACCATTTTCTTGTGTATACCATATTATCGCAATAAGGTATATGACTATTCTTTTATCCAACTTAACTAGATCTAAATATGCTTTATATGTCTTAGTGTAGAACTTTGACGAGACTACAATCCATGTAATCGACTTTTAATATTAACTCTTGTTTAAATGACACTTATCGTAACTTAATGTATATTCTTAACACATAGTGTATTTTAACATGCAATAATATTTGAAGGAGAAAATGACAAAAATAGTCATTTACACTAATTGCATTACAAAAATAGCCAAAAAAAATCGAAATTATAAAAATGGCCACCCATTTCACAGATGAGAAGGTCTCATCTGCGAAATGGGTTTCTCATCTGCGAAAGTACAAGTACCTAAAGCACAGTTGTGCTTTAGGTACTTGTACTTTCGCAGATGAGAATTTTTTTTTTTTTTAATTTTTTTTTCTGTATAAAGAGGGTTAATTTCGCAGATGGAATAGGTCCATCTGCGAATTCCTCTGAACCTATCTACGAAATGGTGTATTTTTTTCTATTTTTTTTTTCTTTTTTAAGTTTGACTAACCATATTTGCGGGATTGTTGACATAATCCTCCATTTTCTTCAAAAACTAGCAAAAATTCCGAGAAAAGCCCAAAGTTAGAGAGAGTTTTTGTGTAGAGAATGGTGAAAAAATGAAAAAAAAAAAAAAAAAAAAAAACGTTTTTATAGTCTAAACGAGGGCATTTCGCAGATGAGGAAGCAATTTCACAGATGGGGCTTCTCATCTGCGAAAGTACAAGTACCTAAAGCACAACTGTGCTTTAGGTACTTGTACTTTCGCAGATGAGAAGCCCATTTCGCAGATGGGACCTTCTCATCTGCGAAATGGGTGGCCATTTTTGTAATTTCGATTTTTTTTGGCTATTTTTGTAATACAATTAATGTAAATGGCTATTTTTGTCATTTTCTCTATTTGAAGTAATAATACTTATTTTTAAGATTATCACGTAATAATATCATATAAACTTTTTAAAAAATAATTAACTATAACTATTTCACACAATGCATGTTATAAAATATACATTTAACAAATATTTCAAACAATAAACATCTAGTTTCACATATAAAATTTCAAAAATATTTAATACTTTTTAATAATTACTGGTAATAAATTATGTTCATGAAAGTAACTATTCACGCACCTGATATAGATGGAAGACTAATGGGAAAATCAGATCCTTTATTGATGCTTTTTATTTCCTCTTAAAATGATCTAAATACAAATATTATTAAGCCTTAGTGTTTGTTCGTGTTTATAAAGTTTAGTTGTTATAATTTTTTATGAGATTTATCAATAATTCCAAAAGAAACAATGATGTGTAGCTGATAAGAAAACAACCATGTAAGATCGTATTGGAGGTAAGATCCGTTTGGCATATAAATATTTAATGTTTGAAAAATCCACTTTAAACACCTTGATGTTCTTGCCTTTTTTTTATCATTCTTATAAGTAGATCGATCAATATAAGAACTAGTATTATTGATAGTTCTTATTTATAAGTTCAAAATAATGTTTATAAACATAAATATAAGTTATACTTAAAGCACGGTTAACATAAATCGACTTACAGGTTGTTTGATGAAAAAACGGACATTATGCGGGAAGAACTTCAAAATTGAAAGCTCTTTTTCTCGGGGCTCTCTAGAAATCAAGTGCTTTGCTACTAGCACCTAAGAACTACTAGAGTTCGGCATCGGGGCCTTGGGAAAGTTTGAGATAGATTAGAAGGAAATTGAACAAGAAACGTGATAAAAAAACGAACATATTTAGAGGAAAATCAAAAGGGCATGCCACGTCCATGTCACGTGTTAGCGACCTATCGGTTAACTTGCAGAAGAAGGGGCTCATCTGATGTCGACACATGTTACACTCTGTCACACCCCGGCCGTCGTTGGAAACACTGGGCAGTGTAACGTCATTTCTCGTATCATAGTTATCAACTTCCTGAAAATACATGCAATTTAAAATACGTCAACATAAAGTTGGTGAGTCCATAGGTTTTAACTCCATATAAAAATAATACATTTTCCAAGTTCAAAAGTATAGTTTTGAAAGTATCATTTTGAGTCTCAAACATTTAGTATATATATCCTAGGTATAATGGTTTACTTACCGAATAAGTGTTATACCTAAACAATCCTTGAACCTAGATTATAAGTATAAATGTTTGTAATTCCATATAAACTAAGTTGCTACGTATAAATCTATTTCAATTCTATACGAGTAAAACCGTTACGTATAAATCTATTTCAATTCTATACGAGTAAGTAGGATAGGTATAGTGGTCTACTTAATATACAAGTAATATACCTACTAGATTCTTATACTTAGAGTATAAGTCTTTAGGAAACTTATACTTAACATTCATACTTGTATATCGACAAAGTATAATGCTTCTACAGTTTTTCTACCATGAGTCTGTAGCTGCGACTGTATGACTTAGTTTTATACCTCTTATTATTATTATTACAACGATCACACATTACGGTAGTACAAGGATTACACCTTGAGGTAGTACAAGGATCACACCTTGCGGTAGTACAAGGATCACACCTAGCGGTAGCACAAGGATCACACCTTGCGGTAGTTTCCACACGTTTCATTGACGCCGGAACAATAACAAATAAAAGGATAGTTCATTACTCGCTTTTGGTTGACTGTAGCTAACAGTCACAAGTGGGGTGGTCAACCCGTATACTAATTATACACGACTTCCTCGCTCATACGGGATTAACGAACACAGGTCAGAGGACTTTCACTAAGATCCCCAATCTTAGATGATGAATACAGTAGCTCAGGTAGACTTTGACGACATTCTATAGTTCTAACAACAAAAGCATTTTCGTGTCTAAAATCCTAAGTTACTAGACTATGCTTTTAAACATTACTCCTAATTTCATAACATTTAGGCAGTGTAACAGTTATAACTTGAAGTAAAACTAGATTTTATCTTGACATAAAACCAACAATAATAACATATAACACACCAGGTTTTATCTTGACATAAAACCAACAATAATAACATACTTAGAAATCAATATATATATATATATATATATATATATATATATATATATATATATATATATATATATATATATATATATAAATCTCGAGTATAGCATCGAGGCTATATCACACATAGTATACATAGAACTCCCGAGTATAACTCAAGGTCTACATTAGTATAATAACATTCTAAAAAGTTTACAATAGTTGTATGTTTTAAAAATATCATATATACTTTAGGTATATATGAGGCAAACAACTATATCACAGTTAATATAACTATATATGTTGATACGAACATACTATCATATAAACATAATATTAATTTTTATTCAATATTTAGCATGCGTTTTCCCCCGAAAATATTAGAAAGTGGGGCCGTCAAACTCACCTTAGTAGCGTGATTATAGAATCTAAACGGTTAGAGGCTCGTCGTAGTCAAGCTCGGGAAGGGAAAACGGCCTTCGGAAACGAGAGAGAATGAAAGAAGAAGGTGTAAGGATTGAATGAGCTTTGATCGCTATTTATAGGTTGTTCTGGGGCCATTCACATCGTGAACATGATAGGTTCACGTCGTGAACTTCCATGAGTCATCCCATAGCCTGAAGCGGATTGCCAGTCTTGGGATCAATAACATCAGGATGATCCATTATCACAGACTCAGCGATCTTCATAGCTGGAAATCCCTTCTTTATTTGGTCTTCCAGAAAGTGCTTGAAACTTGTTGCTTGCTGGTTATCAGTCGGGTTTGAGAACGAAGATTGAGATAGCTCCGAAAGATCCACTATGGTCTATGAGTTAAAATCATGACAGTCCTTGTAGAGCTCTGTATTTCCGCTCTTTCTGCGGACAATCCACATTTTCAGTGGATCATGAAAACCCCAAGAGATGATACCTGACCTATCACCATACGTGTCTCTAAACCTTACAGTTTCTAGATCTGTAACAGTGATTTTGGACTGATTTCCTGGTGCATTCTTGTCAAAAACTCCTCTTGAATAAGATTTGTCCCTTCATGGTAGCCTTCTCTTGTTTATCCCGAATGATCTCTGAAATGTGTGGAGCATGAATAGGCTCTTCTTCGAAGCGATTCACGACCCGTGAGGTATTAGCAGTTGGCACATCAATGGGATGAGCCTGAGAGTGAAGATTAATTCTATATTCATTAGCAGTAGTCTTGTACTTAACACCCAAATCTTCATCAAGCTTCTTCTTTAGATCAAAGTAGCTGGAGGTCAAGAGATTAAAATGAGCTTGGAGCTAAGATATCTGTTTGGTCTTTGTCGCCCCATCTTCTTTGAGATCAGAGACTTGAAACTTTAAATTTATATTTTCACTTATAAGATCTTCAACTTGGATGCTAAGCTCAATGTTCTTCTGATCAAGCACATTTACTCTTTTCTGAAGTTCATTGATCACAGAATCTTCATCTCTAGACTGACCCTCATTAAAAACGATCCCTTTTGCCTTAGAAGCAGTTGCACCAGTTTGCTCTTGAGCCAAAAACTAAGCCAAACGAATGGAAGCTTCTTCATGATTTGCCCCTGGAGGAGAGAACCTTGGTGGTATAGAGGGACCACCGGTTTCAAAAACGATACTAGGGCCTTCACTAAATGGTTCTGCGGTTACGATATCCGGAGTAGTAATTAGAGTAGTAGGCACGCCTTGAGAAAGGCCAGAGTCCAAAAACCCGACCCTAGGATCTCTTTTTCTCCTTTTTGATGGTGGTTGCACTGTCTGGTCTTCTTGTTGATCATCCTGAAGTGGTTCAAATATGGGAAAAACAATGTCAAGGGGAGGAATCCCTGACATTGTCACCGTAGGAGTTGAAGAACGAACCACTTGCTCTTGAGAAACGGGGGTTGAATGAAAAACGTCTTCCTTTTCCCTTGTCTCCGTTACTGGGATAGTAACATCACCGACATTATCTAGCAAAGAGTTGAGATTTACGATTGTTAGGAAGTCATCATTTCTTCCAAAAGTCTCAGGAATGTCATCTTGATAAAATCCGGTAAGATCAAGGTCTTCAAATTGGTTAGGTTGGGCAGTGTTCTTAGATGACCCCTCATTGTAATCTCCTTCGATTTGAATATTTTGTAGATTATGTTCCTCTGCAACTAATACATCATGAGCATCAGTCTCTTTTTCTTCTTGATCCGATATTGTGACCACATCTGCTTCCGAAATAACCTTTTCCGATGAAGTATGCTTTGAAGAAATTTTTTCTGACGATCCATGAGACTCGGTTGCTTCGTTCGGTTCGGAAAATCATCCGAATTTGACCAAAGGATGCAACCCTTGAAAGACTACCTTTCCCTTGCAGTTTTTCTTAATGAGCCCAATAGTATGAGGACCCAAAGACTTCATATCCAATGTTTCTCCTTCCTTCACCAAATTAGGAAATTGCTTGTTGATGAAGAGCTGAATAAATCGAGGGTACATTAGGAAAGTATCCCGAGTAGTGGCATTAATGTTGACCACAAACTCATCTAGAATAAATCTAGAAAAGTTGAAGCCGATCCCTGCAGTGAGAGAAACAATAGCGCCAATGTTTCTCAGGGAAATCTCATCAGCACCGGATCTTCTGCTGGAGATACAGCTCACGAACACGTAGGCTAGAAATCTCCAATAAGGCGGCAAAAGTTTCTTCATTGTTGGTGGAGTATCGCCCTCGTATCCCATCCTCCTTAGGAGCTTTTGAGCATCACTAATACCAATTTCCGTGGGAAAGTTCGGAAGGTCATTAATCAGCAGAGTCTCTCTCAATAAGGTCTCATCAATGACAATCTTGCATCCCTGAATGATCGCATCTACAATGACAGCTCCATTATCGTTGCTTGTCATCTTGGCAGTCTTCCAGAAGTCACAAATCATTTTCTGGTACACAACAGTGTTCATCGTAATGGTAGAGGCCAAGCAGCATTCTCAAAGTCCGTGAATCATCGACTTTTAATCCTGATGTGCCACCGGGGGGTCAGCAAGAATCATCGCCAGGTTGTGCATATCTGCAAATTTCAAAGCTGCCATTTTATCTTCAAGACTATCAGATTAATTTCGCAAAAATTGATGAAATTTTTTCGAAGGAGAGAGAGGATGCAAAGTTTGCGGTCGGAATCAAGAAAATGATGGAGATTACGGCTGTAAACTTCCTTATATACCCACCTTTCATTTACCTGGTAACCACACAGTATAAGGCAGTCTCCAACACAGTCCACTATTTTTTTTTTAAAAAAAATTTAAAAACAAATCTTTTGAGGATTAATATTAAAACTAAAATTAAAAATAAAATAAAATAAAATTAACTTTGCAAAATTTAAAATTACAAAAATTAATTAATTAATTATTTTTATTTTAGCAGTTAACAAAGTAAAAGTTAAAAAATAAATTAAAAATTAAAAATTAAAAATTAAAAATTAAAAATTAAAATTAAATTGACTCCAACTAAAATATACAACTTAAAAATTTAATTATTGAGAATGAATTTGTGACGGTGGGATCAAAGTTGTTGGACAATCTTATTCCACTTATCGGTACTCTTATTTTCACATCTTCGTCTGATCGATCGCCAGTATTGTGGTCCACTTAAACACGAAACATTTATGACATAATTTTGGACAGTTTACCAATAATATGACATTTTTAGCCCTTATTCTTAAGTAAATTTCTTAGGGACCATTTATCTGACGACAACCAGTGATATTGTTGTCCACCTAAATTGAGCAGCGAGATCTTCAGACAATCTATATGTGTTCAATTTTAAGTGTACTAGAACGTGTTTCCTGCTTCCTGATATGCTCCAGCCATGAAGGACTTCCAGAATACTCCTTACACCGGGTGAGCAGACAATTATTAAAAGAGAAGATATAATTATAATGCATATACTGTACATCCAGGTCGGATCTCTTCCAATCACGCAAAGGATGAAATATATGACTAACTGGGGTTTTTAGAGGGATTGAGAAGAGAATGGTGCATATACTGTGTACCGGGTCGGATTTTGAGTCACGCAGAGGAGACAGTATATGGCTAACAGATAGAAAGAATTGCATAGAGAGAAGATGCAGAGAGATAGAATTGCATATGTTACAGTCCAGGTTGGATCTCTCGATCACGCAGAGGAGGCAAGATATGACTAACAGACAGAAAGAAAGAAAATAACCTTCTACAAACCTAATTTATCGGAATTCCCCAGTCACCCCATCCTACTGGAATTATGGAGAAAATCCGCACATCGAAGAAAAGTAAATCCACAGTTCTAGATACGGGTTCTTTAGTGTGACCAGTAGATTCCCATGTATATCTCCCTGCTCAACCTATCCGAGTGTCATATTGTCATGCTAAACGGATCTAAATAGGTCAATGTTTGTCAAGTCCTTGAATTCATTAAGTTCAACTCTCCCTAGTCAAGTCCATTTAAAATCTTTCGTGTTTACCAGCGCATCGAGCACTGAGCGTAGACGATTCAACTTAGGTACGTTACGCAAATTCAGATTGTCCGTTATCACTTGCTAATTTCATTTCCCATCACAACACCTGCAAATAAGAATTTCAGCAATATTTTTAATTTTTCGGATTTTTTATTGTTTTTGGATTTTTGGATTTTTTATTGTTTTTGGATTTTTCTCCCCGTAAATTTGTGCATGAGTGAGAATAAAAACAAAAATGAAATGCGCAAATTTAAATTAACCTACCTACAGAAACCAAAACAAATTTAAAAATATTAGAAGAATTAAGAAAAGAAAAAATAAAAAAAAACTTAATCCTCAAAACGAATCATTTTCAGAAATCCCACAAGCAAATCAAAGCGAGCTTTGTTAAAGAGCTTTGCAGGTAAAGTAGCAGAAGATGAGAACAAGGAGAGCACTACTGAACAAACCAATGACTCCTTGAACTCAGAATCTGTTGCTTCGAATTCTGTTACTCCTAACAAACCTGTCGTTGAGAAATACAGGCCTCCAATTCCAGCACAACAGAATGCTTGTTGCAAGTGTGCGTGTGGGAAAAGCAAGAGACAAGGCATGGATAAGCCACTTGGGGCAGGAAGAAATAACTTTACAGTGAAGAAAAAGACATGGTTTCACTTTGGAACACCTGCAGACATTGCCAGAAATTGTCCTAATCACGCGTACGCTCCCTACTACACACAAGAATGGCAAAACGCGCCAAGTGGGAGATACTTCAAAAGAAACCCTTCCAGGTCTGGTTCAGACAATGGTGACTGGAACGCGTAGAAGGCCAATAATCAAATCCACAAGGCCAAGAATCTGAATCCCAAGGGAAAGAAGGGAATATCGGCCAAGAAGCCAAATCCAAGAGATGCTCCCGTGAAGCCAAAATCAAAGTCATCCCAACGGCCGACATCTAGATCAAAAGTAAGCACCGAGCCACCCATCATTTTGAAAAAGAAATGGGTTAAACCCAACTACAAATCGGTTCCAAAGACTCACTCTCCCAAATCTCCTAATGCTTCTAATAATTCTACATTTTTTGTTTGTGATAAGCAGGATATGTCATGGGAGAAAGTACCCTGCATTGATGAAAAAGGTCGACCTAGTTTCAAAATGGACTGGGTTCCAAAGACCAACTGATCCCGATCTATGCCGGAGCAGCTATGGAGGCATATCATCAGACTTTGGTTTGTTGGTAGTGGCTGTTCCAGGCACATGATAGGAGGCGTCTCTCAACTGTACAACATTCAGAACTTTGTTCGAGAGTATGTGTCCTTTGCGGGAAAGGAAAGAAGGGAAGAAAGGAAGGGATCACATGGGGTTTGTGCTTAACGATGTGAAGAATTTTTGGATCTGTTATAAGATTACGCGTGCTGTTCTCAGACCTTCTGGATGCAAATTCAATCGGTGACTTACGGTTTGAATTTTATTCTCTATATTCCTGAGTTTTTCTTAAGCTGATTCGCTTTAAAGACTAATTTTTGTTTTAGGATAGTTTAAATTTGCGCATTTACTTTCGTTTCTCTCCTATGCACAAATTTAGGGGGAGATAAAAACAAAACAAAAATTAGAAAATTTTAAAAAATCCAAAAACATTAGAAAATCAGAAAATCAAAATATGGTGTTAATGGAATGTGCTTGTAGGAGATGTTTTGGGAAGTGATATAATCATGTGATAAAAGGCAATCTGAATCTGTATAAGGGACTGAATCTGAATTGTCTAGGCTCTGTGTTCGATGCGTTGGTAGGCACGAAAGATTAAAATGGACTTGACTAGGCATAGATGAACTTAAGGAATCTAGAGACTTGAAAAATCTTGACCTAGAGGCTCGGATAGGTTGAGCAGGGAGATATACATGAGAATCTGCCGATCACATTAAATGAACCCGTATCTAGAACTGTGGATTAACTTTTTCTCGATGTGCGGATTCTTTCCTTAATTCAGGTTTGATGGGGTGACTGGGGAATTCCGATAAATTAGGTCTGTAGAAAGTTATTTTCTTTCTTTCTGTCTGTTCGTCATATGTTGCCTCCTCTGCGTGATTGAAATACATCCGACCTGGACTGTAACATATGTAATTTTATCTCTCTACATCTTCTCTGTATGTAATTCTTTCTATCTGTTAGCCATATATTGTCTCCTTTGCGTGACTCAAAATACGACCTGGTACATAGTATATGCACCATTCTCTTCTCAACCCCTCTAAAATTCAGTTAGTCATATGTTTCATCCTTTGCGTGATTAGAAGAGATCCGACCTGGGTCTTCAACATATGCATTCTAAATCTATCTTCTCTCTTAATAATTGTATGCTCACCCGGTGTAAGGAGTATTCTGGAAGTCCTTGATGGCTGGAGCATATCAGGAAGCGGGAAACACGTTCTAGTACAATTGAAATTGAACACATACAGATTGTCTGTAGATCTCGCTGCTCAATTTAGGTGGACAACAATATCTTTGATCGTCGCCAGCTGAATGTTCCTTAAGGAATATTATCTAGGAACTTAGGATCACATTATCTTGTCACTTATAGTATGTCCTAATTTTGTCACAATCTGTCGTGTTTAAGTGGACCATAATACCGACAATTGACCAGATCTATTCATGAAGGGAGAGGTACCGATAAACGGATAAAGTCTGTCTAAAAAATGTTGATCCCAAATCACTCTTAAAGTTAGCTATTATTTTTGTTTTTGTTAAGTTTGTTCATAGTGTTCTTCTAATTTAAATATTAGGGAGAATTGAATTTTAAAAACCAAACAAAAATTAGAAAATTAAAAATCCAAAAATCCAAAAATAGTTTTATTTCTTGTTCAGAAAAAAAAAATCCAAAAATATTTTTGTTTCTATTTTAATTTGTGTGCTAAGTTTTCTTTTAGTTTTGTTTTGTCTTGAAAAGTGAATTCAGGTGAAGATGAAATTCATGGAGTTTGTGTCGAAGATTTCTGAGCCAAGGCATCATCCGTGATCATCGAAGAATCCGCATTCGAAGGAGCAAGAAATGAAGATTATTCTTTCAACGTTCAATCTTTCAACCCCAGAAGCTAGGTGAAGCTGAAATTGAAGATTATGTGACAGGTTGCATTGAAGCCTCCTCAATCAGACTGCTGCTATCGTTGTACATGCTGAAGTGATCCAGAAGATTATTTCTCTCTAAAGTTCTCTCTGAAGATTCTCAAGCTGAAAGCACCAATTTTCAAGAATCTCTACAAGAAGCTTCCTCACCCAATGTGTGTTAAATGTCAAATTCTGAAGAAATGCCCAACTACTCAAGATGAAGTCATTTACTGAAGATTCATTAAGTTCATCTTGAAGCTGTGAAGTCATCGAAGATAAACGTTGAAGCCAATCTCCAACTGAAGGTTAACAAGAAAAGTCAGCTACTTTTTAGGGGGAGCTTGTTGGGTCATTTAAGAAAAGAAAGCTATAAACCAAGGGGGAGATTGTTGGGTCAAAAATATGGTTTATACTTTACTTTTCTAGGAAAATGTATTTTTGTGTGTTGGACCGTAAACAGCTTGGTGTTTACAGCTGTATACGTGTTTACGGTCGTAAACAGGTTTACGGCCGTAAAACCATTTACGGCCCATGTTCTCCTTATATATATATATATATATATATATATATATATATATATATATATAGGTGTTAGGGGTGAGGAGTAGAGATTGATGAACAATAGAGAGAGACGGGAGCTTAAGTGTGTGTGTGTGTGTGAATCTCATGTAAAGGAGCATCATTACATTCATCAATACATTGAAGATTCATATTATTCTTCTTCTCCTTCTCTTCTATTTGATCTGACATCATCCATTTGATTGGGATTTCGTACCATCAAACAGATTTGATTGATACACAGGCAAATTACGGACTTACAATTGGTATCAGAACAAGACCAGCGTCAAAGGCACTCTACAATCGATTTTGGACCGGGTTCTCATCTGTTTGCGACTAAAAGTTGGTGATTACTGCAAAAGGGTTCTCAGTTTTGTCAAAAAATCTACAAATTCTCTCAAGTTTAAGAGCTTACGGCCTTAACTTGTGACCGTAATCTCAGTTTACGGCCGCAAATTCTTTGAAGTTCTTGTACCGTAAATTGTGTTCTTTGGGCATGAATAATGAATATTCATAAACCGGAAACGGATTGTTCCTGGACCATGAATTTTAGACCGTAAATACCTTACGACCGTAAACTCGGAGTTTACGGCCGCAAACTCTCATCTGACCGTCAACTCTGTTTACAGCCACAAATATTGTTTTGACTGTGTTTGACCAGAAACTTAATTTAATCATAAATAATTTAATTTCTGTTAATTAAATAATAATGGATTCTCAAAGTCAAACACACCACCACGAGCTGGATTCAGTTATGGGCACAACCATCTGAATTCCTAGACTCTTATTCGCTAAAGGTTTCTCAGAATGGAAGTATAGAATTGAGCAGTACATAAAAATGAAGGACTTCAAAATTTGGAGAAGCATAATAAAAGATCCTGTCAGAATAACCACTACTGTTGCAGGGAAAGTGGCTGACAAGAAGATGGAAAACTACACTGATGAAGACTTCGAGAAGGTTGAAGAGCAAGAAAAGGCTTTGGCTACCTTGACCATGGCTCTATCTCCAGACTTTGCTCAAGGTTTCAGGGAGTACACTTCTGCTAAGGCTTTGTGGGAAGCCCTAAATGAGGTCTATGAAGGGAACGAAGATATGAGGGAGAGTCGCCAAGATATGCTACGACAACGTTTCAATATGTTCAATTACGTTCCTGGAGAAACTCTTGAAGCACAGCTGCAACGGTTCACATCTCTTAACATTGAAATGACTGTAGCCGGGATTTTCTACACAAAGTCTGAGATAAACAAGAAGCTACCGAATGCTCTCTCAAAGTCTTGGGACATGAATGTAGCTGTCATCAAGAAGACTAAGGTTCTTAGCTGACTCTCTCTTGATGAAGTGATGGCTGTCATCAACGCCTGTGATATTGATGACAAGCAGCGAGAGATCAACCATATGAACTCATACTCAGCTACGAACCTTGGAATCTCTACTAACAATGCTCTTTCATCTCTCACTTTTCCTTCTGCAGGTTAATCATTTGCTACTCAGCATGCTCATGTTCAGCCGTTTCCCACTCCATCAACTTCCTCTACATCAGCCATGTCTTTCTCACAGAACCAATCGTTCGTGGCTGCTCAAGTTGCTTCCTCCTCCAATGTGGCTTCTTCTTCAAAAGGAAAGGAGGGTGATGAAAATCTCGCTCTTGCTACAGGGCTTGTTAATTGCTACAATGCACTCGTAGCTGGAGATCTTCCACCCCAACTATCATTTGTCGATCTTGATCAGATTCACCCTGAAGACGTTGAAGAGATGGATATTACATGGCAAATTGCCATGACAGTTTTTAGGGCAAAACAGTTTGCCAAGAAGACCGGAAAGAACAACTGGGGGATGAGTGCTAACAAGAAGGTTGGGTTCAGCAAGGGAAAGTTGCGGTGTTTCAACTGCCATGAGCCAGGGCTTTTTGCTCGTGATTGTCCACAGCCAGACAAAAGATTAAATAATGACAGGAAAATAGTTGCAGTTGGGAACAATCGAAGCGATGCTCAGGTCAACAACGAGAAGGCTATGGTTGCACAATCGTTTGACTTGGAGGATCAAATGCAGGCCCTAAACTTATCTAGACCTGAAAATGCCCACCTGGTACAGGTTAGTGATGATGCTCCGGCAGAGATTGTTGCAGCTGAAGATCAAATGATGGAGCTATAGTTTGCGTTGATGGTATCTTCTTCTCATGAACCTAATAAAACCGAGGTAAGTCTACCCTCATGCTCTCAAGCTTGTATTGATTATGTTAAAATTCTGGATGAGAAAATTGAGACATTAGGTAGCGAAGTAGAGAACCTTAAGATTCTCCATGAACTTAACGACTCACTAAAAAGGGAAGTAGAAGACCTTAGAGATGAAGGTTACCAACTCAGAAAAGGTCAAAAACCTATTAAAGCCCAATTAGAATCTAAAATAAAAGACTTTAGGAGACTTCAGGAAGACTATAGTAATAAATGCGAAAATTATGACTATATAATGAAACAGAACACTGAACTAGTGGCTGAAATTGAATCATTAAAGGGCAAATTTGAAACTGCTGATTTTGACTTTAGAAAATTTGATGTATCGAGTGAGGTAGTTGCAAATATGATAGACTACTTCATGCAATTTAAAAGAAATCAGTCAAAGGTTCTAGGGTATAATCAAGTGCCTCCTCCTTTCAATCATACATATCAGTTTCAACCCCATTCCAAAGAAGAGATTGCCAATGAACCATTCATGGTTTATGGCAAGCCATTTGGTTTTGTTTTGGGAGGATTTATTAATGTTGAAAGTACTAACATTTCTACTTCTCCTGCAAATCAATCCTTGAATCAGTCAAAGCACGAAGTTGAAGGATCTGTTTCTGAAAATAAAAGTGAGTCTGAACCTGAAGTTTTAGTTTTTTATAAAGACAAGAATTCTGAATTTGATTTATATACTTTTGCTGACAGTAATTATGGAGGCTGTGAGCTAGACCGGTAATCTACTTCGGGAGGGTGTCAATACCTTGGTGACAGATTAGTGTCGTGGCAGTGCAAGAAACAACACACTGTTTCAACCTCAACAGCGGAGGCGGAATATCTTACTGCATCTGCTTGCTGCTCTCAAGTTATCTGGATCCAATATCAGCTGTTGGACTACGGTTTGAATTATTTAGAAACCCCCATTTACTGTGATAAGGAGGCCGCAATCCAAATTGCCAAAAATCTAGTCCAACACTCTAAGACCAAGCACATCGATATTAAAATTCATTTTATTAGAGATTGTTATGAACGTTCGCTAATCCGGCTGGAACAGGTTCTCACTGCTAATAATGTGAGCTTGGAGCTCAGATATCTGTTTGGTCTTTGTCGCCCCATCTTCTTTGTGATCAGAGACTTGAATCTTTAAATTTATATTTTCACTTAGAAGATCTTCAACTTGGATGCTAAGTTCAATGTTCTTCTGATCAAGCACATTTACTCTTTTCTGAAGTTCATTGATCACAGAATCTTCATCTCTAGACTGACCCTCATTAGAAAGATCCCTTTTGCCTTAGAAGTGGTTGCACCGGTTTTCTCTTGAGCGAAAAACTGAGCCAAGTGAATGGAAGCTTCTTCATGATTTGCCTCTGGAGGAGAGAACCCTGGTGGTATAGAGGGACCACCGGTTTCAAAAACGGTACTAGGGCCTTCACTAAATGGTTTTGCGGTTACGATAGCCAGAGTAGTAATTGGAGTAGTAGGCACGCCTTGAGAAAGGCTAGAGTCCAAAAACCCGACCCTAGGATCACTTCTTCTCCTTTTTTATGGAGGCTGAACTGTCTGGTCTTCTTGTTTATCATCTTGAAGTGGTTCAAATATGGGCAAAGCAATGTCAAGGGGAGGAATCCCTGACACTGTCACCGTAGGAGTTAAAGAACCAACCACTTGCTCTTGAGAAACGGGGGTTGAATTAAAAACTTCTTCCTTTTCTCTTTTCTCCGTTACTGGGATAGTAACATCACCGACATTATCTAGCAAAGAGTTGAGATTTACGCTTGTTAGGAAGTCATCATTTCTTCCAAAAGTCTCAGGAATGTCATCTTGATAAAATCCGGTAAGATCAAGGTCTTCAAATTGGTTAGGCTGGGCAGTGTTCTTAGATGACCCCTCATTGTAATCTCCTTCGATTTGAATATTTTGTAGATTATGTTCCTCTGCAACTAATACATCATGAGCATCAGTCTCTTTTTCTTCTTGATCCGATATTGTGACCACATCTGCTTTCGAAATAACCTTTTCCGATGAAGTATGCTCTGAAGAAATTTTTTCTGACGATCCATGAGACTCGGTTGCTTCGTTCGGTTCGGAAAATCATCCGAATTTGACCAAAGGATGCAACCCTTGAAAGACTACCTTTCCCTTGCAGTTTTTCTTAATGAGCCCAATAGTATGAGGACCCAAAGTTAAAAATAAAAAATTTTACCCACCTTATATACCCACCTTTCATTTACCTGATAACCACACAGTATAAGGCAGTCTCCAACACAGTCCAATAATTTTTAAAAAAAAAAAAATTTAAAAACAAATCTTTTGAGGATTAATATTAAAACTAAAATTAAAAATAAAATAAAATAAAATTAACTTTGCAAAATTTAAAATTACAAAAATTAATTAATTAATTATTTTTTATTTTAGCAGTTAACAAAATAAAAGTTAAAAATAAAAATAAAAATTAAAAATTAAAAATTAAAAATTAAAAATTAAAAATTAAATTAAAAATTAAAATTAAATTGACTCCAACTAAAATATACAACTTAAAAATTTAATTATTGAGAATGAATTTGTGACGCTAGGATCAAAGTTGTTGGACAATCTTATTCCACTTATCGGTACCCTTATTTTTACATCTTCGTCTGATCGATCGCCAGTATTGTGGTCCACTTAAACACGAAACATTTGTGACATAATTTTGGATAGTTTACCAATAATATGACATTTTTAGCCCTTATTCTTAAGTAAATTTGTTAGGGACAATTTATCTGACGACAACCATGGATATTGTTGTCCACCTAAATTGAGCAGCGAGATCTACAGACAATCTATATGTGTTCAATTTTAAGTGTACTAGGACGTGTTTCCCGCTTCCTGATATGCTCCAGCCATGAAGGACTTCCAGAATACTCCTTACACCGGGTGAGCAGACAATTATTAAGAGAGAAGATAGAATTATAATGCATATGATGTACATCCAGGTCGGATCTCTTCCAATCACGCAAAGGATGAAACATATGACTAACTGAGGTTTTTAGAGGGATTGAGAAGAGACTGGTGCATATACTGTGTACCAGGTCGGATTTTGAGTCACACAGAGGAGACAGTATATGGCTAACAGATAGAAAGAATTGCATAGAGAGAAGATGCAGAGAGATAGAATTGCATATGTTACAGTCCAGGTCGGATCTCTCGATCACGCAGAGGAGGCAACATATGACTAACAGACAGATAGAAAGAAAATAACCTTCTACAGACCTAATTTATCGGAATTCCCCAGTCACCCCATTCGACCGGAATTAAGGACATAATCCGCACATTGAAGAAAAGTAAATCCACAGTTCTAGATACAGGTTCTTTAGTGTGACCAATAGATTCCCGTGTATATCTCCCTGCTCAACCTATCTGAGCGTCGTATTGTCAGGCTAAAAGGATCTAACTAGGTCAATGTTTGTCAATTCCTTGAATTCATTAAGTTCAACTCTCCCTAGTCAAGTCCATTTAAAATCTTTCGTGCCTACCAACGCATCGAGCACTGAGCGTAGACGATTCAACTTAGGTACGTTACGCAAATTCTACTCTCCCTAGTCAAGTCCATTTACAAAAGGTTCTACACCTGTTTACAAAATAGTATAACATAATGGAATCTTAATTGTTAATTATATGGTTCCTTTCTTTATACATTAGAGTTATATATAAATAATATTTGATAGGTAGTGGAATGTGTGATTTTCGCCTCATTTCCTGTTCCTTGTTTGGTTGTGGGCTTAGGGCAGATCCACACATTCAACTGCCCGTTCAATATTAGTTTATATATAGCTAGTATAAACTAAGTGATCAGAGAAGGATCTAGCATGGTCACATTTCTTATTAAGAAAATATAGGATTTTCTGAAGAAACACACTCATCACATCTAAAAAGATCATTATTGTTAACTCTATAATTACCAAGTGAATACGTTAGGGCTATATATAATGAAGATTAGATAGACATTGGAATGTGTGATTTCCGCCTTTCTTCATGTTCCTTGTTTGGTTGTGGGCTTAGGACAGATACACACATTCAACTATTCATTTGATCTAGATTATATATAACTTGTATTCATTAAGTAATCGTAGAAGGAACCGGTATGGTCATATTAATTATCTTTACTTACTAAGAAAATATAGGATTTTCTGGAGGAACACATGAACATTTTCAAGGAAAAAAGAAATTATTTTCTAAAACAAAATGCTTATGAACTCACGAACTTAAATGTTGATACACTTTCAAAATCACTTGTATTCTCAGGAAACTAGTAGATAGGAAGACGCACAGGTTTCAAGAAGATGGAGCATAGTAGCTTCAAGTATTTGTTTTACTATTTACTTTTGAAGTCAATCATATGTGAATTTAATATAATGTAAACTTTATATTATTAATACAATGGTTGTTGTTGCTTTGATTACTACTATACAATTGTTGTGATGTTGTACATGACATCCTCCGCCCCCAAACGTTTCTGTCGTTCCGATTTGGGGGTGATACACCTTATCACCAAGGTTAAGGATCTGATATATATATATATATATATATATATATATATATATATATATATATATTCTATATTTATCTATAATAACTGCCTAATATACAAAAGACTGGAATCGGACAACTATATTGAAGTTGACGCTAATGAACTTGAGATGTTGGCACTGATGACTTGTAAACACTGACATTCAACGTATTATGTGTTTGACTCATCAGATCATAAGGTGTGACCTTACAGTCTCCCCTTATCTGATGATGTCAAAACTTAAACTTCTATTGATATATAAGCGGAATGTGGAAGGTTTTAGCTTGTTCTCCCCCTTACAATAATAATGGACTCTTGATAATTGCAATTCTAACAAATGTTCCTTGAAAAGATGAATTGCAGCAGATGTAAAAATGTTGACATTAGCTTGACTGAACTCCCCCTTAGAATGTGCTTTTCTGCTTTACCAATATTTTCTACCCGTTTTGACATCAACTGCTAACGTTGAACAGAATAGAGTTCACCATGTAGCCTAGTAAGATTGTGATGTCTCCTAATAACATGGGCTTAAGCCACCATTCACTGACAGAGTATTACGAAATCTCATCAACATGTGGTGTCATACGTTGGATCATAAATCTCTTTTATTAGAATAAAAATGGAAAAAGTGGATAAGCGTGTGTAATATATCACGTATAATGACATACCCGTCGACATAGATTTGTCAAGCTCTCATCAGCATTGTTGGATTAGTGTCTAAATCCATAACTATTTTGGTATGTACTTGACCCGATGGTGAATGGTCCTTTTGGGTTGCCTTCACCAAAGCAACTTGATTGGAGAAATAAATAGAGAGAGAGGTTATTATGATTTATTAATATGTTATAAGAATAATATATTAAAGGAGAAATCATATTTGTTTAATTAATATTGGTCAATAATTAATTAAGAATTAATTTTGTGATCAAGTGTAATTAATTAAACTAGAGGGGCTGAATTGTTATTATGTGATAGTTACAAAATAAGGTAAGGATTATCTTATTAATAGGTTAGATGAATTTAAGGTGATAAGGCCTTAGAATTCGACTAGGATAAGGGTTTTCAAGGCTTATCTTATGGTTACTTGGTGGGCAAGCAACTAGATAAGGATAAGGACTAAAACCCTAATCTCTACACCTATATAAAGACCCCCAAGGCTCATGAATTCGTCCATGCCATCCCAAGAGGTCCTAGAGACGAATTCTTATACCTCTCCTCTCTCTTTATACCTTCTCCATTTGCTCTTGGTGTTTGTAAGCCATTAGAGGAGTGACACTTATGACTCTAAGCCTTCCAAAGTCAATTCAAGGAGGAATTGGGATTGTTATTGCTACATAACAATCAAGGTAATATCATAAACCTAATTATATGTTAATATCGATTTCCATATTCTAGAATTAGGGTTTATAGTCTTGGATTCAAAGCATGTACAATAGAGAAACCTAGATCCAAGCATTAGGGTTTGTATGAGCACATAGGATGTCTTATGACCAAAACCCATCAGTGGTATCAGAGCCTAGACTGGTTTCAATTGTATTGATGCATTACATGTTCAAAAAATTCGATTTTTGATGTTCTGGAGGCTGGACTCGCCGATTCCATAGTTGAACTCGCCGAGTCCATGCAGACTCGTCGAGTCCAAGCCTGACTCGACGAGTCAACTCGTCAGATGGAGGGTATTTCGCGATTTCTTGCTGTTTTTGCTTATGGATTGTTACATTATCATATTAGATCAATATAAATCCGATTTTATGATATATTTGACTATATTCTTGATCTAATTGAAGATATTTATCAATTAATAACATAATTGTTTCCTTATGTGATAATTGTTTAATTATTTTAACTAAATTGATAAATTGTTTTGCAAGAAATCATTAAATAAATCAAATATGGATAATTATGTGCTTAATTGTTAATTTAGATTATTTGTTATTTTATCCTAGTTGTTATGAAAAGTTTCATATTTTCCCCTTAGGTTTTATAGTTTAAATTTGAACCCAAAAGTTTTGTTGTTTTGAAATTTAAATAGTTAAAACCCTAATGTTTTGGAAAAAGGTTTCAAAACTTGCCCTCAAGTTTTGGAATTTAAATTTTGATTAAATGGTTTAATTTTGATGTATATTTAAATTCTAAACCCTAATGTGTTGAAATGTTTCAAAACTTGCCCTCAAGTTTTGGAATTTAAAAGTTGATCAAAAGTTTAATTAGGAATGTTAAATTCTAAAACTCTAGTATAGTTTTGAAAAAGTTCAACCCTTATGGTTTTATTAATTAATTAAGGTGTATAATTAAAAGAGGTTTAATAAATCCATAAAAGTTTAGGTTTACAATTTAATTGAATTAAAAGTATAATTGTTAAATTAGACCACCTAGTATTTTGAAAGTATAAAATACACCCTATACTATATATAACATTAAAAGTCTAACATTATATATATGTATGAGTAAAAGTCAGTCTTACCGTTAGTAGGCCTCATTCACGAAGTTGGTCTATAAGGGGTGTTTAAGGAAATTGCCTATAAAATGGCAATTGAATGGGTATCCACTCTTACCCACCGCACTCTTGACTAGTGGAGGGTCGTTAGCCGAACGGGTAAGATAGGACGAAATCTTCCATTATAAGTATAATGAAGTATAAAAGTAACTAAATGTTTTCATAAAATTCCCAATCTTAGTTACTTAGGCAAAAGTGAATTGATGCAATTCCATGAAATTACACTTTGTGCCCTTGCGAAGACGTTAATGGAGCGTGTGTGGTTTACCGGCACACTAAATGGTTCTAAGCAAAGGTAGCAAAGGGTGACTCAATGTTTGTCATAGTTCGGTGGAGCGTGTGTGGTTTACCGACACATCGAATAGTTGACTGTAACATGTGAGGGCACCATGTAACTTTGCATGGTTATTCACACCCGCTTTGTGATCCTCGGCATCCCAGTCACAAACAAGAGGGGCATATCGAGATTTAAACATGCCATTGAAAGTTCAATGAATCTCAAAGGATCTAGGAGTTTTCATAGATTTAAAACTTAAATTTCTTTTTCGTTTCTCGTGGTGGAAATTAGTGAATCGTCATTCACTTACCTTCAAATATTCTGCAATTAGGGTTACGGCATCCCTCTCCCGAGTTGTAGAATATTGTGTTGGGTCCTAGCCTTAGTATCTCATTTGGGTGATTTACTAAGGACTCAATCTATCAACTAACTTGAATTTGTTTTTCTCCCGTTTTGTAGATGTCAAAGTTCGACAACTATGGTTTTCCCAAATCCCGTGGAACAAGCTTTCCACATGAAGATGGTATTCCACGATTCAATCGAGGAACAAGAAATCATGCTTCACTTCCTCCTCCTCCTCCTATTGTTCTCCCCAACCCACAAGATCGAAGAATTTAAAGGTTCAATATCACTAAAGCCCTATTGGAAATGAAACATGAAGATGGTAAACCCGTGTGTGCCCACGTTCTAGGAATGAAATCACACATTGATAGGTTGATAATGTTGGGTGTGTCATTCCCAGATGAGTTGGCTGTGAATTGGGTTTTGCAGTCACTTCCTGAATCATATAATGAGTTCAAAAGAAAGTATTATATGATGGATCATGACGACAACCTCATTGACCTAACTTACATGCTCATTGCTGCTGAATCATAAATGATTTGGCGAAGCAATGGAGCGTATTTGTTGGGAAATTCAACCGACCATGCTTCCGAGGACGTTCTAGGAGAACCGACTTGCGTTTGCTGCCGAAAGAAAGGGCGTTGGATACAAGTATGCCCAAAGAGCCTGAAGAGTCCAGAAGATGGGAGAGTCAAAAAGTATGGCTGCGCTTCAGGTAAAATCCACTAACTCCATTAAGTTCCTATTCATTAATTCTTAATACATAATGTAATAAGATTGCATTTGAATGTTTTACAGGATCGGTGAAAAGAAAGGAAGCTTGGTGAAAGAGCAAGATGAATCTAATCACAAGGGATGGATCTTGATCGCATGGACTTGAAGATTAGATTTTGAGCTTAGATAGTTATGATAGAGTTGTTAGAAATTTTTCTTTTGAAATACATAGTTTTCAATGGATTTTGCATTTTAAGGACAAATGTTTTCCGCTGCTTTTAAAAATAAAATAAATTTTCGTTTGACTTATTTATTTATTTGTTTATTTCCTTGCAATGAAATCGTTATGAAAATTGGTGTTTGCATATTTCTACAACAAATGGATATGATTCTTATTTATGGTGTTTATGGAAAAGTCGAGAATTTACCAAATAGGGAGAGTTTCTCATCGCCCAAGTTTCAATTGGACAAAAATTTGGAATCATGCAACTTGGTTGCACGATGAATGAGAAATTTCATATTTGGAAATTAGACTAATTCATTGACAAAGTGTCAAGTGAAGGAGATCGAGTACACAAAGTTGCGTGTTGATCAAAGTTCACCATAAGAGTAACAAAGATATTCGTCATGATTTACTAAAGATGATTATACTTATAAGATTAAGTGTAAGTCGGAATTGATTTAAAAGGTTTAAATCAATAGCAAAAAGAATAAGAAGAATCAAGTAGGCAGAAAGATAAAAGTTTCTCCATTCTAAGAAGAAAGGAGAGTACCTTTTATGCTTTATGATAAGTCTTAATGATTAAGAACCATATCTCAATTGATCCTCTAAGTGAATCTTAGTACAATTGTATGTTTAAGAAGAGGAATCAAGAATTGAAGAAATGGTTAAATCAATAAGTCAATCATACTTTGTTCCAAAACAAATCTTAAAGTTAAGATTGTAACATTGAGTGAAAAATTATTAAGAAGGTTTATAACATTCATCAAATGTGGAAAGTTGTGATGTCTTGGATAAGACAAAGACCAACTAGGTCCAATTTATGAAGTTTTTTGATAAAAGCTACACTAACTCTTGAATATTTGTTTGTCAAGAAATGGTTATTGACAAGAGAATCTTATATATCAAGGAGTCAGTGGGAGTCTTAATAGTCTTGAAAGGTTTCAAGAACAAATCAAATAAACCTTATCAATCATCACTAGCACACGAGTTGAGGTTTACAACCTATCGTGATGACATTATTTTGTTTCTGTGCCAATCCAATCGAGTTAATTATGCATGTGAGTTCAATGAGTTCTCATTTTGAACACATAAAAGGCAAAGCACCTTAATCAATGAAATGTACATTGATAGGAAAGGGTGAGCTGCTTAACTACTTGGAAGACATGGTGGGCAGCTGTGCTACCATAAGGCAAGAAATCAAGATTAAGAAAGTTCGGTCCAGATGAGTTTGAATTTGTCGGAAACTTTAGTTTTAACAAATTCACATGGATAGGAACACATACACCGTTTAAATCTAAGTGTCATAATATTTCCTCCTTCATTAAAATGATTTTAAGGAAATGCTTTCACTAAGAGAGATTTTAAGAAGATAGTGATTTTAAAATTGCATTCTCGAATTCGATTATGGTTATGGTATCCCTTTCCATAATTTGAACTGTGAGGTTTGGCAATTAGTCTTAAGTGTTTAGACACACATATGAACTATCGAAGGCAAAGGTGTATAAGTTCAAGAAGCCTTGATAAAAGATTATCAAAGCACTAAGTATGAGAAACATGAACTTAAGAAATTCAATAAGCATTGATTTTCTGAAAGTTAAGATGTTTATGAATACATGACAAAACTAGTGGGAGCATAAGTGTTATGTTTATAATAATCATCATGATAGTGGGAGCATAAATGTTATGATTGTATGTTTATTAAGGCACGTACTGCAAGTTGGCAATATTAATTATTGAAAACAAGAGTTATACCTTGCAAAGTCGTAAGGGTTGTAAAGTTGTTTTGCTATAATTAAGTGAGAGAATATTATGCTTCATTTCAAATCTAAAGGATTAGGTTGAGAAATGTTAATAAATTTAGTCAAGGGTACATAGTGTGTTCTTAAAATTTCGATTATGATTACGACATTCCTCTTCACAATTCGAATTTTGAGAACATAGCAAATAAAACATTATGCGTCGTGTCCCACACGCTTCGGGTATAGGATCGATTGCAAATGCTTTAATGTTTGACCATTCTAAATTTTCCAAATGTCAAGCGCATTTAGAGGGAAAAGGGACTAGAATTGGTTTTGACTAAAATAATTAAACAACTATCAAAGGACAATCCAAAGTTCGACGAGGATTGGTTACTTGTGAGTAGTTGGAAGCATGGTATTGAATGGACCATATCGACATTATTATGAATAGAAAAGGTTCTATTTAGAATAAGTGGTCATATGGAAAATATGGAAATGTTTCCATATTGGATGGACCATATCGACATTATTATGAATAGATAAGATTCTATTAAGAATAAGTTGTCATATGGAAAATATGGAAATGTGTCCATATTGGGAATTGAATATTAAAAACAAAATCTATGACTAGATTAGAAACTTTTATGCAAAAAGATGTTCAAAGGAATGTACTTTGAGTGAGAGACATCATATTTAAGGAATTGTCTTGTAACAATGTCCGATAGAGGACTTTGTAATATCATTGGCAATAGTCTTTGTGACTTTGGTGCAGTGACATTACGAAAGGATCATTGCATAGAATGTTAGAATCTAGCATATTCTATAAGTAGCAAGAATTTGATATTCTTTCACTTATGAAAAGGATTTGGAGTTGTGAAATGAAAATGATTGGAAATGTGTTCAATGTGATCTATTTCACAAAGTAAGAAACATAGGTAAACATTGTGTGCATGCTAGGAGCATGGGACAAGTGTTGTAATTCAAGTAAGAAGTTGATTACCCGAAACGGCAAATAATGAGTAATCAATATGGTGATAAATAAAAGGCGTTTTATTTATACTCAAAGGTTTGAGGCCAAATGGGATTAGTATTATTCTTGTGTTTCACATTTGCATGTTTTGACTTCCAGAATACTTGAGTTTATTAAGAATAATCGAATTATTCGAACGGGCCACAATCATTCATATGTTGGAAGTAGATATGAATGAAGACTGTCATGAATTGGTGTGTGGATTGTCTAAAGAGCATTAGACGTAAGCAAATGTTTGTTGCAACGTTCATGAGTGCTTATGAATGTGATTTGAGCATTGGATTAAACCCACGCTCACTTGGATCACTCCATGAAATTGTATCACGAGTGATTGGTGAGACGATAACATCTTATATTCTTGAAACCGAGATGTGTGAGTTGTATCTTGCGAATCGGTTGCACATTGATAATATGTAAACGCACTAGTAACTTGGTGTTATAAAACATATTGTTGTGTGTAATTCGGTGGGTGAGTGCAAGAAAGCATCGTATCAATGTTTATCCATTCCTTTTATCCAAAGTAGGATAAAAGCGATATCTTTGGGCCCCTCGATGGTTTAGTGATGACAAACGTAAATGCTCAGCTGGGCTAGGGCTAATTTGATTTGTTCAATTATTCAGTCTTCATAAATCAGGAATCGAGATGTAGTACAAAGAGAATGATTAGAAATCATGTCTCATACGATATCTAGAAAGGAGGAATATATGATCCCTTATCTAAGGACACATGTATCTGATAGGATCAGAGTTGACTGCGGCTTTGGAAAGCTACGATTGCAGATCAGGATCTGAAGTCATACGCAAAATAGTTGTTAGACTTATCCAAGTGGGAGACTGTTGGATTAGTGTCTAAGTCCATAACTATTTTGGTATGTACTTCACCCGATGGTGCAAGGTCCTTTTGGGTTGCCTTCACCAAAGCAACTTGATTGGAGAAATAAATAGAGAGAGAGAGAGGTTATTATGATTTATTAATATGTTATAAGAATAATATATTAAAGGAGAAATCATATTTGTTTAATTAATATTGGTCAATAGTTAATTAAGAATTAATTTTGTGATCAAGTGTAATTAATTAAACTAGAGGGGCTGAATTGTAATTATGTGATAGTTACAAAATAAGGTAAGGATTATCTTATTAATAGGTTGGACGAATTTAAGGTGATAAGGCCTTAGAATTCGACTAGGATAAGGGTTTTCAAGGCTTATCTTATGGTTACTTGGTGGGTAAGCAACTAGATAAGGATAAGGACTAAAACCCTAATCTCTACACCTATATAAAGACCCCCAAGGCTCATGAATTCGTCCATTCCTTCCCAAGAGGTCCTAGAGACGAATTCTTATACCTCTCCTCTCTCTTTATACCTTCTCCATTTGCTCTTGGTGTTTGTAAGCCATTAGAGGAGTGACACTTATGACTCTAAGCCTTCCAAAGTCAATTCAAGGAGGAATTGGGATTGTTATTGCTACATAACAATCAAGGTAATATCATAAACCTAATTATATGTTAATATCGATTTCCATATTCTAGAATTAGGGTTTATAGTCTTGGAGTCAAAGCATGTACAATAGAGAAACCTAGATCCAAGCATTAGGGTTTGTATGAGCACATAGGATGTCTTATGACCAAAACCCATCAAGCATATGGTAGATTAGGGATGAAAGTGGGTCCAAACCCGGACCAGATGGACCCGAACCCGAAAAACCCGGAACCGGTTAACGGGATTTTGTAGAACCGGAAACCGGTTCCGGGTACGGTACCGGGTAAAGTGGGTCTAGAACCGGAAGACCCGGAAAGATCAAAGTGGGTAGGTTGGAACCGGATAAAGTGGGTTTAGAACCGGAAAACCCGGAAAAACCAAATTTTTTTTGTAACTACTTATTACTTAGTGCGTTGAACTTTGAAAATTTTATATTTATATCCCGACTTTGGGGGACTGTAATTCATTGAATATGAAACCAAAATTAACAAAAGTATACTCTAAACTCATGCACAAACTTTAAAATACACTCTGCAAAAAACCGCATGTTATTCCGACTTTAAACGAATGAGATATGCATGTGTTAACATTTTCACAGAATACAAATACAAAAAAATAGCTGAAAAGTTGAAAAATTTTAGTTTTGATATCCCGATTTTGGAGGACTGTAAATCATTGGATATTAAACTAAAAATGACAAAATTCTAGTCTAAACTCATGTACAAACTGTAAACTACAAGTTGGAAAAAACCACATGTCAATCCGACTTCAAACGAATTAGATATGCATGTTTTAAAACTTTCACCGAATACAAAAAACTGAAAAACAAAAACTTCCAGCTTTGATATCTCAACTTTGAGGGACTGTAAGTCAATGAATATAAAACCAAAAATGAAAATTTTATAGTCTAAATTCATGTACAAACTCTATACTACATGTTGGAAAAACCGCATGTCAATCGGAGTTGAAATGAATGGGATATGCATCTTTTAAACTTTTCACAAAAACCGGTTCCGACCCTAAAAGTGGTTCCGGTTCCAAACACCGGTTCCAGTTTTTAGACCCGGTTTACCCGGACCCGATGGACCCAAACCCAGAGTACCCGGCACCCAGATAAAGCCAATTTTTAAACCCGGAACCGGTTGTTCTATATATTCCGGTTCTAACGGTTCCGGTTCCGGTTCTAAATCTCATCCCTATGGTAGATTACGCTGAATCATAAAGCTTTAAAGAAGAATATACAGGAAAGAGCGGATTGATGCATGTGAGAGCCTACGATGCATAGACTATCCATCAACATTGACTTTCAAACTTTTATCAGTGTGTGGTTGTACATAGTAGATCATCAAGCTCTGTTTGGAAGAAAAAGGAAAGAATGGATTAGTTCAGTCATGCTGAGGTGAAATCGACGTAAATCATTAACAGTTTAACTCATCAATAGAAAGTGGTGTAAAATTTTGTATCATAGAATAAGTTGCAATCTAGAATCAAGGATTCACCGTTAATTCAGTTGTACCATGTCTACCTCAAATTAGGAGGTCAGGGACATGATCAACGCTTTCTCATTTAAGGACCTAGCAGGTATCTTTAACGTTGATGACTATGAAATAAGGGTAAGCCTTTGGATTTTGCTCAATGCTTCAGCAAAACATGAGACTTGATGCATACGAAAACCATGCTTCTAGGGACAGGTTTAGGTAATAATGATTAACTTAATGAAATAAACACCCTAGCCTTTTTATCAGTATTTTTTATTTGGACTAGGCCATCTCACTTTGAGAGTTTAGATAATGCTAACCAATCAGCATGAGAGGTTGACTCAATGTTCTCAGCAGATGGTCTTGATGATGAGAGACTTAGAGAGATTTTGTCACATACAACAGCATGCTTCTAAGGACGATGATGTGTCAAAAGTTGCATACTAAGCTCAAAATTGCCACCGTCGGATTTTTTTTACAAAAATGGTACAAAAGAATAAACACTATAAGAATACAAACAATAGAATTAGTCAAACAAGAAAATAGTTTAAATAGAAAAATGTGAAGTCTTTTCAGAAAAGTGATAAAGACTTGATTCATCAAATCTTTGGAATTGAATGGTCATTAATGCACTTCCATTTTCCAAGATATCTACCACTTGAAATTTCAGTTATAAATAGAACAAACAAAACCAAGTATCTCACAAAAATATAGTATACCAAAAGTAATGAAGCCTTTTCTTATTGAAGCGTTACAGATTGAATTAAAGCTTCATGTTCGTCAGGAGCAAGAGAGAAGTAAAGGTTAGTCTTTGTAACCAACGAGTTGACTGACTCAAATCTATAAAACCAACATGTATTCAAGATCAATATGAGGGATTTCAAGGTTTTATAAGATTATGAGTCAGTGGATGAAGCTACGACTTACTGTTTTGATGGTTGCTCTTTGCATCCATAATAGAGATTGAAGGAGGAAGAGGGCATCTTCAAGAAGAAAAGGACACGATGCCACTCTTTTTCTCAATACTAAGAGCATTGAGATCCTTTAAGACAGCTTCAGTCTTTACACATGAGATGCAGATAAATGTTTAGAGAGGGTTGAAAGAAGAATACATGTAAATACTAAATGTAAGATTTTACATTTAAAATAAGGAAGCATTTGTTTGTTTTTTGAGTTATGCAAAAGACCAAAAATAAGTTAATTAACAATTAAACCATAGAAAGCATGCCAAGATCTGCAATTAATTTGTTCAATGTGACAACCCGAAAATTTCTAGCTTACATTCTTCATTTCTTATTAAAGTTAAACTTGTTTTTGCTATTTTCTAGCACTGTTTGGAGTCAAATAGAGTGTTTAAAGCCTAGTATAAGCAGGGTAGGAGTCGTGGGATAAGTATTATGGGTGTATCGCCTTGCATTTGAGCCAATCACACCAACACAAGGTGTGTGCGACCACACACCCATCCCAACCGCACACTCGACCTATATATAGAACACTTAGCCATTTGGAACACTTTCTACACTTCTACAAAGCTAGGACCCGAAAATCCTCTCAAGTATCATCCAAATCTCCTTGAGGATCTTCATAAAAGGTAACATCTTACACCAAGAACGCTATGTGTACGGCCGCACACACCATGTACGGCCGCACACACACTCCCTGGCCGCACACCTGGCCCCACACACACATATAGTGTGTATTTTGACCATACACTCCTTTGTAAAGCCATATACCCCCTTCATACAATCATATATGGTTGTAACACTTCAATATACGTGTTTACTAGTCCCTAAGGTGGCCCCAATTCAATAATTAGTTGCTTTAAATACTAATGATATTAATATATGTATCATTATATGTTAAATAGGATCCGCGTGTGTGTTCAAGTCTTCACTTGACACCTATCATCCTATACAATCCGTTCATCCAAATGCTTTTATGGGGGGGATACAAGTTGAATCCTTATAGTTATTATATCAATCACATGTGGTTAATAACTACCAAACTAGTGGATTCTTACTGTTCAAACTATTTACCAAACTGCTTTACAAACTCTTTTACTTGTCAAATACTTTACTTAAACTCTTTTACTTGTCAAATACTTTACTTAAACTCTTTTACACTTATATTTTGTGTATGTATATAGATATAGTTATATAAGTAGGACTGAAAGGACTTAGGACTGCTAGCCTACACTGCTTCATGTTCCTTGTTTGGTTGTGGACTTAGGGTATCAAGGTTAGTTGTCCGAAGGTCGTTTGAATCCTAGTTATATATTATGTCTATGTATATAGATATAAAAGGTTATTTCCTTCATAACCATTCCATGCCCTTGGGTAGCAAGGGTATTCAAACATGATCATACATTGCTAGTAAACTACTATAGGAGTAGTTTAGAATGATACTAATACTAGTACTAGAACAATGAAACCTACAATGAGTTAGTGCATACATGAGTCAAAGGATACGATGCCCTTGCGTAGCAAGGGTATACAAACATGTTAACACTATGATGAGAAACAAACAAAAGGAACTATGACGAGAAACAAACATACAGGCTAGACAGAGAAAGAACATACAATACAACTAGCACACATATACATTACATATACATTAACACAGTTATGTGAGCCATTAAACAGGGCATGGCACTACCTACCATGACTGTTTTTGTATCAGAATCTCTTTAATTGGGGAGCGAATGAGTTTGAGTACAGATCTATACTCGATTGACTATCCTAAACCTTGTTGCTCGCTATAGTGGGACTTGCAAGTCTATGGGTGCCAAATGTCATTTTTACGGCATCTTACATTGTCGTTTTACTATTGAGTCAGTAGCAAGATACAGGTCGATCACATGTTACCTTAAAATTTACAATTGCTTAAGGTAGTTAGTACAACAGTAGTTACTTAATGCAACGCTACAGTACTATAATATTATTCCCATGACATTCACTTCGTGAACATGCACACGATGCACGGTAATGTAAAAACTATATTTTTGGTTAATGATAGTCGGATTTGGGAAAATACAGACTCTTACATGAGACACACACAGAGATACTAGATGCCTTGGTAGAAGGCTACTTTTAGTAGAAAACATAGGGCTTTCTAGGAGAGTTTAAACAAATACAATCTTTACAAAATTTATACATTACATCTTACAAACATCTTACAAATGCTTTCATACAAATGCAGACACTAATATACTTATGATCTCACCAACTTTAAAGCTGATAAGCTCTTTCAAAATAACTTGTATTCTCAGGTCACCGGTAGACAGGTACCGGTGCCAGGTTTTTGAGAAGACGGAGCTCCTTCAAGACTCCTCTTTTATTTTTGATGTATATTTTTGGTGTCTATATAACTTGACGGAACACACTTGTATGAAATTATATTATTAATTCAATGAATGATGTTGTTGCTTGTTTACTACTTTGCATTGTTGTGATACTGTACATGACGTCCTCCACCCCAGAACGTTTCCGCCGTTCATCGGTTTTGTGGGTGTGACAGATTGGTATCAGAGCATTGTTTATAGTGAATCGAGTGTATGAACCCATAAAAGATATACGAACTATAAACACAAGCGGGATTCAAATACTCTGATAAAGAGTTTATACTCTTAAATAATAAAATATTTAACCAAGTATACATACCTACATTCATACTAAAATCAGTGTCGCTAGGACATAACAAAATTATTACGATTGTTAGATAGCACAAGTAGACTTAGAGACATATGGTCAACCTTGGGAAGATGTAGCATGATCAACTACATTATCCGAAGAGTGATTAGCATGTGCCTAAGCATGGTTGTGAGGTTGCAACAAGTCTAAAAACTTACCAACACTACTACAATGAGAACAATAGAACAAAACATTAAACTTAAAATACTATAGGAGTATTTTGTGTTACTATAATTACTTATCTAAGAACTAAATGTCTTTATTAAGTATGTCAATAGTTGCTGAGTGGATACGCTAAGGTTATATGTGGCTAGGATGTCATAGACTTAGAATCTGTGATCTTTGCTTTACTTCCTGTTCCTTGTTTGTTGTGGGCTTAGAGTTAGGGTCACTTATTTGAAGGTCTATCCTGTCTTGGTTACATATGACTTGTAGGCACTGCGCAAATGTTGAAGTAACTGATAAAGATCATCTTATAATTATCTAGTTAGTTTGTCTATTAATTATTTCCTTATCCCTATTCTCGCATAGATTAAATGGATGGATTCCATATCCCCGGAGACCCGTACTTCCCCAACCACGGCAATGCAGGATGGCTGGAAGAAGAACCAGGAGACGATCACCCAATCCCTTTGGATGATCATGAAGCTGAAGGCTTTTATGATGGTTCTGACTCGGAGCCAGAAGTCAACAACCAACCCCCGACTGTTCAAAACCCAAACCCTTGTCCAACATTTCAAGGACCCACACCTCTGTGGGCCACAAACTTGAATAGGTGGAGTCAGGAACAAGGTCAACCTTTTCCTTACAATGGAGACAGAAGCTTCTACAACCTCACTGAAGGAGGTTCGGCTGACAGAGTCCTACCCATCATGGTTCGTAGGATTTCTCGTAACACGGAACATGGTCGAGCAGCTATCGACCGAGTCATGGAGGTCGACGCCAACTTTGGCGTTAACACGGTCCGTATTCGCCAGCTAGAGTATGCCCATGAAAGGACTCTAGTCCAAAATGCTGCTCTTCAGAGAGAACTCACTGAGACCTGAGCTGAAGTCAGGGAACTTCGAGCTCAACAAGTTAGGTCTGATAGGCGTGTGAGGGACATTGAATGCCTTCTGTCGGAATCCAGGACTCACACTAGCAGTTCTCGTCGCCGATAGATTCTCACCAACTTCTCTTTTGGATATAACTTAGTTATGCTAACAACTCTAGTTTAATTTCCTATCCGTGTAAATCTTAGACCTGTTAGGTCTCGATTAGATTGTTGTTCTGTCAAAATTTTCCCATCTTGGTTGATGTAAGACCTACTCCTAGGTCGTTTTTCCAAACTCATTACATCAGTAATTCCAGTATTGTTGACAGATATCAAATTTTGTGGGAGTTATATCCAAATGCTTTCATCCTTCAATCAATCATATTGTTCATTTGTGCTGTTGGGCTATGGAGAGTTAGTCCATCAGTCATTCTCATCAATTCTCTCTAACTTATTCTTATAAAAATCTTCATCGTTGTAAACTTTTCAGTTCAAAGATGCCTCCAAGTAAATCGACAAGACGCAATCCTTCTCCACCAATACCACCTACTCCTCAGTTCGACATAGCAGCCCTAAATGTTGTTGTAGTCGCCGCTGTGGCTACAACCATGGCTCAATATCATGCATCAGGTTCAACTGGAGGAGGCGAAACCCCTGTTCATTCCATTCAAGTGGAAGCTCCTGTGCACTCGAGAGAGTGATCCTACAAGGACTTCACCAACTGCAAGCCATTGTCCTTCAAAGGGACGGGCGGAGTCATTGCCCTCTCGCAATGGTTCGAGAAAACCAAATCAGTTTTCGAAAGCTGCTCCTATCCAGAGGAGAGCAAGGTCAAGTTTGCTGCTTGCACCTTTGAAACAAAAGCCCTAACATGGTGGATTATCCATGTTAAGTCACTATCTCTTGTAGTGGCTAATGCAATGGGTTGGGATACTTTGAAAGACCTCATGATTGAGGAGTACTACCCATGGGGCGAGATCTAGAAGCTAGAGGAAGAACTATGGAGCCTAACCATGAAGGGCTCCAACGTAGTCGCCTACACAACCAGGTTTTGTGAACTGGTGGCCCTCTGTCCCAACATGGTGCATATAGAGGGGAAAAAGATCGAAAGATATATATGGGGGCTAATGCCACCATACCGGGAAAATGTATTGGCATCCCGTACCCCAGCCGCAACAACAACTACCTTGATCATCTCAAAACCCGCAAGAACCGCTGATTCCAAGCGGAAGTTTTGGGATGACAAAAGAGGCTAAGGCTGCCAAAAAGCAGCAGGTTGTGGCAGTACATGCTGTGATAGCACCTACTGCTGCTATTCCGATCAAGCAGTATTCTGGAAGTTTGCCCCTATGCAACAGATGTAACTTCCACCACGTGGGAGCCTGCCGGGAAATGTAGTGTGTAAAATGCAACAGAAAAGGGCACACAGCCTATTTCTGCAAATCTCCGGCGAGGCCAGTCACCCAGGTCCCCGACGCTGGAGTGGGCCAAACTTGCTACAACTGCGGCGAGGTGGGCCATTTCAATAGGAACTGCCTGAAGGTAGGAAATGTCGGTCGAGTTGGAAGAGTTCTAGCCATAGGCCATGAGGAGGCAGTTGCCGACCCCACAGTGGTCACTGGTACGTTTCCCCTCGACAACTCTTATGCTTGTATACTATTTGATAGTGGAGCGGAGAGGAGCTTCGTGAACCAAAAATTTGCTCAATTACTTAAGCAAAAATCACGAGCACTCAAGGAACCGTTCACTGTAGAAATGGCTAATGGAAAAACTGAGAGCACTAGCAGTATATTCATAGGGTGTATCCTAACTTTAGATAGCCATTTATTTTCAATCGATCTCATGCCGTTTTCAATTAAAAGTTTCTACGTCATTATCGGCATGGATTGGTTGAGTTTACATCGTGCCGATATCATGTGTTACGAAAAGGCTGTTTGCCTTAATCTGCTGTCTGGCAAAACCCTAGTAGTTTATGGCGACAAACCCGGCACGAACCTTCACATCATCTCGAGCATTCAAGCTCAGAAATTCTTGCGAAAGGAATGTCGAGCATTCCTTGCTCATGTGGTCGATGTGAGCCAAGAAACAAAGGACATTCAGAACATTCCAGTAGTACGCGACTTTCCTGACATCTTTCCGGAAGAACTCCCAGGATTACCTCCACAACGTCAAGTCGAGTTCCGAATCGACTTAGTTCCAGGGGCTACCCCAGTAGCCAAATCGCCCTATCATCTAGCACCTGCAGAGATGCAAGAACTATCTGGTCAACTTAACGAACTACTCAACAAGGGCTTTATAAGACCAAGCTTCTCACCCTGGGGATCTCCAGTCTCGTTCGTCAAGAAGAGAGACGGATCGTTTCGTATGTGCATCGGCTACAGGGAGCTCAACAAACTGACCGTCAAAAATCGTTATCCATTGCCTCGTATCGACGATTTATTTGACCAACTTCAATGGGCGAACTTCTTTTCAAAAATCGAATTGAGATCCAGATATCACCAACTATGAGTACTAGGGGAGGATGTTCCAAAGACAACCTTCTGAACTCGTTATGGGCACTACGAATTCGTAGTGATGCTGTTCGGATTAACAAACGTGCCCGCTGTATTCATGGATTTAATGAATAGGGTGTGTCGTCCTTACTTGGATCAGTTCGTCATCGTCTTCATCGAGGACATACTTATCTACTCTCGTAGTAAGGAGGAGCATAGTCAGCATCTACGACAAGTCTTAGAAACCCTGCGCACGGAGAAGCTTTATGCGAAGTTCTTGAAATGCGAATTCTGGATCCGAAGAGTCGAATTCTTAGGGCACGTGATTAGAGAAGAGGGAATACACGTGGACCCATCCAAAATTAAATCCATTGAGAACTGGTCAGCACCGAAGACGCCTACAAAAATGCGTCAATTTCTAGGCCTCGCTGGCTACTATCGCAGGTTCATTCAGAACTTCTCCCGCATTGCGAAGCCTCTGACAACACTGACCCAGAAAGGCGTGGCCTTTGACTGGGAAGAGAAGCAGGAGAGAGCGTTCCAAACGCTCAAACGAGCCTTGTGCACCGCACCAATACTATCCCTCCCTGAAGGGATAGAAGACTTTGTTGTCTATTGCCATGCGTCAAATCAAGGGCTCGGATGTGTGCTAATGCAGAGAGGTAAGGTCATCGCCTATGCCTCGAGACAGCTGAAGACACATGAGGTCAATTACGCGACCCACGATCTTGAATTAGGAGCAGTTGTATTTGCTCTGAAGATCTGGAGACATTTCCTGTACGGTATGAAAAGCACTATCTTTAGAGACCACAAAAGCTTACAACACATATTCGACCAGAAGAAGCTCAACATGAGACAACGACGGTGGGTCGAACTACTCAGTGATTACGAATGCGAAATTCGTTATCATCCGGGTAAAGCCAATGTAGTAGCTGACGCCCTAAGTCGTAAAGAATATTTTGGTCGTAGAGTCAAATCATTGACTATGAATATCCATTCACACTTTTCCACACAAATTAAGGCGACTCAGCTCGACGCTTTGAAGCCTGAGAATGTGACGGGTGAATCCCTGAGAGGGATGGATAAGAACTTGGAGGTTAAGGGTGGCAGAGCTTATTATTTCATGGACCGGATCTGGACCCCGAAACTCGGTAATTTCAGAGACTTGGTCATGAACAAGGCGCACAACAATTGTTATTCCGTGCACCCGGGATCAGATAAGATGTATCTAGATCTTAAAAAGTTATACTGGTGGCCTAACATGAAAGAAAAGATTGCTACCTTCGTGAGTAAAAGCCTTACTTGCGCAAAGGTCAAGGTCGAATACCAGAAACCCTCCAGTCTACTACAACAACCTGAGATCCCGGAATGGAAGTGGGAGCAGATCACTATGGACTTCATAACCAAGTTGCCCAAGACAACATGTGGACTTGATACCATATGGGTCATCGTCGACAGATTGACCAAGTCCGCACACTTCGTGCCGATCAAGGAAACAGACAAGATGGAGAAACTTACAAGAGCTTACATTAGGGAGATTGTATGATTGCACGGTGTTCCCTTATCCATTATCTCGGACAAAGATAGTAGGTTCACTTCTAGGTTCTGGCAGTCGCTAAAAAGTTCCTTAGGAACTAGGCTAGACATGAGTACAGCCTACTATCCACAGACCGACGGACAAAGTGAGAGGACTATCCAAAACTTAGAGGATATGTTGCGAGCTTGCGTGATAGACTTTGGGAAATCATGGGATGCTCATTTACCCCTTGTCGAATTTTCCTACAACAATAGCTATCACACAAGCATAAAGGTTTCTCCATTTGAAGCCCTTTATGGCCGAAAGTGCAGATCCCCTCTGTGCTGGGCTGAGGTGGGTGATACCCAGTTAGCTAAAGGGCGAGTCCCTGACAGCACTCTCACAGGTCCGGAGATCATACGGGAAACGACGGAGAAGATCGTTCAAATCCGTGAACGATTGAAAGCCTCTAGAGACCGACAGAAAAGCTATGCTAATAAACCAAGGAAACCGTTGGAATTCCAGGTGGGCGACCGTGTTTTATTGAAGGTCTCACCCTGGAAGGGATTGATACGCTTTGGAAAGCGTGGAAAGCTAAATCCAAGGTACATAGGACCTTTTGAGATTCTCGCTAGAATTGGTCCTGTAGCTTACAAACTTAACTTACCACATGAACTCAGTAACGTACATTCTACTTTCCACGTCTCAAACTTGAAAAAGTGTCTGTCCGACGAGACTCTTGTAATCCCACTCGACGAGATTGAGATCAATGAGAGCCTCAACTTCGTGGAAGAACCAGTAGAGATCATGGACCGAGAGGTCAAGCAAACGAAACAAAGCCGTATCCCGATAGTGAAGGTTCGCTGGAACGCCAAGCGAGGACTTGAATTCACTTGGGAGCGAGAGGATCAGATGAAACTGAAATATCCTCATCTTTTTACTTACTTATTTGTAATGACTTAGTTGCTTAAACTCTAATTTCGGGACGAAATTCCCTCTAACGAGGGGACGATGTGACAACCCGAAAATATCTAGCTTACATTCTTCATTTCTTATCAAAGTTAAACTCGTTTTTGCTATTTTCTAGCACTGTTTGGAGCCAAATAGAGTGTTTAAAACCTAGTATAAGCAGGGTAGGAGTCGTGGGATAAGTATTGTGGGTGCATCGCCTTGCATTTGAGCCAATCACACCAACACAAGGTGTGTACGGCCGCACACAAGAGTGTGCGGCCACGCACCCATCCCAACTGCACACTCGCCCTATATATAGAACACTTAGCCATTTGGAACACTTTCTACACTTCTACAAAGCTAGGACTCGAAAATCCTCTCAAGTATCATCCAAATCTCCTTGAGGATCTTCATAAAAGGTAACATCTTACACCAGGAACACTATGTGTACGGACGCACACACCAAGTACGGCCGCACACACACTCCCTGGCCACACACACACATATAGTGTGTATTTTGACCATACACTCCTTTGTAAAGCCATATAACCCCCTCATACAATCATATATGGTTGTAACACTTCAATATAAGTTTTTACTAGTCCCTAAGGTGGTCCCAATTCAATAATTAGCTATTTTAAACACTAATTATATCCATATATGTATCATTATATGTTAAATAGGATCCGCGTGTGTGTTCAAGACTTCACTTGACACCTATCATCCTATACAATCTGTTCTTCGAAACCACTCACTACAGCTGGGTTTATACCCCTTAATTAACCTTTTAAATGTTTTTAAAAGCTTTTATGGGGGGATACAAGTTGAATACTTATAGTTATTATATCAATCACATGTGGTTAATAACTACAAAACTAGTGGATTCTTACTGTTCAAACTGTTTACCAAACTGCTTTACAAACTCTTTTACTTGTCAAATACTTTACTTAAACTCTTTTACTTGTCAAATACTTTACTTAAACTCTTTTACACTTACATTCTGTGTATCTATATAGATATAGTTATATAAGTAGGACTGAAAGGACTTAGAACTGCTAGCCTACCCTACTTCATGTTCCTTGTTTGGTTGTGGACTTAAGGTATCAAGGTTAGTTGTCCAAAGGTCGTTTGAATCCTAGTTATATATTATGTATATGTATATAGATATAAAAGGTTATTTCCTTCATAACCATTCCATGCCCTTGGGTAGAAAAGGTATTCAAACATGATCATACGTTGCTAGTAAACTACTATAGGAGTAGTTTAGAATGATACTAATACTAGTACTAGAACAATGAAACCTACAATGAGTCAGTTCATACATGAGTCAAAGGATACGATGCCCTTGGGTAGCAAGGGTATACAAACATGTTAACACTATGATGAGAAACAAAGAAAAGGCACTATGACGAGAAACAAACATACAGGCTAGACAGAGAAAGAACACACAATACGGCTAGCACACATATAAATTACATATACATTAACACAGTTATGTGAGCCATTAAACAGGGCATGGAACTACCTGCCATGACTGTTTTTGTATCAGAATCTCCTTAATTGGGGAGCGAATGAGTTTGAGTATAGATCTATACTGGATTGACTATCCTACACCTTGCTGCTCGCTACAGTGTGACTTGCAAGTCTACGGGTGCCAAACGTCATTTTTACAACATCTTACATTGTCGTTTTACTATTGAGTCGGTAGCAAGATGCAGGCAGATCACATGTTACCTTAAAATTTACAATTGCTTAAGGTAGTTAGTACAGTAGTAGTTACTTAATGCAACGCTACAGTACTATAATATTATTCCCATTACATTCACTTCGTGAACATGCACACGATGCACGGTAATGTAAAAACTATATTTTTGGTTAATGATAGCCGGATTTGGGAAAATACACACTCTTACATGAGATACACACAGATACTAGATGCCTTGGTAGAAGCTATTTTTAGTAGAAAACATAGGGTTTTCTAGGAGAGTTCAAACAAATACAATCTTTACAAAACTTATACATTACATCTTACAAACATCTTACAAATGCTTTCATACAAACGCAAACACTAATATACTTATGATCTCACCAGCTTTAAAGCTGATAAACTCTTTCAAAATAACTTGTATTCTCAAGTCACTAGTAGACAGGTACCGGTGTCAGGTTTTTTAGAAGACGGAGCTCGGTCAAGACTCCTCTTTTATTTTGATGTATATTTTTGGTGTCTATATAACTTGACGGAACTCACTTGTATGAAATTATATTATTAATGCAATGGATGATGTTGTTGCTTGTTTACTATTTTGTATTGTTGTGATACTGTACATGACGTGCTCCGCCCCAGAACGTTTCCGCCGTTCATCAGTTTTGGGGGTGTGACATTCAAGCTCTTTTCATCCAATGCCTTGTTGAAAATGTCAGTCAACTGATCTGTGGATGGAATATAGAACAATTCCACTTTTCCCTTTTGAACTATGTCCCTTTTGAAATGATGACGACTATGAATGTGCTTGGTCTTGGAATGTTGCACTGGATTATGTATCATCTGAATGGCATTGGTGTTGTCACAATAGATGGGTGCCTTTGAGAAGTTCAGACGATAATCTAAGATCTAATTCTGAATCTATAGAATCTGAGCACAACATCTTCCAGCAGCAACATATTCAACCTTAACGGCAGAACAAGCCATTGATATCTACTTTTTGCTAGACCACCTTACCAATCTATTTCCATGAATTTAAGCTCCTCATGAAGTGCTTTTACGATCAATGTCATGCCCACCATGATCAGAATTAGTATATCCCACCAACTTGAACTCAGATTCACAAGGATACAATAACCCATGATTGGGTGTATGTTTTAAGTACCGTAAAATCCTTTTGACAGCGTGGAGATAAGATTCCTTAGGGCTAGCTTAATATCAAGCACATAATATGGTAGCAAATATAATGTCTGGGAGACTGGCTGTTAGAGTAGAGATCCTATTATTCCTCGAAACAAAGTTGCATTCACATCAATGCCACTTCGATCCGTATCAATAGACGCCGATAAGGACATTGGAGTTTTTGTCAGTTTCCAATCAGAGAAACCATACTTTTTCAGCATATATGCAATGCATTTAGCTTGACAAACAAAAATACCATCAGTTATTTATTTGACCTACAAACCCAAAAAGAAAGTTAGTTCACCCATCATGCTCATCTCGAATTTCATGGCCATGACGTCCACCAATTTTGAACATAGCTTTTCATCAGTGGATCCGAAGATGATACCGTCCACATATACTTGAGCAAGAACGATATGAGATGCTGATTGATTTATGAAGAGAGTGTTATCGATCTTTACTCGTTTGTATCCACTTGAGAGAAGATATTTTGCCAACGTATCATACCATGCCCTAGGAGCCCACTTTAAGCCAAAGACAACTTTATCAAGACGATACACACGCTCTGGAAATTCTTCATCTTCAAACCTTGGAGGTTGTTTAAGAAAAACGTCTTCTTGAAGATCTCCATGTAGAAAGGCATTCGTAACATCCATCTGATAGAATTTGAAGTTTTTGAATGAGGCAAAAGCCAAAAATAAACAAATTGCTTCAAGTCTTGCAACTGGAGCAAATTTTCATCATAGTCTAATCCTTCAAGCTGACAGAACCCTTGAGCTACAAGCCCAACTTTGTTTTTTTTATTACAATTCCATCTACATTCATTTTGTTCCTGAAGACCCAACGAGTGCCTATGATAGTTTTTCCTTGAGGTTTGGGAACAAGAGTCGACATACAATGTCGTTTGAATTCATTTAGTTCGTCCTACATGGCCTTAATCCATTCAACTTCTTTCAATGCATTAGCGGCATCCTTTGGTTCAATCATTGAGACAAAGTTAACAAACATGCAAAAGTTGTTATTGACTCTGTTGCGAGTGAGAATCCTAGAATTTACATCTCCATCTCGAAGGATTCTTGGATTCTACCTTCATTTGTATTGCTTTGGATAGAATCTTCCATATTGGATGAATCAACTTCTTCATAGACAACAGGCTAATCTTCTGATATGGGCTGAGATCTGATTAATTAATCAACAATGGGAACAACGGGATCATCGTCATTCGATAAGGGCTCAGGAATGGGGTCGTAAAGACTATAAGTAAGTTCGTTCAGAATTGACGAGGGGTGATCAACTCGACCATGAATGAATGAATCCTCATCAAATGTAACATGAATTATTTCTTCAACAATTTTCCTTGAAAGATTGAATACTCTGAATGCCTTGGATACGTTGGAGTATCTAAGGAACACTCCTTCATCAAATTTAGCCTCAAAATTCAAATGTTGATCTCTTTGATTCAAGATGTAACAAACACATCCGAACACATGAAAATTATAGATATTTGGTTTTCTTCCTTTCAATAGCTCATAAGCGGTTTTCCCATGACGTTTAACAAGAATAGATCGATTTTGAGGATAACATGTTGTATTGACAGATTCAGTCCAAAATGACAATGAAAGACCAGCTTCAACAACCATAGTTCTTCCAGCTACATTGAGAGTTCGGTTTCTTCTTTCTACAATACTACTTTCTTGGGGATTTCTAACAGCCGAGAAATTCTGAGAGATTCTTGAGACAGAGCAAAAATCCTCCAAAGAAGAGCTTCTGAATTCAGTTCCACGATCACTATGCAATTGATTTACTTTGTAATCATAGAGGACTTCCCATTGCTTAATGAGAGTAATGATTTCATAAGGAACATGAATTTCCTTTCTTAAAAACAGAACCTACTTAAACCTTGATAATTCATCAACAATGACAAGAGTATATTTATTTCCAGCTCTTGAATTAATTGGAACTAGTCCACGAAGGTCCATATGGAGGAGATGAAGAGGGTTGATGATTGAAGGACGGGAATTTGGTTTAAACGAAGACTTGGTTTTCATCCCCTTTTCACATGATGGGCACACTTTATCCTTGACAAATTGCATCTTAGGAATTCCTCTCACAAGCTAATTCCCTACAATCCTTGAGATGTTCTTGAAATTCAGATGCGATACCTTTTGTGCCATAGCCAAATTAGATTAGACTGGGCACGAGAGAGGAAGCAATGAAGAAGCGATTTGTCAGCAAAAAACATATCCAGAACTTAGATGTCGTTTTGTCAATTTGCAGTAATTACAATGATATTCTTTTGATCAATAACTTGTCCATCTTTTTTTTAAAGAGAACTTCACAGCATGCGTCACACAGTTGACTAATAGATTTGAGATTATTCTGAAGACCTTTCACATAATAGATGTTCTTGAAAACCACATAATTGTACTTGGTAGATTCATATCCCTTTGTAACTGACGGACCATCCTTTCACACAATTAACGTTTCACATAATAGAATTTATTGCTATATGTAACTAACAGGCCATCCTTCTTTATAAAATCTTACTAGAGAGACTTGTATCCTGTCATCTCTCTTGAGCAGCCACTATCTAAATACCTAATATGTTCTTTACCCTGATAAGTTGATGCATCGTCCCATTCTGACTTGAGATTATCACCAATGTGAGGAAAATTAGCATTAAGAATCCCAAGGCTGTCATGTGTAGTGTCAGCATGAGATTCAACAATCTGAGCCATGAGACTCTTAACTTCACCGTGAGACTCATCATCTATTGAGCAGTTGAGTGGTTTTAGACCAACTGATAAACCGAGAGACGTAGTGAATTTCCAATGGAAATTCTAGCTTTTACATCAAGATTCAGCATCCTTTTCTCTTCCTCATTATAACAGGAAACATACCTCCCTTTCAACTTACTGCCAGAAGCACCATTATTTGATGATTGATGTATAACAACTATGTTGCCGACGTTGATCATATCGAAGTCCATGAAATCTAGAACATTCATGGCCTTTGATTTTTAATCAGAGAAGTTGTATTGATCAAACGAAGGAATCTTGTTACAAACAGATGACCTAGGAACGAAGGAAGATGATGTGATTGCTTGAGTGTATCACAAACCCACTCTGATACCAATTGAAGGTTTGTATTTTATCAAATACACTTCAAGTATGAAAAAGAAAAGTAAAAATAATCTAAGCAAAATAATTAACAGAAAGTAAATAACACGGAAGTTCTCCAAATTGTTCCGTTCACCAAAAAAAGAGGTTTTCTCTCCACAAAGAAGACGTGTTTGTCACAACAATGATTGACACAAAGCCACGATCTAACCACTACGACCACACCATTAGGGTTTGCATTTATGTTATATATACACTAATCTATACATGTATATCCCTTCAATCAAGGGATTGTGTATAGTCTATACAAATGATCAGATCCTTATCACCCAGACTATGGATCTGATATTTATTCTATATTTATATATAATAATTGCCTAATATACAAAAGATTACAATCGGACAACTATATTGAAGCTAACGCTGATGAACTTGAGATGTTGGTGCTAATGACTTGTAGACGTTGACGCTGATAGATCAGGATATTATGTGTTTGACTCATTAGATCATAAGGTGTGACCTTACACAAGCCTATACTACCATTCACACCTATGCATACTTATCCCAAGAATTGTCAAATAGTTCCCAAGTCACCATACATGATAACCACAAAATAATTTAACACATAAATATGCTCAAATAAGCACATATTTCCTGCTTTACATCAATATTCAAGCACATATTTAAGCATCCTAAACTCACCTTCTATGATCTTTCCTACTTTACGTCATTATTCTATGGCTTATATGGTATACGTTCATAGATTCTTGATCATTTAAGTCTTTATTCTAAAGACAATGTAAATTTAGCAGCTATTATACTCTCAACTTCTCAAATTCCTTTTAGTATAGTCCCCAGTGTGTAGGGTATACTACTTCTGCATTCTATTTGGTAGTATGGAGACAAATTCTCTTCAATTATTTGTACCACCTATTAACATATGCAAGTCACCAAGCATAATATCATATCTCTTCACTTTCATTATCCTTGACTTTATAAGAGTTAATCCTAACAGTCTAAATTTTAGTTGCATCTCTGCATTTTCTACTACCTTCCACTTAGTTATTTGTCATCTCCTAACATTAAAATTTCTTCTCATGCAATACTATGGGTGGATCGCCACATCAGCTAAATGCTCTAACTTTACTTAAACAATTAAGTTCATTAGCACTTCACAAACCAATGACTAATTTCATTGTCCTAGTCATGTATGTTGAAATCAACTTAACACACTATGTAATTCTTGTCAAGATGTGATACGATTCAATTGTCACTTAATAACATTAAATACCAGGTAATAGAATCCTGTATATGGTATACATTAGCTCTTAACACACCATTCTAATTGTATAATATATCGCAAATATACACAAAGCCTCGACCTAATGAGTCTGAAAACTCTTTCGTACTTTCCTTTTATCTTTCTCAAATTCTCTGAATTCTCCATAGCATCTCATATAACTCCAACTTCGATATTGGTATTGTCACACCCCAAACCTGAACGACGGAAACGTTCGGGGGCGGATGACTTCATGTGGTAGCGTAACAATAGAATACATAGTAAAGAAAGCAATACAACCATCATATATATAATTGAAAGTTTACATTTGTCAAAAAGTTACATGTTCAAAACCAATTACAATATGATGTCAAAATATGAGATTAAACTGGCGCCGCAGCATCCCTTCATCAAAAGCATAATGATACCTGAAATTACTAATTTCCTGGGACATACAAGTAATTTTGAAAGAGTAGATCAGCATTTAAGCTGGTGAGTTTCATAAGCATTTAAATGACAATGTTTGTATGAAATGAAATGTTTTGTCCTTGTTTGTTTGTGTTTAGAAAATCCTATATTTTCTACTAGTATAAAAGTAGCCTTCTCTCAAGATAAATGTTTGTTTCTAAAATGTATGTAAGTGTGAAATAACCAATGTGTTTGAAAACCTTGTAAATCAATGCATTTTTAATACCCCATGTGAGTTTTATAACCATACTATTGACTCGGAATGCCTATACACAACGTTCTTCAGGCGTTGGATTGTTATGACGTTTGTCACCCCAAACGGTGGACTGTAGCTAACAATCAGGGCGCGGTTTGTCAAGCCCGTATAGATCTATACACAAACACCATGCTCCCCCTCCAAGGGATTTTGGTATATAATACATGACTTGAAATGTGTACTCGAACGTACGTGAAGTTTATGTCTCACAAAACCGTGGTATAAAAACAGATTTACTGTTGGATATAGTGTCTAAGTCCATAACTATATTTGGTATGTACTTGACCCGACCCGGCATGGTCCATTTGGGTTGCACTTCACCCGAACAATTTATGGATAATATTTGAGAATAGTACAAGTTATGATTTATTAATATATTATAAGTTCTAATATATTAATATAAGATCATATTATTTAATTAGTAGTGATCTATAATTAATCTAGGATTAATTTAGAGATCAAAGATATTATTAATTAAATATGGGCTTCTATATTTATATAGTGTGGGCTAGTGCTTATTTGGAATGGGCTAGGCTTGCATGGGAAAAGTCCATGGATACTCCATGGAGCTTTAACCCATGGATCTCATGGAAATGAAGAGACATGGGTATTAGGGTTTACATGGAAGTAACCCTAATCCATCACACTATATAAAGGAGGCATTGGTTCTTGAAATCACACTAGTTGACACTTGTTGAGGTGAGGGCCGATTTCAAGATAGTAGTGACTATTCTCTCAAAGTTCCAAGTTTGTGGTGATTTGGGATTTCCACTTGAGGCATCCACACTATTGGTGCTAGGCTCTAAAACTCCAAGTAATCAACTACAACTTCAAGGTAAGTATTTCTACTAGCTTTATTTGATTCATGTTCCCCATGTCATGCTAGTTAGGATATGAACCTTGGAAAAATAATTATTTGCATGTATCTTAGACAAACATAGATCCAAGGTTTATTAGGGTTGCATGTACACTTAGGAAGTGTTAGAATGCTCAAAACCCATCAGTGGTATCAAAGCCTAGGCTTGTTTATTTGATACTTGTTGCAATATTATGGAGAAAGTCGAAAAACTTGTTGTCTGACTTCTGGAATCGGCGAGTCCATGGGGGAATCGTCGAGTTCACTTGTATCTTCAACCTACTCGACGAGTAGGTTCATACACTCGGCGAGTAGGGTCGACAGAGTCCAGGTTTTCGACTTTAGTTGCTGGAAATGGATTAGAAACATTACCCTAAACTGTTTTGGTACTTGAAAACTTGTTTTAGTTGGTGTAATGTCTTGCTAATTCATTTACAACAACTAGTTATCAAAATTACAAAGTTTTAAATGTGATTTTGATTCATGAAAGTGTTCATATTCATGTTCTTGTTCTTATGATGTTTAGATGATCATAGGAATTATTTGTAACCTATGTGGTAGTTTAATTCTTGATCATAATGTGTTTTAATGGTATCCATAACTTGTCCTCAAGTTATGGAAAACCAAAAGTCACTTGAGTTAAAAACCATTAAAAGAACACAAGAGTTAGAAAAATGAAGAGTCTTCATTTTATTACTCTAATAAACTCATAAGTTACAAGAAATGAAAAGTTTTGAAAGTTTACAAAACTTGCCCTCGAGTTTTGGAACAAGTAAAGTCAAGTTAAACTTTAGTTCCAACCCTTAGAATTTTAAAAAGTTAAAATTCAACCCTTATACTTATATTATTATGATTTATATATATATATATATATATATATATATATATATATATATATATATATGTATAAGAACAAAGTCGTTTTACCGCTAGTACGCCTCATTCACGAAGCCGGTCTATAAGGTAGGTATAAGGTTGTTGCCTATAAAATAGCAACTTAATGGGTGTCCACTCTCACCCACCGCTTGCTTGACCGGTGGAGGGTCGTTAGCCGAACGGGTAAGATAAGGACTTACAAATTCTCATTAAAAGTATGATGAATATTATAAAGTAACTAAATGTTTTATTAAATTCCCAATCTTAGTTACTTTAGGAAAAATGTGAATAAGGTGCTAATCCATGAAATTACACTTTACACTTTGTTTAAGTCGTTGGTGGAGCGTGTGTGGTTAACCGGCACACTAACTTGGACTTAACAAGGTAGGTAAAGGGTGACTTAAGGTTTATTATAGTATCGATGGAGCGTGTGTCGTTTACCGGCACATCGATTGAGTGATAAACTTTAAGGGTACCAAGTGATTTGCATGGTTACTTCACACCTCGTTTTGTGATCCTCGGCATCCCAGTCACAAAACTTAGAGGGCACACTCGAGATTGAAACATGCCTTTGAAAAGTTCATTGAATCTCAAAGAATCTAGGAATTTCTAAGAACCAAACAAAAAACCTAATATCTAATATTTCGGTTTTCGTGGTGGAAATTGGTGAATCGTCATTCACCTACCTTTCAAATATGTTATAGCTTGGATTACGGCATACCTCTTCCAAGTTATAATATATTGTGATTGGATCCTAGCCTTAATATTACATTTGGGTGTTTTATTAAGGACTCTCCTAATATCTAAACTAATCTTGTCCATTTCTTTTAGATGTCTTCAAACAATGTTGCTTCTGGCTCTAACCCTAATAGCTCCTTTACCCTTATGAACTTGTGTGGGAAAGTCACCTTTGATGGATCCAACTTCAATGAGTGGATCAGAAACATCAGGATGATTACCCGCTACGAGGACAAAGAATATGTCCTTGACAAGGAGCTTAAGGAGATTGATGAGACCACTGCAACTCCTCAGGAGATCGCTGACTTTCGGGCACATGAAAGGGATGCTACGAAAGTGGCTTGCATCATGATGGCCATGATGACAGCGGAACTCCAAAAGTCTTATGAGGATTTCTACCCTTATGAAATGCACCAAGATTTGATGGAAAGATACCATCAAAGTGCACGAAAAGAGAGGTATGAAATCATCTGCTCCATGATAACAGCCATGATGAAGGACGGGGAATCCGTCACGAGCCACATGCAGAAAATGCAAAGGTATGTGGATCGTTTGCTGAAGCTTAATGTGAACTTCCCTGAGGATCTTGCAATAGATATCATTTTGCACTCCTTACCATCGTGCTATGATCAATTCCGCATGAATAAGGAAGAGGTCACACTCAGCAAACTTCAGGGACTTCTCAAGACCGCAGAAACAGGTCTTAAGGGGAAGTCGGTTGTTAACACTCCTACTCCAAACTCTACTTCGGTTTTGGCAATCGGGAAAAGTCGAGGGAAGAAAAGAAAGAGATCTTCGAAGGGTACCAAGGGTCGGACCCTTAATGGCTCTTCTTCAAGAGGAACCAAGAAAGGTTTCATCACTCCTTCTTCTGACCCAAAAGAGGCTGATTGCTTCTATTGCCATGAAAAAGCTCATTGGAAGCGGAACTGCCCAAAGTACCAGCAGGATGTAAAGGATGGGAAAGTTAAACCCAATCATGCAGGTATTTACACTATCTTATCTAATAACTCACCCCATTCTAAATCTTGGGTCCTTGATACCGGTTGTGGTATTCATATTTGTTGTGACTTGCAGGGACTAAGAAGAAGTGAGAATGTGGAGCAAGGAAGAATAAACTTGATCATGGGGAATAGGAAAGCTTCACCTGTCACCAAGATTGGAGTTTATACTTTATCGCTAAGTAGTGGGTTTAATTTAGATTTGAATAAATGTTGTTATTCGCCAGGAATGGCAAGAAATATTATTTCCTTTCATGCTTTGTACAAACAAGGGTTTACCTTTTTGTTTAATAATGAAGTTGGTTCTATTGATGCTTTCTTTAATAATGTTCTTTATTTCAAAGCATTACCTTGTGATGGTGTGTATGAAGCTGTATCTGTTGTAGATAAATTAGGAAATAATGTTTTGTGTATTGATTCTATTAATAATAATAACTTGGATAAAGCATCATTATGGCATTGTCTCCTTGGACATATAAGCAAGAAACGCATAGGCCAGCTCCAAAAGGATGGTGTCTTGGAGTCATTTGACCTAAAGTCAGATGATAGTTGCGAATCATGCTTACTTGGAAAAATGACAAAGTCACCCTTCACAGGCTTGTGTGAGAGGGGTGAAGGTTTGTTGGATCTTGTACACACAGATGTGTGTGGACCATTCAAACATGCCACCAGGGATGCTAATCATTATTATTTGACTTTTACTGATGATTACAGTAGATATGGATATGTCTACCTAATCAAGCATAAGTCAGAGACTTTCGAGAAGTTTAAGGAATTTAAATAGGAAGTCGAGAATCAATTGGGCAGGAACATTAAGATGCTTCGATCCGATCGTGGTGGTGAGTATCTTAGTTCAGAGTTCCTTGACTATCTTAGGGAATGTGGGATTGTCTCACAATTGACACCTCCCAGGACACCACAGTTGAATGGTGTAGCTGAGAGGCGTAATCGAACCTTGTTAGATATGGTTCGTTCCATGATGAGTCGAGCTACGCTACCAATCTCATTCTGGGGGTATGCCTTAGAGACTGCCGCCCATATTCTTAATCTGGTCCCTACAAAGAAAGTTGCCAAAACTCCTCACGAGATGTGGACTGGTAAAGTACCTAAACTAGACCACATCAAGATTTGGGGTTGTGAGGCTTTCTTGAGATGCGAGACTCATGATAAGCTCTAACCCCAAAGCGAGAGTTGTATTTTCATCGGCAACCCACAACAATCCTTTGGTTACCTCTTCTACAGACCTAGTGATAATGTGGTCTTTGTAGCAAGAAGAGGAGTTTTTCGAGAAAGAGTTTATAAGCCAAGGAAACAGTGGGAGGCAAATTGATCTTGAAGAAATTCAAGAGTCAAGTGGTGAAGGAACTTCAAACCCTAGCCCTCAACTTGAGGAGGAAACTCCTGTTGAGCCAGTTGATGTGCCTGTACCTCTGAGGCGTTCCACGAGAGTTAGGAATGCACCTGAGCATTATTATGTTTTCCATATTACTGCGGAAGGTGAGATACTTATTAGTGATGAGACACTAGTAGGTCTAGATGAACCTAATAGCTACACGGAAGCCATGGCAGGCCCTGAGGCTGCTAAATGGAAAGAGGCTATGGATAGCGAGATACAATCCATGTATGACAATCAAGTTTGGAACTTGGTTGAGAATGTACCTGGTCGTAAGACTGTAGGGTGCAAATGGATCTTCAAGAAGAAGACCGACATGGATGGTAATGTACACACTTATAAGGCACGACTGGTTGCAAAAGGTTATTCTCAAACTCCGGGAGTTGATTATGATGAAACCTTTTCACCAGTGGCCAAGATAAAGTCTATTAGGGTTCTGTTAGCCATTGCTGCATTTCATGACTATGAAATATGGCAAATGAATGTCAAAACCGCTTTCCTTAATGGAAAGTTAGCTGAGGATGTTTACATGGTTCAGGCAGAGGGTTTTGTCAGTACTGAGTACCCCAATAGAGTGTGTAAACTCGAGAAATCCATTTATGGATTGAAACAGGCACCTCGCAGGTGGAATCTTTGCTTTGATGAGAAAGTCAAGGAATTTGGTTTTTCAAGGAGTGAAGATGAATCTTGCGTCTATATCAAGGCTAGTGGGAGCATAGTCGGTTTTTTTGGTACTGTATGTGGATGACATACTACTCATAGCAAATGACATCCCAACCCTGCAGGAAGTAAAGTCCTGGCTTGGGAAGTGTTTCTCTATGAAGGACCTTGGTGAAGCTGTCTATATCCTAGGGATACAGATTTTAAGAAACAGGAGTAAAAGGCTAATTGGACTTAGTCAAAGTACCTACTTGGACAAAGTGTTGAAAAGATTCAACATGCATAACTCCAAGAAAGGTGAGTTACCCATTCAGAGTAACGCCAGATTGAGTAAGACACAAAGCCCTAGTACTGAGGCTGAGATAGCAGAAATGAGTCGACTTCCTTATGCTTCAGCTGTAGGATCGATCATGTATGCTATGACGTGTACTCAATCTGATGTAGCCTTTGCTTTGAGCATGGTTAGCAGGTATCAGGGGAACCCTGGCAAGGAACACTGGACTGCGGTAAAGAATATCCTCAAGTACCTGCGAAGGACTAAGGACTGGGTCCTTACCTTCGGTGGGAGTGATGACTTGAGAGCTGTAGGGTATAGTGATGCTAGCTTCCAGACTGATAGGGATAATTTCCAATCATAGTCGGGCTGGGTCTTTACCTTAAACGGAGGAGCAATCACTTGGAAGAGTTCAAGCAGGAGACAGTGGCTGATTCTACTTGTGAATCAGAGTATATAGCGGCAAGCGAGGCAGCAAAGGAGGCTATATGGCTAAAGAACTTCATCGGAGACCTTGGAGTTGTACCAGCTATAAAAGAGCCAATGGAGATTTTCTGTGACAGCAATAGTGCGGTTGCCTTAGCCAAGGAACCAAGAGATCATGGGAGATCCAGACACATTGACAGAAAATATCACATCATCAGACATCGAATAGAAGAAGGGATCCTCGTGGCGAAGAGGGTATCATCAGATGAGAACCCAGCAGATCCCCTCACGAAGGGACTGGGTAGGGTTAAGCATCTCCAGCATGCTCGGAGCATAGGGATGAAGGATGATATAAGTTTTAGTAGTTAGATAAATTATGAAATTTGTAAATTGTAATTGACATTTGATGATGAATAAAAGGTGTTTTATTTATGAGTAAAGTGTTGCTATCTCTTGTCAATCGTTTACTATATTTCTTTTGCATGTTTTGACTTCCAGAATAATTATGTTTGGTATATCATATTATTCAAACCTCCACAGTCGGTCATATGTCGGAAGTAGGTATGAATCAAGACTGTCATGATTGGTTGCAGAGGTCTAAGGTGTTGGACATGGCTACAACAATCATGAGTGTTCATAAGTTCTGAGCATTGGACTCAACCCACGCTCACTGGAATCACTTCATGGAATTTTATCTCGAGTGATCGTGAGATGGTAATATCATATAAGTCTTCAAACCTAGAGATATGATTTGTTACTTACGAGTTGGTTATGCATTGATTGTACGAAAACGCATTGGTAACTCGATGTTATAAAATGTGCTTTTGTGTGTAATTCAATGAGTGGTAGAACAAACATATGAGTCGAAGTTTATCTGTTCCTTCTTGGATTAGAAGCTGATATCTGGGCCCCTCGATGATTTTGTTTTGACCTATGTACCGGGCCCAGTCATAACTAAATTGATGTGTTCAGTTGAGTTCTATGTCAAACAAATCGGAAATCGGGAAACAAATGCTGGACAATAAGCAAGACAATGTTCCATGTATTTGTCCGGCTGATATCTAAAACAGAGGATTATATGATCACTTATCTAAATGGCGCGTTCTAGTTCAACAGAGTTTAAAGAGCTACGATTGCTGATCGGTTCCTGAAGTTATACTTGCAAATATAGTTACTAGACTTATCCAAGTGGGAGACTATTGGATATAGTGTCTAAGTCCTTAACTATATTTGGTATGTACTTGACCCGACCCGACATGGTCCATTTGGGTTGCACTTCACCCGAACAATTTATGGATAATATTTGAGAATAGTACAAGTTATGATTTATTAATATATTATAAGTTCTAATATATTAAGATAAGATCATATTATTTAATTAGTAGTGATCTATAATTAATCTAGGATTAATTTAGAGATCAAAGATATTACTAATTGAATATGGGCTTCTATATTTATATAGTGTGGGCTAGTGCTTATTTGGAATGGGCTAGGCTTGCATGGGAAAAGTCCATGGATACTCCATGGAGCTTTAACCCATGGATCTCATGGAAATGAAGAGACATGGGTATTAGGGTTTACATGGAAGTAACCCTAATCCATCACACTATATAAAGGAGGCATTGGTTCTTGAAATCACACTAGTTGACACTTGTTGAGGTGAGGGCCGATTTCAAGATAGTAGTGACTATTCTCTCAAAGTTCCAAGTTTGTGGTGATTTGTGATTTCCACTTGAGGCATCCACACTATTGGTGCTAGGCTCTAAAACTCCAAGCAATCAACTACAACGTCAAGGTAAGTATTTCTACTAGCTTTATTTGATTCATGTTCCCCATGCCATGCTAGTTAGGATATGAACCTTGGAAAAATAATTATTTGCATGTATCTTAGACAAACATAGATCCAAGGTTTATTAGGGTTGCATGTACACTTAGGAAGTGTTAGAATGCTCAAAACCCATCATTTACATGTTAAAATGTTCGTTTGTTCTTGTATATGAAAGTGACTTCTTGAAAATCAAGTTTCTAGTATGTAAAAGTTAGCAATATCCTTGTAAAACTATACCTATTATAGTTTTCTAAAAGTGTGTCTCGTTTGTTTAGAAATACCTAGAAAAGGAATCACTTGTTATGAAAGTATAGATTTTTGTAGAGCCTAAGATAGACAAGTATACATAAAATCTAAGAAAATGTTTAGTTTATACATGCATTACAACAATTTATATTTCAAAAGATAGAGTTCTATTGTAACATATTTTATATACGAAAGTTTCCTATAAAGTTTATCAATCACATGTGATTTGGATATATAAAAGCATATAAAATAATTCTTTATGTAACACACGATAATACTCGTGTGTTTTACCTGTATTCCCCCCCCTCCCCCCCTTGAAAGCATATAAAAGCATTTAGAATATCTTAAAAAGGTTAATTAAGGGGTATGAACTCACTTGAAAGTTTGAAGATAGCGAGATGGAAAACCGGGCAGAGTTTCGTCTTGAGAAACGGATTTTTCTCGGGATTCTCGGGAATCTCGGGAGTAAAATCGACCCTCGAGACTTGAGCAAAAAGACCAAAGCTTCGGGTTTGAACGGGCACGGAAATCGAGGCAAGATCATGAGAGAAAGGAGAGAAATGGGGTGATTTTTCTGGAACCCTCGCATTTCTATTTATAGGGGATCTGAGAAGCCTCGGTATGCGGGGCGTACGCTCGTACGCAACGCGTACGCGTACGTCATGCATGAGCGAGTCCTCGACTGCCTCGACTTTAGATGGGACAGATCAGATGGGATGGGTCGGATGGGGCGGGTCGGTAACTTCGCATAGGGGCGACGTGGACAGACCGAGACCAAGGCCCTCGGGTACGCGAGGCGTACGGGGTTACGCAGCGCGTAACTCGGATGAGGACGCTGACTCCTCCTTCGGATATTACCGGATAATTTATATATAACTTATTTAATAAACTTCAAAAATTCATATCTTCTTCATACGAACTCCGTTTTCGATGGTCTTTATATCCACGCGAAGGTGAGACTACGCTCTACAACTTTCGTTTAGACTCCGTTGGCAAATTCAGAAATTATTTTTATTATTTAATTATAAAATGACATGATTATGGAATTTCTTTAAAATTCATAACTTCTTTATCTGACGTCGGTTTTTGCCAGACTTTTCACCGCTGAAATACCATTGTCGAGACCTTCGATTTTCGTTTAGGTCATTCCGGCCAAAAGTCGCTCAATCTCCGATTCGAGTTTTTAGCCGTCTGCTGCTAAGCCGAACTTGGAAAAATCTTAACTTCAATATACGAAGTCGGATTTGGGCGTTCTTTTTACGTACGATCATGGTTTAATGACATTTAAACATAGAGGGAATTTAAATAGAACTTTTTGGACAATTTATTATCAAAGTTAATTTTATTAACTCAAAAGTGGTTACAATACTTGACTTTTTAGGTCATTACAAAGAGTTGAAATATCGGGTTGTCACATCATCCCCCCGTTAGAGGGAATTTCGTCCCGAAATTTAAAGTAGTAAAGATACTAGTGAACATGAAAGAGATGAGGGTACTTTTTTTTCATCTGATCTTCGCGTTCCCATGTGAATTCAGGTCCCCGCTTGGCGTTCCAGCGAACCTTCACGATGGGTATGCGACTTTGTTTTGTTTGCTTGACCTCTTGGTTCATGATTTCTACTGGTTCTTCCACAAAGTTGAGGCTCTCATTGATCTCGACCTCGTCGAGTGGAATAACAAGAGTCTCATCGGACAGACACTTTTTCAAGTTCGAGACGTGGAATGTTGGATGTATGTTACTAAGTTCACGCGGTAGGTTAAGCTTGTAAGCCACAGGGCCGATTCTGGCAAGAATCTCGAAAGGCCCTATGTATCTTGGATTTAGTTTCCCACGCTTTCCAAAGCGTATTAAACCCTTCCACGGTGGGACCTTTAATAAAACGTGGTCTCCTACCTGGAATTCCAAAGGTTTCCTCCTTTGGTCAGCGTAGCTTTTCTGTCGGTCTCTAGAGGCTTTCAATCGTTCACGAATCTGAACGATCTTCTCTGTCCTTTCTCGTATGATTTCCAGACCCGTGAGAGTGCTTTCAGGAACTCTTCCTTTAGCTAACTGGGTATCGCCAACTTTAGTCCAGCACAGAGTTGATCTGCACTTTCGACCATAGAGGGCTTCGAACGGAGCAGCCTTTATGCTTGTATGATAACTATTGTTGTATGAAAATTCGACAAGGGGTAAATGGATATCCCATGCCTTTCCAAAGTCAATCACACAGGCTCTTAGCATATCTTCTAAAGTTTGTATCGTTCTCTCACTTTGCCCGTCTGTTTGTGGGTGGTAGGCTGTACTGATGTCTAGCCTAGTCCCCAGGGAACTTTGTAGTGACTGTCAGAATCTTGAAGTGAATCTACTATCTCTATCGGAGATAATGGATATCGGAACACCATGTAGTCGCACTACTTCCCTTAAGTAAGTTCTTGTAAGCTTTTCCATTTTGTCAGTCTCCTTGATGGGTAGGAAATGTACGGATTTGGTTAATCTGTCGACGATGACCCATATGGTATCGAGTCCACTCGTCGTCTTGGGTAACTTGGTTATGAAGTCCATAGTAATCCGCTCCCATTTCCATTCTGGTATCTCTGGTTGTTGTAGTAATCCTGACGGTTTCTGATACTCGACCTTAACCTTAGCGCAAGTAAGGCATTTACTTATGAAGGTAGCAATTTCTGCTTTCATGTTAGGCCACCAGTACAGTTTCTTAAGATCCAGATACATTTTATCCGAACCTGGGTGAATGGAATATCTTGAGTTGTGTGCTTCGGTCATGACTATGTTTCTGAAACCACCATGTTTCGGGGTCCAGATTCAGTCCATGAGATAGTAGGCTCCGCCACCCTTGACTTCTAGATTCTTTTCCATTCCTCGCAGGGATTCACCCGCCACATTTTCAGGTTGCAAAGCTTCCATTTGTGCCGCCTTAATTTGTGTGGATAAGTGGGAATGGATAGTCATAGTCAGAGATTTGACCCTCCGACCAGTGTATTCCTTTCGACTGAGGGCGTCAGCTACCACGTTGGCCTTGCCAGGATGATAACGAATTTCGCATTCGTAGTCATTTAGTAACTCAACCCATCGTCGTTGTCGCATGTTGAGTTCCTTCTGATCGAAAATGTGTTGAAGGCTCTTGTGATCGGTGAAAATAGTACTCTTTGTTCCGTATAAGTAATGTCTCCAGATCTTCAGAGCAAATACCACTACTCCTAACTCAAGATCGTGTGTCGTATAGTTCACTTCGTGTGTCTTAAGCTGTCGGGAGGCATAATCAATAACCTTCCCTCTCTGCATAAGAACACAACCTAGTCCTTGATTTGACGCATCGCAATACACTACGAAGTCTTCTATCCCTTCGGGGAGGGATAGTATCGGTGCGGTGCACAAGGCCTGTTTTAGTGTCTGGAATGCCTTCTCTTGTTTTGCTTCCCAGCCGAAGGCCACACCTTTCTGGGTTAATGTAGTAAGAGGTTTCGCAATGCTAGAGAAGTTCTTTATGAATCTGCGATAGTAGCCAGCGAGACCTAGAAATTGACGAATTTATGTAGGTGTCTTTGGTGCCGACCAGTTCTCAATGGCCTTAATTTTGGAGGGGTCCACGTGTATACCTTTCTCGCTAACAACGTGGCCTAAAAATTCGACTCTTCGAATCCAAAATTCGCATTTAGAGAACTTCGCATAGAGTTTCTCCATTCGCAGTGTTTCTAGGACTTTTCGTAGGTGCTGACTGTGCTCTTCCTCACTTCGGAAGTAGACAAGTATATCATCGATAAAGACGATGACGAACTGATCCAAGTAAGGACGACATACCCTATTCATTAGGTCCATAAATACTGCTGGTGCATTGGTTAATCCGAACGGCATCACTACAAATTCGTAGTGTCCATAACGAGTTCGGAAAGCTGTCTTTGGAATATCCCCCTCTAGAACTCGTAATTGGTGATATCCGGATCGTAGATCTATCTTTGAGAAGTAGTTTGCTCCTTGAAGTTGATTGAATAGGTTGTCAATACGGGGTAGAGGATAACGGTTCTTGACAGTAAGTTTGTTCAGCTCTCTGTAGTCGATGCACATACGGAACGATCCGTCCTTCTTCTTTACAAACAGGACCGGTGCTCCCCAAGGTGAGAAACTTGGTCTTATGAATCCTTTTTGAAGGAGTTCATTAAGTTGACTGGAAAGTTCCTGCATCTCTGCTGGTGCGAGACGATAAGGTGACTTCGCTACTGGGGTAGCCTCTGGAACTAAGTCGATTCTGAATTCGACTTGGCGTTGTGGTGGTAATCTTGGTAGTTCTTCTGGAAAGATATCGGGAAAGTCGCGTACTACCGAAATGTTCTTGATGTCCTTCAGTTCTTGACTTGTATCAACGATGTGCGCTAGGAATGCTCGACAATCCTTCCGCAAGCACTTTCGAGCTTGGATGCACGAAGTGATGCGAAGGTTTGTACTTGATTTGTCGCCGTAGATAACTAATGTTTCGTTGTTAGGGAGATTAAGACGGACTGCTTTCTCAAAGCACATGATGTCGGCGCGAAGAAGACTCAACCAATCCATGCCGACTATGACGTCAAAACTTTTAATTTGGACCGGCATGAGATTGATTGGAAAAGAATGGCCGTCTAAAGTTAACGTATAGCCCATGTATATGCAGTTAGTGTTTTCGGTTTTTCCATTGGCCATCTCTACAGTGAATATTTTTCTAACTTGCTAGGTTTAGGTTTAAGTAAATGAATAAAGTTTTGACTCACGAAGCTTCTCTCCGCTCCACTATCAAATAATATGCATGCATATGAATTATCGAGAAGGAACGTACCAGCAACTACAGTTGGGTCAGCTACAGCTTCGTCGTGGCCTATCGCCAAAACTCGTCCCACACCGCCGGTGCTTGCTGCCTTAGGGCAGTTCCTCTTGTAGTGGCCCACCTCGCCACAACCGTAGCAAGTCTGGCCTACACACGCACTGGGAACTTGAGTGATCGGCTTTGCGGGGTCCTTGCAGAAATGGGTTGTGTGTCCCTTCCGGTTGCAGTTGGCGCACTGCATTTCCCGACAAGGTCCATGGTGGTGGTAAGTGCATTTGGTGCACTTTGGAAGGTTACCCACATAAGGCTTTGTGGGGTAGGGATTTGTAGGGACTGTAGTAGGTACAGTGGCAGCATTCACTGAAACCAGTTGTTTCTTTGCGGATTCTTGGGAAGACCCACCCTTCCCTTTATTCCATACTCTCTTCCTGTTGTTGTTGTTGTTGTTGTTGTTGTTGTTGTTGTTGTTGTTGTTTTTGTTGTTGTTGTTTCCTTTCTGTGGTTCTGGTGCAGAAACGGTTGAGTTCTGATGACCTCCGTAGTCAATCAGAGATTGTGCCAGTTCCTTGGCACTTTCAAAGGTGTCAGGTTTGGAAGCTAACACGCTTGATCGTATTTGGGGCGTCAGTCCCCAGATGTACCTTTCTATTTTCTTGCTCTCGGGAGCAATCATATCGGGGCAAAGGATTGCCAGATCGCAGAATCTGTTGGTATAAGTTGCGATGTCGGTACCAACCATTCCGAGAGTCCATAGTTCGTGTTCGAGCTTTTGAATCTCTCATCGTGGGCAGTATTCTCTCATCATCATGGCTTTTAGGCTCTCCCAGCTTATGGAGTTTGCCACTATCAGGGTAAGTACTTTAACGTGGCCATTCCACCAAGTTAAAGCTCTATCAATAAGGGTGAAAGTTGCAAATTTGACTTTGCTGTGCTCGGGACAGGAGCAGATTTCAAAGACTGACTCTGTCCTTTCAATCCACTGTCTCAGGGCTAACACACCACCAGATCCATAAAACATCTGGGGCTTGGCGTTAGTAAAGTCCTTATAGGTGCATTCTCGGGGTGGTCCATGACTCTGCCATGGTTGGATGGGGGTGTGCCAGATCCCGAGCCATTAGTACTCGAGTTATTGATCTGTGACATGGCAGCTGCTACTGCTGCAGTGACTGCTGCTTGGAATATAACAGCATCAAATTGAGGTGGTGGAGGTGGTGGTGGTACAGGTGCTTCCCCACCGTTGTTTCGCCTTGGATTCCTACGCGGAGGCATCCTTCAGCTATAGGTTGAAAAGGTAAAGATAAGAATTCCATAGAATAGAGAATTAATGTGTCTCATGAACTAAACTGCTATAGTTCAACAACAGATGCTAGTATGAGTCTTAAAATAGAAGGATGAAAGTTATTTGTAAGACTGAAAGTATGAAACAAGTATTTGGTTTCTCAAAGACTTTTCAAGGTTTGAACGAAATACTCAACGTAGTAATAATAGTGTCACTTATATTAATATAAAAGTTGATACAACGATCATGAAAATTTGACCCCTATAAGGGTCTCCGATTACAAAGTTCGAGAAATTTAAAGACTTTTAGCCGAGGTCCTAATCTATAACAAAATTTGAGTCTTTGACAAGCACTACTTGCGACGTAGGTTGCGCTTGGAGCTTGACTCTGCATCTGATTGCTTCGACTCCATTAGCCGCCTATCTAAAGCGGCTTGTTGTTCCCTTAGTTCAGCGAGGGCTGCAATCGTTTGCGCTTGGAATGCCTCGGTTTGGAGTTGAGCATTGTCTTGTATCTTGTCTAGCCTACGGATGTCAGAAGTGTGAACCTGCACTTCCACGTTGACATCCCGGAGTCGGCTAGCTTGAACTCCGGACTGATAGGACTGATTGGCTAGCTTACCCACCATTACTGGGAGTGCCCGATCAGCCGAACCTCTGCCGCGGACATCATAGAAGTCTCGGCACATGACATAGGGAGGGCGTAAGTTCTGTTGTTGGCTCCAATGATGGAGGTGACTTCCCCAGACGGGAGTTGGTCCTTGAAAGTTCCTTACGAAGACGGGAGGTTGAACGGGTGGTGGATCGATCACTTCCGGTTCTGAGTCGGTACCGGAGTCATCATCCACTTCTATGGGCTCCTCGTCCTCTTCGGGATCATCTTCGACCCATCCTCCGTTGCCTTGGTTTGGAAAGTAAGGGTCGTCGGGGTGGTGAAATCTAGCCATTTGACTGTACGAGAAATAGGGTTATAAGGATTGAATAAAGTTAAAACTTGCAAAACATGTAAGTTAAACTAGTTTAGGTAGCAAATACTCCTATAGTATTTAATTTCTTGTGTTTGATTCTAGTAACGGTTTGGTAAGTTTTGACTTGTAGCTTACTACGATCATTCCTCGATATACGTTGGTCCAATCTCAGGCAAATATAGTTGATCACGCTATATTTGTCCAAAATCTGATTACATATATCGAGGCTTAATCGTAGTGTCAACTTGTCTAAATACTTGTTGTATAGTTAGATATCATGAAAATAATTTGTTGTATGCATGTAATTGTACTTAAATGAACTATCAATTTAAGTTAAACGTAATGCTGCTTAAGCGAAAAAAAAAATGTTTTGTCAGAGAGTGTTAGTCCCTTAAGCATTTATAGTTTGTATATCTTATGTGGTTCGATATACTTAGTTCAATATAAACATTGCTCTGATACCAATCTATCACACCCCCAAACCTGAACGGCGGAAACGTTCGGGGGCGGATGACTTCATGTGGTAGCGTAACAATAGAATACATAGTAAAGAAAGCAATACAACCATCATATATATAATTGAAAGTTTACATTTGTCAAAAAGTTACATGTTCAAAACCAATTACAATATGATGTCAAAATATGAGATTAAACTGGCGCCGCAGCATCCCTTCATCAAAAGCATAATGATACCTGAAATTACTAATTTCCTGGGACATACAAGTAATTTTGAAAGAGTATATCAGCATTTAAGCTGGTGAGTTTCATAAGCATTTAAATGACAATGTTTGTATGAAATGAAATGTTTTGTCCTTGTTTGTTTGTGTTTAGAAAATCCTATATTTTCTACTAGTATAAAAGTAGCCTTCTCTCAAGATAAATGTTTGTTTCTAAAATGTATGTAAGTGTGAAATAACCAATGTGTTTGAAAACCTTGTAAATCAATGCATTTTTAATACCCCATGTGAGTTTTATAACCATACTATTGACTCGGAATGCCTATACACAACGTTCTTCAGGCGTTGGATTGTTATGACGTTTGTCACCCCAAACGGTGGACTGTAGCTAACAATCAGGGCGCGGTTTGTCAAGCCCGTATAGATCTATACACAAACACCATGCTCCCCCTCCAAGGGATTTTGGTATATAATACAGGACTTGAAATGTGTACTCGAACGTACGTGAAGTTTATGTCTCACAAAACTGTGGTATAAAAACAGATTTACGTGTTAAAATGTTCGTTTGTTCTTGTATATGAAAGTGACTTCTTGAAAATCAAGTTTCTAGTATGTAAAAGTTAGCAATATCCTTGTAAAACTATACCTATTATAGTTTTCTAAAAGTGTGTCTCGTTTGTGTAGAAATACCTAGAAAAGGAATCACTTGTTATGAAAGTATAGATTTTTGTAGAGCCTAAGATAGACAAGTATACATAAAATCTAAGAAAATGTTTAGTTTATACATGCATTACAACAATTTATATTTCAAAAGATAGAGTTCTATTGTAACATATTTTATATACGAAAGTTTCCTATAAAGTTTAGAAATCACATGTGATTTGGATATATAAAAGCATATAAAATAATTCTTTATGTAACACACGATAATACTCGTGTGTTTTACTTGTATCCCCCCCTCCCTTGAAAGCATATAAAAGCATTTAGAATATCTTAAAAAGGTTAATTAAGGGGTATGAACTCACTTGAAAGTTTGAAGATAGGGAGATGGAAAACCGGGCAGAGTTTCGTCTTGAGAAACGGATTTTTCTCGGGATTCTCGGGAATCTCGGGAGTAAAATCGACCCTCGGGACTTGAGCAAAAAGACCAAAGCTTCGGGTTTGAACGGGCACGGAAATCGAGGCAAGATCGTTAGAGAAAGGAGAGAAATGGGGTGATTTTTCTGGAACCCTCGCATTTCTATTTATAGGGGGTCTGAGAAGCCTTGGTACGCGGGGCGTACGCTCGTACGCAGCGCGTACGCGTACGTCATGCATGAGCGAGTCCTCGACTGCCTCGGCTTCGGATGGGACGGGTCGGATGGGGCGGGTCGGATGGGGCGGGTCGGTAGCTTCGCATAGGGGCGATGTGGACGGACCGAGACCAAGGCCCTCGGGTACGCGGGGCGTACGGGGTTACGCAGCGCGTAACTCGGATGAGGACGCTGACTCCTCCTTCGGATATTACCGGATTTTGATTTAATTTATATATAATTTATTTAATAAACTTCAAAAATTCATATCTTCTTCATACGAACTCCGTTTTCGATGGTCTTTATATCCACGCGAAGGTGAGACTACGCTCTACAATTTTCGTTTAGACTCCGTTGGCAAATTCAGAAATTATTTTTATTATTTAATTATAAAATGACATGATTAAGGAATTTCTTTAAAAATTCATAACTTCTTTATCTGACGTCGGTTTTTGCCAGACTTTTCACCGCTGAAATACCATTGTCGAGACCTTCGATTCTCGTTTAGGTCATTCCGGCCAAAAGTCGCTCGATCTCCAATTCGAGTTTTTAGCCGTCTGCTGCTAAGCCGAACTTGGAAAAATCTTAACTTCAATATACGAAGTCGGATTTGGGCGTTCTTTTTACGTACGATCATGGTTTAATGACATTTAAACATAGAGGGAATTTAAATAGAACTTTTTGGACAATTTATTATCAAAGTTAATTTTATTAACTCAAAAGTGGTTACAATACTTGACTTTTTAGGTCATTACAAAGAGTTGAAATATCGGGTTGTCACAGGTATTTATATATTATTTACAAAGTGAACGATGTCAATTATCATAAATATTCTTATCTTCTTGAAAAATTACATGATATTTCTAATACGATAATTAAATGTTTCGAAATCCGAGCACATAAAATTTTATCCTTCGAACCAAGGTCAGCATTAGGCCTCAAATCCTTTCAATCATTAGCATTCTATGTAGACAACCTAAAGCATGCTATAATACATAACTTTTAGCAAATATTAGCACATAAGGCATTAATCCTAAAGTATGCTAGTGCTCTTAATAACAAGTAAGGTATACATCCTCAGACATGATATAAATTAATTTTTTAATTAGGACTTAATATTAATCAAGATATTTATCCTAAAATATTCTAGTTCTTGTTTCTTTATTATTAATTTAGGTATACAACCTGAAGTATTCTAGACACAACTCTCATCATCATCGCTTAATCTCAAAGTTTAAGTTTAGAAATAGTCATTATTCCTAGTTCACTTAAACTAATTCTCTACCAACTGTGACATCCCTTATTTTTCAAAACAAAAAAAAACATTTCTTTGTGCTTTGAAAATCATAATATCTTTGTTTGTGTAAAATCTCAGTATAATACAAATTTGCAGAAACTTTTTTGTTTTATTAAAAATATTTGTAAGATGCTTCAAAATATAAAAACTCTAAGGATTTCATAACTAATACATAACATTGTTACAACATAAAGACTAATGGTCCTAAACACTATTGTTGGTTGTCTCTTAATCACTCGACATCCTAATCAAGTTCCAGTAGCTTTAATACTGTAACGTATGATGCATATAAATTAAGTGGTTAGGATGGGATGCCTGGTGAGACACATAGGGTTTTCAATCCCACAATATTATGATAATAATTTGTAATTTTCAAACTTACAAAACCAACTATTACAAAACAATATAGATATATCCCATAACTTAGGTATCTATAAAACATTACTATCCATTCATACCCATTTCAGCTGATTCTCACAAATCCTAGTCCAAGATTATCAAGAAGAATTAACTCATCTGATGAATCATTTAGAGTAATGGTTTGGCTACACAGCTAGGGGCACCTTTTGATGATATAAGTCATAAAGGCACTTAAGTCATCAGAGTATTTGATGAATGATGGTTCCCTATTTCATCTACGTCTATTGCTTATAAATCTACACTATCAATGTAATTCACAAGACCATATGGAATAATCGAGTGTTGTCATCTCACTCTAGAAGATTCTCTAGACATACCCTTCGAATGTCCGATTGACCTACCAATACTAACTATCGAAAAAGAGGAGGACTACTACACGCCGCTTTAAATCTTACACTTTACCCAACTATGAGACCATTCATATTTCTAACTTACTTCGATCTAAAATATCCTTTATCAGTCTTAACCAAAATTAAGCAAGACTATAATGCTTATAATGGATTTCTAAACCATTATCTTGTTTATACCATACTATCGCATTACGGTATATGACTATTCTTCTATCGAACTTAACTAGATCTAAATATTCTTTATATGTATTTGTTTAGAATTCAGATGAGACTACAATCCTTGTAATCAACTTTTAATATTAACTCATGTTAAAACAACACTTATCGTAACTCATTATATCTTATTAACACAGAGTGTATTTTAACATGCAATAATATTTTAAGTAATAATACTTATTTGTAATATTATCACAAAATAATATCTTACAAAAATTTAGCAAATAATGTAACATCCCAAAAATCACAATAAATTTTTTCATTTTTAATTAAAAAAAAATCATTGTTTCAATCAAACCCAGGTCATATGAAACCAATATCAAGTACATATATTCCTAAATCAATGTATCATAACATCTCCAAAACATGCCACTGAAGGATGTGTACGATCACACTTTTGCTTTCGGATCATTAGAAGTACCTGAAACATAACACTTAAACCATAAGCCAAAGCTTAGTGAGTTCCCCAAGATACCCCCACAAAAACATATAACAACATGCATATTGGGTCGACAGCCATCGGGCTAGATTACCCCTAAGCTCATAATATTAGTCTAGCTTGCCTTTCTGGCCCACAACTCATGTCTGGATTGCTCTTGAGCCCACAGGATAAGTCTTGCTTACCTTTTCTAGCCCACAACTTATGTCTGGCTTGCTCTCGGGTTTATTGGCTTCCGCACAAAGTAGTATTTCCTCAACCCAACCGCATTATGTCTATATATGCAACAGATAAATCACATAACAACAAATATATAATCGTGCAGATCTTAATAGATCACTACATCATAGTAACATCCTAAACCGGGATACACAATCTGCAGGGCAGTAATTGGTGCCTTCAACACACAAGTATAGTGACGAAATCCCCTCATAATCTGAAAGATAGTAGAAATGAATGTTGATCCAAATGCCAAATCTACATGTCACCTATACCAAAAATAGTGACCTAATCTTAAATTACATATCAAAATACCCAAAACGCCCATAAGTCAAACTTGGTCAAAGGTTAAATCCAGAAGGTCAAAGTAGGCTAAGTACCCCCCCCCCCCCCCCACATACTTGGCTACTACGTTGGGCGTAGTTAAAATTCTTCCAAAGCACAGGGACTCAGCCAAATACGTGCATCGTACCTTTTGGTACTCCCAGCGTACTTCGTCTAGATCCAATTCTTCCCATTAAGTGTTTATTCCATAAATACTTTTCATCCACATTCAAATCTATCCCCAAAAACAACACCCTAAGTCATAAAGTTTCCATCTTTATGACTTTCCATGGCTATAGAAGGTCCAAAAGCTAAAACCTTAACTTAATAATCTATTTAGGCGTCATAACTCTTGCATGGAAGGGATCGAAGGACCAAGATCAAATTTTTATGGTTCCTGACACCTAAAAACATCTAAAAGGACAACTCTTCTGGTTAGAGTAATCCATACTCATGAACACCAAGCTTATCGGACCAAAAGTGAAAAGAAACTCTAGGCCATCTAGCAAATCTAAGCAAATAACTCATCAAGTTTCAAACTTTATACCTTCAAAGGATGCTTAAGGGTGAAACATTTCTGGATCCAAGATGCCTTGAGCCTCCAAGATGATTCCATTTCATTCTTCTTACTTCAAGAACAACAAAAAAAAATGCACTATCAAGCTCAAAAATGCTCACACAATGGATTAGGTTTTGCAAGGGATAATTTGGGAGATGGAGGCTGATGAGGGAAAAGGTCTTGAGGGGTTACTAATTTTTAAAAATGGATCAAACCCTAAAAATTAAAGTTTGACCCCTAGCCATGTACGGCTGACGTACGCTTGATTATGCTCAACATACTTCACAAAACACGCGTTTCTGTTTAAATGGACTATAGGATTAATTTTGCAACAAATTTAACATCAAGGGGTGGAAATGAAAATACCTGAAATCAAGGTGTTACAGTTCTCCCCCAGATGAATCAGACTTCGTCCTTGAAGTACGAAGTTGTGAGTAAATCAGGGTAGTGCTCTCGCATCTCTACCTCAGGTTCCGAAATCCATTCGGAACCCTTCCGATGTTGCCACTGGACCTAGATCAATGGGACCACCTTGTTGTGCAAGACCTTCATCTTCCTATCTAAAATTGTCACTGGCCTTTAAACATAGTTCAGGTGATCATCAACCTAAATATCAACCAAAGGGACCATTTCTTAGTCATCAGCTACACACTTTTGTAGCTGAGAAACATGTAAGGTGTTATGAATCTATCTGAGCTCCTCCAGTAGATCCAACCGATCAAAGATATCTGCCTGAGGATGACAGCAGTGACTCCGCTTTTGGAGCGGATTCGGGAGGCCTAGCAGGAGGCTATGAAGGAGGAATGCCGGAAGAGTGAGCATATCGTGGGTCAGAATTCCTCCTTTGACTATGATAGCCGCGGGTTGTTGACACTCCATCGCAGAGTGTGGGTTCCGTACGCGGGCGGTGTGCGCCAAATCCTGATGGAGGATGCGCACAAATCCAGATTTTTTATCCATCCCAGGCGACGAAGATGTATAGAGATCGCTGTCCTGATTACTGGTGGCCCTGCATGAAGCGGGATGTAGCCTAGTACGTCGAAAGGTGCTTGACCTGCAGGAAGGTCAAGGCCGAACACCAGAGACCTGATGGCAAGACGCAGCCGTTGGATATGCCTGTGTGGAAATGGGAGGATATTACTATGGATTTCATCACGAAGCTTCCCAAGACCACATGGGGAGTGGATTTGATTTGGGTCATCATGGATCAGTTGACCAAGAGCACCCATTTCATACCGATTCAGGAGAGCATTTCGGCCTAGAAACTGGCAGACATCTACATCAAGGAGGTAGTAGCTCGGCATGGAGTGTCGGTTTTGGTGATTTCATGACGATTTGGGTACTAATATGCACTTTAGCACGACTTTCCACCTGCAGAAGGATGGTCAGAGCGATTGGACCATCCAGAATTTAGAGGATAAGTTGCGGGTTTGTGTTCTAGACTTTGGTGGTAGCTGGGATCGACCTCCTTTCAAGAAGCTTTACGAGAGGAAGTGCACGACCCCAATATGTTGGGTTGACGTTGGACAGAGAGTAATGGGGAGTACCGAGGTGGTACTCAAGACCACAGAGAAGATCCAACATGTCCGAAGCAGATGCCAGACTACTCAGAGTCAGCACAAAAGTTATGCCACAAGCGCCGATGAGACCTAGAGTTTCAGGTAAGGGATATGGTCCTCCTGAAGGGTTCACCTTGGAAAGGTGTCATCCAGTTCAGGAAGCGGGGCAAGTTGGTCGCCAGATACATTGGTACATTCAGCGTCTTGGCTCGGGTGGTCCGAGTTGCGTATCTAATGGAACTGCCATTCGATCTTAGTCAGATCCACAACACTTTTCGTGTCCCCCAGCTGCAGAAGTGCTTAGTGTATGACACTACAGTTGTGCCTTTAGAGGATATTTAGGTGGATGACAACCTAAACTACATCGAGAGACCAGTAGGCGTTCTTGATAAGAAGACAAAGGATCTAAGGAACAAGAGGGTAGAGTTGGTGAAGGTGCGGTGGCAGCACCGCAAGGGCTCGGAATAGACGTGGGAGTCGGAGGATGAGATTATGGAGCACTACCCATAGCTATTTCTAGCTGTAGCAGACTTCAAAGACAGAGTATCAAACAAGTGGGAGAGATTTGTAACGCCTGGTTTCTGGTATGTATTTAATTCATAATTATTCATTTTTGTATAGAAACTCGATGAGTTGGAGGCCCCAAACTCATCAAGTAGAGATGGATTGGGACGTGGGTTAAGAAGTCTACTCAATGAGTTGAGAAGCCTCAAATCGACAAGTAAGTTGGCAGAATGAAATCCTAATTTTCAGGGTTTTGCACCCTATTTAAACACCTTAACCCCCATAAGCCGGCCTCATTTCCAGCCTCCATTGTCCCAAACCTAGCCTCGAAACCCTAGTTCACTTTTGAGAGTTTTGAGCCAACTTTTAGGCATTCTTGGTGATTTTGAAGAATAAGGTCCTTAAAGAAGGAGAAAGGACGTGTAGGAGGAGAGTAGATCTAGAAGTTGGGATTTATTTCTAGTTCATCTGAGGTATAAAGCTCTTACCTTGTCTATAACATGCTTAGATCTAGTTTTAGGATGCTTTCTTCATGTTTTGGTCCAAGTATGTTGATTTTTGGGATTTGGACGTCCTATGTGGGTAAACCCTTCAGATCTAGGGTCTTGAGGGGACTTCATGGCATAAAGATGCCAAATTTATGGCCATGGAAGTCCCATGCAACTTTTAGACCATCTTTTTGGTTTTTAAGCCAAGTAGGTCATGCATGGAAGTAAATATAGGAACTATACGTGACCAAATCATCCCTAGAGTCTAGATTTATGACCTCATGGTCTATCTTGAAGTTTTGATGGCTTTTGGAGTTGGATCTAAGCCATTTTGAGTTAGGGTTAGAGCTCATTTCTTCTAGGATGGGTTTTAATGGGTAAAGTTGGAAACTTTACCTTCTTAGATGTGTATTAAGCCCAGATCTGGAATATGGGACTTCGATTCGAAGAATAATGGCGCAACGCATTAAGAAGGCTTAACAGACTAAAGAACTCGATGAGTTCATAGAGGAACTCGGCGAGTTGAGTCGAAGTGTCTTAATTCTGTTAAGAGGAAGGACTTGACGAGTTCAAGGACGGACTTGACGAGTTGATTTGGAAAGTTCCGATTATGTTGATAGGAGGAACTTGACGAGTTAGTTCACGATTTTAGGGTTTTATGATTTATGGAACTCGGTGAGTTGAGTCAACTCAGAATGTTGACTTTGACTAGAGTGTTGACTTTGACTTTGACTTTGACTTTGACTTTGACCAAAGTTGACCGTGAAGGGGTGATGAGTATGAAAGGTTAATTAAAGGAAATATTTTATGTGTAGGAGTTTGAGTGGGGTTGATTTCAGAGTCGGGGACTATTCAGCTACTTTACAGCATTTGAAGTGAGTTATCTTCCCGATATAAGTGGGTCGAAGGCACCAATGTCGGCCCACTAGTAGTTGTTTATAGTAGAGATGATTGTCTTTTTGATAATTGTCTGGTATGCCACTATCTGTTGAGATATATGTGCTCGTACGCTATATTATTATGTGGTAGTGGTACGGTTGAAATAGTCCCCGCAACAGGTTGAAAGGACCGAAGGGATAGGCCATCACCCAGATATGGTAGGCAATATTTGACTTATGTGTTTATGTACTAGGATGATATGTGGTAATAATAGGGGGTGAAATAGTCCCCGTTACCGGTTGAAAGAGACCGAAGGGGTAGGCCTGCATCCAGATATGTTAGGCAGTTACCGGTTGAATGAAACCAAAGGGGTAGGCCAGCACCCTGATATGCTAGGCGGTTACCGGTTGAAAGAGATCAAAGGGGTAGGCTAGCACCCGGATATGATAGGCAGTATGTTATTGTATGGTATGTGGTATGATGGGGGAACTCATTAAGCTTTGTGCTTACGATTTTCAGTTTTGGTTTCAATTACTTCTTCTTCAAATCGAAAGGATTCGACATGATTGCATCATATCACACCATGATTTCTGCACATGAGATCTTTGGGAGTAATACTCTAGTGTTGTTTTATCATGACATGTGTTGACTATTGATACATTGGTTTTGATATGAGTTGATACTATGGATGTTTCCAAACAAATGGTTTTATAATTATTAAATTAAAAATGAAATTTTGGTCTTAAATTTTGGGATGTTACATCATGGACCTAACTTACCCCTATTCTTGAAGTGTATTATATCCTTCCAGGGCGAGGCCTTCATTAAAACCATATCGCCGACCTGGACTCCAACTTAGATCGACGAATTTCAGCATAAATTTTCTGCCGACTCTGAGCTGTCTACAACCTTTGCCTGGTCTGTTTGATAGGTTCTATCGTCTGAAGAACTACCTCGGTCCTTCCCATGACCCTATGATTGACCTCTCCCCAACAAATTGGGGTACAACACCATCTCCCATAAAGAATCTCAAAAGGCGATGCACCGATACTGGAGTGATAGATATTGTTGTAATAAAACTCAGCCAGCAGAAGGTAGGAGTCCCAACTCCCACTGAAATCTATAACACATGCTCTCAACATATTGTCCAGTGTCTGGATGGTCCTCTCGCTCTAGTCACCAGTCTGCGGATGATAAGTAGTGCTAAAGTGCAACCTTGTACCCAGTTCCACATGGAACCTCTGCCAAAATTGAGAAGTGAATCGAACATCTCGATCAGATACAATGGAAATTGGAACACCATGCCGAGCGAAAATCTCATGCATGTAAACATCATCCAATTTCCCGGCCGAGGAGCTCTCCCAAATAGCTAAAAAGTGGGCACTCTTGGTAAGACGGTCCACTATAACTGATATCTCATCAAATTCTTTAGTCGTCTGATGTAACTTAGTGGTGAAATCCATGGTGATCTATTCCCATTTCCACATGGGAGCCTCCAAAGGTTGAAGCTTGCCATGCGGCGTCTGGTGCTCGGCCTTAACCATCCGACAGGTCAAGCATCTCTCAACATACCAAGATATCTCCCTCTTCATGAACGACCACCAGTAACTAAGTCTCAAATTCCGATACATCTTGGTGGCTCTAGGGTATATCAAAAATATGGGCTTATGTGCATCTCTAATCCCGCCAAAATATGGTACCCATACCCAATCACATCGGTTCAATAATCCACGGTTATCGGTAGAAAACCTGTCAATCTCACCCCTCATTCGTTCTTACTTCGAATTTTCCTTATTGACTCCCTAGGCCTGAGACTCTCTGATCAAGTCCAATAGCAGAGAATCGATTGAAATCCTCATACATACACTCCTAACAGAAGAACCAGCCGACTTGCGACTCACGGAATCATCGACCACGTTCGCTTTCCTAGGGTGATAAAGAATCTCGCAGTCATAATCCTTGACCACATCACACCACATATATTGTCTCATATTCAGATTTGGATGATCCATGAGATATCTCAAACACTTGTGATCCGTGTAGATGGTACATCAGACACTATAAAGATAATGTCGCCAAATCTTGAGGGCAAACACGACCGCCTCCAACTCCAGATCATGTGTCGAATATCAAACCTCATACAGCTTCAACAACCTAGAAGCATACGCAACAACCATCCATCGATGCATGAGTACCTCTCCTAAATTGGTGATAGAAGCATAATAATAAACCACAAAATTCTACATGCCCTCCAGGAGGGTCAAAACCAAAGCCTCACATAATTTCTGCCTTCGCGTCTCGAACGCAGCCTACTGCTCAGACCCCCAGCGAAAAACCATGCCCTTCCTCGTCAGATGAGTGAGGGGTACAACAACCTTGGACAAATTCTAAATGAACCTCCGATAATACCCTGCTAAACCAAAGAAACATCTATGAATGAGACTTTGGGACCTCCCACTGCATAACAACCTCCATCTTGGCTGGGTCGGCCAGAATCCTGTTCTGGTTAATGAGGTGTCCCAAGAACCGGACCTCCAGTAAACAAAACTCACAATTTAAGAACTTGGCATAAAGTCTCTCCCGACTCAAAACTCCTTGAAGCTCTCGAAGGTGCTCCTCATGTTGCTCCCTAGTCTTGGAATAGAATAGGATATCATTAATAAAAACAATGACTGATCGATCGAGCATCGACATGCATACCTGATTCATCAAATCCATAAATATCGTTGGTGCAATGGTGATCCTAAATGGCATCACCACGAACTCGTAATGATCATAATGAGTTTAAAATATTGTCTTCTCCACGTCCTATTCTCTAACCCTCATCTAGTGATACCGTGACCTCAAGTTGACCTTGTAGAACCAAGATGCACCCTACAACTAATCGAATAGAATATCAATATGTGGAAGTAGGTAACGGTTTATCACCGTCAACTTGTTCAACTCCCGATAGTCAATACACAAGCAGTGCAACCCATCCTTCTTCTTTAAAATAAAATTGGTGCTCCCCAAGCTGAACTGCTCAGCCTTATAAATTGTTTACCCAACAGCTCCAGAAGTTGAGAGGACAACTTGTGCATCTTTGGAGGTGCTAAATAATAAGACGCCTTAGCAATCAGGGGCTCGCCGGGAACCAAATCAATCTTGAACTCAACCTGCCTCTCAGGAGGAACACTAGGTAATTCTTCCATAAATACATCTGGGAACTCTATGAATACGGTCACATCCGAAATCAAAACCCCCTTCCCAATCCAAGTGTCAAACACATATGCGAGGTAACCCATACACCCATGTTGTAGATACTGCCAAACCCTAGTAGCAGAACAAAAGGTTGATCCAACCCTGGTACCCTCTTTATAAATAATTAGCTCTCCCCTACTTGTGGTTCAAAATACCACCCACTGACCCTCACAATCAGTGATTACACCAAACCTGCTCAACCAGTCCATCCCTATAGTCACACACACACACACACCCATAGGGATTGGGATTAAATAAATTGGGCAAGACACCCTGAAAATCTCCAAAGTACAAAAAAATAACCACGTGATGCAGAAACCCCATGCTCGTTGGTAATGGAAACTCACAACGGGCACTCTAGCTCTCTAAGGGACATATCAAAACTCCTACTGAAGGACTGAGACACAAAATACCGACTCACACCTGATTCGAAATGCACAAAAGCAGGCAAAGAGTTTACTAAGAAGGTACCTAACATAAATACAATCATAAGCATCCAAAAAATGTTGACAGAATAATAAATGAAAACGTCTCAGTAACGACGTTGAACACCACTCTGGCCTCCTCTATGATGAGCTGCAAAGCACGACCTCGAGCCCTCGTGGGTTCTTCCCTTCCATGGCGTCTATGTCTATCTGTAATCCTCAAAGTAGTCGAAGTAGGTGCCTGCGCTGGTCTTGCAGCAAGCAAGGGACAGTTGGCCTTCACATGGCCAACTAGATCACAGTGATAGCAAATCATGGTGCTAGTTACTGGGACATGCTAATGACAATCCCTAGCAATATGGCCCCCATGCCAAATTTGTGGCACCCCGAAGAAAATCGAAAAATACCATCATGAACCATGTCGAACTTGCCTCAGGTGCGGCCCCTATGACCTCCTGATCATGAATAAGTAAGCTTGTAATGCTTTGCTGCAGGCTGGGACTGAACCAGAGCTTGTTGTTGCTCCCTTGGCCGGGTCTTTATCTCAATCTCTCACCTCTCCGCAACATCCGTAAGCTCGATGAGAGTACTACAATTTTGGGTAGACACAAACTGTCGAATATCAATCTTGAGCACGCTAAAGTGTCGCTTCATTTGGGCTTGCACCATAGTAGCATACTCAGGAAAGAAAAGATCCCTCTCAGTAAACATGTTGGTGATCTTCGTCACTGTCTCCGTGATCTGCCTCAAATCAAAATACTCCTAAGCTAACCTCTCCCTCTCCACCAGGGAACATACCTCATGTGAAACATCTCTAAGAACTGCTCCCAAGTAACAATAGTCCTCTGCTTAGGAGTGTAGGAACCAGTAACCAGTTTTCACCAGTCCTTCGTGCCCAATCGAAGAAGGTTCAGGGTGTACCTGACCTTCCAGTCCTCGGGACAGGAATAGGTGAAGAAGAATCCATCCACATCCGAAATCGATCTCATAGCTAAAACCAGTTCCTTGACCCCATCAAACTTTAAGGGGCTTCATGTTGCTGAGGTCCCGATACTGGAATGATCCTCTCCCCTGAACCCCCGCAGTAGCAGCAGCCTCAGACATAACGGCGTACCACTTATCAACCAGCTCAATCGTAGTGGTCTTAATAGACCCAAAAACCTCATGGATGGCACCCCAGACAGCAGCAGCTACCTCAGTAGCGAGAAACTCATGAATATCATCATTTGTCAATCTTGGTCAATCCTGGCCACTATCTCTAGAACTAGGTCCTCTCATGAACACAATACTGAAAATGAAACTACATATATATATATATATATATATATATATATATATATATATATATATATACATACACACACACACACACACACACACATATATATATATATATATATATATATATATATATATATATATATATATATATATATATATATATATCAGAAATGCCACCAATTCATACTAGTGCAATCATCATGAAGAGAATAAACCCTCGGGGTTTGTGACTTCCTTGTTATGTATATGGGCCATGTGCTATTGGTAGTACGGGCCCATAATGTTAGATTAGGTGTCTAAGCCCATAACTATAATTGGTATGTACTTGACCCGAGAGTAGCATGGTCCTTTTGGGCTGCCTTCACCAGAACAATTTGATAGGATGGATATTTGAGAAAGAGGTTAATTGTGATATTTTAATATATTATAATTATAATATATTAATATGAAATCATATTTAAGTAGTATTGTTCAAGAATTAATTTGGAATTAATTTAGTGGTCAAAAGAGACTAATTAAATTAACGAGGACTGATTATGTAAATCAGTGATATATATAATGTTTGGGCTATTGATCCATGATGGGCTAAGTTTATGTAAGTATTCATGAAGAGTTAGCCCACATGATATATGGATCATAACCTAAGTGAATGGATTAGGGTTTACCCATGACTCTTGGATTTTCTACACTATATATATGACACCCCTTAGCCTAAAATTGGTGGCACTAGTAATCTTGGAGATACTATAGTCGAATTTTATTGCCTAGAAGCTCTTTCTCATTATCCTCCAAATATTTGGTTGTGTTTATGACTTATTAGAGGCATCACACTTGAGGTTCTAAGTTCTTAAAGGCCAAATTTTAACAAGCTACAACAAGAGGTAATCTTTTTAACTTACTCAATGACTCATATGCCAAATTGTATGCTAGTTGTAGGCTTCGTGCTTTAGAAAATATTATTGCATGTATAACTAGAGAAAACTTAGATCCAAAGCATTTAGGGTTGTATGTGCACCATAGGATGTTGTAGTGCATAAAACCCAACAGTGGTATCAGAGTTATGGGTAGTTTTCTGTTATCTTGATGCTTGGTTAATTGTTCAAAGCAAAAAAAAAATTGTTTTTTTTTTTGGAATTTGCATGATCACCACGACGTGGTCAAAGTTACCATGACGTGGTGACTGTTCAGTGGACGATTTTTTCTGTTTTTTGGCCAATTTTGGATTAGTATCTTTATCACAAACTGTTTTGGACTGTTAAAATTCATTTTTTTTTCTAATATGGTAATTATTATCCAATCCAATTAAAAGATAAATTGTCAAATTATGAAATCATTACTAGTTTATACGACAAGCCAATTGTTTGTAATACTTTGATTTGAAGTTATCTTGCTTTAAGAGTTGCATTAAGTCAAATTTGTAAAAGATAAAATTATGATTATTTTATTGGTTTTAAAATTTGATCTAAATACTTTTAGGAGTTACAAAACTTGTCATCAAGTTTTGGAACTCAAAAGTTTTTATAGAGTTACAAATCTTATCATCAAGTTTGGAACTCAAAGGTTTTTCAAAAGTTACAAAACTTGCCCTCAAGTTTTGAAAGTTGAAAAGTAACATTTATGGAATATTGAAAAGTTTTCAAAAGGTTCAACTCTTTGGTTCATAACTTAAAAATTAATTAAATAGTTTTTAATTTTGAATTTTTATATTTAGAACCGTGATGATTTTCTTTTGAATAGTTCAAGTTAAATCTTATGGATTGTATTAAATTAATTAAAGTGTTTAATTAAAAGAGAAGATTAACAAATCCATAATAATAACATGGTTCAAGTATAATTAAATTAAGAATATAGTTTAATTAATAGATTAAACCACAAATTATTTTAAAAGTTTAAAATACACCCTTATATTATATAAAATTAAAAGTTTAATATATTATATATGTAAAGGGTTAGTTTTACCGTTAGTAGGCCTTATTCATGAAGTCAGTCTATAAGGGGGTATATGGATAATGCCTGTAAATGGTGGTTTAATGGGTGTCCACTCTCACCCACCGCTTCCTTGACTGGTGGAGGGTCATTAGCTGAACGGGTTGGATAGGACATTAATTCTCATTAAAAGTATAATGATAATTATAAAGTAACTAAATGTTTTATAAAATTCTCAATCTTAGTTACTTTAGGAAAAATGTGAATTTGATGCTATTCCATGAAATTGCACTTTGCGCATTGCCAAGTCGTTAATGGAGCATGTGTGGTTAACCGACACACTAACTTGTACTAGTAAGGGTGGCAACGGGTAGTGTGTAGTTTGTAATAGATCAATGGAGCGCGTGTAGTTAATCGGTATATTGATTAGGTGATAAATGATTTCGGGAGTACCAAGCTAATTTGCATGGTTCTTCACACCTTGTTTGTGATCCTCGGTATCCCAGTCACAAACTTGAAGGGCATAATCGAGATTAAACATGCCATTGAAAAGTTAAATGAATCTCAAAAGATCTAGGAGTTTCATGTAAAACTTAATTCGTTTAAAAATTTCGTTTTCATGGTGGAATTGGTAAATCGTCATTTACCAACTGACAAATAGTTTGCAATTGGATTACGACATCCCTCTTCGGAATTGTAAATTATTGTGTTGGGTCCAAGCCTTAATATTTCATTTGGGTGTTATATTAAGGACTTAAATCAACTAAATTTGAATTTCTCCCTTGTACATGTCTAGTTCAGACAACTATGGTCTTCCCGAATCTTTTGGAAAAAGCTTTCATCATGAAGATGATGTTACCAAAAATCATACTTCACTTTCTTCACCTCCTCCAATAGTTCTCCCTAACTCACATGTTTGTCGACTTGAAAAGTTTAAAGTCACTCAAGTCCTATTGGCTATCAAACACCAAGATGGAAGGTATGTGTGTGCACATGTCGTTGAGATGAAGTCACACATTGACAGGCTGGGAATGTTCAGAGTTGTTATGTAGAGGAAGTTGACTGTTGACTTGGCTCTTTAGTCACTTCCCGATTTATATAGTCAGTTTGTTAAAGACTGTTATATGACAGACCGCAACGTGACCCTTATTGATCTTACCTATTTGCTAATTGCTGCTGAATCAGAAATGATTTGGCATACTGGTCAAGCAAATTTAATTGGAAGATCTACCTCCCAAACTTCCATGGACATTGACAATGGAAACATTGGAAGTCCAGAAAAGTCTTCTCTTCCCAATGGAAAGGGATCGGCCATGGTCAAACCATTTGACCAAATAGTCAAGAGAAAGACTAAGTCTGAGATTGTCCAGTGTGCCATTCTAAAAGAATATGTTTGTTTCTACTACCAAGAGAAGGGGCATTGGTTGCGAAGCTGTCGTATCTACCTGAAGGATCATAAGGATGTTAAAGTCAGAGTGTATGACTCTGCTTCAGGTAAGTCCATTATCTAACTCTATTAAGTTCCTATTTGGAGATTCTTAATACATGATGTAATGTAATTACACTTTTGATGTTTTGTAGGATCGAAGAAAAGAAAGAAAGCTTAAAGGAAGAGTAAGTTGAATCTGATCGCGAAGAGATGGATTTTGATCGCCTGATTCGATTATCAGATTTTTTGAGCTGCTACTTAGAAGTTATGATAGACTACTTAGAAATATGTAGTAACATCGTTTTCATTTGTAATTGCATTGAAAGGAAAAGTTTTTCCGCAATTTTATAAATAAATAAAAGTTTTTGAAATTTATATTATTTTATATTTCCTTGCAATGTCATTTGTGAAAATTGATGTTTGTATGTTTCTATTGTTAGCAATGTTGAAAATGGATTTGATTCTTTCGTTTGTGGTAGTATCAAAATTTACCAAATAAGGAAAGATTTTTATCACCCAAGTTTCAATTGGATAGAAACTTGGAATCATGCAACTTGTATTGCATGATGAATGAGAAATTTCATCTTTGGGAAATTATGACTAATTCCTTGTTCACATGTATATGTGAGTCAAGTGAAGGATAAGGGGATCAGGTACACTTGGTTGTGCACTGGTCAGGACCACAACAAAGCACAAAAAAGACTATTCATCATGATTTACTAAAAGTTTAGTAAATATGGTTATGCTTACAAGTTTAAGTGTAATTCTGAATCACTGAAAAAGTTTCAGTGTATAGCAGGACGAATAAGAAGAATCAATTAGACAGAAAGATAAAAGTTTCTCCATTCTGAAAGGAAAGGATAGTACATTAGTATCGTGTTTTATGATCATATTAATGATTATGAAAACTATATAACAATTGATCCTCCAAGGACACCTTAGTGCATTTTAATGGCTAAGAAGAGGAATCGGGAATTGTTGAAATGGTTAAATAAAAAAGGTGAATCATACTTCGTTCCAAAATTGAGTTTTAAAGTTATGAGTGACATATTCCAAGTAGGTTTATAACACATCATAAAATGTGGAGTAGAAAAGTTTTCTTACTCATGCACATTTAAGATTGGTAGTTGTGATGTCTTGGATAAGACAAAGACCAACTGAGACCAATTATATGAAGTGTTATTCTTGATAAGAAACCGCACTAACTCTTGAATATTAGTTTGCCAAAGAATGGTTCTTGACAAGAGAATCTTATATGCCAAGAGGTCAGTGGGAGTCTTAAAGACCTTGAAAAGTTTCAGGAACTAATCAAGAGTAAACCTATCGTTTATCACTAGCACACGAGTTGAGGTTTGTAACCTATCGTGTTGACATATTCTTTTTTTTGTTCCATTCCAGTTAAAGTTGACTATGTATGTGAGTTCTATAAGTTCTCTATTGTTTGCATAAGGCATAGCGCCTTGATCAGTATAAGTTCATTAATCAGTAAGGGTGATCTACTCAACAACTTGGAAGACATGGTAGGCTCTTGTTCTACCAAGTGGCAAGAAATTAAGATTGGGTAAGTTCAGTCCATATGAGTTTGATTTTGTCATAAACCTTGTCTTATGATAACGGTTGGAAATGACATTTTCACATGGATAGGAACACATACACCATTAAATCTAAGTGACATAAGGTTTTTCTCCACTTCATGAAAATGATAGTGAGGAAACTCTTCCACTAAGTAGATTTTAAGAAGATAGCAGTTGTGTTAATTGCGTTCTCAAATTCGATTATGATTACGGCATCCCTCTTCATAGATCGAATTGTGAGAGATGGCAAATAGTTTGAACATTCGGGACTTATGGTTGTAAGTTCTGAAATAGTTTAGACACACATATGGGATTTCTAATAAAAGGTGTATGAGCTTAGATAAAGGCTTATCAAAGCAACTCGTATCATAAATATGAACTTTGGTAAGAAAGTCAATAAAGTATTGATTTCTGGGTACATGTGAAAGCTAGTGGGAACATAAGTGTTATGCTAATAAGAATATAATTATCATGATTGTGGGAGCATGATTATTATATGAACTATTGCAAGTTAGCAATACTAGTTATAGGAAACAAAGGTTACAAATTTGCAAAGTTGCAAAATTTGAAAAAGTTGTTTCGTTATAATAAGGGAAAGGATACTTATACTTTATTTCGAATCTAAAAGTTTGGATTGAAGTATTAATCAAACTTAGTCATGGATATATGAATACCATGTTGAAATATTTCAAAATTGGAAATTCTATATATGGAAATATTATAGCAAAAGACTAGGCAAGTATCATGTCTTTATGTAAGACATTATGAATCGTATCCCATATGCTTCGGGTATAGGATCGATTGCATATGTTATAATATTCACGTATTCTAATTTTCCAATGCCTAGGGCATTAAGAGGGAAAAGGGACTAGAATCGAATATGACTAAAGTTATTAAACAACTGTCAAGGACGATCTAAGGTTCGCTAAGGATTGATTGCTTGTAGTTGGAAGTATAGTAATGGATGGACCATATTGACATTATTATGAATAGACATGATTCTATTTATAATGAGTTTTCATATGACATATATGGAAATGTTTCCATAATGGGAGATACATATTAAGAATCTATTCATGCAAGAAGGATGTTCAAAGGAATGCACTTTGAATTTGACACTTCGCTTCCTTGGAATTGTCTTGTTTTCAATCTCCAAAGGAATACTTTGTAATATCGTTGGAAAAGTATCTATGACCCTTGTACCTCAACATTACAAAAGGATCATTGCATGATAGTGGCAAGAAGTAGGCGTTCTTACACTAAGGATTTGGAATTATGAAATGAGTATGATTGAAATGTTTTCAATTGATCTATTTCACAAAGTAAGGATCATAGGTAAACATAGTGTGCATACTTGCAGCATGGGATAACCATTGTTTTTATTCAAATATTAAGTTTATTAATCGAAACATTATACAATGAATAATGTGTAAAAAATATGATGATTAAATAAAAGGTGTTTTATTTATATTCAAAAGTTTTGAGACCATATTGGATTCGATTATTCTTGTGTTTCACTTTGCGTGTTTTTACTTCCCAAACAATAAGATTATTCAAACCATCTACAGTGGATCATACTTTGGAAGTAGGTATTGATGCAAGACTGTCATGAATCTGACTATAGATTATCTAGAGTATTTAGACATAACACAAGTTTGCTGCAGTGTTCATGAGTACTCATGTAATAAGATTTGAGTATTGAATTAAACCCACGATCATCTGAATCACTTCATGGATTTTATCACGAGTGATTAGTGAGACGATAATATCTTATATTCTTGAAATGGAGACATATAGTTGTCGTTTACAAGTCGGTTGCACATTGATAATATGTAAATGCACCAGTAACTTTGTGTTATAAAACATATTATTGTGTCTGATTTGATGAGTAAATAGAGCAAGCATATGCGTTGAAGTTTATCCATTCCTTTTACCCTTAGAGGGATAAAAGCGATATCTGTGGGCCCCTCGATGATTTAGTGATGACAACCCTAAGCGCTTGGCCAAGCCTGGACTGATTTGATTTGTTTAATTAGTCGTTCGTCGTAAATCGGAAATCGGGAAACAACATACGAACAGAGAGAATGATTATAATCCATGTCTCAGTCCATACGATATATAGAATGGAGGAGTATATAATCCCTTATCTAAAGGACACGTCATTGACTAGGTTAGAGTTCAACAACGGCTTTTAAGAGCTACGATTCCTAGTCGGGATTCTGGAGTCGTACTTGCAATAATAGTTATTAGACTTATCCAAGTAGCAGACTGTTAAATTAGGTGTCTAACCCCATAACTATAATTGGTATGTACTTGACCCGAGAGTAGCATGGTCCTTTTGGGTTGCCTTCACCAGAACAATCTGATAGGATGGATATTTGAGAAATAGGTTACTTGTGATTTGTTAATATATTATAACTATAATGTATTGTCACACCCCCGAACTGTCAAAAAATAACGGTGGAAACGTCCGGGACGGGTGACGTCATACGTAGTATCACAACAATTGTACATAGTAATCAAAGTAAACACAACCGTTACATTTCAATATGAATATTTACATCTGTTTGAAGAACATAGTTTATATACATAAGTATAAGCAAAAGATAAAGACGAGACTCCAATATGCTCCGTCTTCTCCAAAAGTTTGTGCGAGTACCTGTCTAACGTTTTCCTGACAATACAAGCGGTTTTGAAAAAAGACGTATCAACATAAAACTGGTGAGTTCATAAGCATGTTTTGTAATGAAAACTAGTCATTGAGTTTGTACAAATGATTTCTTTGCATTATAAGTAAAATGCCGTTTGTATCGAAAATCATTGTTATCAAGTTCTGGAATATGTATGCATGCTTTCAAAGAAAATCCAATACTTTCTAACATGTTTGTTGACTTCTGTGTATAGATACTTTCGTTTGTAAACCCTGGCTACCACCAGTATGTAACGTATGTTATGTTTGAAACCCTGGTTACCCCCAGTAAGTAAAGTAGTTTTATTATTTAAATAAAACAATAGAAGAAAGAAATCCCATAAACAAAAAGGTTATTTGATACTATTGTGAGTTCGTATAACCATACTAATATGACCGATGAACCTCCTTGATGTTTCTTCAGGAGTCGTACGATTACGAAACTTGTCACCCCAGGAGTTCCCGCCTAACTATAGCTAACAGTTTAGGTGTGAGATTGTCAGTCCCGAATAGATCTATTCACAAATTTCACGCTCTCCCTCCAGGAGACTCTGGTTATACTAACAGAGAGGATTTATTGGTACCCCGAAGGGCATGATGAAGATATGTCTCACAATCCTGTATTAACTAGTTTACGTGTTGTTCTGTTGCTCTCGAGTTCGTAATCGATGTATACGTAGTAGAGTATAAATAATTATACACAAAATAATTATTTAGTAAGATACTCTTGTTGTCTGTATGGATAAACTAAAGTTGTCATAATTTATATGTTTGGCTTTGCACATAGTTTGTTTCTATAAAACCGATAAGGAAAATCCCCAAACTATACCCATTATAGTTTGACTAGTAAGTTATGTTCATGTACTGTTCTGAAAACTATGCAATCATGTTTAGAAAACATCCCTTATGCTCCGCATTTTACAAAAGGGATAAAGTATCTAAATAATTATCATAAAACCATTGTAATTGCATTAGCTTTTAAGTTGTAAAAACCTTTATGTTTGGCTTGTATTCCCCCCTGAAAACGTTGTAAAACTTATAAAAGAGTAGGGGTATGAACTCACAGTTTATCGTAGGATCCGAATGTATGATTGGTTATGAGTACCGAGTGTCCACTGATGTTTTGTACGCGAGTGGACCCTATTAACATATATTACACATATATGTATTAGATTATGGTATTCAATGACAAAACATGATGGAAAACCACCCTAAAGACCTGGAAACACTAGAACTGAGTGTTGGATCCATAAATGATCAAGTGAGGGAGTTGTATGGCCACAAAATCTCGGATTTTGATGTGTGTGCGGCCAGGGTGTGTGGCCAGGAAGTGTGTGCGGTTGCACACATGAGTGTGCAGCCGTACAGAGGGGGTGTGCAGTTGTACACAAGAGTGTGAGGCCATACACTCCTCACTTATGCTCCAATAAGTCAATTTTGAGGTGTTTTAAGGTTCAAACATAGTCTAACTCGAATATAGGGGGCCAAACTCTCACTTTTGAGGGTCTTTGAGGTGTGTACGACCACCTTATGAAGGTGTGCGGCCGTACACCTTCAAAGGATGAAGAACAGGAAAAACACTATGAGTTTTAAGCTTAGATTCAGGGGTTTTACCGGTATAACAAGCTGATTGATGAAGTAGTTTAAGCTCTTGAGGCCCTTAGAATGTTCTTGGATGAAGTTTTTAGAGAGAGAAAGTAGTGAGAGAAAGTAGAGTGCAGCCAAAGGAAAGGAATGAGTGAAGGGGGTCTCCATATATATATATATATATATATATATATATATATATATATATATATATATATATATAGGGTCAGGTATGCAGCTAGGAGGGTGTATGGCTGGCTGTGTGCGGCTGGCTGGCCGCACACACCATGCTGGGTGTGTTTGGCCCGATTAATTGATGCTACACACATTCTAACCCTTCCTAAGACTCATATCTAGGTTGTACCAAGCTTAGAACACTCATATAGACCCACAAATTCATTATAAATTAGAAAAAAGAGGCTAACTTTGATAAAATGAAAAGCGTACAAGTTAGAAATTTCGGGTTGTCACATATATTAATATGCAATCATATTTAATTAGTATTGATCAAGAATTAATTTAATGGTCAACATAGACTAATTAAACTAACGGGGACTGATTATGTAAATTAGTGATATATATTGTTTGGGCTATTGATCCATGATGGGCTAAGTTTATGTAACTACTCATGAAGAGTTAGCCTACATGAGATATGGATCATAACCTAAGTGTATGGATTAGAGTTTACCCTTGACTCTTGGATTCCTACACTATATATATATATATATATATATATATATATATATATATATATATATATATATATATATATATATATATATGACACCCCTTAGCCTAAAATTGGTGACACTAGTAATCTTGGAGATACTATAGCCGAATTTTAGTGCCTAGAACCTCTTTCTCATTATCCTCCAACTGTTGGTGGTGTTTGTGACTTATTAGAGGCATCAAACTTGAGGTGCTAAGTTCTTAAAGGCCAAAATTCAACAAGCTACAACAAAAGCTAATCTTCTAACTTATTTTATGATTCATATGTCAAATTGTATGCTAGTTGTAGGCTTCATGCTTTGCAAAATTTTATTGCATGTATAACTAAAGAAAACTTAGATCCAAAGTAGTTAGGGTTGTATGTGCACCATAGGATGTTGTAGTACATAAAACCCAACACATACTACCTTCCACACCTACTTGTATTTGTCTCAACGAATCATCACAAACTAGCCGATAACAGACGCAACAACTAAGATATACACACATCATATACTTACTCTCTCGAGAATAGCTAAGCATACCTCAAATGGTCTGGTACACCAATACTCACTTATGAAACTTCCACCAACCCTACAGCCGCTCGTGCATGCTAATAATACGTAGCACAATATCTCATAGACAGTCGAATACTTGATTAAACTCTAATCCCACAACCAAACAAGGAACGGGAAATAAGGCTAAATCAAACATTCCCAGGCTATAGAATCTTAGTTATGTACAACTATGATGCACAAACTAAGCAACTACAGTAATGATGTCAATTCTATCTATCATCCTTCCTTGGTTACCTTTGAAAACAATTTTGAAAAAAAATTTGAAATCATTTTTGAAAGATTTATAGTTCCTTAGTTTGAGTCTCGATTCACATGAATTCTTATCCAATTCGTTCGAATCAGGGCTCTGATACCAACTTATTACATCCCAAAAATCACAATAAAAATTTTCATTTTTAATTAAATAAAAATCATTGTTTTCAATCAAACGCAAGTCATAAGAAACCAATATTAAATACAAATATTCCAAAATCAATGTATCATAACATCTCCAAAAACATGTCACCGAAGGATGTGTATGATCACGCCTTTGCTTACCCTCGATCATCAGAACTACCTGAAACATAACACTTAAACCGTAAGCCAAAGCTTAGTGAATTCCCCAAAATACCACAACACAAACATATAATAACATGCATACCAGGTCCACAACCATCGGGTTGGATTAACACTGAGCCCACAAAATGAGCCTGACTTGCCTTTCTGGCCCACAACTCATCTCTAGATTGCTCCAGAGCCTTCAACATCAACCTAGCTTGCCTTTTCTGGCCCATAGCTTATGTATGGATTGCTCTTGGGTTTGTTGGCTTCTACATAGAACAATATTTCCTCAACCCAATTGCACTATCTCGACATAGGCAACATATAAAACATATAGCAACAAACAAATAATAATGCAAATCTTAACAGACCACCACAACATATCAACATCCTAAATCATGATATAAAACCTACAGAGCGGACATTGATGCCTTTGAACCACAAGTACAGTAAGGACACCCACCTCACAGTCTGAGAGATAGCATAAATGGACACTGCTCCAAATGCCAACTCTATAGGTTGCTTATACAACATATAATGACCTAATCTCAAACTACAGCTCAAAATACCCAAAATCCCCCTAATTCAAACTTACTCAAACCCTTGGTCAAAGGTCGAAGTCAGAAAGTCAAAGTAGGTTGAGTACGCCTCGCGTACTTAGCTACTACGATGGGCGTAGTCAAAATCCTTCCAAACCGTATAGCCTCGGCCCAGTACGAGCAACACACCTTTTGGTATGCCCAACATACTCCATTTGGATCCAATTCTTCTCATTAAGTGCTTATTCCTTAAATACTTTTTTTATCCAAATTCAAATCTAGCCCCAAAACATCGTCCTAAGTCATAAAGTTTACACCTTTATGAATTTCCATGGCTAGAAAAAGGTCCAAAAGCTAAAACCCTAACTTAATAATCCATTAATACATCATAACTCTTATATGGAAATGATAGAAGGACCAAGATCATATTTTTATGATTCCTAAAACCTAAAAACTTATGAAAGGATAACTCTTATGGTTAGAGTAATCCATACTCATGAACACCAAGCTTATGGGACCAAAAGTGAACACAAACTCTAGGCTAGCAAGATCTAATAAAATGACTCATCAAGTTTCAAATTTTATAGCTTCAAAGGATGCTTGATGGTGAAACACTTATGTTAGAACATGAAAAGTGATCCTTAAGCAAACCAAGGTGAAGCAATCTTAGATGATGCATTCCGAAGTGAAGACAATTCTGAAGTTCAAGAGCATTCTAAAATGCATGTTAGTGATAAAGTGTTTTGTGTCTGCAATGAGCATTTATTATTACAAGTATTATTTTGTTTTGTTCCTATTGTCTTATAGTATAGTACAAGAGACAACATCAATAGCAATGCATGTGTCAGTCTGTTGATCTTTAGAAGTTTGGCAGTCCATGCTTACTTTATCATATTTGTCTTATGGTTACTCCTTAACTATTTAAGGAGTAGTCACCTTTGTATCAAGTATGGAATATGCACCTTTTTCACATATATCAAGAATTATTCAGTCAATCATTATCTATTACATTCTTCTTGTTCTTTAATCACTTTACATTGTTCATACTTATTAATCATTTATACATTGAGCACTTTATTGATTATCTTAATTCCGAGACAAGATTGGTTTACCTAACATGACTGGGTCTTTATTATTATCAGATATTGATCTTAAGCTAATTCAAGGTTCGAGTTTTCAAACCTTATCCGTGCACCTCCTTTTAACATTCACAACTTATGGATCCAAGATGCATTGAGCCTCCAAGATGATTCCACTTCCTTCTTCTTCCTTCAAGAACACCAAAAATGCACTATCAAGCTAAAATGCTCATACAATGGATTAGGGTTTTCAAGGGACGATTTGGGATATGGAGGTTGATGAGGGAAAAGGTCTTGAGGGGATAATGATGTTTAAATAGGGCTCAAACCCTAAAAATTATGGTTTGACCCCTAGCCACGTACACCTGGCATGCGCTTTTGTACGCCAAGTGTACTTCACAGAACACACATTTCTTTTTAAATGGGGTTTGGGACCAATTTTGCAACAAATTTCATAATAAGGGGTGGAAATGAAAATACCTTAGATCAAGGTGTTATAAATAATTAACCATAACTGGTTCACACAATGGATGTTATCAAATACACATTTAACAAATATTTCAAATAATAAACATCTAATTTCTCATATAAATTACCAACAAATATTTAATACCTGTTAATAATTACTAGTATTAAATTATGTTCATGAAATTAACTATGCACTCGCGTGATGTAGGTGGAAAACTCATGGAAAAATCAGATCATTGACTGACGCTTTAGATCTCCCTTTAAAATGACCTAAATATGAAGTATTTGTTTGTATATATAAAGTTTAATCGTTATAAGTTTTAATCAGATTCATCAAGAATCTCAAATGAAACACTAGAGTATAGATGATAAGAAACAATCAGGTAAGATTATATTGGAGGTAAGATTCGTTTGACATATAAAGATATAATGTTTGGAAAATCCACTTTAAACACCTCGCTAATCTTGCCTTGTCATCATTCCCGTAAGTAGATCGGTCAGTATAACGACTGATATTACTAATAGATCTTATTTATAAGTTCATCATAGCGATTATAAACATAAATATAAGTTATAATTAAATAGTAAACATAACTCAACTTACAGATTGTTTAACAAAAATCGGACATTACACGGGTAGAACTTTGAAACCGAAAGCACTATTTTTTGAGGCTCTCTGGTACTCCATAGCTTCTCCACTAACACCTAAAAACTACTAGAGTTGGGCCTCGAGAAAGTTTGAGAGAGGTTAGAGGGAAATTAAACAAGAAATGTGATAAAAATGAGCATATTTATAGGAAAATCATAAGGGCGCGTTGCGCCCATGCCATGTGTTAATGATCTATCGGATGGCTTGGGGAAGAAGGGACTCATCTGATGGTGACACGTGTCACATTCCTTGTGGTGCCACGTGTCGCTCCAGTGTTGGCCGGAATTTAATTATTTGTAATATTCATAGCTTTCACATGACGGGCTCTATTTGCAATGGTTTTCATATCCATGTGTAGCTATCGACTAGTACTACAACTTTCATTTAGTCTTCATCAGCTAATTTTCACTTTAATTTTCGTATTACAGTCATAAAAGGCTTGGACTATAAATATCGCTGCAAAAATCATAACTTTTTCATACGAGCTCATTTTTCAACATTCTCTATATCGTTGACTTTATATTAAAGAGTACTACAACTTTTATTTAGATTGTTTCGGCTAACAATCAGCCAATTTTGATTTCAAATTTTGTGTCACACTCGAAACTTTGAAAAATCATAACTTTCTCATACGAAATTCTTATTCACAAGAACTACTACTTTCATTTACATCACTTGGGCTAAAAAGTAACCTATCTCTGGTTCACTTTTTATGACGTATCTTGTCGTATCGGTTTGAATGCAAAATTTAGATAAGTCATCAATTTGTCATACGAAGTCAGATTTAACCATTTTTTTATCCACATAATCTTCATTACGTCTACTATAACTTTCATTAAGATTATTTATCCTAAATAATCTTTTATTTTTAATTTTTATTTTATCACTTCAACGATAAATAACTTTTATTATCTCATAACACATGAAGAACAATTACTCTAATCAAGGATTTTTTTTTTCTTTTGTTAATTGTATAATTATTATTATCATATACCTTAAATGTGTAGCCCAAAATTGTGGGGGTCACATAACTTATTTTTTTAGAAGACCACATCGTGTCTTGTTTATTAAATTACGTTATGATATTTTTTTTTGTCATATCCTCATTATTTTTGAACTTTTAACATGTCTTGAAACTTATGCTTTAGAGGGAACGCATGCTTTTCTACAATATAAAACTATGGACTCATTTTATTAGAATCAAATGATTTTAAAAGGTCTTTCAAACAACATTAGCAATGGGTGTTTCAATTTATTATACATATTACATCTTGAAATGCCTTATGAACAGTCCTGTTATTAAACCGGCACCGGTACTAGCTAGTTGTTTCAAGTTGTGTTTCTTCCCTGGTTTTAGCTGCTCTCTTGATTAAAATAATTCATTTGTTCAAACACGTGTCTCGCTCACTGATATTCAACACCCATGGTTGCTTCGTAGCTTCATTCCTCGAATTAGCATCCTCACTTTTCCTTCTGCTAAATCGGGAACATATATGGATAGCTACATAGACGGACTCCTCGAATTTGTGTCGTCCCTTAGATGCCGCCACCATCGGAGAACGAAGAATGCCCAAGAACCTAACGTAGGTGAGTTTTAGCCCTAATAGTTTGTGAATAGATGGTTTGTTGCTAAATCGGCAACCGATATATATATATATATATATATATATATATATATATATATATATATATATATATATATATATATATATATATATATATATATATATATATATATATATATATATATATATATTCTAATAAAAGAATAATTTTATTCTCCTTTTGACATGTGTCACTATATTATGCTTCATAATTAATGCATATTTTATTTTTCTTTTGTCATATGTCACTCTATTATGTCTTTTAATTAATGCATGTCACTTGCTAACCTATTGAATCTCCATTTCAAATTTTAAATTTTCCACTCTAATTACATTAAATTAATAACATTAGAATGGAAATTAAATAAAATTAACACAAATCATAAAGTGATATAATTTAAAGCGATGATTATAATTTTATATAACTAAAAAATATCTTAATTGATAATTTATTTAAAATAAGTGATTAATAATTTTGAGTTTTTAGTATTAAAGTTTAATTAAGTTTGTAACCGTGGTTCCTACGGGTTATCCCTATTTTAATAAAAGAATAATTTTATTTTCTTTCTGACATATGTCATCCTATTAGGTTTCCTAATTAATGTATATTTTATTCTCCTTTTGCCATGTGTCATCTTATTATGTCTCTTAATTAATGCATGCTACTTGTCAACTCTATTTTAAATTTCAAATTTTAAATTTTCCACTCTAATTATATTAAATTAATAAAATTAGAATAAAAATTTAAATAAAATTAATACAAATTATAAAATGATATAATTTCACATATTTATTTAAATCAATGATTAAAATTTATATAACTAAAAACAATCTCTTAATTAATAATTTATTTAAAATAAGTGATTAATAATTTTGAGTTTTTACTATAAAAAATTAATTAAGTTTGTAACCGTGGTTCCTACGGGTTATAAACTAGTATATATATATATATATATATATATATATATATATATATATATATATATATATATATATATATATATATATATATATATATATGACATGTATTGAATCATCGTTTCATAATTATTCAAATCGCACACTGAGAACTTCTTGCTAAAAGAAGTCTCGCTGATGTATCTGGGTTCTATTGAGTTTCATAACCCCTTGGCACTCTCAAACATTAGTATATATCAATGTTCTAAAAGTTTGTCATTGTTTCTCCAAGGCACATCATGGCTCCAAGGCTCGTATCCGACATCGCAACCTAGTCACTACTTAAGAAACACTATAGCCTCATCATGGCTCCTAAGGGATGATGCTTCACCTTTTTGTCACGTTACTCCTTATGTTATTTAGAATCTTTGTATATGTCAACAACGAATCTAACATGTCGTATAAAATGTGGTACCTTCAGGGCTGGTCCAAACGTATATGGGGCCTGGGGCGAAAAGAAAAAAAAGGCCCTCAAAGACAAATATAATAAAGATTCAAAAAAATATCATTTATTCTTCACTATAGACGTGTTCAATTCGCAATAACAGGCAAGCAAAACTATTTATCTTTTGAGCTAGTTAGAGTTTGAACCAACTTTATATCCTAAAAATCATTTAGGTAATAAGTTTATATATATATATATATATATATATATATATATATATATATATATATATATATATATATATATATATATATATATATATACTACATAGCCTAGAAATTTTGGGCCCCTAGAGACTAGGGCATTGGGCGGTCGCCCGGGTTGCCCACTGTCTGGACCGGCCCTGGGTACCTTCAAATCTAATTCTCATTCTCCTATTTACTTCTAGTCATATTTTATTATAAAGTCTCGTCTTCTATCAATTCTGCGTGGGGTTACTCAACACATACATCATTTTCAAAATCGTTAGAATGTAATGTGTATTTTCATGCCAACAGAAAGTTATCTGGTCGTTGAACTGATAATTCAGTTTAATCTTGAACTAACATGTTAGGTAAGTCAGTCCCAAGCTGACTAAGGCCCCGTTTGATACGCATATTTCCAGGTCCAAACAGATCTTTCTGGCTAAATGGACCGGAAAGACTGTTTGATTTGCACAAAAGAAGGGGTCTTTCCCGATAAGATATGTCTTTCCCAGAAAGCCCCAAAATCATATCTTTCTGGCTGAATGGGCTGGAAAGACAATTATACACCAAACCCCGCATCTTTCTTTCTTTATTGGATTATTAATTTTTTTAAATTTATTTTTTTTATTGAATTATTACTTTTTTCATCATTCAGCACAATCAATCAGATGTACAATCAAACAACATGATTTCTTTCCCAGTCAGAAAATTTTCCCAGACAACACTTTACCGGACAGCACTTTCCCAGACAGAAACTATTAAACGAGACCTAAACTCTATCCATGCTCACATTGACGAACTAACACAAGTCGACTTGATCTCACTAAAAAACATCACATTGATGTTGTCCATAGTGCCACTTGCCCCCACAAGGTGGTGCGACCTTTTTAGCCTCATTATTCACCGTTGTTGGTATTAAATTCATCGTATATAAATGTGCATTCAACATTGTCTCACTTGTATTAGGTCATAGATTCAGCTTTAACACTTATATAAATTATAATTATGCAAAATGGTACAACAAAAAATGTAACCTTTAGCGGCGACAAAAACCGTAGCAATTGATGCCCCATGTCGTCGCTAATACCTTTAGCGACGAGAAGTCGTCTCTAAAGTGTCGTCGATATTACCTCGTAGCTAATACTCGTTTGTCGTCGCAAATACTGTTGTCACTAATACATGTCGTCTCTAATACTCCTCTGTTGTCGCTATTGACATCGTCTCTATTGATATTCAGGCCACCGTCCGGAATATTTCCGGCAAAGCTTCCCAGAGTTATGTGTCGTCGTAATTGGTCCACGTCGTCCCTAAAGGTATCGCTGCTAATGGCTTTTTTTTGAGAATTTTTTTTATGATATTAGTTTATATATATTATAAAATGCAGATTTGATAAAAAAATACATAAATAAATACATACTACATTACATAAAACATCAAATATACCATATTACATATCTAATAAATCCCAAATAAACATCTAATATATCATCCATAAACTATCTAATAAATCCAAAATAACATCATCTATAACATAAAACAAGAAATATTATATGTCTTCGTTTTCCCCATCTTCCCTATCGTTGTTTTCCTCGTTGTTGACTTGGTTTTTAAACGGGTAGTCTCCAATGGCCGTCATAAATGCCAGGTTTGGAAGAAAAACATCCACATCAACATCCTACAATTAAGTCACAAACAAATTAAGTCATTAACAATTTAACAAACTATCAAACCCTCAAAGCACCAAATGAAGTAAGTCATTAAAATTTAACAAACTATTAAATGATCAAATCAATTAAATCTTTAATAATTTAACAAACTACCGAGCTACCAAAATTTACTACAAATACATCAAGTTCTTAACAATATAAAAAAGCTACTAAATTCTTTAAGAATTTAACAAGTACCTGTGTTGGTTGCAGTGCTTGTGTCTATGACTGCCATTGGGGTGGAGAACTTGTCCCGCAGCTGAAGAAGGTTTAGGCCCAATGCCTCTCACATGCCCCGTTCTTGTACCCAACACCTTCTCAAATATTGCGATCCAATCAATGGTGTTTGGATCACCACCAGAGTCAGCTATGTAATGAGTCTATAGAGCAACCTCAGCAACTAAGACATTCTGTATTTCACAAAGATTGTTAATATACGTTAAAACTAACGCGCGCGCACACACACACACATACACAAAACACAACAATCTACTTCATTTTTAAGTAATAATAACTTACATATTGCTCATCAACCAAAGGATCAGCAAATTCCTCTTTTTTATTCAAATGAGCACGATCTGTTAACATTACAAAATATGTTATATTTCAATAAACATTAAAAAAATATGTTATAACTGAATAAGCATTATGGTAACTTGCTTTCTTGAAACAAGCACTACCGTAGCTACACGTCCCTCCACGATTTTTAACTACTTGCTTCTTCCAGCATTCTTTGTTTTCAGCGGATCGTTTTTTATGTTTTTCTTTTAAGAAGTGGTCAATAGCAGCATTTCAACGCTGTAGATCCATACCCATAGGGGCTTGAGCCCTTGCTGCCTCCACATTGCCTGCAAACCCAGTCAAACGATTTTTGCAATATTTGTGCAGCATCTATATTGTGCACATATTCGATTGTTCAGTGACGCCCGATAAGTTGGATCCATATGTTGATTTTTAATCGCTCCAAAATTAAACCATCTTTACCAAAAATAGAGAAATTAAAAATAAATCAAAATTAAAAAATATTATATATATAATTTTATAAATAATTTACCGAAAGATACTGGAACATTCAAACACTTTCGGCTTCAGAAACGTATGTCCATGTGTCCTTATCAAAACCGATGTCCCACCACATATAGCTCCCAACCTCCTGAATGAAACATTCGTATACCTCCCCAATCGGCATGTTAGTATTTATGTCGAATACTATCTTAAGAGGCCGGTTGCCATTAGCGCAAATAGTTTGTGCATTTTTTTTTTATTTACTGTCATGTCTCTTCGTTTCGGAGGTACCGTTGCATAAAAAAATATTAGTCAAAATAAATTTTTTATATAGATACAATATGAAATACAACGAATTAGAATAAATCATAATTACCATCGTTCTGGTGATCACCAAAACCTCCACCGAACGGATGTGGTGGCTCTTCACCAACCGTCACCTCTATGGTCCATCACAACGGCCATGAGATGGAGCAATGCAATCCAAAAAAATGACATCCTAAAAAATTATAACACAATATGAATATATATATATATATATATATATATATATATATATATATATATATATATATACACACACACACACACACACATATAATATGATATGATTACAACAAATACAAACTTTATTTTACTAGTCAAATGTAAAGATTTTTTTAATCATTCTCGCCCTCAGACACTTCAGTGTCTGCTCTGCTGACACATCACTATCATAATCAGAATCTTCCTCATCATAATCAGTCTCGCAATCAGACACATTATTGATGATACTCGTTGGTGGCTCAACTTCATTATCATCTTCAACAGATTGACAATTTTGAAAGTAGTGGCTAAAGTCAATTGAGAGAGTGAAATTAGAAGAAGCGTTACTAAAAATGACATCGGTTGAATCATTGTCGACATTTTTAATGGGATCATGGTCAACATCGTTCATCGGTAGATCCCAAATTCTCCTGTGATTAAAATTGTCAACAACCCACCGTTGGTTGTCATTTTCATCACTTCGAGAAGGTTCTTGGATGTAAAATACTTGTTTGGCCTATGTAGCAAATATGAGTTGATATTCACTACTGAATTCGTGTTGTGGATCGATACAGGTGAAATTATTATCAGATTTAACTACTACAATATCGAACCACTTGCAACGAAAAAGTACGGTTGAATATTTATGAGGATAATGCAACTCGATAATCTATTTTAGCTGACCATAATATTTCTGCTTATTCTCTCCCTCAGTTAGAACCCCCGAGTTTTGTGTTGATCGTTGGGCGTCACACATAAGTACCATAAACCCAACATCATTCATTATGCAAGCTTTGTAAGTAAAAGCATTCACATGCGCACCGACTGAAAGAGCCGATAACTCCTTGTTAAACTCTGGAGATTTTTGTTTTTGCATATCATAGACCTTATGAAGGAACCATTTAGGGAATTCGGTTTTTTCATCACTTTCAATATGTAATTATTTGAATTCACTACATTTATGAAATATATATATATATATATATATATATATATATATATATATATATATATATATATATATATATATATATATATATATGAAAAATGGAGAAATTAGAAACAGACAATGAATTAAAAGATAAAAGCACTTACGCAATATACTTTTTGACTTCTTCACAACTATCAAACACAAACCAATGTAGACGTTTTCTTTCCTCTAGACTGAGATTTTTAAATCATAAAATATTTTTATTTGTATTTTATAAACTAAACTATGACTTTTTTTTAAATATATAAAATATATTTCATAAATGATATTAGCTTATAGAAAAAAATTATGTATTAAAGAAAATGAAATTGAAGGATTTAGAAAAAGCTAAATTGGCTGCAGCAATTACAAGTGAGAAAGCATCTCAAATTGAAAAAATGAAAGAGGCAAATCTCAATGTATATTCATATCAACCTAATTCTTTATTTCTTATAATCATTAAAACCTATAATGTTGTAATACGAAAATACAATATGTTATAATATAATAATAACTAAAATTGAAAAGATATTAATAATAACTTTCCAAGATGTCAACATTCACATCTAATCTAAGAAACATTTTTGTCATTTCTTTCTCTTTTAGTATCACATTAACATATTGGTTTATTAATCTTTTTCTTCTTTTTCTTTTAAAAATTTTTTTATCAATGCTTCTTTATTAGCTTATAGAAAAAAGTTATGTATTATGATGTATTTATTTTATTTATTTTAATATAGAAAAAAAAATATTTCTGATAATCATATAAACATTCTTAAATTTTACATATAAATTCATGATAAACATACAATAATTTTACATATATACATCAATATTACATATAAATTCATGAATTCATACATGATCGACAAGTAAAACATATCAATTAATTTACATATAAATTCATCAATTCATACATTATCAACAAGTGAAACATATCAAATTACATATAAATTCATCAATTCATACATGATCAACAAGTAAAACATATCAAACTAACATGCTCCTGCATACAATAGTTTCCATCAATTTCATAGTGAATAGTTTCCATCAATTTTACATATACATTCAAACAAGTGAATCAGATCAAATAATCAAACTAATATGCAATAGTTTCCATCAATTTCACAATCAATAGTTTCCATTAGTTTTACATATACATTCAAAATTCATACAATGATTAAGATATCCACATGCATACAATCCATATTCAGAAGTGAAACATATCAAACTAGCCTGTTCTTGCCCGGAAAAACGAAGCTACACTTGGTGTTAAAGCTACACCCGGTGCTACACTGGGAACTTAAAAACAAAAAAAAATCAGTTGTAATCGGAATCGGTGGTGGTTATGTGTGTTCAGAAAAGAAGAGAAAGAGAAATGGGTAGAGAAAACAAATCTCGTCGGAGATACCAAGTCATAATCGAAGGTGCGGTCGGCAATGGAGGTGACAGTCGGATTTGGAGGTTATACATGCGGTGGGAGTAGGCTTTGGAGGTCAATCGGCGATAGAGAGCAGTGGTGTCACCGATGATGTCGTAAATCATCGACGAAGAGATCGTTTAATGGATTCGTAATTGGAGTTACAGAAGAAATGGATTATAGAAAGACGAAGCTGAACAAAAGGGGCGACCCTAATAGCAGCGACAAATGGGCTATTAGCGGCGACATACTGGAGGGAACTAAAGGCGCCCTTTCTAGGGATCACCAACCGCTGGATCGGGTAAGAATCGTAGGGCCAGTATTTGGTCCAAGGTTGGTCAACGGATCAACACCTATAACGGCGACATGTCGTTGCTAAAAGTGTCGTCTCTATTGCCTTCCACAGGAATAAACCCTATCCGTTGGATTATGTACCGAACCAAGGGTCAGGATTGAAAGGGACGTGTCTCCGACGGATCTTTGGCGCATATCTTTAACGACGCCTCTATTAGCGATGACTGTTGTTTTAGCAGCGACACCAAACGTGTCTTGTCTGGTGTCGCCGCTAATGGTCCTGTCGTCGCAAAAAGCGACGTCCCTAATACTCCCAATTATTGTTGTGTGGTCATATGATTCTTAGAGGATGTTTGAGATTTCATTTTGATCATCAAATGTACTTTTACACAAAAAAATTATATTAGTTTTTGTGGTGAGAAAAAATCAATAAGTCATTAAGTTGTTTTTTAGAAATATGGTTATCTTAACTTAAGAGTATTTTTAAGGTAATATTGACTTTCACGACTCAAAAAGTCATAAAATTTTTAGAAAAGTTACAAATTTTAACTTCATAAAATCTCATATTTAAAAGGTTAAGAAGAATTTGTTTTAAGAGTCCTTTTTTCCTAAATATTTTTTTTAATTCATTGATTTTTTAAAAAACCAATAAATCAATTTTGAGATAAAATCCCAAGGGAAATTATATATGTATCCCTCAATTGTATTATGTACCCCTAATGAAGTTAGTGTTTGTATATCTTATTTAACAATTTATATGAGTAAGAAAAAAGATAAGTAGCACCCGATCCCAAACACCCTAACCCTATGATTGAAATTAATTCTGAGTTTACAATCTATAAGGAATTTACTGATTATCTATGGAAGCCTATATGGTCCCATGGATGGTAACATGACGACACTAAACAACTTGCAGAAGCTATGTAGGCTTAGAGCCCCGTTCCATTATAGCCCATGTGAAAGAGCCATATATTCAACATAAGGGCATCTCCAACACACTCTTATATTCTATTTCTTTCCTCATTCTTCTCCAACCCTATCTCATTTTCACCTCCATTTTTAGAGATATGAATAGTATTCCCCCAGTATTCCCCCATATATGGGGGAATACTATTCATATCTCCAAAAATAGATGTGAAGTTTGGTTGTCAATTTTAGTCCTTCTCATTTTTATTTTATACATTTTTAGTTTATTTTATATACTAATTATAATTTAAATGTAATATTTAATATTTATAATATCATGTTATATACTAATTTATATTAATTAATCATAAATATAGAGTTTAATTAGTAAAGGAGTGTATTTGACAATATATATAAGTTATAAAAATAGAATATTCTAAGAATATATTTTTTGGGGTAAAAAATGGGATAGAAAATGAAATAGGGTTGGAGATGAATCACTATTTCCTCCATTTTCTACCCTATTTATGGGGAAAAAATGGAGATGAGTTGTAGATGATCTAAGGATGATCTATTCTCATTCAAGTTTCGAATGATTTAGTAACTTGGAACTTTATATATATGATATTAATTTAAAATTACCTGTGATACGAATCAGTTAGTATATAGTAACTATTTAAATTAATATTGTATCTACATTTCTTTATTAACAAATTAACAATATGTTATAACTTTCGTACTTGTATTAATAGCATAGACACATTTGTTATTATAACACAATGTAAAATTAACAAAATATAATTGCATGATTTAATTATTTTACCTAATAACAAAAGTAAGTTAGGCTTTGTTATTTTGGCAATTGGTCCAATAGCCAAATCAATGCAATGAATGTTGCTGACTATGCATAGGACGCTTTGTCCACCCCACGTCAGATTTGCATTCTTACCTCCCAACCCTACAGCACCCACCCCACCCCTAGTAGGCTTAAATGTTGAGCCACCCCCACCCCCACCCAACAATCCATGAGAGATAGAGAGATATGTGGTGTTTTTTTGTGTTTAAATAGCGAAAATTTCGCATACTTTTGAATATTCAAAAAGTTATCAAAGGGAGAGTGTACTTTGACATAGGTATACAAGAAGTCTAATGGGTGAAGAAGTAAGTATCATTTTTATCTCGCTATGCCTACTCTCCGGTTTCTTCAATTCATTCATGTATATAACAATGACTTGAACAACTACACGCTGATATTAACGAGACGTCTTTGTGTATTAACTTTTGAAGGAGAAGAAAGAAGAAGAGAAGAAGGTAGATGAAAAAGAGGAGAAGAAGAAAGAAGAAGAGGTTCCTCAAGAAGTTGTGTTGAGGGTTGATATGCATTGTGGGGCTTGTGCTAGAAAAGTTGCAAGATCCTTGAAAGGATTCCAAGGTCCTTTTTCTATCTTTAACAACTTCATACTCTATATCCAACTTTATACGTTACCTAAGTACGAATATCAACAGTTAATTCGCTGTCATAATTCAAAATGATGTCTTTGAACAGTTTTTGTTTATATAAACAGGTGTCGAAGAAGTAACCACGGATTGCAAAGCCAGTAAAGTTGTGGTGAAAGGAAAGGAATTAGACCCTATTAAAGTTAGCGAAAGGATTCAAAAGAAAAGCGGTCGGAAAGTTGAGATCATATCTCCATTACCCAAACCGCCGGAGGCTGAGCCTGAGAAGAAACAAGAACCTGAACCTCCGAAGGATGAGAAGAAAGACGAGGTTAGTATTGCATAGCTTTTAAGGGATGTTTATTATGATATACAATCAATCATTTAAAGAAATAACGCACAATTACTTGTCAAGGTGTGGGACCAAATAGTATCCATTAAATTTAAATAATTATACTGGGATGTTTACAGTGCAACTTGTGATCTCTGGCACAGTGGCACTACGTTTGTGGTGACATGAAAGCTACAGAAACAAAGTCACGAAATAGTATTAATAGAATGAAGGGTCAAAAGGATGACACCCACAACTCACTGTGTCACACTTACCGATGTAAAATGATATGTGAAAATCAAATTCCATTATTTCGGCTAGCTCCTCCATATATACTCCACAACCTAGTTAACTCGACTCCGTCTTCTCCAAACAAAACAAAAGCAGATCAAAAAGCCTTGATTTTCATTTGGCATCTGTTGGAAATGATTTGAGTTTTCATGTACTTGGTGTCCTTGCTGTTAAAGTTAAGAATTTAAGGTCCTGTGTCCTTTTCATGTGGGATGGGTAAGAACCCTAATACTATTATTTTTGAAAAACTTGATTACCATCATCATTTATTGTCGTTGTTTGTCCATTTGATGCATGAAGCTCTTGAACCTGATGCATTGTGCATGGTATGTGAGTTGTACATATCACTCAAAAAGACAACAGGGAAAACTGTCATCTACAGGATGATATACTAAACCTTTGATTGTCACGTACAATGCTGGACGCCTGGACCAGCTGACATTTTCTTTTATTCATGTGTTTGATACCAACTTGCACCCATATCTTTGGACGCATGCTTCTTGGACTATCCACATTTTCCATGTGAATCTATCTTGGGTGGGTTCATTGATCCATCAGTGACCCGACCCCACAATGTGCTCACCCTGATATCAGTCAAGTACTTTTAAGTTTTAACTTCATTATGTTTAAAAACCGCTCTAGATTTTGATCAATTTAACTAATTAGAGCTTTTATCTTTCGGCAGCCTCCTCCGGTCATAACCGTGGTTCTAAAAATGTCAATGCATTGTGACGCTTGTGCACAAGGTTTACAAAAACGGATTCGGAAGATCCCTGGTAAGCATTTTTTTATCCAATAATATAGTTGTTTTTGTGATGGTTAAGATTTGTTGTACGTAACTAAATAAATGCTGTTATTTTTTTATGTACGTAGGTGTTGAATCCGTGAAAACAGAATTAGCAAAGGAACAAGTGGTAGTCACCGGTGTGATTGAGCCAGAGAAGTTTGTGAACGATGTATACAAAAGAACCCGAAAGCAAGCTTCCATAGTAGGAAAGGCTGAAGAAAAGAAGGAAGAGGAGAAGAAAGAAGAGGAGAAAAAGGAGGAGGAGAAGAAGGAGGAGGAAACCGAAGAAGTAAAGAATGAAGAGGCCGATACGAATACAGAAACCAAAAGGAGTGAATATTGGCCACCGAAGTATTACATGGAGTATTCTCATGCACCGCAAATGTTCAGTGATGAGAACCCCCATGCTTGTTCTGTAATGTAGCATCAGAAGATTGAGTACTAACGGCAGCGTGTTAAGCGTTTTAGCTACCTAGTTAAGTAGTTATGATATGGTAACTACTAAGCAATACAATTTTATGTGTACTAGCTTAGAATATTATATTGTGTCCTTTAATAATGTTTCAACGTAGGGGCCAATTTATGACCCTCCTTATTTAATTTCTCCTGTCGTACATGCAAGAAGCCAAGTCAAGTATTTGAATAATAATTGTTTGACCGTAGGGAATTTAAATCAAGTCATATTGAATTGTCCCGAATCAATATCTTACAAATCCACTCAAATGAGTTGAGTGATTATGTTTTTATTTTATTTAATATTATTTTTTTGAACCAGCGGGCTTTAATAACACATCCTAGGCTGCAAAAATGAAAGAAAATTATAAAATATTGAAAGGAATACAACATGCACCAACGTCGACTAGCCCATTTTCCTAAATTTGTCCCTATGTTTGTCCACATATGAAGTGCCTTTATTAAACATTTTATCTTCTTTCAAATACACCAAATAATTGCACGTCAGTGGCAATTTAAAAATTTCTTTTTCTTTCGAAAGCGATCTAACAAGCCACAAAGTCGATAAACTCTACCACAATAAAGATAGCTCTATTTGTTAGGTCAACCGTTATACCTATCATTAAGTGTGAATATTTTGAAAACATAACTTTCATTGGTGACGGAATATCATTGACAATATATAGAAGAGGGATTAACATATTGTGTACATGAGCCTAAACCTAGAAAATAAATACACAAAACAGAATACAAGATAACGGGTTACTTATGGGCTAACACCCCCCCTCAAGCGAAATGTTGGGTTTTGACCAACTCAAAGCTTGGATCGAAACAATAGGAACAGTGGACGAGCAGGGTTTTTGGTGAAGATGTCGGCAAGCTGCAGGTGAGAGGGAACAAATTGGACCTTGAGTTTGCTATAAGCAACTTTGTTCACACACAAAATGGTAGTTGATGTCAATGTGATTTGCATATTTATGAGCCACCAGGTTTTGGGAAAGAAAAATGGCGTTTTTGTTGTCACGAAGCAACAAAGGATAAATAGGTAACTTAACGTGTAAATCTCGTAAAAGATGAACAATCCAAGTTAGGTCAGAGGCGTTATTTGCAAGAGCCCGATATTCAGATTCTCAACTAGATCTAGAGACAGTGGGTTGTTTCTTCGCACTCCAAGAAATGAGGTTGTTTTCTATAAAGATCGCATAACCATATGTTGAGCGCCAAGTCTCTAGGCAACGAACCCAATCAACATTAGAGTAGCCTTTAACTGTTGGGTAGTCAGCGGAGCGAGAAAAGTGTAGAAGCAAAATTGTAAAAGTCGAATATTGTGTTTGTATAGTTTCGCATCTTTATGTTATTTTACTAAGTCAATTTTATGCGAAGTGTAATGTTTAGACTTAGTATATTTTTTGTTCACTCAGGTTCCCTATAAATAGGGACTGAGGATAGAAGTAGAGGATAACTTTTTGCAACTCAAATATCCTTCTGCTTATTCCGTGTAATCAGTCTTTTTCAATACAGGATCTGATTAATATTTACTCTTCGTGTTCATATTTCTCAATTATTCAATTCATCATTGCATTCATAATCTCGATAACAATTCTCTTCAATTGGTATCAGAGCGGGATTCAAACTGCTTCGATCAGATTTTAGTGTTAGAACCGTTTTGCTTTTAGAGTAGTAATTTTACTCAAAATTTTCCGCGCATTCTGGTTTTGAAAATCACATTTGATCTTCAGATTTGAATTGATTCTGCTTTTGAATTGTTAATTCGAGTAATCGATTAGCAATTTGTGATCATTTCTGTTAATCAAACTTCAAATTCATCGAGTTTTTTTTTCTTCAAAGCTTTCTAAAATTTTTTTGTGTTCATCAATGGCGAACTTTAACATCAACCAAAATTCCTATGTTAATTCCTGAATATTATGATCAATGGGCGGACAGAATGGAGGATTACCTGAATGGAATAGATGAAGAACTATGGAACTGTATTGATGGAACAGTTCAAGCTCCTGCTAATGTTCAACCAATCGGAGCATCAATTACAACTCCTGAAGTACTTGAAAGACAAAATCGTCTAAAGAAGAACGAAAAACGATGCATGAGGGAATTAAGAGGTGCTTTACCTCCGGTTGTTTACAATTACATCTGTAGTTGTAAAACAGCAAAGGAAATCTGGATCACTTTGAAGGAGAAATATCAAGGAAGCGAGAAAACGAAAATCAATTCAGTGAAACAATGTATCGTTGAACTGAAAGAATTCAGATAAAAGGAGACTGAATCTCTTGAAGCTTACTATGATCGTCTGAATGAACTGGTCTATCGTTGCAACAGGTATGGGATCACGAGGTCACTCATGGAGTACAACTTAACTTTCATTATGGGCCTTCGCAAGGAATGGCGAAGTGTGAGCATGATGATTAACAACCAACAGAGTTTTGATACAACAATTCTGAACGATTTATACAATCAACTGAAAACTCATGAGTGTGAAGTTTCTGAAATGTATGAAGAGTCGAAACAAAGTATTGGAGGTCCTTTGGCTCTAGTTTCAAAGGTATCTGAAGTTGATGTGAATGAAAAAGATGATTCATATAAGGAAGGATTTTTGATGAATTCGGATGATGAAGTTGTGGCATTCTACTTGTAACGACCCAATTTTTCACGTCCAAAAATTTTGTTTTAAAAACATTACTTTAGAAAATATTAATAACTAAAAACATCGTTTGATCAACCACAACATAAAGTGAACCATGTCTAAAAACCAAATCATACAACTAATCAAAATATCAGAGTATCAATCCCAATGAAGCTCGTAGCTGCGGAAACAAGGGAGTGTGTGTGTGTGTGACATGCTGCTACCGCGCCGGCTCCTTTCCCCTAGCTGAGGAGGTACCTGAAACCAAAACTGAAACTGTAAGCACAAAGCTTAGTGAGTTCCCCCATAATACCCCATACCATGCAACATATAACAACCAATGTTCAGCTAGGAGTTACGGGCCTTGCCCACACTCGGGAAGATACGGGCCCTGCCCACACTTCGCTAGCCGGGAGATACGGGCCTCGCCCACACTTGTGAAGATACGGGCCCTGCCCACACTTCGCTATCTGGGAGATACGGGCCTAGCCCACACTCCAACCTCGGAGAGATACGGGCCCTGCCCACACTCAACCGCTAACCCATAACATACAAGTATCATGCAGACAACAAGTATAAGCAACTCTATCATATTAACACATATATCATACTTGACTAAACCCAAAGATACGGGTTCGGCCCACACTCTAGTACTAGCATCTCGTCTACACGGGTCGGCCTTGGTGCCTTAGACCCGTTCCTACTGGAAAGGAAACTCACCTCGAATTAGCTGCTGGTCTGTGTGGGAATTGATCACCTACTACTGTTGCTGCTGCTCCGGAAACCCTTCGGCTGCAATTCCCACAATATACTCAATCAAACACTGCTTGCTGACCTTTAGGTAAAATGACCATTTTACCCCTGACCTTGCCCTAAGCCAAAGCCAGATTCAACTTTCAGTTGACCCGACTCGCCGAGTTGGCTTTCCAACTCGCCGAGTCCCTACCCAAACGACTGCCCTGAAACCCGATCCTACCCGTCGAGTTAGGCGACGACTCGACGGGTTCACCTTCTTAACCAATATTCAAGTCCTTCATTCTACTCGCCGAGTTGTATGAACAACTCGCCGAGTTCATCTTCATCCGAAGAACACTTATGCTAAGACTAGCCGAGTTGTATGAACAACTCGCCGAGTCTGTTCTTGATCTAAGGAGATTGCCTAGAACTCGCCGAGTCAGGGCATTGACTCGCCGAGTACCTCCATGGATGAGTTAAGCTTCCGACTCACTGAGTCACACCCCGTGACTTGTGTGACTCACTGCTCACTCGACACTACGAAAGGGGGACAAACTCGGAGACTCGCGAACAGACTCGCCGAGTCATATGAACGACTCGCCGAGTCGCTGCCATGCACCTACTGAATACACGGATTTGCTCGATTCCAGTCCATGCCATTCATAGATCTGGACTTCTAGGACACTAATCACACGTAAAGTTTCCAACTTTACGTGTGGATATTCACCAATATGGATTTTAGGGCTCAAAATGTCTCAAAAGGGTAGATCTAGGGCTAACAAGCAACATGGGGCCATAAAGCTAACAGATCTGAGCTCCTGGAGCTCAATCTTGCCTAGATCCAGAGGCCAAACATCTTATTATGACATACAATGCACATATAAGCTTGGGGATTTGACCAAGAAGGACCCAAATGAAGTTTTAAGCATAGAATCAAGGGGAAAATGGGTTATACCTCAAAGGAACTGCTGGAAGAACACAAATAATGCCTGGATGGCTTCCCTTCTTCTGGATCTACTTCCTTCCTCCTTCCAAACCTTCAAAACACACACACTAACCTCAAACTCTCAAAGAATAGCTTAGAACGAGAGATACAGGGCTTTAAGGGTCAATGGGGGCCGGCTTGGGGCTAATAAGTCCTTTAAATAGGGTGCAAACCCCTGAAACTTAGGGTTTCATCCAACAGCTATGACTCGCCGAGTCGCCAACTTAAACGTGTCCTGGGTCTCGCATCCACTCGGCGAGTCGGACCTATGACTCGCCGAGTCCAAGGCTAAAAGAAAGGAAATACTCAGATAACATTTACGTACCAGGAACCAGGTGCTACAAATCTCCCCCACTTATTTTAGACTTCGTCCTCGAAGTCTGCTGCTCGATCCTGAAACAGCTCGGGATAATGCTCCATCATCTCGTCCACCGGCTCCCAAGTCCATTCCGAACCCTTGCGGTGCTGCCATTGCACCTTCACTAGCTCCACCTTCTTGTTCCTCAAATCCTTCGACTTCCTATCGAGGATTGCGACTGGGCGCTCAATATAATTCAGGCTGTCATCAACCTGAATATCCTCCAAAGGTACTACTGCAGAATCGTCCACTAGGCACTTTCGCAACTGAGAAACATGGAAAGTGTTGTGGATCTGGCTAAGCTCGGCTGGCAGATCCAGCCTATACGCTACCTTGCCCACCCGGGCTACGACCCTGAATGGTCCGATGAATCGCGGGCCCAACTTGCCCCGCTTCCTGAATCGAATGACGCCTTTCCACGGCGACACCTTCAGGAGAACCATATCCCCGACCTGGAACTCCAAATCGGATCGACACTTGTCGGCATAACTTTTCTGCCGACTCTGAGCAGTCTGAAGCCTGTTCCGGACCTGCTGGATCCTCTCGGTCGTCTTGAGCACCACTTCGGTGCTCTCCATGACCCTCTGGCCAACTTTACCCCAGCATATCGGGGTCCTACACCTCCGCCCGTACAACATCTCGAAGGGAGGGTGGTCGATACTCGCGTGATAGCTGTTGTTGTAGGAGAACTCGGCCAGGGGAAGATAGGTATCCCAGCTACCACCGAAACCTAGCACGCACACCCGTAGCATATCCTCCAGAGTCTGGATGGTCCGCTCGCTCTGCCTATCCGTCTGCGGGTGAAAGGCAGTGCTAAAATGCAGACAAGTGCCCAACTCGTCATGGAATCTCTTCCAAAACCTGGAAGTAAAACGCACATCCCTGTCCGAGATCACCGATACTGGCACCCCATGCCGTGCCACAATCTCTCTGATATAGATGTCGGCCAATTTCTCGACCGATATGCTCTCCTGAATCGGAATAAAGTGAGCACTCTTGGTTAATCTATCCACGATGACCCAAATCGAATCCACTCCACGAGCGGTCCTGGGAAGCTTCGTGATAAAATCCATCGTGATATCTTCCCATTTCCACAGTGGAATATCCAACGGCTGCATCTTGCCATGCGGTCTCTGATGTTCGGCCTTGACCTTCCTGCAGGTCAAACACCGCTCGACGTACCATGCCACATCCCGCTTCATGCAGGTCCACCAGTAATCCAGACGAAGATCCCTATACATCTTCGTCGCCCCGGGATGAATAGAGAATCGGGACTTGTGCGTCTCCTCCATCAAAATCTGGCGCACGCCTCCGTGATATGGCACCGACACCCTACGGTGTAGTGTCAATAGTCCTCGGCTATCATAATCAAAGGAGGAAACCTGACCCACCACGCGCTCGCTCTTCCGATGCTCCTCCTTGATAGCCTCTTGTTGAGCCTCCCGAATCTGCCCCAACAGGGGAGTCACCACGGTTATCCTCAAGCAGACGTCCCTGATCGGCGTCGCCTTGCGGCTAAGCGCATCGGCCACCACATTGGCCTTCCCCGGGTGGTAAAGGATCTCGCAATCATAATCCTTTACCACATCCAACCACTGACGCTGCCTCATGTTCAGATTCGGCTGATCCATGAGGTACCTCAAACTCTTGTGGTCCGTGTAGATGGTACATCGAACCCCGTAGAGGTAATGCCGCCAAATCTTGAGGGCAAAGACCACCGCCCCCAACTCCAAATTGTGCATCGGGTAGTTCGCCTCGTGAGGCTTGAGCTGCCTCGAAGCGTAGGCAATGACATGGCCCCTCTGCATCAGTACCGCGCCCAACCCAGAAATGGACGCATCACAATAAACCACAAAATCCTCTACGCCCTCTGGCAGGGCTAAGATCGGCGCCTCACACAATCTCTGTCTCAGCGTCTCAAATGCAGCCTGCTGCTCGGGCCCCCACCGAAAGACCACGGCTTTCTTCGTCAGTCGTGTCAGGGGCACGGCTATCTTGGAGAAATCCTGGATAAATCTCCGATAGTAGCCTGCCAATCCCAGGAAACTCCGAATCTCAGATGGAGACTTCGGAACCTCCCATCTCATCACGGCCTCGACCTTGGCCGGATCGACCAGAATCCCATTCTGGTTGACGAGGTGTCCTAGAAATTTCACCTCGCGCAACCAAAACTCACACTTGGAGAACTTGGCATACAAGCTCTCCCTCCTCAGGGTCTCTAACACCTCTCTCAGATGCTCCTCATGTTCCTCCCGAGTCTTGGAATAAACCAAGATGTCATCGATAAAGACTATCACAGACCGATCCAGCATCGGTCTGCATACGCGGTTCATGAGGTCCATGAACGCGGCAGGAGCATTGGTGAGTCCAAACGGCATCACCACAAACTCATAATGGCCATAGCGTGTCCGAAACGCGGTCTTCTGCATATCCTCCTCCCTGACCCTCATCTGATGATAACCCGAACGCAAATCAATCTTGGAGAACCAAGATGCTCCCTGAAGCTGGTCAAAGAGGTCATCAATCCTCGGAAGCGGGTAACGGTTCTTCATCGTTACCTTGTTCAGCTCCGGATAATCTATACACATCCGATGCGACCCGTCCTTCTTCTTCACAAACAGAATCGGGGCTCCCCAGGGCGAACTGCTCGGGCGAATAAACCCCTTGTCTAGCAGCTCCTGCAGCTGCGTAGACAACTCCTGCATCTCGGGAGGAGCCAACCGATACGGCGCCTTGGCTATCGGAGCCGTGCCAGGAACAAGGTCAATCCTGAACTCCACCTGTCGCTCCGGAGGTATCCCAGGAAGCTCCTTTGGGAAAACGTCTGCAAAGTCTCGGACCACCGGAACCTCACTCACTGTCGCCTTACCCGTCTCCCGGGTATCCATCACATACGCGACATAACCTGCGCATCCCTGTTGAAGGTAGCGCCTAGCCCTCGCAGCTGAACATACAGTGGGTCCACACTGAGTCCTCTCTCCATGAATCACTAACCCCCACCCCCCCCCCCCCCCCCGCTTGGGGTCCTGACCCGCACTAGCTGCTGCGCGCAATCTATCACCGCCCCATTAGGGCTCAGCCAATCCATGCCTATAATCACCTTGTTCCCACGCAACGGAATGGGAACCAAATCTACCAAATAGCGTTCCTCAAACAAACGCAGCACGCAATCTCGAAATACCATCGATGCTCGCACCGATCGATCGTCAGCAATCTCCACCTCCAAAGGGCAATCTAACTCGCCCGATGACTCATGAAACTTCTTGCTAAGCGCAAGGGAAACGAATGATCGGGATGCACCCGAATCAAATAACACCTGAACTGGGAGGCCGTTCACATGGAACGATCCTAATACATACATATACATACAGAGCACATATCAATAACATAACATCATAAAAATAAGATAGAGGGAACGAATCATACCCGTCACCACATCGGGTGCGGCGCGTGCCTCCTCGGTAGTCAGCTGAAATGCCCAGCTCCTCACCACTGGAGCCTCTGCCTTGCCCTGCCGACCATCCGTGATCCGCAGGGTTGCTGGAGCTGGCGCCTTCACCGGCGCCGAAACTGTCATCTGGGGGCAATTGGCCTTCTTGTGGCCCCTCTGGTTGCAGTGAAAGCACAGCAACTCCGATGTCTGAATAGCTGAAACTGGAGTAGTACAATCCCTGCTAAAGTGCCCTGTCTTGCCGCACTTGTAGCAGCCTACTGATCCCGTCCTACATGCCCCCACATGCGTCTTGCCGCATTTCCCGCAGCGGCTCGGTCCTGACTGGCCTTTCGGCCTACCATCTGATCCCATGGGCTTCTTCCCCGAAGCCCCTCCTGCCTGAACCTCCTCTAGTTTCCGTTTTCGGATGTGCTCCAAATCTAGCTCCCTCTCCCTTGCCCTGGCAATCATAGAGTCCAAGGTAGGGAAAGCCGAAAAACTAACATGCTTCCGGATGTCAGCTCGTAGCATATCATGATAACTAGTCCTTTTCATGTCCTCGTCACCAGCATACTGGGGCACCAATAAAGCCCTCTCCCGGAACTTGGCAGTGATCTCCGCCACAGTCTCCGTCATCTGCCTCATGTCTAGAAACTCCCTGGCCAGCTGCTGAAGCTCGACAGCCGGCGCAAACTCTGCCTTGAACCTGGTCACAAAGTCCGACCAGGTCATAGCCTCGATAGATGAGGCTCCCAACGAGTCACCCACTGACTCCCACCAATCCCGGGCTCGGTCCCGTAAACATCCTGCTGCATACCTCACCTTCGACCCCTCGGGGCAGAAGCTAGTCAACTGGGCAGACTCGATGTTTGCAATCCATCGCCTGGCAGCAATGGGGTCTTTCACCCCATGGAAATCCGGCGCACCACTGCCCCTGAAGTCCTTAAAGGACAGTATGCGAGATCCCGACTGGCCAGATGCCATGTCGCTCCTGAACGCCCTGAGGCGATCCTCCATCAACTCGATGATCCCTTCCTTGATCGACCCGAAGATAATGGGAGTCGACTCAAGGATACCCCTGGTGATCTCTGACGCGATGAACTCGCGTAGTCCCTCATCAATCGGCTCGGAACCTGATCCCGAACCTGACCCCTCTCCTGAACCGCCATCCACCGGCCTCGATCGAAGTACCACCATTCTGCAATACATAAATGACAATCATTAGTGATACTGACACTCCCTGAGGGATCATAACTACCACAAGTTCCCTGGTCTCATCCTGGCCTCCCTCGGTTCAGGTACGGATCCTCTGCTTTCAGTAGTACGGGCCCATACTACCTTCCACATCTATCCGTACCTTTTCCAAGGTATGCCTCGACTCCACCAGATCCCTTTCACTATTGCTGATCACTGCTATACTCATCCTAGGCTTACCCTAGGGAAATCTCTAATTCCACTCTAACCAGTCCTCAGCTGCTACAGGCCTCCTTGTAATGCCAATTAGCCATTACCCGAATACCATCACATGTGACGAGGCTCAGATAATCCTTCGAGTATCGGACTCGTCCCTACAACGGTTGGACTCAAACAAGAGCTGCGCAGTAGGATCAAATCCGGCACTCTAAGATTATTCAACCCTGATCACATGTGACGTGACGCATTCACCTAATGGCTAACTCCCATTATTCAGAGTCCCACGAAGCACGAAGCAAGCAGCATTCAGATAAGGGTAACAATCTCAATTAACTCTATCCACTTTCAGGAACTGAGCTAGCATAAAGTGCTAAGCTCATACTACCAGGCATAACCTAATCAGGCCACCCTACGTACTGTCTGCTCAGAAACTAGCATGCAAGTTCTCACACAACTGAAACACATTAAGCAGGAACATAAGGCATCACTCCTAGATCCTTAGTCCTATTCTAGCATGCTGTTCTACAAAAGCTGATAAACGTAAAATAAACTTGTATGGGTACTTTGGGGATACTTACTTGAGCTCGGCCGGTCGCGCACATCACACACTTCGTTCTTTCTCAAAACTCTTTTGCCAATTTTTGAAAACATTTTCCTTTAGAAAATCTTTTAATCCCTCGATTTGAGTCCAAACACTTCCGAAGATGTGTCCGAATCCCTCAAAGCAGGGTTCTGATACCAACTTGTAACGACCCAATTTTTCACGTCCAAATTTTTTTTTTTAAAAACATTACTTTAGAAAATATTAATAACTAAAAACATCGTTTGATCAACCACAACATAAAGTGAACCATGTCTAAAAACCAAATCATACAACTAATCAAAATATCAGAGTATCAATCCCAGTGAAGCTCGTAGCTGCGGAAACAAGGGAATGTGTGTGTGTGACATGCTGCTACCGCGCCGGCTCCTTTCCCCTAGCTGAGGAGGTACCTGAAACCAAAACTGAAACTGTAAGCACAAAGCTTAGTGAGTTCCCCCATAATACCCCATACCATGCAACATATAACAACCAATGTTCAACTAGGAGTTACGGGCCTTGCCCACACTCGGGAAGATACGGGCCCTGCCCACACTTCGCTAGCCGGGAGATACGGGCCTCGCCCACACTTGTGAAGATACGGGCCCTGCCCACACTTCGCTATCTGGGAGATACGGGCCTAGCCCACACTCCAACCTCGGAGAGATACGGGCCCTGCCCACACTCAACCGCTAACCCATAACATACAAGTATCACGCAGACAACAAGTATAAGCAACTCTATCATATTAACACATATATCATACTTGACTAAACCCAGAGATACGGGTTCGGCCCACACTCTAGTACTAGCATCTCGTCTACACGAGTCGGCCTTGGTGCCTTAGACCCGTTCCTACTGGAAAGGAAACTCACCTCGAATTAGCTGCTGGTCTGTGTGGGAATTGATCACCTACTACTGTTGGTGCTGCTCCGGAAACCCTCCGGCTGCAATTCCCACAATATACTCAATCAAACACTGCTTGCTGACCTTTAGGTAAAATGACCATTTTACCCCTGACCTTGCCCTAAGCCAAAGCCAGATTCAACTTTCAGTTGACCCGACTCGCCGAGTTGGCTTTCCAACTCGCCGAGTCCCTACCCAAACGACTGCCCTGAAACCCGACCCTACCCGTCGAGTTAGGCGACGACTCGAAGGGTTCACCTTCTTAACCAATATTCAAGTCCTTCATTTTACTTGCCGAGTTGTATGAACAACTCGCCGAGTTCATCTTCATCCGAAGAACACTTATGCTAAGACTAGCCGAGTTGTATGAACAACTCGCCGAGTCTGTTCTTGATCTAAGGAGATTGCCTAGAACTCGCCGAGTACCTCCATGGATGAGTTAAGCTTCCGACTCACTGAGTCACACCCCGTGACTCACTGCTCACTCGACACTACGAAAGGGGGACAAACTCGGAGACTCGCGAACAGACTCGCCGAGTCATATGAACGACTCGCCGAGTCGCTGCCATGCACCTACTGAATACACGGATTTGCTCGATTCCAGTCCATGCCATTCATAGATCTGGACTTCTAGGACACTAATCACACGTAAAGTTTCCAACTTTACGTGTGGATATTCACCAATATGGATTTTAGGGCTCAAAATGTCTCAAAAGGGTAGATCTAGGGCTAACAAGCAACATGGGGCCATAAAGCTAACAGATCTGAGCTCCTGAAGCTCAATCTTGCCTAGATCCAGAGGCCAAACATCTTATTACGACATATAATGCACATACAAGCTTGGGGATTTGACCAAGAAGGACCCAAATGAAGTTTTAAGCATAGAATCAAGGGGAAAACGGATTATACCTCAAAGGAACTGCTGGAAGAACACAAATAATGCCTGGATGGCTTCCCTTCTTCTGGATCTACTTCCTTCCTCCTTCCAAACCTTCAAAAACACACACACTAACCTCAAAATCTCAAAGAATAGCTTAGAACGAGAGATACAGGGCTTTAAGGGTCAATGGGGGCCGGCTTGGGGCTGATAAGTCCTTTGAATAGGGTGCAAACCCCTGAAACTTAGGGTTTCATCCAACAGCTATGACTCGCCGAGTCCAGGATATGGACTCGCCGAGTCGCCAACTTAAACGTGTCCTGGGTCCCGCATCCACTCGGCGAGTCGGACCTATGACTCGCCGAGTCCAAGGCTAAAAGAAAGGAAATACTCAAATAACATTTACGTACCAGGAACCGGGTGCTACACTACTCAAACAATTGAATTAAGAAATTTTTCAAGAAGCCTTTTAATCCAAAAGGAAAGGCTACTGATGCGAAGAGTGGAGTCACAAAAACTGGAGGAGAGGAGAGGAAGAAAATGGAGAAAGCTGAGGAAAAACAAAAAGATGCGAAAGAAGTGAAGAAGTTGAAAGGTGACTTAGGAATTTACTGTCACTACTGCAATGGTGCGAATCACTTCGCAGCCGATTGCATGTTGCGAAAGAAAGAAGAGAAGAAGGAAAAAGTTAAAGATGAAGCATACTATTCTGAAAAGATTGAAGAGATACGTGCTAAGACTAAAGGAGTGTCTCTGGTTGCGAAAGGTGAAACTGATGATGAAGAGAGTGGTACATATCAGATCTGGTCTTTAGGATCTGATGACGAGGAAATGAGGCATCCCACACATGGAGCCATGTTCGCAAGTTTTGAAGATTGCGAAGAGGAAATTTCAGGGAGGTGCTTCGTATCCAAATCCATGGACAAATCACCCATGACCACCAAGGTACGTCTTATACTTGAATCTTTTAATATTCCTTTATCTGCTTATGATGCTGAACTCACTTCATTTGATGATACTGTGGCTTATTTTGATTCTGTAATTGTGTCTGCTAGTACTGAAGCTCAAAAATTAAATATGCAACTAGGAGAGACACGAAGAGAATTAGAAATAAAAAGAAGCAGAGTAGACAAACTTGAATTACAGCTCAAAAATGTAAATTGTGATAAGGATAATCTTACAAATGATGTTAGGTTATTACTTGCACAAAGGAACATATATTGTAATTATGCTAAAATCTTGTATGCAAAATTAACTGCTTTACATCATTCTTCGGATATTAGCAAAGAACAACATAAGAAACTTTTACCTTTTCTTGAATATGAATGTGAAAAAGTTGATGTTGTTTCTTATGATTGCGAAAGTACAATTGCTCAATTTGACAAAATACCTGATGATAGAGATGCATATGGTATTGTCAAAATTAATGAATTCTTGAATGCTGATGAGTTGGTTGACATTGTCAATGAAAGTTTGACAAAGAGTGAACAAGTGAAAATCTTAAAGAAAACTGAAAATTCAACTCTTGACTCTCCACTCAATTATGTTGATGTCAATGACAATTCAGATAATATGAGTGAGATCAGTGAAATTGAAGAAGAAGAAGAGGTTGATTGTTCTAAATTGTCAATCATTAATATCACATCTAAGATCAAAGGTAAAGAAATAATAGTTGATTCGATAGTTAAGGATGAAACTGATAAACCTTCTACTTCGCAACATAATAATTTTGATAATGTGGAGGTTGAAAGCTGGAAATCTGATGAAAATGATGAAAACAAAGAGGGTGTGAAGGATACACCTGTGACACCTCCAAGAGTTGTTGTGAATCAAGTGTTTGATAATACAAAAGACTTTGACAAAATTCTAAAGGAAAAAGGTGCCCATTATTTGGAAACCAACACTGTTGTCTATCCAAATTTTAAATGTACAGATGATATCATTTTTCCAAACCAAGTTTTTGTCACACCTGGAAATGTTGAGAACATTAAACCTGAATTTATCAAAATGGTTGAAAATGATAGTCAAAAGTCATCAACCACAGGGTTCTTTTCAAATCAAAATATCGAAGAAAACAATTTAACAAAAAATTCTTATGTTTTTCAAGAGAAAAAGTCATCACACAAATGGGTGGTTAAAGGTGAAAATGCAAACAAAGTTTTTGAAAAAGCTGAGAAATCAAAGGCTGAGGTGAAATTAAATTCTCACAAATTTAAATTGAGGGTTGGAAATTATTCAACAGAAAATAATGTTTCAAAAAGAAAAGCAAGAAAAGCAATTTTTTGGCAAGTTGTGTCTAATGATAAATCAAAAGTTGAAAAAAAAACAAATTTCCAAACCAAAATCATCAAAATTTCAAAGCAAAAATACACAAACAGATACAAGTTTTCACAGACCAATGAATTCTGTTGACAAAATTCCATATGTTCGCAAATATGACTACAATCGAAAATTTGAGACTTCGCAAAAATTTGTGAATAATCAAAAGTTTCGAAATGTTGGCAAATTCATGAATACTTCATCACCTTTGAACAATTCCATCAAAGCTAAAGGGAAGTTGTCACCAAAACAACCAAATTTTCCAAATCCTTCAATTTCACAACCAACCAAAGTTTCATATTCAAAAGGAAAATATGATGTCAATACAATCAATCGTTGGCTTGAAGGGAAAGGCAGACAATATCAAAGTGGAAAGTTTTCATAACAACAAATAAGAACTGCATTTGACAAGTTCGCAAATAGCTCTTCCACTACTAGTTCATCATCTCATAATTCGCAAATTCCAGTTCAAAAATGGAAACCCATTAACAAAGCTACGAATGTTGTGAAGGATGAGATTACAATCAATGGAAATCCTAAACTATTGAATGACTATGTTTCAATATCTAGATCAGATGATGTTGATATAATGGATTCTATCACAAACAAAGTAAAAACATGGTTTTCAAATTCAAAGAATATTTTTCATTCTACTAATGATGGACCCAATAAGTCTTGGGTTCCTAAATTCTTTCAATAAATGCAGGTGATGTGTGACAAGCAATACGATGCGAGATAGTATATTGATAGTGGTTGCTCTCGTCATATGACTGGAAGAAAGGAGAATTTGCGAGATTATAGAAGTTTGGAAAATGCTGGAGTAGTCAAATTTGGAACTAATCACAAGTATCAAGTGAAAGGTTATGGGAAAGTCACAAATGGACAGTTCACTGTAAACAGAGTTGCTTATGTTGAAGGTCTTCAACATAACTTGATTATTATTTCGCAACTTGTTGTGGGTACTGGTAATCAAGTTATATTCAATGAAGAAGGCAATATCATTTCAAATGCGAAGACAAATGAAGTACTTCTCAAATCAAAAAGATATGGTGATATGTTTACATTAGACATCAAACCAATCATGGGCAAACCGGCTGTGTGTTTATTATCAAAAGCTTCTAATGATATTAGCTGGCTTTGGCATCGTAGATTGTCACATTTGAACTTTCGCAACATTAACAAACTTGTCACTGAAGATTTAGTTCGAGGTTCACCAATATTAAAATTTGACAATGATACTTTGTGTGCAGCTTGCGAACAAGGAAAAAACATAGAAAAGGTCATCCAATTGTGATAGATTCAAAAATTGTGGAACCATTGGAACTTCTTCACATTGATTTATGTGGACCGTCGACTGTTGCTACAATCAATAAAAAGCGGTACATTTTAGTTATTGTTGATGATTTTTCTCGATTCACATGGGTACATTTTCTCAGGTTAAAATTAGAAGTTGCTCAGACAATGATTGGCTTTATCAAAAAGATTGAGATTAGCCTGAAAAAGAGTGTTTGCAAAATTAAGAGTGATAATGGTTCTGAATTTAAAAATCAAACTCTTGATTATTTTCTCACAAGCAAAGGTATTTCGCTTAATTTTTCATCACCATACACTCCTCAACAAAACAGTGTTGTTGAACGAAGAAATCGATCATTATGCGAAGCAGCCAGAACCATGTTAACATATGCGAATCTACCTCAATATCTTTGGGCTGAAGCAGTTTCTACTGCATGTTTCACACAAAATCGATCACTCATTCATCGAAGATTCAATGTTACTCTATACGAAATAATCAACAATAGGAAACCTAATGTCAAATTCTTTCATGTCTTTGGTTGCAGGTGTTTTATAATGAATCTCAAAGACAATTTGTCTAAGTTTCAAGCTAAAGCTGATGAAGGCATATTCTTAGGATATGCGCACAATTCAGTGGCATACAGAGTGCTCAACAAAAGAACAAGAAAAATTGAAGAAACTTTCAATTTAACATTTGATGATTACTATCTTAAACAAACAAATAGTAAATTTGAAAATAAATCAATACTTGTTGATTCAAATACTCAAATTGATAATTCTGAAATAAATGATTTTGATTATGACTTAATTTTCAGAATTCCTGACAGGGCAATTAATGCAGAACATAATGCTCCTGATAATCAAACATCAAAATCCTCAAAACATACTGATGATTCAACAATTACTACAAGGTCAACATCTTGCGAAAGTGTGTCTGATGTTCGTATGGAGGGGGAGCATACGATCAACAATGCAGACAGTCAGCCAACTTTCGAGGGGGAGAATGAAAATAGGAATCATCAAGTTGAGGGGGGAGCATTCGCAAAATCAACAGGAACATCATTTTGAAGGGGAGCATCAAGATGAATATCATGTTGAGGGGGAGTAAGATGAAACAGAGACAATTAATCTTTATGAAAATGATGAGTTTCATGAACTAAATGATAATTTTTCTATTGCAGGATCTGAAAATGAAGATATGTATAAAGATGCACCATTAGAATTTGATCCTAATTTTCCACCACTTGAGAAATGGACAAAGAATCATCCCAAAGAACAGGTAATTGGAAATCCACAAGATGGTGTGTTAACAAGAGCTCAGATACATGTGAAAAATGAAATACTGAATGCGAACCAAGAACTATGAATGTTTAATGTCTTTATTTCGAAAATAGAGCCAAAGACAGTAAAATATGCTATGGAACACTCAGATTGGGTTGTTGCTATGCAATCTGAACTGGCTGAATTTGAACGAAACAAGGTTTGGAGATTAATTCCTAAACCTTCTGATGTTTCAATTGTCGGATTAAAATGGATTTTTAAAAATAAAACCGACAAAGATGGCAATATTATTTGAAATAAAGCTAGACTAGTGGTTAAAGGTTATTCGCAACAGGAAGGAATAGACTATGAAGAAACATTTGCTCCTGTTGCAAGACTCGAAGCAGTTCGCATATTTTTAGCATATGCAGCACACAAAGACTTTGATGTTTATCAAATGGATGTTAAGTGTGATTTCTTAAATGGAGAACTTGAAGAAACAGTGTACGTTGAACAACCACCAGGATTCGTAAATGAGGAACATCCTAATCATGTCTACATTCTTGACAAAGCTGTTTATGGGTTAAAACAAGCACCAAGAGCCTGGTACGCAACTCTTACAGATTTCTTGAAACAATCTAAATTTAAACAAGGATCAATTGACCCTACTTTGTTTCGCAAGAAAATTGGGAATCATCTTATGCTTGTTCAAATTTATGTTGATGATATTATTTTTGGCTCAACTGACCAGCATTGTCAATTGAATTTGAAAATCTAATGAAAAGTCAATTTGAAATGAGCATGATGGGAAAGATTAATAATTTTCTTGGATTGAATATAAGACAGAACAGGGATGGAATCTTAATCAATCAAGAAAAATATACGAAGAACTTGCTTGAAAAGTTTGGAATGACAAATAGCACGAAACTAAGAGTACCAATGGCAGTGGGAACAAGACTAACTCCTTCGTTAGATGCTCCTGCTGTTGATTTAACACTTTATCGAAGCATGATAGGGTCTTTATTATACTTAACTGCAAGTAGACCTGATATTATGTTTACGGTTTGTAATTGTGCTAGATATCAAGCTAATCCCAGAGAACCTCATTTAACTGCAGTGAAAAATATTTTTCGCTATCTTAAGGGGACAATTTCGTCAGGACTTTGGTATCCTTCGAAATCAGGATTTTTCATTCAAGCTTTTTCAGATTCTGATCTAGGAGGATGTACTTTGGATAGGAAAAGTACAAGTGGTGGATGTCAATTGTTGGATGGAAAGTTGGTCAATTGGCAATCAAAGAAACAAACTTGTGTTGCAATTTCAACTGCTGAGGCTGAATACATTGCTGCTGCTGCTTGCACTTCGCAAATTATTTGGATTCAGAGTCAACTTCGTGATTATGCAATCAATATGAAAAAGATTCCTTTGTATTGTGATTCTCAAAGTGCAATTCGCATTTGTCATAATCCAGTACAACACTCAAAGACGAAACACATAGCTCTTAGATATCATTTTATCAAAGATCATGTGGAAGATGAGAATATTGAAATTCATTTTGTTAAATCCACTGAACAACTTGCTGATATTTTTACTAAACCTCTTGATGAAAAATCATTTGTCAGAATTTTAGCAGGTTTGGGGATGATTGACGTGAATTCAGTATCGAAATCTATCAGTCAAGGATGAAATGTTTGTTCAGAATCTCTGAATCAAAAGTGTTCAGAAGTTACTGTTCATTTAGCGGCTTCGCATTTATTTTTAATGTTTTAAAAAAAAAATTCAACTAAGGTTAGATTTCTGATTTGTTTTTAATGTTTTAAATTTTTTTTGAAAAACCTGAAAAATCAAAAATATTTTCTTTTGATTTATTTATTTATTTATTTATTTTTTTGAAAAATTAAAAATCCAAAAAGATTTTATTTTGTTATGTTTTTATTTTTGTAAAATTCAAAAATCACAAAAATATTTTTGTTCTCTTGGGTTTTATAACATTGTGTGTTGTGAGATTAGTCCAGAGTTAAATACGAAGAGCTCATGCTTGTGTCTTCTAAGGGAAGGTATCAATTTTTTTTTAAAAAAAAAAACTAGTTAGGATGTCCCTAGAAGCATGCTGTTGTATGTAGACCAAAAGCCTCAACAAGATTCTATGTGTGAGAAAAGAAAGCTTTAATGAAATTATCACATGAAAATTTCTTCCCAAAAGGCTTATATTCGCATAAGTCAAAAGAGCTACCTTACTCTTCTCAAATGAGTTAAGAGTTTTCTGTTTTGTCCAATATAACAGAGGTACACTTCGATTCTTAACCAATCTTTTTATACCAAACAATCTTTCAATCCAAATTTTCGAAGAGATTTGTCCTTGAGGTCTTTGATCAAACCAATCAAAACCTAGACAAATCACAAGTTTGTGTTTATGATCTAACATCATGAGACCATGATGAAAGTGAAACCCAAACATCATAAACCTTAAGGAATTGACGGGGAACATCGTTCCAGATTTTAACGAAACTTTTGTTTCAGTACCAAAAATTTCGAAACTCCCAATCATATTAAATTCGCATGTGTGGTCTTGATCAAACATTCGCAACCCACGATGTTTGTTACCCAACAAGATCCAGTTCAAAAAATTTTTAATATGATTTTTGTGTGAGTTTTATTCGCAAATCCTAGTCATGATAAATATTTTCAAAAGCCAACTTGTCACTGACTACACTGGTCATACAAGTAATTTCATTTACAATTTCTCACCTTATGTTAAGGCTGATATGTAATGAAGTTTGAAACCAACCCAAAATATCGTTTAAAAGAAGCCCTTCGATACTTATTTAAAAGTATTCGATTGTAATTCACGGGAAACTACACAAGTTGTTGATTATCTCTCCTGATGATTAAAGAAGCAACCTTTGCCTGAGGTTTAACTGCATTAATGTCAAATTAAATTTTTGACATCACAGAATTTCAAAATTTTTGTTTTGTTTCTCATCTTATTCTGTTGACACAATGCACACACGAAATCCTTGAGGTTCTGAGTAAAACAAACTCAGGCTGATGATTTCACAAATCTGGCATATGACTTCACTTTACATCCCAAAAGTGAAAGAGCCTTGCCTCCATGCGAAGGGTTTTAACGGTTCAGATTCTATAACGGGAAACTTGACAGGCTGTGTACTCAAGATGGTTGGTATTCTATCCGGTTTTCAAGGAGATGTGACAGTTACTTTTTGAAGCATGGTTATTTTTTGTAGTCATGATCCGATTTTCAAGGTGCCACATCGGATAACATTAAATACATCCCGCTTTAATTTCAAATCAATTTGGGTAAACTATAAAAGGGGGATCAAGAACACTATATACGGTTACGCGAACAGAACTTTCACAAACCTCCAAAGATTCAAACTTGTTCAATTTCATCTCTTTCAAACCCTAACGATGGCTGCCACTCAATCCAACACTGATGAAGTTCTTTCTCAATCCCTGATGAAAATCCAAAGCACCAATTATCATGTTGATCCAAATGTCTCTTCTTATCCCGAAGAATTGAAGATGCTCATCGTTGCGATGAAACGATCACCTCTGTCCACTGCCATGTTTAGTTCATTCTCCGTTCCGATGACATGGTTATCCTTGGCAGCTTCAACAGCATCATACAACCATACTACTGATATGATAACCTTCAACCTGATAAACAACAAACGGGTAAAACTTTCCAAGAAGATGTTTGTTGAATTCTTGCAGATTCCGAACAATCCTCCATTTTTCAAACCTATTAACTCTCAAATCATTCATATGTTCAGTGAGATGGGCCATCAACCAGAGCTTGAGAAGATAAGTGACTTTCGAAAGTCTGGGTTGCCGTGCATATGGAATTTCTTATTTGGAATTTTTCTCTGATGCCTAACAGGAAGAATAGTTGGACTGGATAGAGGGAGAATGGAAGTATATGCCATGGTTATGGGCTTGTACTACGATATCAGTGTAGATTATGCAACCCAGTTGTGGAAGGAATTTGTCAAGAGTCTAGAAAACACAAACTCTGAAAAAGGAATTTCGTGTGCAAGGTATTGGAGTTTGATTCTAGAGAAGGTGTATGAAAGAGAAGGGATTGCTGTCCCTGAGGATGTTGAAGTTGCTGAATTCTCTTTATATCAATTTCCAAAGGTAGTGGAAGATGATGAGGCGATTTTTACTCATGTTGCTCGCATTCTAGATGCGATGTTTCGCAAGGTCTCTCAAACTCACAAGGTCTTAGTGAGATATTTGAAAACAATTGATCAATCGGTGCCGACTGGAGTGTTATTAGATGTTGCTGTACTCTCAAAGAAGAAGAAGCCTACAAAGAAGGATGCGAAAGATCCATCTTCGCAACAGGTTCAGGATGAAGATGTTCATATTGAAGAGACTTCATCTAAATCGAAGAAAGAAACAATACCTTCCAAGTCTGGGGTATTGAAAAAGATTCGCAAGACTGAGGTGAGCAGTAAAGGGGTTACCATTCGCAATATTCCTGCTCCGGTCTCTCCAGGAAAGAAAAGGCAAAGAGCTGAAGACGTTGCGAAAAACATGCAACGTACTCTAACAAAAAGACAGAAGCTGGTGGTTCGCAATGAATCATCTGATGAAGAGATAGTTCCAGAAACTCCACCGATGACGTCTACGGTAAATGTTTCCTTACCAATCATTTCCATTATCCCTACTTCGCAAATATCTACCACAATACCACTCACCAAACCACTCGAAATAGTCACTACCAAATCAGTTTATGAGGAGGTACCTATTTCTGATAGGGTTGTCAACGTATCTGATACGGGGGCACCTATCACGAGTGTTGCAACCACATTACCAATCACCTTACCAATTTCTTTACCACTTGTTTCATTTCCATCCACAACTCTATCCACAACCTCATCAAGTTTTGATCATCCACTTCAAAATCCATTTACAACCCTTTTTCCCTCACAATCACCAGAAACTCCTCAACCTTCACAACCTTTATCTGATAATGAAACTGAAGGAGGAGCCTTTGGAGGTGTAATCGAAGACATTCATTTTGATTCAGAGGAGGAGGATATTCCTGATCATATGCTTATGACAGGAAAGCAATTTAAAATCCTGAATCATAAGCTGAATGCTATTATTCAGTCATAAGCTGATTTTGGCAGGATGTCTTCTATCTCAGCAATGGAGGTTGATATAATGCTCAAGGGTGCTGAGAAGCGTATAATGGAGAAGGTTGATCAGTCTGATAAAAATAATGAGCTTCGCATTAAAGCTCAAGGGAGTAATTTTTCTTCGGTGGTCCAGGACTTGAAAACAGTTGCAAAAGAACGTCATGTTCTCTTTGTACAGGATGTGAAGAAAGTTCGGGAGGATGTCAACTTTAAGCTTCAAGAGTTGAAAACTGAACTTACGAAGGAGCTCAAGGATATTAATTCTCAAAATGTCGAAGTTCAAACGAAGATTGATGAGGTTGCTTCAAAAGTGCAAAAGGTTGTTGATGTTCCTATCCTTGAAGCTAATCACAAAGAAACCCAGGAGAAGTTTGATCAGCTGATCAAGTTGGTGACTGAGCTGAAAACGGTGGTTTCGCAATCTTCATCTACACAAACTCTCACTCCTGAGTTCTTGTCTCTAAAAGTTAATACTTTAGAACAAGCTATTCAGAAGGCTCTTACACCAATTTCCAATTTTACCTCTTTACTACCGAAGAGTGCCCCACCTTCTTTCACAGGGGTGCAAGGGGGAGAGAAGAATTCAAGTAAATAGGAGGATGCGAAGACAGTGGGAAAAGTTATATCTACCCAGATTACATCTACTCTTCCAATACTTACGAAGCCAATTTCCTCAACTACAATAACCACAAGACCGATTGCTAAAGGAATTTCGATTGGGGAAAAAGAAGGAAGTTCAAGTTCAAAACCTCAATCAGATGTTGTGGGAAAAGGAAAAGGGATATTGTACGAATAATCAAAGGAGGAGAAGAAAGCTGAGGCTGAGGCAGAGTTGGAGAGAATGAGACAAGTACAAAGCATCATGAGGCAAAAGGCAAGTGATCCTCCCACGATGAACAAAGGAGATCCTGCGAAGCTGTATTCTTACGAAACCATTGAGTCAAAAGTTGTGGGGAGGGAAATGTATGAGTTCGAGAAGAAGCCAAAGAGAAGTTATGATATTGCGAATTCAGACAATTGTCAGCTAGATTTTCCAATCAACGAAATGCTCTTCATAACTGCTCAGTACAAGATTAGTGAGAAGTTTGATAATCCTGATGATTATATACACATGAAAATCAGATTTCATGTTGTATTGGGGAAGAATCCGGATGAAGTTTGGTCTTTAATGAAGATCAAAAAGGTGCTAACAATCAAGAAAGATGCGATGTTTGAAGACATGCTTCAAAATTTTCGTTACTTTGTTATTCGAGCAGACAACAAGCTGTATGACTTCACTGTAGCTGATTTTCCTCTGATGAACTGCAACGATTTGATTCAAGTGGCCCCGATTTTGAAGCATATGGAAGAGAATAAGCTCAAAGGCTCTGAGACTGAAGTGTTCAAGATAGGATTCGCACATATTAAAACATACATCGACAATTACTTCGATTGTTTGTCTCTAACTGGTGAAGAATTGGCAACTGTGGTGGGAAGAGAAGTGAATGTTCCTTGGGAAGAAACTTTATCTCAATCAGCATTATCAAAATATGTTGTTGGGGAAATATGCCTGAAACCTTTCGGCATGGTGTTTTCAGGAAGAGATACGAAGGGGAAGCCCAAGAAATTCTTGTTTAAAGTCTTAGAGGTGGAAAGATATACTTCTTCGCAATATACACACTTTATTGTTCGTATGAACAATTGCATGAAGAACAATGAAGGAGACAAGAAGGATCTCAAGAAGGTGATTTCCTGGTATGGAGAAGTGCGAAAGAAAATTCACTCTGCTGTTCAAAAGCTTATGGACTGAATTTCGTCGACTGTTTACAAAGGGGGAGATTGTAGAAGCAAAATTGTAAAAGTCGAATATTGTGTTTGTATAGTTTCGCATCTTTATGTTATTTTACTAAGTCAATTTTATGTGAAGTGTAATGTTTAGACTTAGTATATTTTTTTTTCACTCAGGTTCCCTATAAATAGGGACTGAGGATAGAAGTAGAGGATAACTTTTTGCAACTCAAATATCCTTCTGCTTATTCCGTGTAATCAGTCTTTTTCAATACAAGATCTGATTAATATTTACTCTTCATGTTCATATTTCTCAATTATTCACTTCATAATTGCATTCATAATCTCGATAACAATTCTCTTCAAAAATTTAAGGCCACAATGGATCGTACCCCTAACATATTGAAGAATGCGTTTAACAACCAAGAAGTGGGCATCACTAGGTGCTTGGAGAAATTGACTAATAGAGTTCACTGTAAAAAGAAAGGTCGGGTCGAGTAATAATGAGGTATTGTAATGCTCCAACAAGTGACCGATAGAGAGTAGGATTATGAAATGGCCGACCTTGGGCACTATGAAGTTGAGCACCGACTTCCTACAGGGTAGCATCAGGTTTAAATGTAAGCATTTAAGTATGATCAAGAATGTACATTGCATATTTAGCTTGTCCAAGGAATAAACCGTTATTGGTGTGTATTACTTCAAAAACTAAAAAATAACTCATGTGCCCTAAGTCTTTAATGGAGAACTCCTTATGCGTCTATTTAATGAAATTACATAGGAATGTAGAGTCATTACCGTTGACAATAATGTCGTCAAGAGTAGTACTATGGGAGTACACAAACAGGGAAGTATCTACTTGACTGCAGTGAAAACCAAGTCGTGTAAGGAAGTTGTTGAACCGAGTAAACGGTCACAAGGTGCTTGCTTGAGTTCGTATAAATCATTTTTAAGACAAGATATATAATCAGAAAACCGTGAGTCGATGTAACCTGGACCTAATACCATGTGAATATTTTGAGAATATTTCCCTTCATTGGTGATAGAATATCATTGACAATATATAGAATAAGGATAACATATTGTGTACATAAGCCTAAACCTAGAAAATAAATATACACGATAATGGGTTAATTATGGGCTAACAATAACCATTATAGTGGTGGGTGTCACCTCATCACCACATCCAACCCTTAAACTCAGGGGGTGCCTATCACTAAGACACCACTCCATATTATTTTTTTTATTTAATTTTAATTCAAAAATACAATAAAATATATTAAAAAAATTATCTAGTTTTTCATTCAATAAAAAAACATTAGATTAGTTTTTAAAAAAAAACTACATGACTTAAAAAAAAAGAGAATAAAAAAACAAACAAACATAAAAATTCAAAACATAAAAAAACCTAATCTTCGTTAATGTTTTGATGGTACAAATGTTCTCTGACATTTTCTCGAAGATTGAAACACGTTTCACTGTTATGAATATCAATTACTCGTGCTAAAAATGCAGCTGTTCTGGGTACAAACTTTTCAATCGGGATAACTACGTTATTTGGATCATACGTGCAAATCGCTCTACCTTGATTTTCAATAATCATATAATGGATTATAATATATTCACTTATTATTGATTTAATTGTATCCATATCTGAGAGTCATGTATCGTATTTCACTACATGTCATGTCTGCTTGAGGAATCCAAATGCTATCTCGATATCCTTTCTAGTTGATTCTTGAATTTTTGTAAATAACTTTGCCTTTTTTAGTTCGAGGTACCGAGTATGCTTTCATAATAGTAGAATAATCAGAGTATATCCAATCGCAAAGTTAATAACCATATTTGACGAATGCACATTCACCATAAATGACATATCATGTGCTTTGTAACATCCCATAAATACGGTCCAAAAATTTCATTTTTAAATCATGAATAAAACATAAATATCATCACCATAGTATAAAATCGTAAACCATGTATCTCAAAATGTCATAAAATCTGTCAACATATCATAATCTCATATAAAATATCAGAGTAAACTCCCAAGCTAGGAAAACTATGGTGTGTGTCATGCGATCATTCCGAGCTCTTCCCTTTGCTAGCTGAAGTACCTGAAACCAAAACTGAAACTGTGAGCACGAAGATTAGTGAGCTCCCCCAAACTACTACATACCATACACAAAACATATCACACATAAAACAACTATGGGACACCGCCCATCTGCATCGGGACGAACCCGACATCGGCTTACCCAACATCGGACTCCTTCCTGGCATCGGGCTCACCCCAACATTGGGCTCACCCCGGCACATACACAACATAACACATATCATAAACAAATAACATACATCGGGCTTGCCCCGAAACACATAACATATAAGATATAAACTGACATACATCAGGCTTGCCCCGACATTGGGCTTACCCTAGAACACATAATACATAACATGCATGAATTACAAAGACATCAAGCATACTTAGGCTCTTCTCGGGACCACCCTGGCATCGGACCGCAATCCAGAAACATATACTCTGCATCGGGCTAACCCTGGCATCGGATCGAAATCCGGAACTACTAACATCTGAACGGGTTGGCATTGTGGTCGTAGACCCGTTCATACAGGAGAAAACTCACCTCTCAAACTGGATGTTGAAAACTCGGGCGAGGGTATCTCTATTAGCTGCTCCAACGACTCCCCGATTATTATGACCAAAATAAACACTTAGTCAAAAATTAAGAATCCATCTAAGGGTAAAATGACTATTTTACCCCTTTGATCTAAATTGGACCATGACCGAGGCCCAATCCTTTCTAGTCGTTCCAAACTCACTAAGGCCCATTAAAGTCCTCCAATGGCCCAATTTTCTAAATTGGCCCCAACTCCTCAAATGGGCTTTCCACCCAACCCCAAACTAGTCCTTGGGCCCTTAAGTGTCTTCTGGTTGCCCATCACGGCCCAAAAACTGTTAAGCCCAAAGATTGGCCCAACCCGAGGCCCAATAACGTAAAGTCCATAATCTTAGTGTACGTTGAGCGTACTCTTCTGTACGTTGTGCGTACAGCTTGCATGGCTTGTACGTTGCGCGTACTAGCATGTACGCCCAACGTACTCTCCTTTTATGCCATTTTCTTCAAACCTCTTAACCCCTTAAGACACTACGTCCAAACTACATATCTGAGTCCAATAACCCTTCTTAACCCATAAAGTTGATCACTTGGTAGCTTGCACCCCACCAAATGAGATCAAGCTTGTAAAAATAGTAACTATCTTCATGGAAATGGCTAGATATCTTGCATGGATGCAAATAGGCCTTAAAGATTGCAACTTTACTGCTCAAAGGACTCAAATAGCTTAATGGGTGGCAACCCTAAGTCTAGAAACGGATTTGCACCATAAAAATCCATTCTTGAAACCAAAAATGGACAATATCCATGAGAACCTAGATTTATGATGTAGAAGCACCAAGATGAGAACTTTATACCTTCAATAGGTTGGAAAAGATGTAAAACCTCTGGATCTACAAGCTCTCTTAAATCTCTTGCTTCTTCTCTAAACACCTTCTTCTTTAAAAACACCAAAATACTCCTTTAATGGCCATCCAAGCTCCAAAATCACTCAAATGAAGGCTAAGGGTCGATTTCTAGGGTTTGGAGGGTGGAGGCTGAAGATATTAGGGTTAGGTTATGTGATAAGGAGTTTAAATAGGATCCAAGACCCTAAAATAGGGTTCTGATCTGGCTGGCGTACACCCAGCGTACTCCGAAGAACATTTACGACCATCCTGGTCAGTACGCCCAGCGTACTGCCTTCTTCACTAGTATGCCCCGCGTACTCATTGTGTATGCCCCGTGTACTCGGCTAAGCCTTAAAACCACAAAACTTTTGAAGGTCATAACTTCTTCGTTATAAACTTGATTCCAACGATCCTTATATCCACGGAAAGGCAACGAGAAGCCCTACACTTCTATCAAATCATATCTTCCTTAAGACCTTCCAAACAAAAGTCTATTTCCATAAAATCCCAAACTAACACTTTACCGAAACACCCCTTGGCTCCAAAACACAAACCGAACATCCAGATCACTTCTAATACATCACTCGCACCCAAATGGGCCTAGATCTTATCTTTTCGAAAACCATAATCCTTATGATGACCAACCTCCAGGTCACGGCCTCAGACTAGGAGTCTATTCGGAACAGGGCGTTACAACTCTCCCCCACTTAAATTAGATTTCGTCCTCGAAATCATTCATCACCATCCCCGATATACTAGACGACCTGAACAATACGACCACAAACCCGATAATACCATAGCATTCCTAACGTATGAGTTTCATAATGGTCTCTCTCCGTGACCGACAGCCTTCACTGTAATGTTACCATACTCAAACATCGTCAAACAACTGCTCAACCACTGAACTTCCAACTCTGATGACTTTGATGCAACCTTCGAAGACAAAGTCCTTAACCATAATTCCGCTACAGGATTCTTATACTCGACAGAAGGCTCAGATAATCCTTTGGTCTATTACTCCCACGGTATTCAACCATGGCCAATCAATGGTCGAAGCTACCAAAATTCCCCTTCGATGCAGCCATCTGAAATGGTTATGGTATCAGGTCAACTACTCAGTCGGTATATTAGTCATAAATCGGTAAAATGGGTACAAATGTAGTCTTTTTGGGTCCCCTTATGGTTGTTGGTTATGCTTATGATTTGGACGCCTTCGTGGTTCCATTTAAATTGTAAAAAACTAGACAATAGTAGTACCAAACATCCCCAAATTAAGCAGCTAACAAAACAAAATAGATTATGTTTGGCCAGAAACCATGTTTTGGTGAAGCATTTACCATGTCGTGGTGCGCATCGAAGAACAGTGGTTCCATTGTGTAACGCCCACAAGATAGGACTAAATGATTAAAGAATAATAGGATAACTAATAGTTACGGCGTTAATTAGAAATTATCAAAGAAGGAATATTTAGTGAAAATAGTCTAAAAGAAAGTCTTAGTAGTCGTTAAACCGAGAGTGTGCATGTAGAGAACGTCCAAATCTGACATCGTATGAGGATTTCTGATTTTTTTTCTAAGTTTCAATGCAATAGTATACGACTCAGAAACCGAAGTTGTGATCGGATGATTGTTAGGAAAAACAATCTAAATGAGAGTTGAAGATCTCTTCCATATGGTTATGTTGATATAAAAACAGTCGAGAACGGATATATATATATATATATATATATATATATATATATATATATATATATATATATATATATATATATATGAGAAAGTTATAAATTTTTAATGGGTTTTAACAGTCTAAGCCTATTAAAAATATAGCTTTGAAATCATAGTCAAAATTTGCTAACAGAGTATAAATGAAAGTTGCATATCTCTTCGATAGCTATGAATGGATATAAATAACGTTGAAATTGAAGTTCGTATGATCAAAATATGATTTTATGAAGTTTTCCGAGAAGCGTCATGCGCAGGTGGGGAGTGGACCACCATGTTTTTGACATGTGGCAGAAAATGGGAGGAGCAACATCTTAGGTGTGTGCATCGCGCAATTGTGCTATAAATAGACTTTAGGTGCTCATTTGCTTCCTCACTCCCCATCCTCCTCTCTATCGGAATTCTCTTGGTTTTAGCCCACTTCCCTTAGTTTCTGACCTGTAGCGAAGCCCCACGACAACCCTGAGTACTTATCTGAGTAATGCCTTCGAGTAGGAGATCCCAAGTAAGTATTATGCCCACTTAGATTCTGGAACCTTTGTAAGTTAAGTTACACTTAGTTCATGTTAAGTGTAACTTTTAATTATAGTCATAGTTATTATTATGAATCTATAATTAAGATTTATTAGTAATTCCAAGTCGTTTTACTGATTGATCTACTTATGGGAGTGATGTCTAGGCTGGATTTAATGAGGTGTTTAAAGTGGGATTTCTAAACAGCATATTTTGTATACCAAATGGACCCTACCTCCGATATGATCCTACCTGGTTATTCATTATTTAGATCTAGAAGTAGACTTTGGGGTTATTGAGGAATCTATAACTTTAGGATGATAGTTACATGAAGTATGAAGTTAGACTAACACTTAGCACTATGTACATTTAGGTCTGTTGGAAAAAGGTGTAAGGCGAAGCTCTGCCCAATTCACCAATCACCAGACAATTTGTCAAGTGAGTTTATAGTCCCTTTCATGAACATGATTTAATATAAATATTAATAAAATATTAACTATATGTTGGAAAATCATATGTGAATTATGTGCTTATTGCATGGATTATATGTTAGGATGATATACATAACGTGCTATGTGGGAACCATATATGGTTCTATTTTATGTTAAGATAAACAGATAATATTATATAATAATATTAAAAGTAGAATTTTTGAGAAGATAAATGATTAATAATACCTAATACTCTTATGGAATCTATATACACTAAGATAGGTTAGTATTGCCCATGAATAGTGTCTGTATTAAAAGTTGGTTTTAGGTACTATAATCTAGTCTTTGGATAAACTTAGACTCATGGAAGATACCTAGCTCAATTAAGTTTAATATTAGGTAGTCTCATTAAGAGAATGTGTGTAACCTAGTAACGGAGAGTAAAGTTCTGTTCCGTGACACTATTAGGTGTCGATGTATGGTAGCTCCATACGTCATGGCCATAAATGGTGGGTTCCGATCAGGAAACTGTTAATGGTACGTCTGGTCACCCTACAGAGTAGGTGACAACACTTACCCATTCTAGACTATAACAGCCCAAAAATTTCAACAAATTTAAACCTTTTAAAAGCGACCCATTTATTAATAAAAGTGTTTACAAACTATTATTTCCAAAACATTATTTAAAATCAAAGTCTCCTAAGATCCAATTAGTTCTAAAACCAAGGATGTTTATGGTCATGCCTTCACCCTGCCACTATCCACTGAGGTACCTGAAACCATAAACCAAACTGTAAGCACAAAGCTTAGTGAGTTCCCCCAAAATACCACCACACAACAAATCATTCTTACAGAGCCTTTTGCGTGATTGGAACGCCCCACCGACCTACAATCTATCTGGTACGCTCACAGAGCATTCTGCCTAACTAGAATGCCCCACCGGCCTACAGTCTATCTGGTACGCTCACAGAACCTTCAGCATGACTGGTACACCTCACCAAGCCTTCAGCCTATCTAGAACGTTCTTTGGGCGTTCGGCCTGACTGGTACGCCCCTCAGACCTGCAGTTCATGTGGGACGCCCTGGGTCTCTTGGCCTTCAGCACATAGCAGGACCACCTCAAGCTACCCACGCAACATGTCAACATATACATATCCAAAATACATGTAAGCCTAGTAAACCATAACAACATATCGATATAGACATTACCGGGTTTGTTGAATGACAGTACAAAGCAGTACAGTCTCAACCCACACACACCAAGGCGACATATACACAGCTAACCATATAACCAGTCAATAGACAATCAGGTAGATCTTATAGAGCACTAAGCATAGCATGATCTTATATACCAGGATACCGATCTAAAAGATCACTACAACGCGATAACATACTATCACATAACAGGATATCAAATCCAAAGGGGCTGCCTTAATACCTTCAATCCATAAGTATAGGGAGGAAAACTCATCTCGCAAACTGAACAAAAGCTGATGACGTCCCTGCTCCAAATCCCAACTCTCAAACCAACACCTACTCCAACCAAAAGACCAAACACAATCAAAATACCCTCAAGGTCCATCTTAGTCAAACTTGTCAAAGTCAAAGTCAATTGGTCAAGGTCTAAAAGTCAATATCTCTTCCCAGCGGAGTACGCCCTGCATACCAAGAGACTACATCCAACATACTCTGATGTTGACCAAAAGCATGGCGCTAACCGCGTGCGAGCAGCGTACCACCAGGTACGCCCAGTGTATGTAGCTCGGTCGTCAAACTCCATTAAGAGCTTATTCCATTAAGTTCTTACATCCAAAACTCATATCCAAGCCCAAAATGATGTCCTAAGTCATAATGTTTCCAACTTAATGACTTTCCATAGCTATAAAGTGCTTAATGTCCAAAACCCTAAGTTCTTAACCCAAGAAGACACCACAACTCTTACATGAAAGGGATAGAAGAAAAAAGATCACATTATTATAGTTCATAATAGCTTTATAATGGATAAAGTTTCCAACTTTATCCATTAGAATGGTCCCAACAAATAAGATCTAGTCTTTAAGTCTCAAAGGTACCCAAAAGTTCATCTTTTTCAGTTTAATCCATTAAGTACAAGTCTCCAACTTTCAGATCTGAATCAAAATGATGTTTAGATGGATAAAGTTTCCAACGTTATCCATAAGAAGGTCACAAACTTTCAAAATCTAAACTTTATGCACTAAAATGACCAAAAGCTCATAACATCCAAAACTAGTTAGATCTAATAAATGCATCATCAAGATTCAAACTTTATACCTCTAGAAGATATATCAAGGTGAATAAAGTCCATATCTACAAGCTCCAATGCAACCAAAACTTCTACAAGAAGTTCCTTCTTCTCCAAGGTGCTCCATGTATACTCTAAAGCAGTGAAAAACACCTTCTTTAAGCACATAAAGCGCAACTAGGGTTAGGGTTTCATGGAAGGGGTTTTGGAGGGGTGGAGGCTGAGAATGGAGTGGGTTTGGGGGAGTTAAAGAGCTTAAATAGGGCTTAAACCATGGAAATAGGGCTTGGGAACTGATTACGTATGCCCAAAATACTTCTTGTATGCCCAATGTATCTAGGATGCCTCAGTTGCCCAACGTAGTGTTGGATTAGTGTCTAAGTCCATAACTATGTTTTGTATGTACTTGACCCGATGGTGCATGGTCCTTTTGGGTTGCCTTCACCAAAGCAACTTGATAGGATGAATTATGGAGAGAAAGGATTAAATATGATTTATTAATATATTAAAGGAATAATATATTAAAGGAGAAATCATATTGTTTAATTAATATTAGTCAAGAATTAATACGAATTAAGTTTGTGGCTAAAAGACATTAATTAAACTTAAGGGACTGGAACTGTCAATTGTATGATAGTTGAATATTGAGCTAATGGACTCCATATTAAAGGAGTGGACGAATTCTATGGGAAACCCCATTAGAAATCGTCCTAGGCCTTTAAGGAAGGATTCCATGGGTTGCTTAAGGCTTAAGCATCCAAATTAGGGTTTCCTTGTTAGTTAACCCTAATAGCCTCTCTATTTAAAGTGCCCTTAAGCCCCAAAAACGTGGTGAAGACTCCTTCTAGGGTTTGTACACGTTTTGGGCAGCCTCCTCTCTCTTCTCTTCTTCATCCTCTTGCTCTTGGTGTTTGTGAACCATTAGAGGAGTGACATTTGTGACTCTAAGCTTTCTAAAGTCATTACAAGGAGGATTTGAGATTGTTATTGCTACATAACAATCAAGGTATGATCTAAACCCTTATTCATATGTTATATTGATTATCATATGCTAGATCTAGGGTTTGAAATCTTGGATGAATTGCATGTACAATAGAGAAACCTAGATCCAAGCATTAGGGTTTGTATGAGCACATAGGATGTTCTTATGGCTATAACCCATCAATGGTATCAGAGCCTTGATTGGTTTCTATTGTATTGATGCCTTGTATGTTTGTTCAAGTTGCAAAATCGGTTTCTAGCCAACCTGCCAGATGAACTCGGCGAGACCATAGGGGTACTCGACGAGTTCGAGGGTCAGAAAGAGGGGATTTCGGGATTTCTTGCTGTTTTTCTCATGGATACTTGCCTTGTCTGTTTTAGGTCATTAAAATCCGATTTTATACATATTTATGAGTATATCCTTGATTAAACAAAAGATAATTTGCAATTGATTAGATAATAACTTCCTTATATGATTAAAGTTGATTATTTGTATTAATTGGGTAACTTATTTTGCAAGAAATTGAAATTAGGTCAAATATAGATAATAATGAAATTAATTGTTTAATTTATATTATTTGTTATTTGATCCTTGTGTTATGAAAAGTCTCAATTTTCCCCTTTAGGTTTTATAGTTTAAATTTGAACTCAAAAGTTTTTTTGTTTTGAAATTTAAATAGTTGAAACCCTAACGTTTTGAAAAGGTTTCAAAACTTGCCCTCAAGTTTTGGAATTTAAATTTTGATTAAAAGTTTAATTTTGATGTATATTTAAATTCTAAACCCTAATGTTTTGAAATGTTTCAAAACTTGCCCTCAAGTTTTGGAATTTAAAAGTTGATTAAAAGTTTAATTTAGGAATGTTAAATTCTAAAACCCTAGAGATGTTTTGAAAAGTTCAAATCACACCCTTATGGTTTTATTAATTAATTAGGGTGTATATTTAAAAGAGGTTTAATAAATCCATAAAAGTTTTGGTTTGCAATTTAATTGAATTAAAAGTATAATTATTAAGTTTGACCACCTAGTATTTTAAAAGTGAAAAATACACCCTATACTATATATAACATTAAAAGTCTAACATTATATATATATATATATATATATATATATATATATATATATATATATATATATATATATATATATGTATGTATGAGTAAATGTCAGTCTTACCGTTAGTAAGCCTCATTCACGAAGTTGGTCTATAAGGGGTGTTTAAGGAAATTGCCTATAAAATGGCGATTGAATGGGTATCCACTCTTACCCACCGCACTCTTGACTAATGGAGGGTCGTTAGCCGAATGGGTAGGATAGGACAGAACCTTCCATTATAAGTATAATGAAGTACAAAAGTAACTAAATGTTTTACAAATTCCCAATCTTAGTTACTTTAGGCAAAAGTGAATTGATGTAATTCCATGAAATTACACTTTGTGCCCTTGCGAAGATGTTAGTGGAGCGTGTGTGGTTTACCGGCACACTAAATGGTTCTAAGCAAAGGTAGCAAAGGGTGACTCAATGTTTGTCATACTTCGCTGGAGCATGTGTGGTTTACCAGCACATCGAATAGGTGACTGTAACATGTGGGGGCACCATGTAAATTTTCATGGTTATTCGCACCCGCTTTGTGATCCTCGGCATCCCAGTCACAAACTAGAGGGGCATATCGAGATTTAAACATGCCATTGAAATGTTCAATGAATCTCAAAGGATCAAGGAGTTTTCATAGATTTAAAACTTAAATTTCTTTTTCGTTTTAATGGTGGAAATTAGTGAATCGTCATTCACTTACCTTCAAATATTCTGCAACTAGATTACGGCATCCCTTTTCTAGGTTGTAGCGTATTGTGTTGGGTCCTAGCCTTAATATCTCATTTGGGTGATTTATTAAGGATTCAATCAATCAACTAACTTGAATTTGTTTTCTCCCGTTTTGTAGATGTCAAAGTACGACAACTATGGTCTTTCCAAATCCCGTGGAACAAGCATTCCACATGAAGATGATATTCCACGATTCGATCAAGGAACAAGAAATCATGCTTCACTTCCTCCACCTCCTCCAATCATTCTCCCTAACCCGCAAGATCAAAGAATTGAAAGGTTCAATGTCACTAAATCCCTATTGGAAATGAAACATGAAGATGGTAAACCCGTGTGTGCCCACGTTCTAGGAATGAAATCACACATCGATAGGTTGATAATGTTGGGTGTGTCATTCCCTGATAAGTTGGCTGTGAACTGGGTTCTGTAGTCACTTCCTGAATCATATAATGAGTTCAAAAGAAAGTATTATATGATGGATCATGACGATAACCTCATTGACCTAACTTACCTGCTCATTGCTGCTGAATCAGAAATGATTTGGCAAAGCAATGGAGCATATTTGTTGGGAAAGTCAACCAACCATGCTTCCGAGGACGTTCTAGGAGAATCGACCTGCGTTTGCTGCCAAGAGTAAGGGCGTTGGATACAAGTTTTCCCTAAGATCCTGAAGAATCCAGAAGATGGGAGACTCAAAGAGTATGGTTGTGCTTCAGGTAAAGTCCACTATCTAACTCCATTAAGTTCCTATTCGTTGATTCTTAATACATAATGTGATGAGATTACATTTGAATGTTTTACAGGATAAGTGAAAAGAGAGGAAGCTTGATGGAAAAAGCAAGATGAGTCTAATCACAAAGAAATGGATCTCGATCGCATGGACTTGAAGATTAGATTTTGAGCTTAGAAAGTTATGATAGAATTGTTAGGAATATTTGACTACATAGTTTTTCAGTTGATTTTGCATTGTAAGGACAAATGTTTTCCGCTGCTTTTATGAATAAAATAAATTATGGTTTGACTCATTTATTTATTTATTTATTTATTTCCTTGCAATGAAATCGTTATGAAAAATTGATGTTTGCATATTTCTACAACGAATGGATGTGATTCTTAATTGTGTTAATAGTGGAAATGTCAAGAATTTACCAAATAGGGAAAGTTTTTCATCGCCCAAGTTTCAAGTGGACAGAAACTTGGAATCATGCAACTTGGTTGCATGATGAATGAGAAATTTCATATTTGGAAATTAGACTAATTTGTTGACAAAGTGTTAAGTGAAGGACTAGGAGATCGAATACACAAAGTTGTGTGTTGATCAAGTCCACCACAAGAGTAACAAAGACATTCGTCATGGTTTACTAAAGGTTTAGTAAATATGATTATACTTATAAGATTAAGTGTAATTTTGAATAGATTGAAAAGTTTAAATCAATAGCAGAACGAATAAGAAGAATCAAGTAGGCAGAAAGATAAAAGTTTCTCTATTCTAAGAAGAAGGGAGAGTACCTTTTATGCTTTATGATATGTCTTAATGATTTAGAACCATATCTCAATTGATCCTCTAAGTAAATCTTAGTACAATTGTACGTCTAAGAAGAGGAATCAAAAAATTGAAGAAATGGTTAAATCAAGAAGTCAATCATACTTCGTTCCAAAAACAAGTCTTAGAGTGAAGATTGTGATATTGAGTGAAAAATCTTAAAAAGGTTTATAACATTCATCAAATGTAGAATTTGGAAAAGGGTTTTCTTATTCTTGCACATTTGAAATTGGTAAGTTGTGATGTCTTGGATTAGACAAAGACCAACGAGGACCAATTTTATGAAATGTTTTGTCTTGATAAAGGCTACACTAACTCTTGAATATTTGTTTGTCAAGAAATGTTTATTGACAAGAGAATCTTATATGTCAAGTAGTTAGTGGGAGTCTTAATGGTCTTGAAAGGTTTCAAGAACTAATCAAGAATAAACCTTATCAATCATCACTAGCACGTGACTTGAGGTTTACAACCTATCGTGTTGACATTACCTTGTTTCTGTGCCATTCCAATTGAGTTAATTATGCATGTGAGCCCTATGAGTTCTCATTTGAATGCATAAAAGGAAAGGACCTTGATCAATTGTAAGTACATTGATAGGAAAGGGTGAGCTGCTTAACTACTTGGAAGACATGGTGGACAGCCGTGTTACCATAAGGCAAGAAATCAAGATTGAGAAGGTTCGGTCCATATGAGTTTGGATTTGTCGCAAACTTTGGTTTTGACAAATTCACATGGATAGGAACACTTACACCATTAAAATCTAAGTGTCATAAGATTCCCTCCTTCATGAAAATGACTGTGAGGAAATGATTTCACAAAGGAAGATTTTAAGAAGATAGTGATTGTGAAAATTGTATTCTCGAATTCGATTATGGTTACGGTATCCCTTTCCATGATTCGAATTATGAGATTTGGCAATTAGTCTAAATTGTTTAAGACACACATATAAACTATCTAAGGAAAAGGTGTATACGTTTAAGAAGCCTTGATAAAAGATTATCAAAGCATTGGGTATTAGAAATATGAACTTAAAGAAATTCAATAGGCATTGTTTTTCTGAAAGTTAAGTTGTTTCTGAATACATGTCAAAGCTAGTGGGAGCATAAGTGTTATGTTTATAATAATAATCTTGATAGTGGGAGCATAAATGTTATGATTGTATGGTTATTAAGGCAAGTATTGCAAATTAGCAATATTAACTATAGAAAACAAGAGTCATACTTTGCAAAGTTGTAAGGGTTGAATAGTTGTTTTGCTATAATTAAGGGAGAGAATATTATGCTTCACTTCAAATCTAAAGGCTTAGGTTGTGGAATGTTAATAAACTTAGTCAAGGATACATAGTGTGTTCTTAAATTTCGATTATGATTAAGGAATTCCTCTTCATATTTTGAATTGAGAGAACGTAGCACATAAAATATTATGGCAGAAGATTGATAAAGTATCGAATCTTTATGTAAGACATTATGCATCGTGTCCAATACGCTTTGGGTATAGGATCGATTGCAAATGCCATAATATTTGACCATTCTAAAATTTTCCAAATGTCTAGTGCATTTAGAGGGAAAAGGACAAGAATCGGTTTTGACTAAGATAATTAGACAACTATCAAAGGACAATCCAAAGTTCGCCGAGGATTGGTCGCTTGTGAGTAGTTGGAAGTATAGTATTGGATGGACCATATCGACGTTATTATGAATAGAAAAGATTCTATTAAGAATGAGTTGTCATATGGAAAATATGGAAATGTTTCCATATTGGGAGTTGGATATTGAGAATCTATGTCTAGATTAGAAACTTTCATGCAAAAGGATGTTCAAAGGACTGTACTTTGAGTGAGAGACATCACATCTATGGAATTGTCTTCTAACAATCTCCGATAGAGGACTTTGTAATTTCATTGGTAATAGTCATTGTGACTTTAGTGCAGTGACATTACAAAAGGATCATTGCATAAAATGTTAGAATCTAACATATTCTATAAGTGGCAAGAATTTGATATTCTTTCACTTATGAAAAAAGGATTAGGAGTTGTGAAATGAGTATGATTGGAAATGTGTTCATTTGATCTATTTCACAAAGTAAGAACCATAGGTAAACATTGTGTGCATGCTAAGAGCATGGGACAAGTGTTGTAATAATTCAAGTAAGATGTTGATTACCCGAAACAACAAATAATGAGTAATCGATATGGTGATAAATAAAAGGTGTTTTATTTATACTCAAAGGTTTGGGGCCGTATGGGATTAGTATTATTTTTGTGTTTCACTTTGCATGTTTTGACTTCCTGAATAATTTAATTGGTTCAGAATAGTCAAATTATTCGAATGGGCCACAGTCGTTCATATGTTGGAAGTAGATATGAATGAAGACTGTCATGAATTGGGGTGTGGATTATCTAAAGGGTATTAGACATAAGCGATTGGTGAGACGATAACATCTTGTATTCTTGAAACCAAGATGTGTGAGTTGTATCTTGCGATTCGGTTGCATATTGATAATATGTAAACGCACCAGTAACTTGGTGTTATAAAATATATTGTTGTGTGTGATTAGGTGAGTGAGTGCAAGCGAGCATTGACTCAAAGTTTATCCATTCCTTTTATCCATAGTAAGATAAAAGCGATATTTGTGATCCCCTCGATGATTTAGTGATGGCACCTAAGCGCTTGGCCAAGCCGGGACTAAATTAATGTGTTCAATTGTAGTCTGTTGTCAGTCATCATAAATCTGAATTCGGGAAACAACACATAGACAGATAGAATGATTTAGATCCATGTCTCAGTCTATACGATATTTCTAGAATGGAGGAATATATGACCCCTTATCTAAAGGACACGCGTATCTGATAAGATCAGAGTTGACAGCGGCTTTGGAAAGCTACGATTGCAGATCAGGATCTGAAGTTGTACGCAGAATAGTTATTAGACTTATCCAAGTGGGAGACTGTTAGATTAGTGTCTAAGTCCATAACTATTTTGGTATGTACTTGACCCGATGGTGCATGGTCCTTTTGGGTTGCCTTCACCAAAGCAACTTGATAGGATGAATTATGGAGAGAAAGGATTAAATATGATTTATTAATATATTAAGGGAATAATATATTAAAGGAGAAATCATTTTGTTTAATTAATATTAGTCAAGAGTTAATAACAATTAAGTTTGTGGCTAAAAGACATTAATTAAACTTAAGGGACTGGAACTGTCAATTGTATGATAGTTGAATATTGAGCTAATGGACTCCATATTAAAGGAGTGGACGAATTCTATGGGGAAACCAATTAGAAATCGTCCTAGGCCTTTAAGGAAGGAGTCTATGGGTTGCTTAGGGCTTAAGCATCCAAATTAGGGTTTCCTTGTTAGTTAACCCTAATAGCCTCTCTATTTAAAGTGTCCTTAAGCCCCAAAAACGTTGTGAAGACTCCTTCTAGGGTTTGTACACGTTTTGGGAAGCCTCCTCTCTCTTCTCTTCTTCATCCTCTTGCTCTTGGTGTTTGTGAACCATTAGAGGAGTGACATTTGTGACTCTAAGCTTTCTAAAGTCATTACAAGGAGGATTTGAGATTGTTATTGCTACATAACAATCAAGGTATGATCTAAACCCTTATTCATATGTTATATTGATTATCATAGGCTAGATCTAGGGTTTGAAGTCTTGGATGAATTGCATGTACAATAGAGAAACCTAGATCCAAGCATTAGGGTTTGTATGAGCACATAGGATGTTCTTATGGCTATAACCCATCACGTAGGTCCTTTGTACACCCAGCATACACAGCATAACCCAAAACTGACCAAACTTCAAACATGCATAACTTCTTTGTTCTAACTCCGATTTTCATGTTGTTTATTTCCACGTAAAGGTATAGAGAAGCTCTACATTTCTATAAACTCAACCTTGCCTTAAAACTTTCCGAAAAAAAAAATCCAAAATTCATAAAAATCTGAACTGAGACTTTACCGAAATACCCCTTGGCGACAAAACACAGACGTAACTCACGGATCATCCAAATTAGATTACCCACACCCAAATGGGTCTAAATCTCTTTTACTCAGTGGCCCTAAGCCTAATGATACTCTGTTTTCGGGTCACCACCCCCACATAGGAAACGATTCGGAGTAGGGTGTTACCTAGATGGTCTTATGAATTACGTTGTTAGTATAGGCTAATAACCTACAGACGTAGATAAAGGAAATACGTTATTAATCAAATTACTCTAAAGGATTGGGTTCCTTATTGTTGGAATAGTGTCTAAGGCTGTAACTATATTTGGCAAGTAATTGACCCGGTTGTGCATGGTCCTTTTGGGTTGCCTTCACCATAGCAACTTGATAGGATGATTTATTAAGAGAGAGTAAATATTATTAGTATATTATGAGAATAATATAAAGAATAATATATTGTTATTTGATTAATATAAGTCATAGAATTAATTGGAATTAATTTGGTGACTTAAAGAGATTAATTAAATAAGAGGGTATAAACTGTCAATTGTTTGATAGTTAAACTTTAGATTGTAAATCCATATAGATATGGATTGGACGGATTCTAGAAGCTAAAGGATAGCTCAAATCGTCCAAGAGTTATCTGAGGAATGGATTTGGATAGCCTTAAGAGAAGATTATCCAATTAGGGTTTAGGTTGTAACCCTTAAGGAGTCTACAAGTATAAATAGACCCTATGGCAAAGGGAAATCGGTACTTCATCTAAAGTAAGAGAACCCTGGCCGATTTCCTCCCCTCTCCTCTCTCCCAAATCATCCTCCTTGCTAGTTGGTGTTTGTAAGCCATTAGAGGAGTGACAATTGTGACTCTAGAAGCTCCAAGACAACAAGATCAACAAGGAATTCAAAGGTATGATTATAGATCTGTTTCAATATTGTTATTACACCTAAATAGTCATTAGAAGTCTTGGATTCAAAGCATGTTTAATTAGAAAGCCTAGATCCAAGCATTAGGTTTTTGCATGCGCACATAGGAAAGATCTTATGGCTAAAACCCATCAGTGGTATCAGAGCCTAGCTTGGTTTTCATTAAATTGTTGCTTAATTGTCTGAAACTAAACTGCAAAATTCGATTTTTGTGTTTCTGAGTCATGGACTCGGCGAGTTCCATAGTGGACTCGGCGAGTTGGCCTGACTCGGCGAGTCCCTTGGTGCACTCGGCGAGTCCAAGCGTCAGGAATGGCCAGATTCGGGATTTCTTCATGTTTATCTTATGGAAACTTACCTTAATCATATTAGATCAACCCTAATCATATTTTTTGATATATATGACTATTATCTTGATCTAATTAAAGATATTTATCAACTAATAAAATATTTAATTTCCTTATATGATAATTAATTAATTATTTTGATTATTTTGGTAATTATCTTGAAAGAAATCTTGAATAAATCAAATATAGATAATTAGAAAATTAATTGTTAATTGAAATTATTTGTTATTTGATCCTCCATGTTTTAAATGTTTAAAACTTGTCCTCAAGTTTTGAAATTTATATTTGTGATTAAAAGTTTTAATTTAGACAATTTAAATTTCAAACCCTAGATTTTAAAAGGTTTAAAATACAACCCTATACTAATATAATATTACAAGATTAATATATATATATATATATATATATATATATATATATATATATATGTATAACTAAAATGCTAGTCTTACCGTTAGTAGGCCTCATTCACGAAGCTGATCTATAAGGTGGGTATAAGGTTGCGGCCTATAAAATGGCGCTTAATGGTTGTAAATAAATGATTTTAAAGCTTAAAGAAAAGTTGTAATTGGTCCTAAAAATTAGAGGATGTTACAGTTTGTAACGCCCGTGTTTCTGGGCTTGCCATTTTTAGCAATGTAATAGTCTAGGTTAACTTTTGTAACCCAATTTGAAATAATAAGAATGTATTATTTGTGAATTATGTGAATTATGTGTTTATTTTCTTAATTATTATAATCTAATGAATTAAGAATAAAATAAACGTCAAAATTAAAGTGTGAGATATGCCCAATATCTTTGCATGAAGATGTAGTGGTTGAAACAAGGGTTCCAGATGTATAATGAATGCCGAAATCTGAGTTTTAACGAAGAAGTTATGACCTGTCGAAGTTTCGCGACAAAACCGGTGTGGCACAGCGTGACGTAAATAGTGAAATTACGAAAGAGTGATATTTAGCCTTAGTGATCAACACGAAAGACGTAGATAATGTTAAACCGAGAGCATGCATTAAAAGAACGCCTAAATCTGACTTCGTATGAGGAAGTTATGATTTTTCGAAGTTTCAGCTTAGCAGTAGACATCCCAAAAGTTCGAATTGAGATCGAGCGAGTTTTAGCCAAAACAATCTAAACGATAATCAAATATCTCGTTCATAGTAGTGCTTTGGTGAAAAGACAGACGGAAATGGACGTCAGACGAAGAAGTTATGAATTTCTAACGAAGTTTTTCTGTCCCGGCCTTCTAAAAATAAATAATAAAAATAAAATTCAAAATTAGCCGACAGAGTCTAAATGAAAGTCGTAGAGTATGGTCTGACCTACGCGTGAGTATAAAGAACGTCAAAAACGGAGCCCGTATGCGGAAGTTACGCAATTTAGAAGTTTTACGAGTCAAATTACACTGAGCGTAATTTGAGTACGCCCAGCATACTCAGAGGAGTGCAAGTTGTCTGACCAATATTTGAGTGCTACCAAATGACGCATGCAGTGACGTCGAAGTACGCCCAGCGTAACCAAATTACGCCCAGCGTAATCCCAGACTCAGCAGCCTATAAATAGAACTCAAGATCAGCCATTTTCCTTGCGATTTTTCTTCCTCTCTCTCTCTCTCTAATTTTTGCTTTGTTTTGCGTGCCAATCATATCCCGAAGCCCCGATATCATTCCCGATCCCCGAAGCAAGTTCCGAAGTCCCGAGGATCCCGAGAAGTGAGATTTTCGAGCCGAAACCCTGCCCGCGAGGAGCCCGGTTTTTGTGAAGATCTTCCAGATCTACCGAAGAATACTACTTCTGCAAGTCGTAGTGTTGTCCGATCATCTTCTAATCAAGTGAGTGTATAGTCTCTTTCAATACACGATATTATACAAGTAATCTTTGAATGTATTTAAGAATACGGGTTGTGTGAGGGTATTATTATTACCTTCTAACACATAGACTTATATGACTCTCCTTGAAATTTCTTGTTATGTGTTTACGTATTACTTGCTATTTGGATGGAGTATTGAAAGAGCATGCTATACAGTTTTTCTTTTAAAAATTATGTATAAAACATGTACATTTTTATCTACTAATATGTTGGGTAGAACATGGGTAGACAGTTGGTGTGCAATGAAATAAATTGATGAGAGGCCTCGTTGTTGGTGTTATTCTAGTCATTCAACAGAGTATGGATGACGACCACGGACTATTCTAGACAGTCCAGTGGAACGCTAGCAGGCTCATCACCTGTAGGTGTTGTGAACGATGTGTTCTCCGGTGTACTCTATCCCCCACATAGTTGCCTTTAGGACACTTATTGTTGAGGAAGCCCCTCTGCAGTAATGTCCGTCCCGATCAAAATCCTAAATTAAGTTCCTTATAATAGATGTTGTTTTTAGGGATGTAAAGTGAGGATAACGGGAATGGGTAATCGGGTTATTGTTGATTGTTGAAATTAAATATAATTATTTATTGTGGGTTGAAAACCCTATATGCTCACCAGGCCCCCAAGCCTGATCCACTCAGTTTATTTGTCTTACAGGAAGTGGCGCAAGGGCATAAGATGGATGAATCATCAAGTTGTTTTGTTTATAATTCTGTATATGTATATATTTGTTGAATGACTTGTAATGTTATCGTTTATGCTTTACGGTGTGTATGGGAACATGACATCCCGATTTTTGATTATGAAATGAAATTATATTTCTTTATGAAATGTTTTGATAAAAATCTATTTTATCATGTTTTGTTTTTGGGAACAAATTTCGCATCTCTTTTAAAATCAAAAGGATTTACTCTGAAAATGTTTAAAAAGCATAAATGAAACCGGTCTTTTCTGGCGGAGATTTTGGGGATGTCACACAGTTGGTATCAGAGCATTAGTTTAAGCGAACTAGGAATTTGTAGGATTTCTACACTTAAACTTAGGAGTTAAGCAATGATGGTGAGGTGTGTGTCTAGGATAGTTTAGGTTCTAAACCCAAATAGACACAAGCACTAGAATATTTTAGGGTATAGGCCTTAAATAATATTAAGTGCTAAATAAGAAATATATATATATATATATATATATATATATATATATATAGAATAACGTAGGTTAAATACCTTATTTGTTATAACATGCACTGGCTTACTTTAGGATAAGATGCCTAATTTATTTTACGGGCCAAATGAATTGTAGTATAACATGACTTTTCTATTATTAGATTCAAGGTCTATTGCCGACCTAGTATTAGGAAATTTTATGTGTTCAGATTTCTAAACGTTTAATTATGGTACGAGAACTGACACATAACTTTTCAGAGTAATGAGGAGGATTTCACGTCTAAATATTTTCTATCTATATTCTCGTCTCGGTACATTGAACGCCTTCTCGGGTATACAGAACATCATGGTCAGGATGCGTATTAGAGTGGAAATGATATCGGAGACTGAAGCCCTGAACCGGTTATGAGGGCAGGAGTTCAAGCCATGATTCAAGCAATGCTTGATAAACATATAGAGGAGATTTGACAACTATTCCAAGGAAATAGGAAAGAACCAACTGCACTATTTATAGAACCAATATTAAATGAAGGTCAGTCTAAGGAAGGAGACTACATTGGGAATGTAGAATCATCAATGGTTAAGAAGGACAACTCCAAGAAAGAGGTTGATAGATATGGATGTAAGTATGAAGACTTCATGTCATCCCAACCACTAAGATTTACTGGGGAACCAACACTAGTAGCAGTTATGGATTGGATCTACGAAATGGAGGCAGTGTTCGAGAGCTGTGCCTGTGGTGACCAATAGAAAACAATCTTCGCAACCAGACAGTTAAAGACTGGAGTATTAAGTTGGTGGAAGCAGCTGCTAATGCTATGTGGAAAGGAGAGGAAAGGAAGATATCATGGGAAAACTTCCTTGTGCAATTGAAGGAGGAATACTACTCAGAAAGAGACATTCTGGAAATTACAAATGTATTCCAAAACCAGAAGAAATTAGAGATAAGCGTCAGAGATTACACTATCGCCTTTTTTGAAATGATGGAATTAGTCCCTTACCTAGTTCCTAATGAACTCTCCAAGATAGAAAATTTTCCTAATGGATTACCAAAAAATTTCGGTCCTTTGGTAAAGCAAGCAACTACCTTGGGAGCAGCTCTCCAAGTTGCCAGCTCCTTGGAATACATAGTTAAAAGGAAAATCGCCACCAAGGAGCCCGAAGATGGAAATGAAGCAATATGGTACAAAAAATGTAGAATGAAGCATTTTGGACAATACTCAGAAGTTGTAACCTGCTTTAGATTTGGCAAATCTTGTCACTATGCTAGCCAGTATGCAGTCATCGCATGTTTTAAGTGTGGAGAAGTCGGGAATTTCAAGGAGGATTGCCCAAATAAGAAAGGAGAGGCATGAGTGTTGCAAAAGACCCTAAAGATAATAAAGTAAGAACCACATGGCACTTCGGGAAGTTAGGGGTAAGAAGCTACCTACCCAAATTCAAAGATATTGAGTAGTCTTCTCATATAGATAGTAGTGGGATGAGAATCCTAATATAAAGAGGCATATTGTATGATTAAATGTTGTAATCATTTCGAAAGTTATAAAAATTTTAGTTATGTTACATCGTTATCTAGCATTAAGATATTATGATTTCAACATAATGGGTTGGTTAAGAATAAATTCTAGTATAGTGTGCCTTGTAAAGCATGACACTACATGAGAAAGAATTTATACCAATGGTTGGAAAGTCAAGTTGCGGTTAAGGATACGCATGAAATATATCGTAGTAGAGTCTAGGAAATCTATGGTATATGATTACTTGGACACATCTGTATGTGTTAAATCGCTTTTGCGATCGTAGGAAATAGTAACATGGGAAAACTGCGAGACAAATTATGGGACGAGTATGAGTAGGTGTGGAATGTAGTTTCCATCATTACCTTTTTCGGTGATGATTTCTAATCCAACCCTAGTAGTCAAAGCAAATCGAGTCCGACTAATCTACGAAGTAAGTGCGTCATAGCGCCCGATTTTAGATTGAAAGAAGAGATAGTCAAAGCGATCAATAGAAGTATCTCAATCGTCGTATCCTCTAGCTAGAAGTGCTACATGCTAGAATGTGATTATATCACGTTAGAACATGAAGGAATGTATCCTTCGTGTTAAGAGTCTGATTCAAAAAGACCTGAGTCTAACTATTTTATCATCGATGAGAGGTCATTAAGGACATGGCCCATCGATTTGTTACAATAGTCGAACTAAGGACCATAATTTAGGCTAAGAAAGAGCAAGAGCTTCCAATAGAGATCGAATCTAGAATGAAGAACCGATGCAGCACTGTCATCGGTCAAGAAGTCTAAGAGCTAGAAACTCAATAGTAAAGACATAAGAGTTATGATTACCACCTAGGATAGAAAGGTATTGTGCAGAATCGTTATACAAGCCTTGTTTTATTGATGATTACAGGAGCTAATCATCCTAAGGGGGAAATAATTGTAACGCCCGCAAGATATGGCTTGATGATTAAAGAATAATAGGATAATTAATAGTCACAACGATAATTAGAAATTCTCAAAGAAGGATTATTTAGGGAAAATAATATAAACAAAAGTCTTAGTAGTCGTTAAACCATCAGCGTGCATATAGAGAATGTCCAAATCTAACTTCGTAAGAGGGAGTTATGATTTTTTTCGAAGTTTTAGCATAGTAGTATACGGCTCAAAAACTGAAGTAGAGATCGATTGATTGTTAGGAAAAACAATCTAAACGAGAGTTGAAGATCTTGTCCATATGGTTACGTCGATATAAAGAAAGTCGAGAACGTATTTCATATGAGAAATTTATGAATTTTTAATGGACTTTAACAGTCTAAGCCTGTTAAAAATATAGCTTCAAAATCAAAGTCAAAATTAGTTGATGGAGTCTAAATGAATGTTGTAGATCTTGCCGATAGCTATGTGTGGATATAAAGAACGTTGAAAATGGAGTTATTATGATAAAAATATGATTTTCTGAAATTTTTCAAGAAGTGTCACGTGCAGGTGGAATGCGCGACGCACACCATATTAGTGACACACAACTCAGGTGTGCGCGGTGGGCAATTACGCTATAAATAAACTTTGGGTGCTCATTTGCTTCCTCACTCCTCCGTCCTCCTCTTTATCGAAATTATCTTGATTTTATCCCATTTCCCTTAGTTTTTGACCTGCGGCGAAGCCCTATGACACCCCAGAGTACTCATGCAGGTAATAGCCTTCGACTAGGAGATCCCGAGTCAATATTCTGGCCACTTAAATTCCAGAACCTTTGTAAGTTAAGCTACACTTAGTTCATGTTAAGTGTAACTTTTAATTATAGTCATATTTATTATTGTGAATCTATAATTAAGATTTATCAATAATTCTAAGGCGTTATACTGATTGATATACTTATGGGAGTGATCATTCAGTCATCATATTTATTGATGGTCATTTGAACCGGAGTTGATTGGGCCCTTATGAGGGTTTACGGCCCAATAGGGCTTATGCCTATGCCTATGCCTATACCTATCTTTATCCCTATGTGTGCTTGCATTGTTTTCTTCACTGTCTTGAATAGCTTCGGTATAATAGCTAGTAGAGTATGACGAAAACTGATATACCAGCGAAGCATGTCATTAAAGTTCTTCTTAGGTCTAGGCTGGATTTAATGAGGTGTTTAAAGTGGGGTTTCTAAACAACATTCTCTATAAACCAAACGGAACCTACCTCCGATATGATCCTACCTGGTTATTCATTATTTAGATCTAGAAGTAGACTTTGGGATTATTGAGGAATCTATAACTTTAGGATAATAGTTACACGAAGTATGAAATTATATTAAGACTTAGCAATATGTACATCTAGGTCTGTTGGAAAAAGGTGTAAGGCGAAGCTCTGCCCAATCACCAGACACTTTGTCAAAAGAGTTTATAGTCCCTTTCATGAACATGATTTACTATAAATATTAATAAAATATTAAATATATGCTAGAAATCATATGTGAATTATGTGCTTATTTCCTGGATCATATGTTAGGATACATATACATAACATGCTTTGTGTGAACCATATATGGTTCTATTTTATGTTAGGATAAACAAATAATATTATATAATAATATTAAAAGTAGAATTTTTGAGAAGATAAATGATTAATAATACCTAATACTCTTATGGAATCTATATACACTAAGATAGGTTAGTGTCGCCTATAAATATAGTCGGTATTAAAAGTTTGTTTTAGGCATTGTAATCTTGTCTAGGGTTAAACTTAGACTCGTGGAAGATACCTAGCTCAATTAAGTTTTATATTAGGTAGTCTCATTAGGAAAATTTGCATAACCTTGTAACGGAGAGTAAATTTATGTTCCATGACACTATTAGGTGTCGATGTACGGTAGCTCCGTACGGGATAACCAGAATTGGTGGGTCCCGATCAAGAAACTGTTAGCTGTATGTTTGGTCACCCTGCAAACTAGGTGACAACACTTGACCATTCTAGTCATTCTTGTGAGTTACATTTTTAGTGTAGGCTCATAGAATGCAGACATCTATGAAAGGTAATACCTTATTCATCAAATTACTTTAAAGGCTTGGGTACCCTATGACTTAAACCGGCCAAGGAATACCCTAGATGTGTATTCAAACCCTTGCCTTAAATGGTTCATCAGATAGATAAATCTCTCTAATAATCTTGGACTAGGATCTGTGAGGATCAATAGAAATAGATAGTCTAGGATCTGTAAAGATCGATAAAAATGGATAGTCTAGGGTCTATAAGGATCAGTAGAAATGGATAATCTAGGATCTGTAAGGATCAGTAGGAATATAAGCCTATATGGATTTAGTATGGTAACTATTGGTTTTACGGGACTGATAATTAATGGATATTATCATATCAATATCGTGGGATTGAAATCTCTATGTATCTCACCAAGTTTCCCCAACCTGGCCCATTCATCTTCTATGCATCACACGTATCAAGACTTAAGCTATTGGAACTTGATTAGGATGTTGTGTGATTATGAGACAACTCGCAATAGTAATAAGGAACATCAGGTCTTTACAATGTAACTTATGTATTGGTATTGATTTTGATATCTTTAGGGTTTAAACATTTTGGAAACAAAAATTTGTAATCAAAATGAATTTTTTTGTATTGGGATTTTCTACAAATAGAAATAAATGATTTTAAAATCTTAAAGAAAAGTTTTAAATTCTCCTAAAAATTTGAGGATGTCAAACATCGGGACCTGTCTATAGCAAATTAAATCATTGATACTCAGAGTGTTTCGTCTTTAAGGCATGTCTGAACACATTAAGCACATCATTGATAGCATATTCAATAGTTAAAAACCCCAAGTTGAAAAACCCTAGAAACACAAATTTCTTATATTTACTTAATACAATCAACTCATAGCAATACCAAGTAAAATAGATCATAAAAACATACATTGATAATGAATTTAAACACGAAATTATGAACAAAGACAAAGTTTTTCCTGAAACGATTATAAGAGGCAGTGGAGAAATGTATCATGGTGTGTATAAGTGAAAGTGAAAAGTAAAAGTGTTTTATGGTTAAGAAAACTATTGATCCATCAGATACCACGTCGTGGAAAAAGTTTATACCACGTTTTAAAGAGCGTTTTGGATCGAGTTTGAAATAGTTACCACAACATGGTTATAAGGCTACCACACCATGGGTTTCAAGGATTTGAAGACTCATATTTTTCTTCATAAAAAAATTATTTGTAACACATCACAAAATTATTTTTGGCTACCCCTTATTAGAACGATGTCCAAAAAATTAAACGAGTGAAATAACCTTAGAAAATCAATATTGAATAACGAAAATAAAAACATGATAAATAAAGGTAAACAAATCATATCGCAGGATGTCTCCCATAAGCACTCCTTTTGGAGAAGTCATGAGCTAGAATCCTTCCCACTCTATGCTTTTGCGGTTTGGAAATGAATATCCATGTTCAATTTCATCTCGAGCCTTTTCCTTTTGTAACTCGCAACTCATCTATTGTAATCTTCTTTTGTGTTTTCTTTCTTCATGTTAGCACTTAACTCCTTGGTTCATTCTATCTTCATCCTTCTTCTCTTTTTGGAACTTTTACATGTCTTTATCCGCTCTTTCAAGTTCCGACTTGTTGCTCACATCTTCTTCCTTGTCACCTTCTAACTCTTGATCCTTATTAGGCTAAAATTTATCGACGATGGGCATTCCAAGATTATCAAAACCGAAGCTCGAGCAGTAGTGCGTTTCTCCTCTTTTCCTGGCTCATTCCATTCTCGCATCTCGTTATCCATCATATTTTCCAATTCCTTTAGATCATAAACATCCTCATTCTCCTCTTATTGTACCACCTTAGCATCATTTGGCATTGTTTTATCCATACCATCCATGAAAAGCACTTCATAATTGCTTGCTTGTGAAGACTTAACATTTTGATTAACTCCAAAGATGATTTCTCTCGACCGTACTCTTAATATAATCTTGGAGCCGTGGTTGTCAACTAAAGATATAGTGGTACTTAGGAAGGATATTCCAAGGATGATCGAGACATCTTCGTCTACTTTCATGTCTAAAACAACAAACTCAAGTGGAAATATGAATTTCCCAGTTTTAACCAACAAATCCTCTAAAAATCCTTGAGGATATGGCTTAAATTATGGTAATAGCACATCAAGTTGATACTAGCTCCCGATTCGGCTAGTGCATCCGTCTTCGTTGAATTGCCAAATTCACAAGGTGTAGTTAGGCTTCCTGGATCTCTCATTTTCGTTGGAGCTTCATAAATAACTATTGTTGAACACTATTCATTAATCATCACCTGTGAAGCTTGCTCCAACTCCTTACGATTTCTAATAAGGTCTTTGAGAAACATATCATATTTTGGCATTTGAGTGATGGCTTCTTTGAATGGCATGTTGATCGAGAGCGACTTGACTTGCTTCATCAACTGCTTATGCTCTAGTTCTAAATAGAACATTTTTGTCTCTTTGGATATGGTATTGTTGGCTTATATGGATTGACTAAATAGTCTTCGAGATTATGGGAGGATGACCCCGACATGGAAATGTGATTACCAAGTCGTGGTAACCGGGTAGTGGACATCTCTTGTTTTTCGGCTTCATCTTTGATATGTTAATCGCCGAATGTGACAATTATTTTTTGAAGAAAAACAAACAAAATAAAAATAGTTTTAAAGAAACCTATGACATCCCCTATTTTCTCAAAACCAATTAACACTTTTTCTTTAAACTTTAAAATAATAAGTTATCTTTGTTACAGAAAATCTTAGTTTAATAAAACAATTTAAGAAAACTAATATTGTTTTATAATATTAAAGTACCAAGGATGTCATAATTATTATCTGACATTGGTTACAGCTTAAATAATAAAAATTTTCTAGAAAATTATTATATGGTTATATTGTATTTCAATCGACATCCTAATTGCTTTACAACAACCTTAGTTCGTGATGCATATAAATTGAGTGGGTCAGGTTTGGGAAAACCTGGTGAGATACATATTGTTTCCAGGCCTATAATATTTTTATGATAATAAATCATATTAATAATCCTACAAAATAAACATTTACAAACAATATAGATATATAAACCCAACATAAATACCTATTAAACACTTTACCCAGACATACCAAGTCCAGTTGATTCTCACAAATCCTAGTTCAATGATTATCTGGAAGGATCACCTAACCTGATAAATCATTTGAGCAAATTTTTTACTACACAGCTAGGGGAGTCCTTAGTCAGTGTATGTCATTTAAAGTCAACCAGTGTTCAGAACAATTGATAAATATGGTATACCATTTTATCTACGTATGTAGGTTATGAGTCCACATTAGCAACGTAAATCAAAAAATCGTATAGAATAATCAAGTGTTGTCATCTCACTCTGGCAGATGACCCGAACATACTTACTAATTTTCAGATACAGACCCACCATTTATGGTCGTCTAGAAAGAGGAGGACTACTACACTCCACTTTGATCTCACACTTTACCCCAGAATGAGACTTATTCAATGTTCACTTTATTTTGAACTAAGGATCATTTACAAGCCTTAGTTTATAACTAAAGTTAATCAATTTATAATACAGTTCCTAATCATGTAATATTATCATAATTTATGATATACAAATAGCATAGAATATTTATAATACAATTACTGTTTTCTAAATCTTCTAAGTAACAAATAATTTTATTAATAGTATGCTCTCGAAATGAATTATGCACTCACTTGGTTAAAGATGAAAACTCTATTTAATCGAGCACTCTGATGCTCCAGAGCTTTGCTACTAATACTTAGAAACTCCTAAAGTCGTCCTTCGAGGTTACGAGAAAGTTTGAGAGAAAATTGAAAAGAAAATGTGTCGAAATGAAGAAAATTCGAGACTATTTTTAGGCAGGTGCCATGTCTTGGCAAAGAGCTTGTCACGTTGTGGTGCTTTGGGCCAACCTGGATTTGCCACGTGTCATATTCTCCTTGAGCCACATATCGAGTCCATTAAGAGTTGTCCCCCAGACATGCCATGTCGTGGCTATAAGCTTGTCACGCCGTAGTGAGTTGGTTCTGAGTCAGCTAAGAGCATCCACGGCTTGCCACATGGCGTGCTCTCAAGCCGCCACATCATCATCTTACCTTGTATTTCCCAAATCTTCGAAAAATCATATCTTTCACATACAAGCTCTGTTTTTGACATTCTTTATATCTATTTGTAGGTATTTTCATGTACTACAAGTTTACTTTAGATCAGAACTGCTAATTCTCACTGTATTTTAAATTCATATTTTTTGAGATTACACTGTAAAACTTTGTTGCGGAAACCATTACTTCTTCATAAGAACTTCATTCTCGATGGTCTTTACATCGTCAGTATTTACGAGATCTTCAATTATCATTTACATTGTTTTGGCTAACAATCAACTGATTTTAATTTTGATTCGTGTGTCACACACTATTGTACTGTGTCGTTCCAAAACTTCAAAAAATCATAAATTCTTCATACGAAGTTAGATTTAGGTTTTCTTTATATGTATGAATTCATAATCATGATTACTATGACTTTTGTGTAGATTAGTTATTCTAGATAATATTTTATTTTTAATGTATATTTTAACCTTATTTAATAAGTTTTACACAAATATTATATACATATAATATCTATATAAATCACATAAACACATATATACTTGAATGATTCTCTTTTATTTATTCCCTAAAATATCAATCGTCGACTGATGTAAATGCAGATTTATAACTATGTCTAAAATGGAACGCGGGTGTTACAATTATCTCCCTCTTAGGATGATTTCGTCCCAGAATCATGCAACAACAAATAGATGTTGATAGCGACTCCTCATGTTTCTTTCTATTTTTCGGGTGAGTTTCGGCCCAAACATATGTTTCCATCACACAAGCACTAATTCAATCATATTACGTCATAACTTCTTTTTCTTATGGTAAATGATTGCTCCAGGTTGTTTAATTAACCTTTTCTTTTCATCAATTCTTAATTCTGAAAGTGGAATCATATCAGGTTCTTCTCCCAAGAACTTCCTCAAGTAACAAACAAGGAAGGTGTTATGAATACCTCGAATTCAGCTGACAATTCAAGCTTGTATGCTTGTTTCCCTATCTTCTGAAGTACCTTGAATGGCCCAATGAATCGTGGACTCAACTTTCCATGTTTTTCGAATCTGTTAAGTACCTTCTATGGAGATACTTTAAGTAATACTTGATCACTGACCTCAAACATTACAGGTCGTCATTTCGTATATGCATAGCTCTTCTGATGACTTTGAGCAACTAACATTTTTTGTCAGATGATTTTCACTTTATTAACGGTCAGTTGAATGATCTCCGGACCTTCAAAGTGTTTCTCTTATGCTTCTAACCAACAAGATGGTGTACAACACTTTATTATAATGCTTCATAAGAAGGTACATGCCAACAACATATCCTCCAATATTTGGATAGTTCTTCACTCTTTCTATTCATTTGTTGATCATAGGCAGTACTTAAACATAGCTTCGTACCCATTTCTTCATGTATACTCTTCTAGAATCTAAAACTAAATCAACTATCTCTATATAATACAATTGATAAAGGTACTCAATGAATCTTGACAATCTCTTTAACGTAGGTTTCTACTAACTTTTCCATAGACCAAGTGTCTCGTGCGGCTAGGAAATGTGCACTCTTTGTCAATCGGTCTACTATATCCTAAATCATATTGTAACCCTTTTTCGTCTTTGGAAACTTGGTTATGAAGTCCATGGTAATTTCACACTTACCCATGGGTTTTGGTATAGGTTCCTAGTTCCTATATGGCTTCTGATGTTGTGCTTTCACGTGTGAAGAAGCCACACATTCTGCCACGTAAGTTGCCACATTGATCTTCATTGTTGGCCACCGGTAATAGGGTTTCAGATCCAAATACACCTTCGTGCTATGTGGGTGTATAGAATACATGGTTTTATGAGACTATTCCATAAGAATATCACATCTATCTCCCATATTTGGCACACAATTGCGATTTTATAACAATTTTAACCCTAGATCGTCTTCCTTGAACACTAGTGTCTTACTCAGACGTTCTTCTTTCTTACTATCCTCTACTAAATCCTGGTCTGAGATTCTTTGATCTCTTCTACGATTGTTGAAATCAATTCAATCTTCAATGATCTGGCTCTTTTCTGTTCTAGAATCACTTTTCTACTCAAGCCATCAACTATGATATTTTCATTACCAGGATGGTAGAGTATTTCCCAATCGTAGTCTTTAAGTTGTTCCAACCATCGCCTCTGTCTCAAGTTCAATTCTTTCTGATAAAACAGATATTAAAGTCTTTTATGATCTGTAAATAGTTTTCATTTGGTTTCGTAAAGATAGTGTCTCCAAATATTTAAGGCAAAAACCACTATTACAAGCTCTAGATCGTGTGTTGGATAGTTTTGCTTGTGAATCTTCAATTGTCTCAAGGATTAAACTACCATTTTGTCTCTTTGGGTAAAAACACATCCTAATCCAACTCTAAAAGAATCGTTCAATCTGATACATTTAGGTTGGTAATTTCCTGCAGTACCGCTAAAGAAATATGGGATAGGTTGCGAGAGCTATATTCCACAGATGAAGATTTGGAGCATTCTATTCAGACCTTGCTTTTGTCTGAGTTTGGTGAATTTAAGCAGAATTCTGATGAAACTGTCACTCAGACGTTTGATCGCTTCAATCATCTTCTTAGCAAGATGATCAAACATGATATAGAAAGGAAGTTGATTGAACAGAAGGTCACCTTTTTGAATGGCCTAAGATCTGAATGGAGAGCTGTTGTGTCTACAGTTAAAGCTCATGAGCAGTTCAAGTCATATTCATTGGCAAAGCTGGTGGGAATTCTGAAATCCCAAGAAAAGATTGCCATGCAAGAAAAGAATTTGGTCTCAAGTTTGGGGTCCTTGGCCCTCCTATCAAAAGGCAAGAATGCAGTGGAAGACGAAGATCTGAACCTAGAGGACTATGATCTTACGTCAGAAGATTATGCTATGATGGTATCCAATCCCAAGAGGTTCATCAAGAAGAGGTTTCCTACCAATAAAACCAGAAATTGGCAGGGAAGCTATAGTTCTGAAAAGGTAAGGGAGGAGCCGAAGACAAAGGAACCAAAGAAAGAGGTGAAAGTTGAAGGAGATTCTGGCGTTAGCTGCTATTACTGTGGAGGAAAGAACCATTATGATAAAGATTGTGTTCTGAAGAAAATGGCAGAGAAAGATGAGGAAAAAGATGAAGAGGTTGTCTTGATGAAAAAGCTGGAAGAGATCAAGAGGAAGAAAGTTGCCACTAACCCTTCTATGAATGCTCTTATTGTACAGGGTTCGGCAGAGGATGACGAGTTCGGTGGCGTGCAGGTATGGTCAACCGACTCAGAGGATGATGAAGTGAGAAAGCCTTCACATGGAAAGGCATATGTTGCAAGAGGTGACGAAAGCAGTGGAAAGTCTTTTGTGGTGACTGATGTATCTCACATTAAGGGATACAATACTGATGGTGGTAACGTGGACACCAAGGAGCGAGAGGACTTATGCTTCACAACAAAACCTCTCAGTGTGCAGATCAATGAGCTTGATGAATTGATCAAGAAGGTACAATCTCTTTTTATTTCATCCAAAATCCTACATAAATCATTTGAAAAAGAATTAAATAGCTTAAAATCAAGAATCTCAAATCTAGATAGTTGTTTAACTCAAACACGGGTCACCAATTCTAACCTAACTGACCAAATAAGCAGGGTGTCATCCAAGAGTGAGGAGCGAAGGATGTGGATAGAGCAAAAAGATTTGGAGCTGATAAAATCTAAGGATGAAAACATTTATTTACAAAGAGACAATTTAAAACTTTTAATACAGAGAAATGTTTTTTGTTTGATTGCTAAAAGACTTTATGCTAACATCACTCAACTGCATCTGAATTGTGAAATAGGACAGAAAATTCATCGCATGATTTTTCCCTTCCTTGAGTTTAAGGAGGATGAAATCGATGCTAAAGCATATAACTGCGAAAGTGTTGTATCATCTGATGATGTGAATCCCACTTACATGTATGATCTGGACAAAATAGAATCTTTCATAAAGTCCAAAGACCATAAGGACATGCTGAAAAACCTTTTGGATGAAAACGATAAGCTAAAACTAAGGACTGAAACTATACAAAAATTTGACTCTTTGAGTGCCAATTTAAGTTCAGAAAGTAAAATTGATGTTGAAAATGCATCTGAACTTAATGAGGACGATGATATGAGTGAAATCTATGTAGAGGATGTAGTCGACTGTTCTGAGTTTGTCAAGAGCGAACCCGAAAACCACAAAAATCTTATTTCTGGAAATTCTGTGGAGTTCGCTCGTTTGTCCCAAAATAAGTCCCCGATTCTTGAAGAAAACGTTGTTGTGTACCAAAAGGTGAGAACAACACCAAATCAGGTGTATAAGGTCACAGGAGTAACCGAGCATCAAACAGCCGAACTCACTGCCATAGTGAATGAAGATAACGCAGATGGTTGTGATGAGTTTTTCTGGTCTGCTCCTATAGATAATGCCGACGAAACTGTTGGTCTGTCAGAGCGGACGTCCTGGAAAACCAAAGGAAGATATGTACCAGAGCCATTGAACAAGCCTGAAAACTTCGACGTGCCAAGCACTAGTGGTACAAAAGAAGTTCCTATAGAAGAAGTCACTTCCACAAGCGAAACATCGTCTGTGAAAAATGAACCGGCTGACAAGAAGCAGAAACAAAAGGCTAACATCCACAAACAGCCAAAACAAGTGAAAGATCAAAAGCAGCAGAGGAATCTGAGATACAAAAAGAACCTCTCAGAGCGAAAGTAGTTTTGGCGATCTCAAAACGCCCATTTCTCCTATCACGATAAGAATTCAAAGCAAGAGAAAAAGGATTTCAAGCCACATGAGGAATATAACCAAAAGGACAGGTTCGGTTCAAACAGCAACCGAAAGGACAGGTTCGGTCCCGAAAACAATAGCTACCGAACGTCCAGGTTCGATCCTTCCAATGACCAAAAACAAAAGGGTCATATCGAACTGCAAGTCAGAAGAAATTCCCATTCTAATTCTTCTAGTTCTCAATTCTCTTCTAAACCCAATTCTGTTCCTGCTCAACATTCTAAATCATCAACGAACCTGAAAGGAAAATCGAAGATTTCCTCTGTCCAGGAAGATCGAAAGAAGTCTAAAGCCCAAACACCAAAACCTGAAACCAAACCTATTGTTACTAATTCTAACAAAATCAAAGTGTTTACCATTAAAAGAAAAGATGAAACAACATTAATAAAAAGAACATATCTTATTGATGTTTCTCTTACTATTCCTGTTCCTGTGAAAGGCTCACGTGGACCCAAGAAACTTTGGGTTCCTAAATCTGCTTAATTTTTGCAGGTTATAAGTGACGAGCAGTTCGACGAAGAATGGTACATTGACAGTGGCTGCTCACGTCACATGGCAGGGAGGAAGGAAGAGCTAAGAGAGTTTCGATCTCTTCAGAATGGTGAAAATGTTAAGTTCGGCAACAATTCTTATGGAACGATAAAGGGATATGGGATGATAACCAATGGAGACTTCACAATAAGAAAGGTGGCATATGTTGAAGGTCTACAACATAATCTCATCAGTGTGTCTCAACTCGTAGGAGGCACCGGTCTCAAAGTTTCATTTGATGATGAAGGTTCAGAAATCATAGAGAAGAAATCAAAAAGGGTAATTCTCAAATCAGAACGCAAAGGCGAAATGTTTCCTCTCAATCTCAAACCAATCAAAGGAAATCCAGCTATATGCCTATTATCCAAAGCTCATTCTGACGAAAGCTGGTTGTGGCACTGAAGGCTCTCACATCTCAACTTCAAGGACATCAACAAGCTTGTCACAGGAGGTCATGTTCGGGGTCTCCCATTGCTCAAGTTTGATCGAGAACATTTGTGTGCTGCGTGTGAAATGGGGAAGCAGAGTCGTCAAAGTCATCCATCCATTATAAACACAAAAGCTGTTGAACTACTTTAGCTGCTTCACATCGACTTATGTGGTCCATCATCAATAGAAAGCATTGGTGGTAGCAAGTATATTCTTGTTATTGTTGATGATTTCTCACGTTTTACATGGATGTTCTTTCTGAAGCACAAATCTGAGGCTACTCCTAAGCTAAAGATTTTTATTAAGCAGGTTGAAGTGCAACTGAGAAAAGTCGTTCGCAACATCAGGAGCGATAATGGACTGGAGTTCAAGAATAAAGAATTTGAAGACTTTTGGGCAGAAAAAGGAACCAGTCACAACTTCTCAGCTCCATACACACCTCAACAGAACGGAATTGTCGAAAGACGAAACCGATCCTTGTGTGAGGCGGCTCGAACGATGCTAAGTTTCGCTTTTCTTCCTTTATATTTCAGGGCTGACGCTATTGCTGCAGCATGTTTCACGCAGAATAGGTCTTATCTCAACAAGCGCTTTTCTCTTACTCCCTATGAGATCATTAATAACAGAAAGCCGAACGTAAAATTCTTCCATGTGTTCGGCTCACGATGCTTCATCTTCAACTCCAAAGAACATAGTAACAAGTTTGACGTTAAAGCTGATGAAGGAATTTTTCTGGGATATTCTCTTACTTCAAAAGCTTACCGGTTCTTAAATAAGCGCTCTAGGAAGATCGAAGAAACATATTATGTGACTTTCGATGATAACTACGTTAAAAAGCTAAAGGCTACTGAAGAAGCAATTGGAGAGATTTTTACTCAAACTGGTCAAGTTACGGCTTCGATCGCTAATCTGTTCGATCAGTTTGTGGAACTATTCGATGAACCTGAAAAAGCTACTCTCTCGAAGACCAAGTCAGCAGATAACAGGGTCGACCATCTGAAGCAAATTGTCGAAGAAGCAGCTAAACGAATGGCTGAAGGAGAACAAGTTTCAAACGAACCTCCTAAGCATGGTGCTTCAGTTGAGGGGGAGAATCCATCTTCATCAAAACAACCGAGCTCACAAGTTGAGGGGGAGAATTCTATTCCAGTTCCACTCGAAAGCCCTTCAGCTCCCGAAAGCTCAACAACACCAGAAAGTCCTGTAGCACCAGAAAGTCCAGCTACACCTGAAAGCTCATCAGTCGAGGGGGAGAATGCCGATATGTTCTACGACGACGATAGTCAATCTGAATTGGAAGCAATGGTGAATGCTGAATTGGATCCATCCTATGATCCAAATTACCCTCCTCTTGTTAAGTGGACCAGAGATCATCCTGTATCCCAGGTAGCGGGTAATGTCTCTGAAAAGGTCCTGACCCGATCTCAACTGAAGGCAAAGCAAACATCTCTTTTCTCCAAAGTAGAGTTCTGCATGTATAATTCTTTCGTCTCAAAAGTTGAACCGAAGACAGTAAATACTACTCTTGATCACTCTGACTGGGTTCAAGCTATGCAAGAGGAACTCAACAAGTTCGAAAGAAATAAGGTTTGGCGCCTCATTCCAACTCCTAAAGACGCCTCAGTTGTTGGTCTCAAATGGGTATTCAGAAATAAAATGGACAAGGAGGGAAATGTGATTTGAAACAAAGCTCGTCTCGTGGTGAAAGGATATTGCCAGGAGGAAGGAATTGATTATGAGGAAAATTTTGCTCCGGTAGCGAGGCTGGAATCTGTTCGAATATTTATGGCCTATGCTGCACACAAGAACTTTGAGGTCTACCAAATGGACGTGAAATGTGCCTTTCTGAATGGAGAACTTGAAGAAACAGTTTACGTGGAGCAAACTCCTGGATTTGTTAATGAAAAGTACCCCAATCACTGTTATATTCTGGACAAGGCGGTTTACGGTCTGAAGCAAGAACCTAGGGCATGGTATGAAACGCTAACCAAGTTTTTAAAGATGTCAAAATTCAAAGAAGGTTCGGTTGACCCAACCTTCTTTCGTAAGAAGGAAGGTAACCACCTTATGATTGTTCAAATCTATGTTGATGATATCATCTTTGGCTCAACGAATCCTAGCTTAACAGCTGAATTCAGAAAGCCGATGGAGACTAAATTTGAAATGAGCTCAATGGGTCCGATTAACTTTTTCCTTGGTTTAAATATTAGACAGGGACCCGAAGGCATCTTTATCAACTAGGAAGCTTACACCAAGACTCTTCTTGCTAAATTTGGCATGATGGGAGACTCAAAGGTTAAAGTTCCAATGGCATTCGGCACCAAGCTCACACCATCCTTGGAAAAACCGGCATTCGATATTACGTTATATCGCCAGATGATTGGTTCTTTGATGTACCTCACTGCTAGCAGGCCTGATATAATGTTTTATGTGTGTTACTGTGCTAGATTTCAGGCGAATCCTCGTGAACCACATATTCTTGCAGTGAAAAACATACTCCGGTATCTGAAACGAACCACCTCTCTCGGTTTATGGTATCCATCAAACTCAGGTTTCTTCGTTCAAGCCTACTCAGATGCAGACCTTGGAGGTTGTTGTTTAGACAGGAAAAGCACCACTGGAGGCTGCCAATTCCTAGACGGGAAGTTGGTTAGCTGGCAATCAAAGAAACAAACATGTGTATCTCTGTCTACAGCCGAAACAGAGTACATCGCAGCTGCCTCTTGTACATCTCAAGTGATTTGGATCCAAAGGCAGCTCCGGGACTATGGACTCAATATGAAAAAGATCCCACTATATTGCGATTCAGAAAGTGCAATTAGGATCTGTCATAACCCAGTGCAACATTCCAAGACCAAGCATATAGCACTGAGGTATCACTTTATTAAGGATCATGTGGAAGATGGGAACGTCGAAATTCACTTTGTTCGAACCACTGATCAACTGGCTGACATCTTCACCAAAGCTCTTCCTGAAGCATCTTTCTATAAAATTCTACAAGGGCTAGGAATGATGGAATCAGAGTCAGTACCAAAGACTACTTCTCAAAATTAATAGTTAGAAGCGAAATAGACTGAACGTTCGGGTTCGGGTCTTTTTCAGGTATACCGAAATGAACCGAACGCTCGGGTCCGGTCGTATCATCTGATCTTTGCTTATCACTCAAAGGTAGTTTCTTTGGTTGTAAACATTTTGCATTATTTTCTCAAATTCATTTCACTTACTTTCAAATTTCTTTTCTTTTTCAAACGTATTTTTTTGCAACCGAAATAGACCGAACGCTCGGGTTCGGTCCCAATTTTTTTTTGTGTCTTTAAATCAAAAATTCCAAAAATATTTTTTTCTTATTTTCTTTTCGTGAATTCAAAAACTCCAAAAATATTTTTTATTATTTTTTTCTATTAGTTTGTTTTGTTTTGTGTCTTATCTTTTTGTGTGTCTATTTGTGGGGAAATCATTTCACTAGTTAAGTGTCTCTAGAAGCATGCTGATGTATGTGTCCAAAATAGCCTTACTGACTTGGTACATACAAACCTTGTCTTCCCAATTAGGCTTTCATATTTATTCTAATCATAAGCTACCTGACTCTCTTCTCACATGAGATAAGAGTTTTCTGTTGGGTCCTTACTTTAACAGCAGAGGTACTTTGGTTTCTTTACACCATCTACACTACTTTTCTCCATCTCATTCGCTTCACAAACGTAACCCTTGAGACTCTCAGAAATTACCACTGAGGTTTATGGTTACACAATTTTTGTGTTTATGATCTTAGCTTCGTGTCACTACGAACTAAGTGAAACCCACAATTCAATACCTACTATGCTTTGACGGTGAACAAACAACTTTGTTCTAGCAATCACTAACGAATTGACGGATTTATCAATGAAAATGGAAAGTCAAATCTCTAGTTTTCTTTTGAGTGATTCCTATAAAATTGTTAAGTCCTCTAACATTTCTTCCCTTGGAATCCAGTTTTAAAATTTCTTTTTGATTTTACATAAACTATTTTATCTAGCCACTTAAATTGTTTCAAACCTACTTGTTCAACAGACTGCATTGGTCTCACAAGTACTTCATTCGATTTCTGTCTTATATCAAGATCAGGAATTCTGAATTGAAGCAAAAGCCACCCAAATTAGCCTGATTAAAAGAAGCCTTTCAACACTTCTCAATAAGTGTCTGATCGTTATTCAACGGGAAACCACACAAACACTTTAAAGTCTCTCTTGACTTTGAAGGAAGAGATTCGTGCCCGGGATCCATTGTTTCGTGTCTTTATTGACATCACAAAATCCCTCATATGTGTTGCTTTATTTCTTTTTCTTTTACACACTAAGCATGAAAATCTTTTTGATTTTCCAAAATTCTGGTTTCATTAGTTACAAGGCATAATTTAAAATAGGATTTGCAGTTATAAGGGAGTTGTGGTTAATATTGATCCATGTGGTCAATTTTGCTAAAGGATGACGTTTAATCTAAAAGGATAAGATGTTGCTCAGGCGGGAGTCCAATCAATTTGATTTTCAAACGGCGCTTGACAGCCAGGCGTGCGAAGAGGAACCGTTTCGTTTAAAAACGGCGCCTGATGGGAAGGCGTGTGAATCGGGACCGACACTCTCTCTCATGCATAATCATCGGTGATACCAACTGTCACGCATCAATCACTTCCGAAAAACCCTTCGTATTTCCCTCGAAGATTTGGGACAGATTCTTCTCTCTCCTCTACCCACAGTATAAAAGGTAACGTAAACCATTGTTTACCTCTTTACTGCACCCATATTTTCAGAGAGCAAGAAAACCTTCAAGTATTCTACTGTTCATCATCTCTCCCATCTTCTTCACAACAATGGCAGATTCATCATCAGTTCATGCCACTTCCCACATCCTCCCGATTCGTCCCCAGCAGATTTTGATCATCGATCTTACTCCTCAGGTCTATGATGCTTTCATGTTCCCGATAATCGAATGCCTCAAGTACTCACCGATTGCTCCCTCTCTCACCAAAGTTGAAGCAGTTCCTATGGATTTCTTATCTCAGATTTTCACCACTGCTCATTACGACAAGGCAGTCGACAGGATCTTCTTTGACGTGCTTGATCACAAGGCGTCCATCTCCAAGCAGAGGTTTTGCTTAATTTTAGGGTTTGAACCTGATTCAACTAGGGTTAACCCTGAATCGATTCCGGTGGGTCACATGTTCTCTATGTTCTACAACATGGGGTATACTGAGGTGCTAACAACAGTTACGAAGTTCAAGAAATCGTGCCTGCCTCCTTAATGAAATGGGTTGTTTACAGTGCTGTTCAAGGGGCTGTCTGAACGCAGTGCTGGATCAGACAGATCAAGTCGTCTGTTCATCACCATTCTATATGGGATCTACAACGGTATCAACTTGGACTACGGGTCGGTCCTATGGCAACAGCTCATTCAGAGTCTGTCTTCTACATCTCGGCATTCTGAGATTTCCTATGCTCGATTTTGGACTCTCATTACAAAATGGGTGATGGACAAGTACCAAGTCCCCATTGTTGCTGGTTCTCCAATGTCTTCGATTGGTACTTTCCATACCACAAAGATCATTGTCTCCGATGCCTCAAAATTTCAATTCATGGGCTCTATTCCTGAGACGATCTATGGAGATGTTCCTGCCGACAGCCAGATCATTCGAACCTACAAGGAGTTTCGACACTCTGGTCCGAGAGAGCTTACTCCTGAAATGCTCAAGTCCATCCATGAAGCTGACAAGCCTGCACCAAGGGGAAAGAAAACTGACAAAGGAAAAAACAAGCAAGTTGGTAAGGGAGCGAAAGGCCCTTCTCCTAAGAAGCGTAAAACTACACAGACTGTTCAGTCTCCTCCGCTGAAGAAAAGAAAAACTCAACCAAGGCGAAAGCTGATAATCGCTTCCTCCTCAAGCGAATCTGAGGAAGAGAATTCTGCCTCTGACGGATCTCCTCGTGGTAACACTCCACCACGATCGCCTTCTCCTGAAGTTCACTTTTCCACTTCTCCAATCTCTTCTCCTCCTATTACCATTCCCATTTCCAATCCCCCCATAACCACCACCACTCAAATACCATCCACCTCCATCCCAGTACCCCCTCCCATCTTTACCGAAGCAACCACCACCACCGCAGAAGTAAGAACCAATGTATCTGATACAGGGGTTCCTACTGACGAACCCAAACCCCCACCAACTACCAAACATACAACCTAACCCGAAACTACTACAAATATCACCCTCACCATCACCATCATCTCCTGCTCAGGCAGCAGAGGACGAAGAACCATTCCTCGGTGGGGAGGATATGACATTTGATTCGGTCTATTACAGTCCGTTTCAGGTACAGAGTGACGACGATGATGATGCTCCCATTACCAAGAGGCATCTCAAGGAGCTTCACGATAAAATTGATTCGCTCATCGCCTCCTCTTCTTCATCTCAGTCTACCATCTCTGAAGCTGCCATTCAGAAAATTGTTGATGCTTTTTCCAAAGCTCATCAAGTCTCTCTAGACTCGGCCACTGCATCCATTGATGCCTCAACCAAAGCCTGTGAGGCAGCGACCGAAAAAGTCGATAAACTATTCACTGATGCTTCTTCTCTATTACAATCTTTACAGGAATCTGCTGAGGCCGCCAAAACGAAGCTGGAACCCATTGTCAACTAGCTGGCTACCTCAGTTGCATCAGAACTGAAGTCTTTTGCTTCCCTTCGTCAGACTCTCTCAGACGACAATTCAGCATTTAAGGCGACGATTGACGAACGATTGACTAAGCTCCATGAGGACCTTGCTGCTGAAAACTCACTCACGGACGCTCTTGCCAGAAAGACCACCGCTCTGAAGGTCAAGAGTCTTCAACTCTCCAATTCTCAAAAGGAGATTGAGTCTCTTCGATCTGAAAGAGAGGTGATTTCATCGTGTGTTTCGGATGTCCACGCATCCATTTCAAACATCCTAGACGCACATGACCCGATACTCAACTATTCTGTGAGGCGAACTCTTGCAGAAAAACTTGCTCCTGCCCTTTCTCTCCTGAGCAAGATTGAAGGGCTCCTTGATTTCGTATCCATTCCGAAACAAGGGGGAGAAAAAGAAAATGTGTCTCAACCGCCTCCTACTTCAACAGCAACCAAAACAACCGAACCTCCTCCTACAGGCCAAGCCTCAGGTTCGGGTGTTAAAGATAAGGGCAAGCAAATTGCTGAGGAGAGCAATGATGAAGATAAGGAGACCATTGCCGACCTTCTGAAGAAACAAGGTCAAGATAAAGATGCTAACATCAGCGCTCGTGTATCTAGAGAGGCTGAAGAAGCCGAAAGAAGACAGAAAGAAGCTCATGACCTTCTCGAGAGCAGGAAAACTCTTTTTCCTCCTTGGACTCTTGAGAAGTTTCTGAAAGAAGCCATAGAAACTCCAAGCATCTTGTGGCTAGAACCGGTGATCTCTCTTGATCGTGATAATACTGTGGATTCTCAGTTCGACATGCCACTGACCCGAAAGGCGTTCGTATTCCATGCCTTTGACAACATCGCTGAGTTCCCTCATCCTCATCCAAAGGTTGACAGGGACTTAGTCGATTTCTATCTAAGGGCCGCTCAACCACAGTACCAAACATGGAGCACTCAGAAGATTGTCAATCTTCGGGTTCTAAAGCCATATAAGGAAAGAAACTTTACCAACGTTCGGTTTAAGGTGCTGAGAGGATCTACCAACACTGAACATGCCATATCGCTTGCTGATCTTCCCAACTTGAATCCACATGACTGGATCATCTTGCACAACATCCTTCTTACTAACGAAGCAGAATATGGTCCGATCATCGACCACTTCAAGAGGATGCTTGTTTGTTACATTATGGAAGTTGCCAAGATGGATCAGGAGATAGCGAATGTATTCAAGAAAAAACCTACCATATCTCCTGTTGGCTTAGCAAGTGACCTAAACATGATGCAGATGGGAAAGATAGACCCGAAGAGAAACTCTATTATGTTTACCAGAAACGAAGGCCAAAAATGCCTGTTCGCTTTGGCAGACAAACATCTCTATACCACTGCATGTCTGGAACATGTCTTAGGGATCATTCATCGATGCAACCAGAATTCGCGGATGACAAGAAGTACTTTGATGATATGATTCAATGGTACATTCGCTTCAGACCGACTATTCTTGCACTTATCTCTCATCAGTTTGATACAACCAAGAAAGTTCCAGCAGCTGGTCCAAGCAAGAAGAAATGATAGTCTCGCTCCAAATTGACGCAAAGGGGGAGATTATTAGGTCCAGTTTAGTGTTGCGTCCTTTGGGCTCGTTTTCTAGTCCAAGTTTTGTCTCCGTATGGACCTGTCCATCCGTGAGTTTTGTTTAGGGTTTATTATATATAGATGCTTGCATGCATTCTTAATGTAAGATTGATAGAGATTTGAAAGCGTACAAGTTCTTATCTTTTGTAACCCTAGAATCCTCTACAGCGGAAGTTCTTCATCGAGCTCTGCTGAGGATTGAGTTAATCAAATCATTCGACACATTCAGATCCATACTTGTGTATTTTACATTACTGTTTCTGTTTTATTTATTTACCTGTTACAAAGATCTAATCGATCAAATAGTTTTTGAACTCATCACAAAGTCATCAGTTCCTTCCAATAGGATGACGCTTGGTACCTCACATAATCGCTTCTTCAGTTCACCACAAGCTACTTCTTGCTCCAAGCGTAGGTAATCCCTTTTCGAGTCAAGGTTTTCATTCGAGCAATAATAAAAGAGAAATATTTGATGAATCTTTGGTAGTAACATGCCAATTCCAAAAAGCTACGAACCTCAGTGGGAATCTTTGGCGTCTCCCATTTCATAACAACTTCTATCTTTGCTGGCTCAATCATTATATCCTCCTGACTTACCACATGACCCAAGAATTGTATTTCTACAATACAGAAATCACACTTGAAGACCTTTGCATAAAGCTTCTCTTTTTTTCAGGACTTCTAATACCTCTCAAAGGTATTTACTGTGATCTTGATTGTTCTTCAAGTAAATCAAGATATCATCAATGAACACTATTATTGATTTATCGAGGAAAGGTTTGCATACTCGATGCATCAAATACATAAATGTCCTTGGAGCATTTGTTAGCCCAAATGTATAATGTAGAATTTTTAGTGTCCATATCTTGTTATGAATGTTATCTTGTCAATATCTTATTCTCTTATCTTCAACTGATGATAGCCTGACTTGAGATCAAATTTAGAGAAGAAGTTTTCTCCCTACAACTGATGGAACAAGTCACCTGTCCTAGGTAGTTGATATCGATTCTTTATCATACCCGTGTTTCTATCTCAATAATCAATACACATTCTCATCGTACCGTATCTCTTCTTTACAAGCAGTATTGGAGCTCCCCATGGAGATAAACTAGGTCTGATGAAACCTTTATCTAATAATTCTTGGAGTTGTCCCATTAACTCTTTCATCTTTATCGATTCTAAATGGTACGATGCTTTTGCAGTTGGCATCATGCCTAACATCAGTCGATTCTGAACTCTAGTTGTCTCTCTGGTGGTAATCCGGGTACGTCATATGGAAATACCTTTGGAAAATCACACACCATTGGCATTTTAGTCACTGCTTTCTTTTCCTTCTTTGTTTCGATCACACATGCCTAGAATGTTATACATCATTTTTTGAGACATCTTTTGGCTTTCATCATTGTAATGATTCCATAATTTACTCAACTCTTATTAGTACATACGAAGAAAGGTTCTCTCTTAGGAGGATTGATGTGCACCATCTTTCTTCCACATAAGATGTCCACAAGATTTTATCCCATCCAGTCCATGCTCAGAATTATGTCAAATTCGTTTAACTAAAAGGGTAATAATTCTTTATGAAATGCATTCCTGTTTAAGTCAATGGCTACCCTTTGTAACTTATTACTAACAAATACATTCCTACCACCACCTACTTCTACCATTAGTGTAGAATTTAATCTATGTGGTGATCATTTAAGTTTTCTACCAAATTCATGCGAAATAAATTAATGAGTGATCTTCTCTTAAATGAATTAAAATCTTGGTAAGAATTTGGTTAACTAGGAATTTACTAGAAGCAATGTTAGTCTCTTCTTTGGCATATTCATGGTCATTTGGTAGTTTCGACCCTTGGGTTTTACTAACAGTTATCTTCAGGGTTGGTTTATCAGCCTTAGGACACTCAACTTTCATGTGCCCTTGTTCTCCGTAGTTGTAGAAAATTTTCATTTTATTGGGAATTTGGTAGAAATGTGCCTCTCTTCTTGCACATGAAGCAGACGACACAATCGCCCCAATTCTTCTTTTTACATTGGTCACACCATTTTTATTCTTCGATGCTCCCATATTTGGTGTTGTTGGTGTTCGAATTTGATAATTTCTTCTTCTTGTTATTGTTGTTCCCTGAGGAACCTTTAGTCTTCCTCTTCTCGCTAACATCAGATATATCGGTGGTCCTTCCTGTAATAATGTTTTCAACAGACTTTGCAACTAAGATGATTGCCTCAAGAGTAGGTGCATGATGTATTGGAATAGATTACTCCCATGGTAGTCCATTATCATACCTATCAATCCTTTCTAGTTCATCTGGGACAATGCGTAAGGAGAAATTCATTTTTTCTATCAAAGCATTTGTATACTCATCAATGGACATGTTGTCCTTCTTCAGTATCAGGAACTTGTTCTTTAGCTCCAACATGTCATGAGTTGAGCAGAACTTGTGCTTGAAGTGTACCTAGAATTCATCCCATGTTAGCTATAGTGGCTTCTTAGGACTGACTGTCTTTCCTAATGTGTTCCACCAATGATCCGCTCCGCCCTTAAATTGCCTCAAAATGTAAGTAGTTTGTGTTTTGCCTATGCAATCAGATGTTATGAAGGCTAGCTCCATTTCAGAAATCCAGTCCATTACTTCAACTATATCTTTTTCCATTACAAGATGATGGTTTGCAAGTCATAAAGTCCTTATAGTTGCATTTACTCGTGGTTCATCATTCTTCCTAACCTCTTGTCTTTCTGGAGGAGGTGACTCTTGATTACTTTTAGAGTCACTATTTCCTTCTTGAATGGTTGGTTCGTGAGTAGGAAAAGGTTGATTGGTTACTTGTTCAATAAGAATTAGCTTGTTGATCACTAGCGCTCCACCTTTAGAAGTTGCTAGCTCTTGAGTCAGAAGCTCCCAAAAGTCGTGTCGTTGTTGATCTAGCATGGTTTGCATCATCAGTCGAGCTTCTTTCATATTAAACTGAGCAACTCCGTAACCAGAGTTTTGAGGTGTTTGACTTCCATCGTTACTGATGACTTTAGCACTTCTTGTAATCGACATTTAGTTCTAACTCATAGATAGGAGTAGTCTAAATTTACTAATATTTTACTTACCAACAATGAAATCCCCCATTTTCTCATAACCAATTAAAACTTTTTCTTTACGCTTTAAAATAATTAGTTATCTTTGTTGTGGAAAATCTTACTTTAATAAAACATTTTGGGATAACAAATATTTTTTATAATATCAAAATACCAAGGATGTCATAACTATTATCGGACATAGGTTACAGTTTAAATACTCAAAAATGTCCTGAAAACTATTATAGGTTTATCTCTTATTTCACTTGGCATCCAAATTACTTTCCAGCAGCCTTAGTTCTGCTACCTGTGATGCATATAAATTGAGTGGGTCAGGTTTGGGAAAACCATGTGAGATACATAGGGCTTCCAAGAACTATATATATATATATATATATATATATATATATATATATATATATATATATATATATATATATATATATGATAATAGTTCGTATTAATAATCCTGCAAAACAAACATCTCCAAAAAATATAGATATATAAACCCAATGTAAGTATGTATTAGACACTCTACCCAGACATACTCAATCCAACTAATTCTCACAAATCCTAGTTCAACGATTATCTAGAAGAATCACTTAACTTGATAAATCGGTTTTGCAATTATTTGACTACACAGCTAGGGGCGTCCTTAGCTACTGTAAGTCATTAAAATGCGACTAATGTTCTGATTATTTGATAATTATGGTATCCCATTTTATCTACGTCTGTGGGTTACGAGCTCACACTAGCAACGTAATTCACAAGATCATTTAGAATAATCAAGTGGTATCATCTTAATCTACGAGATGACCTTGACATACTTACCAATTGTCCGATACAAACCCATTATTTTTGGTTGTCTAGAAAAAAGAGGACTACTACACTTTTCTTTAATCTCACATTTTACCTGAAAATGTGACTTATTCCATATTCACCTTATTTTGAACTGAGCATCCTTTATAAGCCTTAGTTTATAACTAAAAATAATCAATTTCTAATAAACTTCTTGATCATGTTATATTATCATAATTTATGATATACAAATTGCATAGAATATAGATGATACAATTAATGTTTTCTAAATCTTCTAAGTAACAAATACTTTTATTAAGATTATGTTCTCTAAAGGAACTATGCACTCACCTAGTTGAAGGTGAAAAATATATGTAATCGGGTACTCTGATGCTCCAGAGCTTTGCTACTAATACTTAGAAACTCCTAAAGTCGTTCTCCACGTGCCACATGTCGATTCGGTTAAGAATTCCTTGTGATGTGCTATATCGTGGATATAAGCTTGTCACGTCATGGTAAGCTGGGTCCGAGTCAGTTAAGAGCATTCACGGATTTCCACGTGGCGTGCTCTCAGGCCACCACATCATCATCTTACCAGGTATTTTCCAAATTTTCGAAAAATCATATTTTTTGCATACAAACTCCATTTTTTGACGTTTTTTATATCCACACATAGGTATTTTCGAGTACTACAACTTTTCTTTAGATCTCAACTGCTAATGCTCACTCTCTTTTAAATTCATTTTTTTGGATTACACTGTTAAAATCTATGTGAAAACCATAACTCATTCATATGAACTCCATTCTCGACAGTCTTTATATCTACGGATTTGTATTTACGAGATCTTCAATTCTCATTTACATTATTTTAGCTAACAATCAACCGATTTTACTTTCAATTTATGTGTTGCACATTGTTGTACCGTGTCGTACCGAAATTTTGAAAAATCATAACATCTTCATCCAAGTCAAATTTGGGCGTTCTTTATATGTACGAGTTTGTAATCACGATTACTATGATCTTTATTAGTTGTGTGAAATCATCTCTAGGATTGTGGCACTCTTGGGAGTGTTTCATAAATTCTTCAATTAGAGCTTTATTAGTCGTTTGCTTTTTCTTCGTGAGTGGACCTTGAGAATCTAAAAGTTGTCTCATTCACACATTGTTCTTGTTGTAGAAGGTAGAAATATCTTGTTGGACATTGAGACCATCTTATGGACAATTTTGCAACATTTCTTTATATCGGTCCCAAGCCTCACAAAGCGATTCCCACTCAAGTTGTTTAAATTTAAGGATCTTCATTTTCAGCTTTTCAGTTTCCGAAGGAGAGCTCAATTACTGGATGAACTTGCTTTTTAGTTGGTCCCATGTCGTAATCGTAACCGGTAGTAATTACTTGATCTAACGCTTGTCCGCATCCTTGAATGTAACCGGTAAAAATCAAAGCATAACTGCATCTCTTGCTACTCCTGAAATGTTGAAGTAAACAGCTATCACAAGCACCTCATCGATATGCTTGTGAGCATCTTCGTGATCCTTCCCATAAAATAGGGTCTCTATTAGCAAATTCAGAAATTACCCTTTTAGCTCGAAGTTGGTGTTGGTCGGGATTACCGACCGCCTGAGATCTAGTCTATTATCTTCCCATATTCAGTTTGTGTATTGCTCAATAGTCATCTTTTCTATGTCGGCATTTCTTCTCCTTGGTTGCTTTCCTCCTCGGAATTGGTTTCTGGTTTAGGATTTGTCTTGTCTATATCATATCCCACTTCCTTCTTGTCCTTCTTTTTTTGTGAAATTCTTATTTGGGTTCATTGAAGGGTGTTACTATCTTAGATGATGATCCTTTTATCATGTAATAACTATAACAAAATAAAAATAAATGTGTAAAACGAACAAAAATGAAATAAAACTAAAACTAAAACTCATTAAGATTAAACCATTCTCCGGAAATAACTTTATGTGGATTTAAGCCTGCAAAAAGGGTCAATTAACTTATGGAAGATAATCTTCATTAAGATTAAACCATTCTCCGGAAACGGCGCCAAAAACTTGATGTTTTATTTTACTACCAGTTTTAAGTTTATATATTCTATCAAATCTCAACCAGTTTAAAACACAATTAGGCAGTGTACCTAGTCATCAAATAATATAGTTTGAGGTAAGAAAGGGTATCGAATTCTAGGGGAACATGTATGATTCTAATGAAAAACTATTGTTACTAATTAAACTATGAAAATACAATAAAGTGGGGGCTTTGCAAATTTTTCAAGTTCAGAAACTTAAATTATCAATTTAAAACAATTGATTTAGTAACAATTACTTAAACTAAAGAAAACAAAACAAATAACGATAAAAATCAAGATAAAAGAGTACTTCCATTTATCTTCTACTCACATTTCTTCTATGGTTTATTTCTTTAACGATGCAATGAACTTTTTAGTTGGTTACTGAATTCTAATGTGACTAGTTATCGTATTAGGATTTCCAAGTGCTAGCACTTAATGAACGACTAATCCAATGATCATGAAATTAATGAATATTCAGACTATGAATGATATAATCTAATGATTTATTATCTATAATTAAGACAATCAATGAATCACATAGCATGGTTATCTAATGCTCTCTAACACAATCAAAGTTACCAATTAATACCACTTAACCCTACGCTTGGTTCAGTCTCTAGAGCTAACAATTTAATGATCATAAATAGTAAATATCAAGTTAATGTAATTGTATTGGTCATCTAACTACACATAACTGGTAGATAAGTAGTACAAATCAAAACTTTAACATGTTATGTGACCGATCTATCAAACACAAATATTAACCAAGCTAAATTATGCACAATTATCGAAATCAACACATAGTATCAAGGTTTGTTTCCACCAAATAAAACTAAATGGTTATTAGCTCTTAACTAGAATATAAAAACAACTAAAAACGATGTAAACTTCACTAAACAAGTTTAGGTAATCAAACCGAATGATTAACGTGTTCTTCACTTCACAATCTCTTCAAATCTTGTTCTTCAATTGATCTCTGGCCTCCTTAGAGTTTCTAAGGGTTATTTTGTCGTCTTTAGTCATATAAAATCGAAGGTCTTTTTCAGAATCTAACCTAAACTCGTATTTATAATGTTGCCAAATTTATGCAAACACACCTTGGTAGAGGTCTCACCACGTTGTGGCATCGATTCCTTCATGTAACCTCCAAGTAACACATGGAATTCATCCATGAAGCTTCTATGACCTGAAGCATCACCATGTCCTGGCATGCATATGACCATGTCGTGGCAAATACTTTTTTGCATGATTTTTTTCTTCAATGATTGCTTCCAATCCTCAGCCTCCAGTCTAACATTTTAGTTCCTTTTTCCTCAAAAATATCTCCGCTACTACAAAAACAAAGTATGAACATATTAAGTATCATATATAGCAAAAAATGACTAAATGTAGATAAAAACAGAAGTATATCGCGTAAAATATATAACTAAAAATGGAAATATTAAAATACCTCTTAATTGATTTTGATTGTCCCCAAGCATAACTAATTCTTTATTATCATTTCAATACCATACATCAAAATCTTATCCACCAACTTCGCAAAGAATAAACCAAATTAATTCACCAATTATGTTTCACCTCAATACATATTTATGTATATAAAATCTTAAATACCTCCCAAGCTCTAAATATGTGACATCCCCATTTTCACGGCCAGAAAAAACCGATTTGTTTATGCTTTGTTTTATAAAATCAAAGTAATCCTTTGATTAAAAGAGTTGTGGAATTTGTTCCCAAAACAAAATATGATAAGAATTTATCAAAGCATTTCTTTAAAGAAATGTATTTTCATTAAATAACAAAATATCGAGATGTCATGTTCCGTTACAGACCAAAAGCATAAACAGTATAAAATAGACCTTCCAACAATTATTTATAACTACTGATCTATAATCCAAAATCTCTTGTCAAGTCCACCAACTTATACTCTTGTGCCATTACGTGTAATGCAAAGAAAACTGAGTGGGTCAGGCTTAGGAGCCTAGTGAGCATATAGGGTTTTCGACCTACAATAATATAATTATTATATTCAATCATCAATCAATCAATCAATCAATTAATCCAAATTACCCATCCCCATTATCTCATTTATTTCTTAAGGATTTACCTTATGAATCAACTATCCTTTATTCGTTTATTCCTAAGGATTTACCTAAGGAATTGACACAAAGTCCACCACTGCCAAGGTCCCCAAATTATAACCGGTAAACACTTAGTTCAACATACTTAATGAACACCTAGTTCTAACACTCCTAGTGAACACTTAATTCAAAACATCTGGTGAATACTTAGTTCTAAAACACTTAGTGAACACACTCAGTTCAACAACACCAAGTGAACACATCTAGTTTAAAAATACTTAATGAACACATTGAGTTCAAAAATACCAAGTGAACACATAGAGTTCAAAAATACCTAATGAACACGTTGAGTTCAAACACCAAGTGAACACATAGAGTTCAAAAATAACTAACGAACATATAGAGTTCAAATACACCAAGTGAACACAATAGGGGTGTCGAACGGGTAAAATTTCTGGGTTTCGGGTAGAACAGGTATTTCCTTAAGAAAATAATACCCGATACCCGACCTATATTGTAATTCGGGTTTTCGGATTTCGGGTATTCAGGTTTAAGGTCGGGTCGGGTAATTATCGAGTATACCCGAAACTTTCTTAAATGACACTTATTGATAATTTATTTATTTATTTATTTTATTTTTACATGTTGGTTGGTTTAATAAAGAATCGGGTAGGAAAATACTCCATACAATTAACAAGTACATATATAATAACAATACAAATCATTATAATATGTTATGTACTTTTTTAATTCCATTCCGTGTGATAGTGAGACACTGAGAATTGTGATGACGATTCACGACTTCAGCTTTAGCGTTGTATTCCCTTTGCAAGTTTGCGTTGACTGTCGAGCTGTCGTTCATAAGAAGGAAACAAATGGTTTTGTTTTATTTGAAGTGTGCGTACGTGACTGCATTGTATATTTGATATTATTTAAAAAACAAATTTGGGTATTGGGGTATATCCGAAAATAAATATTCATACCTAAAACCCAACCTATATTATTATCGGATTAACCTATTACCCGAATGTTCATACCCGTTACCCGTTCTACCCGACCCATTCTACCCGAATTCGGAACGGGTCGGGTGGGTAGAACGGGTTTCGGGTTTTTTTGACAGGCCTAGAACACATAGAGTTCAAAATACCTAATGAACACGTTGAGTTCAAAAACACTTATTATATCACCTCACATCAACTATTTCATATATCCATGTTCTGCCCAACATATTTGTAGATGCAAACACATATACAGTTTAAATCTTTTAAAACATGTATAGAACATTAATTTAACATCCATCTCAAGTAAACAACCAATGTATAAACACATAGCACGTACTTCATAGCAAATACTTCATATCTATGTGTTAGAAGAAAGTAACTGCACACTCACTTGTTAAGACGATGATCGGACAGAACCTCGTCTTTTAGAATAATCTTTTCCGATAAAACCGGGACGTTTTTTTTCCAAAACCGGGCTTCTCGCGGGCAGAGTTTCGGCTCGAAAACTCTTTTTCTCTGGATCTTCGGGGCTTCGGGACTTGCTTTGGGTGTCGGGATTGATATAATAGGGTTAGGGGGTAATTCTTGCAAAGTAGAAGAAAGAAAAAGGGGTGAAGAAAGAAAATTAGCAACAAAATCGGCAGCCCTCGCATCTTATTTATAGGGTGCTGATCATCAGGTTATGTTGGGCGTAATCAAAGGTTACGCGGGGCGCCATGCCTCTTTCATGTGTACGTTGGGTGTACGAAGATCTACGTGGGGTGTAGTTCAGATGGGGCTGCCAGGTAGCGAAGTCTCGGTGGGGCTGCATGGCCATCTTTGGGACCACACAAGACCGGAGTACGCTGGGCGTACCGGGTGGATAGGATCGGACTCGTCAGCTCTTCGGATATTATCCGAATAAATAATAAAAATTTATATTATTTATAAACTTCCAAAATTCATATCTTCCTCATACGAGCTCCGTTTTCGACGTTCTTTATATTCACGCGTAGATGAGACTATGCTCTACAACTTTCGTTTAAAATTCGTCGGCTAATTTTGACCTTATTTTTATTTTATTATTTTTAGTAGGCCGGCACAGGAAAACTCCGTTAGAAATTCATAATTTCTTAATCTGACGTCCGTTTTCGTCTTTCTTTTCACCATTGGACTACTATCGACGAGATTTTCTATTTTCATTTAGATTGTTTCGGCAAAATATCACTCGATCTCAATTTAGAGATTTGGGTTGCATACCGTTAAGTCAAAACTTAGAAAAATCATAACTTCGTCATACGAAGTCAGATTTTGACGTTCTTTTTATGCACGTTCTCGGCTTAACATATTCTACGAGTTTTATTTAGATGTCTAAGGCTAAATATCGCTCTAACGTAAATTCACTTTTTACGCCGCGTTGTGTCGTGTCGGTTCTGTCGCGAAACTTCGACAGGTCATAACTTCTTCGTTATAACTCGGATTTCGGCATTCTTTATATATCTGGAATCCTTGTCACGACTACTACAACCTAGTTATAATTATTCATTCTAAATAATCTTTTATCAAAAATTCACTTTGATGCTTATCTTATCTAAATTGACTAGCTCGGATCTGCGGACGTTAAACTTATCTCCCCCTTAGGATGATTACGTCCCGGAATCATCAACGAAAATAGGGCTTGTATAATGATTCCATATGTTATCTTTCCATACTAAGTATTAACCATAACTTCTATGTTTCTGCGAAAGAATATCTAACTCTAGGGCTTCTTGATTGCAGGTGATGCTCAATCTTGCATCTTCTTTTCGTACTATGTTGGACTTTCAATCATAACCTTCAAGTTACAAAATAAGTCCTTATTGTGGACTCCTTCTTCTTCTCAGGATAAATACTTTCCTTTATCTATAGTAACAAACCGATGGGTCGTGTTCTAATGACCTCTCATCGTATGATGCAACGCTTAGACTCAAGTCCCTTAGAGTCAAATTTCCATAATGGAATATACCTTCCTTCATATTCTAATGTGATATAATCACATTTTTGCATGTAGCATTTCTAGCTACCAACTTCTTTAACAACGAGCGCGATACAATTGGTTGCATTGATTTCAATCTCCTGACTTAAGTCAAATGCTACATCGAACTCTGTTCTCTGAACCATGTAACAAACTCATCGTAGTCAAACTCAATTTGATATGACCACTAGGGTCAGAATAACAACCATCTTACCAATCATTACCGAAACAAGAGTAATGACATACTAAATTAAAACGGAATCAATTACTAGATTCTTGGTAACCTTGTGACTTTCCCTAATCCAAGTGTGAGTCCTGTGCTTCCGGTAGTATAGGCCTCTACTACCATTCACACCTACTCATACTTATCTCAAGTATTGTCTCGTAGTTAACCAAGTCACCATACAACAACAAAAATCACACAATTATCCAACACATCAGATATTAACACCATAGATATCACATAGACATCCAAACCATAAATATCACATAGATATCAAAACCAGGGTTGATATTATTTCTTGAAACGATTACACAAAGGTTCAAGTTCACCCTACACTATGCCACTAATAGGCTACACTTCTAGATACTAGCCATATCTTAATACGAAGTTTTCATCCTTAATTTCTCATATTGACATCTGCTTCAAGGATCACATGGAATGCCTTTGGCTTTGCTGGTTCTTTCTTCTTTGGGCAATTGATCAAGATATGCCCTTTTTTGTTACACTCATAACACACTTTCTTACTAGATGCACACTCATTGGCGTAGTGCCCGGACTTTCCACACTTGAAACATGTGACCTCCTCGCCACATCTTCCTAAATGTTTCTTCTTGCACTTATCACACCATCTTGCTTCATCTCTTCCTCCTTCAAACTTTTTCGAACCAGACTTTGAGAATTTTCTCTTCTTGTCGGATCTTGGGGGTCCCTCAAACTTTCTTTTCTCACCAACTTCAACCTTGTTGGTGGTTCTGCCCTTGATCATTTCTTCGACGGATTTAGCCACCTAGATGGCCGCCTCACGGGTAGGTGTCTGGAGAACTAGCACTGTGTATTCCCATGGTAGTCCCTTTGCATACCTATCTATTTTCGCCAGCTCGTCTAGGACAATGCTTTGTGAATCCATTGGTGTATTCATCAATGGACATGCTATCCTTCTTTAATGTCAGGAATTGGTTCTCTAGTTCTAGCAGATCTTGGGCCGAGCAGAACTTTCGTTTGAATTGCACCAAAAATTCTGCCCAAGTCAGTTGCAGTGGCTCGTTGGGGCTTATGGTTTTCCCCAGAGTGTTCCACCAGCGAACAATGCTGCCTCTGAACTGTTGCACTACATATGTGGTTTGTAGCTTGCCCTTGCAACCACATTTTATGAACGCCAACTCCATCTCCGATATTCAATCTATAACTCCAATTGGGTTTTCTTTTCCCGTGAAAGTCGATGGCTTACATGTTAGAAAATCTTTGTACTTGCATCCATTTCTTTTGATCCCGTCATCTGGGTTGTTTCTCCTAATCACTGGCGGATCAACTTGACCAACGATCCCACTGTAGTTTCCTCCTTCCAACTGGCCTCCATTTACTTCGGGCTCTTCAACTTGTATTGAAAGTTCTTCCCGATTCTGCCAAATCAGGCATCTAGTGTCTTCCATATGACGATCCAGCATTGTTTGAATCATCAATTGTACTCCAGCCATTGTTATCGGCTCAGGTGCTGCTGCAACAACTACTTGTTCAATCACAGGTGGTTGGTTCTTGTTTCCATTCACGTTTCCAGCTCCACTTCTGGTTCTTGCCATTTTTTATCTATACACCGAATAAGGTGAATTTAGATCTCTATTTTGATAGACGTTCAAATCATCGTTATCACTCCAAAATGTTTACATGCTAGTTCTAATATCGTAACTGTACGCTTAGAATCCTAAACACATAAGGTTTCCAGATCCGGTCGTCAACATACCATAGATCCGAACAAACAATATCATATATGGCAAACATATAGCCTTTACCACATAAAAGCATTTTAGGCATCTTTCCTAAAACATACTAGTGCTCGTGCCTAAAATATGGCAGACACTCATCTCACAATCTTCACTTAGCTTTCTAAGTTTAAGTCTAGAAATAAATCCATATTCCTAGTTCGCTTAAACTAATGCTTTGATACCAACTGTGACATCCCCATTTTCATGGAAAGAAAAGACCGATTTGTTTATGCTTTGTTTTATAAAATCAAAGTAATCCTTTGATTAAAAGAGTTGTGGAATTTGTTCCCAAAACAAAATATGATAAGAATTTATCAAAACATTTCTTTAAAGAAATGTATTTTCAGTAAATAACAAAATCTCGGGATGTCATGTTCCGTTGCAGACCAAAAGCATAAACAGTATAAAATAGACCTTACAACAGTTATTTATAACTACTGATCTATAATCCAAAATCTCTCGTCAAGTCCACCAACTTATACTCTTGTGCCATTACCTTTCATGCAAAGCAAACTGAGTGGGTCAGGCTTGGGAGCCTGGTGAGCATATAGGGTTTTCGACCTATAACAATATAATTATTATATTCAATCATCAATCAATCAATTAATCCAAATTACCCGTCCCCAATATCTCATTTATTTCTTAAGGATTTACCCTAAGAATCAACTATCATTTATTCGATTATTCCTAAGGAATTGACACAAAGTCCACCACTGCCAAGGTCCTCAAATTACAACCGGTAAACACTTAGTTCAACATACTTAACGAACACCTAGTTCTAACACTCCTAGTGAACTCTTAATTCAAAACATCTAGTGAATACTTAGTTCTAAAACACTTAGTGAACACACTCAATTCAACAACACCAAGTGAACACATCTAGTTTAAAAATACTTAATGAACACATTGAGTTCAAAATACCAGTGAACACATAGAGTTCAAAAATACCTAATGAACACGTTGAGTTCAAACACCAAGTGAACACATAGAGTTCAAAAAAACCTAACGAACACATAGAGTTCAAATACACCAAGTGAACACATAGAGTTCAAAATACCTAATGAACACGTTGAGTTCAAAAACACTTATTATATCACCTCACATCAACTATTTCATCTATCCATGTTCTGCCCAACATATTTGTATAGAACATTAATTTAACATCCATCTCAAGTAAACAACCAATGTATAAATACATAGCACGTACTTCATAGAAAATACTTCATATCTATGTGTTAAAAGAAAGTAATTGCACACTCACTTGTTAAGACGATGATCGGACAGAACCTCGTCTTTTAGAATAATCTTTTCCGATAAAACCGGGACGTTTTTTTTCCAAAACTGGGCTTCTCGCGGGCAGAGTTTCGGCTCGAAAACTCTTTTTCTCTGGATCTTCGGGGCTTCGGGACTTGCTTCGGGTGTCGGGATTGATATAATAGGGTTAGGGGTAATTCTTGCAAAGTAGAAGAAAGAAAAAGGGGTGAAGAAAGAAAATTAGCAACAAAATCGGCAGCCCTCGCATCTTATTACGTTGGGCGTAATCAAAGGTTACACGGGGCGTAATGCCTCTTTCATGTGTACGTTGGGCGTACGAAGATCTACGCGGAGCGTAGTTCGGATGGGGTTGTCAGGTAAAGAAGTCTCGGTGGGGCTATGTGGCCATCTCTCGGACCACACAAGACCGGAGAACGCTGGGCGTGCTCCTGGTACGCTGGGCGTACCAGGTGGATAGGGTCGGACTCGTCAGCTCTTCGGATATTATCCGAATAAATAATAAAAATTTATATTATTTAAAAACTTCCAAAATTCATATCTTCCTCATACGAGCTCCGTTTTCGATGTTCTTTATATCCATACGTAGTTAGGACTATGCTCTACAACTTTCGTTTAGACTCTGTCGGCTAATTTTGAAGTTGTTTTTATTTTATTATTTTCAGTAGGCCGGGACAAGAAAACTCCGCTAGAAATTCATAACTTCTTCATCTAACGTCCGTTTTGTCAGTCTTTTCACCATTGGACTACTATCGAGGAGATCTTCGATTCTCATTTAGATTTTTTCGGCAAAATATCACTTGATCTCAATTTCAAAATTTTGGGTTGCATACCGCTAAGCCGAAACTTAGAAAAATCATAACTTCCTCATACGAAGTCAGATTTTAACGTTCTTTTTATGAACTCTCGGTTTAACGTATTTTACGAATTTTATTCAGATCGCTAAGGCTAAATATCGCTCTAACGTAAATTCATTTTTTACGTCGCACTGTGTCGTGCCGGTTCTGTCGCGAAACTTCGACAAGTCATAACTTCTTCGTTATAACTCGGATTTTGGTATTCTTTATATATCTCGAATCCTTGTCACGACCACTACAACCTAGTTAAGATTATTCATTCTAAATAATCTTTTATCAAAAAGTCACTTTGATGCTTATGTTCTCTAAATTAACTAGCCCGGATCTGCGGGCATTACAAAATACTCACTATCCTCATAAACATTTCCCACTTATTTTGAACGACACATTTCTGCATCGCTTCGAATATATTCTCATAAAAAATTTTTAACCTCTAGGTATTTTTACTAAATTCCCAAGAATACGATAAAATAACATAGAAAGAAAAATTATAAGTTGACTCACTAAGCCATTGGCTTCTGTCAGTTTGTCTTATTTCTTCACTTTCTCATTATATTCATACTTTGCAAGCTTTTATTTACTCAACAACTTTTGACAACTTGTTTTTTTCTTTTTATTTTTTCTCTTTTTTTCTTTCACATTTTTTCATTTTTTTCATAACTCACTCTTTCTTTTTCTCTCAACTAAAAACCTAAAAGACAAACATATGATTAAGCTTAGAAACGTAACTCAAACCTTTATTGGTGAAACACCCTAACTTTCGTATTTCTAAAAGACCCAAACTTTCATACTTGACAATATAGTTACTCCAAAACATGCTACTTGCATATTCATGAAAACAATATTTTTCATTGATAAAGAGGTTACAAACTACTGGATACAAACCGACTATTACAAAGTGTTATATATTACATAACTACCCAGGATATTGTAATTTATACAAACATAAACTGAATTACAAAAGTACTATTACAAATTATTCTAAATCTTTGAACAGTATACGATCATATTGATTACTTATCTCCTACAATTGTTAAACATTGATAGGGTAAGCGGTGACGCTTAGTGAGTTCAATAATAGATACAATATAACGTTATGCCATATATATACTTCAATATAGCAGAAGCAAAGAGAAACAAGGAACAACAAAAGCATATGTGAATCATGTGTTAAGCTTTCCATATCAATCAATGACTTGATTCAAAGGTATACAATTAATGAGACATAACAATTTCCATACTTGATATACATCAATAAAGCTTCGGCCCAAATGGCACAGAAGACATACGATTTCTGATTAACATCTTGGTAGATTTCAGGCTTATAGCCCTGTCTAACCATTTGTCAATGCTATATAATAGAAGTCATTCTCTTACGGAGACATGCTCTACATGGCCAGAGGCTACGTACCAGTACCAATGTGAATCTAAGTCCTTTCACTGATCACATGGTCAAAGGTATTAGTTTTGCTATAAAAATGGCGAATAAAATAACCCGGAATAATAATACTGAAAAGCACATAGCACATATAACACATAACATACAATTGTTCCTATATATTGAACTCACCTTGAATTAATCGGGGGTCAAAATAGTAATTTGGGCAGCACTTCGGCTTTAAATATGACTTTCTATGTTGAAAACCGGGAGCTTTATTGAAAACCGGGCTCTGCGAAGGTAGAGCTTCAAAACCGAAAAGATAAATTTGTCGGGCTTCATGGGCACACGGGGCGTGTTTCGGGTGTTAGAAATGTTACCGGGGATTTGAAGTGGAGATACTAAAAATATGGAAAAAGGGACTAAAAATGGCAATTTCTTAAAATAACCCGGGCTGGTTCGCAGCCTCCCTATATATAGGCGAGGTATGAAGGTCGGTCGATAAGGGAGGAGTCAGCAGCGAAGACACGCGGCTGCTGGAGCGAAGGCCACTAAGCGAGAAGGGACAGATGGGGCAGCAGCAGGAGCGAGGCGCGTGGCGCGTGCCAGCAGCGAGGGGCTCCGGGTGGCTTCGCATGCGAGGGGCCAGCGAGGCTCGGAAGGAGACACGCGTCTCACCTCGTACACGGCATGTCTTGGTGACGTAGTTGCTTCGTGCAAGGTGACGTGGCCGGTACTATTCATGCGAAAATTCTCGGAAAATGTGCCCCAAACTTCTAAAATCCAATAACTTTCGCATACGGGCTCCGTTTTTGATGTTCTTTACATGCACGTGTAGGCGAGAATATATTCTACAACGTTTTTTTAGAATCCGTTGGCTAATTTTGACTTTATTTTTAATATTATTATTTTTAACAGACCGGGAGAGGAAAATCCGTTAAAAATCATAACTTCTTCATCCAACATCCGTTTTCGTCAGACTTTTTACCGTTGTACTACAAATGACAAGACATTTGATTCTCGTTTAGGTTGTGTTGACTAAATATCACTCGATCTAAAATTCAAGTTTTTAGTTGTCTACTGCTAAGCTGAAATTTAGAAAAATCATAACTTTCTCATACGAAGTCAGATTTTGGAGTTCTTTTTATAGAACTTTTCAGTTTAACGAATACTACGACTTTCATTTATATTACTAAATTAAAAAGTAGTTTATAAAAAACTTACTTTTTACGTCATTCGGCGCCGTGTCGGTTCTGTCGTGAATCTTCGATTGGTCATAACTTCTTCGTTATAACTCGGATTTCAATGAGGTTTTCGCCTAAATATTTCTAACGAGATTATGTACAACTTTAAATAATAAAATTTTACTTATTTCAAATTTTATATTTTCGCTAAATTTCACTATTTTGCTTTTAACTGGAATCTCATAAGACTTCCAATATTTTCCGAGTGATTCTAAACATAGTTTTACTTCATTTCTAGTAAAAACTATTTGTTAGAATTCAATACTCAAATTCACATAGTATTTCACAATATTATGCATTATAAAACACGATTTCAAAACGTGTATGTTACAAATACCTCCTCCTTTTGAGGATTTTGTCCCCAAAATTACATCGATTAAAACAAATGGGGATATTTTGATTTTATCTCATTCTTATTTTCCCAAGTATAATTTGGGCCTCGATGGTGTTTCCACTTAACAAGCATCAATTCTACTTCTTTGTTGTGTAGATTAGTTGTTCTTTCATTCACGATCTCTTCAGACTCTTCGACATATCTTAATTTATTATCCAATATCACCCCGGATAATGGAACTGTCTCGTTATAGATGCTCAAGCATTTGCACAGATAACTCACATGAAACACATCATGAATACCTACCAAATCTTCAGGCAGTTCTAAGCGGCATGCTTGCTTTCCAATTCTCTGGATGATTTTGAAAGGTCCAACAAATTTGGGAATCAACTTTCCTTTCTTCCCAAATCTCATAAGGCCTTTCCATGGGGATACCTTCCGCATTACAAAATCACCCACTTGAAATTCTATGGGTCGCCTCCTCTTTTCTGTATACCGCTTTCATTCTTTCTCGTACGATTTGAATCTTGTCAGTAGTGTCTTGAATCATTTCAGGACCTCCAAGGATCTTTTTTCCTACATTACGCCAACATAACGGCGTATGGCATTTGCGACCATATAATGCTTCATATGGTGGCATTTTGATTGAAGCATGGTAACTGTTATTATATGAAAATTTGACAAGAGGCAAGTATTTGTCCCAATTACCCCCGAACTCCAAGACACATGCACAAAGCATATCTTCTATTGTTTGGATTGTTCTCTCCATCTGACCATCTGTCTGGGGATGATAAGCTGTGTTGAGGGCAACTCGAGATCCCAATTCACATTGCATACTCGCCCAAAAGTGAGAAGTGAAGCGAGTATCACGATCGGAAATGATCTTTAGCGGCACACCGTGTCTTGCAACAATTTCATCCAAGTATACTTGTACGTATTTCTCCATTGGAGCCGTTTCACGCATGGCGAGAAAATGTGCACTCTTAGTCAGGCGGTCAACGATTACCCAAATGGTATCATGCTGTCTGGCAGTCTTTGGCAATTTGGTAATAAAATCCATGGACAACTCTTCCCATTTCCATACGGGAACACTAAGACATTCTGGGGTTCCATAAGGTTTTTGGTGCTTTATTTTGACTTGTAATCATACTAAGCATTCCTGTACATATCTTCCAATGTCTCTCTTTAATCTAGGCCACCAATAATCAACTCTTACATCATAGTACATTTTAATTGTACCAGGATGTATTGACAGCTTAGACTTATGTGCTTCATCTAAAATCTTCTGTCTTAATCCACCAATATTTGGAATCCATAGCCGATTCTTAAATACTTTTAATCCTCGTGGATCATCAAGTAAAACATCAGTATAATGTACCATCCCTTCCTTCTTCACATTTTCTAGCTTTAAGGCCTCAACTTGCCACTTCTCTAGTTCATCAAGAATAGTGAACTTCATCGTAGTGTGAGTAATAGTATAACACATATTATTTCGATAAACCTTCCTGCTAAGTGTATCGGCAACCACATTGGCCTTTCCAGGATGGTTCAGGATTTCGCAGTCATAGTCTTTGATCAGCTCCATGGCTTGTTGTTGTCTCATATTAAGATTTTGCTGACTGAATATATACTTGAGACTCTTGTGGTCAGTAAACAGTGGACATTTTGTACCAAAAAGGTAATGCCTCCAAAGTTTTAAGGCAAATACCACGGAAGCGAGTTCGAGATCATGGGTGGGATAATTCTTTTCATAATCTTTCAGTTGTCTTGAGGCATAGGCTATCACTTTACCATGTTGCATCAACACACAACCGAGTCCCAACCCAGAAGCATCGCTATATACGGAGAAATCATTATCACCTTCTGGAAGTGATAAGATTGGAGCATGAGTCAAAATATCTTTTAGGGTTGAGAAAGCTTTTTCTTGGGCTTCACCCCATTCGAACTTTGCTTCCTTTCGAGTAAGACTAGTGAGAGGTACAACTACACGAGAAAAGTCTTTAATGAATCTCCGGTAATAACCCACAAGACCCATGAAACTATGAATTTCAAAATCATTGCGAGGTGCTTCCTAATTCTAAATGGCTTCAATTTTGGTAGGATCTATGGATATACTGTCACTAGAAATAACATGGCCGAGAAATTGAACTTGGCGAAGCCAAAAATTCACATTTTGAGAATTTAGCATAAAGTTTCTCCTTTCGAAGAAGTTCTAATATTTCACGAATATGAACGGCATGATCAGCTTCAAACATGTAATAGATTAGAATATCGTCAATGAATACGATGACAGATTTGTCAAGCATTGTACGGCATACCCGATTCATCATATCCATGAATACAGCAGGAGCATTTGTCAAAACGAATGGCATGACAAGGAATTCGAAATGCCCATAACGAGTATGGAAAGCAGTCTTCTGTACACCCTGCTCTTGAACTTTCAACTGATGATAGCCAGACCTCAAATCAATCTTTAAGAAATAACTAACACCCTGAAGTTGATCGAACAAATCATCGATGTGAGGTAATGGGTACATGTTCTTGATAGTCACCTTATTCAGCTCACGATAATCAATGCACATCCGCATTGATCCATCCTTCGTCTTGACAAACAATACCGGAGCACCCCAGAGAGAGGTACTCGGTCGAATAAAGCCTTTGTCAAGTAATTCCTGCAGTTGGATCATCATTTCCTTCATTTCAGTTGGCACAAGACGATAAGGAGTCTTCGCAATCAAAGTAGCGCCAGGTACAAGGTCAATTCGTAATTCTACTTGCCTGTCCAGAGGAAGTCCAGGCAATTCATCAGGGAAAACATCATGATATTTGTTAACAATAGGAACATCATTTATAGTTTTATTCTCCTCTCTTGAGGTGTCAACTGTATAGGCCAGATAGATAGGGCACCCCTTCGATATCAATTTACGAGATTTAAGGAAAGAGATTATTTTTAAGATCCTTTGTTCACCATAGACATGAATAGGATCTTCCCGTTGAATAGGAATGTGTACCATCTTTTCGTAACACAAGAGTTCTGCATGGTTCTTTGACAACCAATCCATGCCGAGAATAATATCGAAGTTGGGCAAGGAGATAGGGATTAGGTTAGCAAGAATATTATAGCCTTCAATTTCTACGACACAATCCCTATAGATTTTATCAACAAGCAGTTGAAAAGAATGCGCAAATTCATAAGATACAAAAGAATCTGAGGCACCAGAATCAAATAAAATGTGAGCGGGTCTAGAATTAACAAGAAATGTACCCTTCACAACCTTTGGGTCCTCGCATGCCTCCTTTGTGGTAATCTGGAACGCACGACCTTTAGCTTTTGGTACCTCCTCCTTTTAAGCTGGAGTATTCTTTGGTTGTTGGACGGAAGCTTGACTTCCCGTCACTTGGCTAGTAAGAGTAGGGCAGAAATGCTTCTTGTGGCCATTAATACCACATGCATAGCAAGTCACATCCTTCCTTGGGAAAGCTGGCTTTATATGACCAGTTTCTCCACATACATAACAGACAATGGATTCCTTGTCTATTTTGCATTGGCGCGAATGATTCCTTCCACAATCACGACATGAAGGCGATTGAATAGAAAAAGATTGTGACCTGTTACGGCCACGAAAAGCACTCTGAGACTGTGCTTGCTTGCTAGGATCAGTTCGAACAGATTGAGCTGGTGGAATAGTGGAAACAGGAGCAGTTCTTTCAGTACGTGGATGCTTTGGAACAGTAAGATTGGCACCACATATCTCTAAGTCATGCTCACGCCTTCGAGCATACTGAAAAACTTTATCAAACGATAGAACATCCCGATTGGCTACAAAATCATGGATTTCATGTCGTAGTCCTTCTACGAATAACAGAATTTTCTCATCTTCAGTTGGAATATAATTTGCAGCAAATCGTGCTTTTTGATTGAACTGAGTTTCATACTCATTCACAGTCATTCCTCCCTGTTTAAGCTTGAGGAATTCCTTCTCCAATCTTCTCCTCATATCTAGAGGACAATACTTCTCTAGCACACGAGTTTTGAACAACTCCCAGGATAAATTCTCGTGGTCATACCCGTTGAGAGCTTCATATGTTGCTTCCCACCATACCAAGGTTTCTCCGATGAGCATTGCAGAAGCATAGATAGCCTTGTCCTCATTATCCACATAAGAGACACGAAATACATTCTCGGTGTTCTGAATCCAAGTTAGAACAACTATGGGATTAAGGACATCAGAAAACTCCGTAGCACCACTACTCTTGAAAGTCTTGAATGAGGGATGTCTCGCCTTCTCTCCTGAAGATTCTCTAGTGACTTTCTCTTTTCCTTTATCACCATTATTTTTGTGTTCTTCAAGAGTCTGTCTGTGACAACCTCAAATCTAAGTCCGTTACAAATCCCATTTTCACTAACGGAACGTGTCACTATACGTTATTTTATGTAATATTTGAAATCGTCAATATCTGAATGTCTAAATTTAAACATGGCTTGATATTATTATAAGAAATATACCTCGTATGTGTTAACCCCGTTTAACCTAATAGAGTTGTATTACCTTTCAACCACTTCACCCGGGTAAAAAGTTTTAACCCAGTTAACTTTAAACATCGGGTAGCCGTGTATCGGGTGCGATTCTCGAGACATATGCAATGGGTGTGCACAACATTTGAACACTCATTTACTACACACCCACACTCTCTCTCTACTTTCTCTCTCTAGACTCGAAAACGACCCCGATTCCGCTAATTTCCGACTTCCAAACGTAAGTACTCATCCTCTATCTTATTCTAGACATGCTTCATTGAATTTGAGGGCCAAAAATCATAGGAATCAAGGTTCAAAGAGGAGTTTACGGCCTAAGAAGCTCCTTAGGCCGTAAACCCCCAAAACCAAGCCAAAGACCAAGTTTTTCCTTCTTGTATGTTAGTATACTAATTAAAGCTTATAACTAGAAGGGTTTGGACATTAAAACACAAGAAAATGATGCTTAAAAAGGAGTTTACGGCCCAAGCATGTGCTTAGGCCGTAAACACCTCAAACACCCCAAAAATCTATGTTTTAAGCCCCAAAAACACTTCTAGGATGTTTGGTAAATTAGACTTGACTCCAAGGAACACTTAAATGCATCAAACAACTCCATTAGAGGCCAAAAAGAGGAGTTTACGGCCTAGCTTAAGCTTGGGCCGTAAACACCCAAGAAATTGTGTCAAACAAGTCCTTAAACTACCCTAATGCATGAAAGGAATTTATCTAAGGCCTTTGGAAGTGTGTTGTACCATTAAACACCTCATTTTGATACCAAATGAAGATTTTACGGCCAAGGATGTTCTTGGGCCGTAAACTCCCCAAAAATGTATGCCAAATTGTTCCAAACTCACTATAGGGCCTTCTAGGATTTTTCTAAGCCATTTGGGACCATGTTGTACAAGTAAAACCTTCATCTTGAAGGATTTATAGGAGTTTACGGCCCAAGAACAAGTCTTGGCCGTAAACTCCCCAAAAATGTCACAATTTATGATGTTAATCCTTCTCTTTTGGTCCAAAACACCCACCACTAAATTAAGGAAGTGATATAAGGCCTTAAACATGCACTTTGGGATACCACTTGAGTTTACGGCCAAGCCTAGAGGTCTTACGGCCGTAAACTCCCAATGGGTGGCTTTTAGGCCATAAACTCTAAGAGAGGGAACTCATGGACCCTCCCGTAAATCACCCATGGCCTTGTACCACTCCCGGGAACCCTTTCTAGGCCTTAAAACCCCGAAAACGACACTAGAATGTCCAAATTCTATAATGAAAAGCATAAGATGATTAACTTCTTGTAAAATACATATTTCATATGACATTAGGGTCCTAAAAGGTGCTCAAGTGGTTATTTGGTACCAAACGCTCAATCGACACTATTACCCGATTTACCCGATTCACCCGATTTCCGCGATTTCAGGTGAGTTCATACCCCTTTAATGAACCTTTCAAGTGTTTTACATGTTTTAGGGGGGAGATACAAGTTGCTTATAAATGTTTATGTAAAGTTTTACAGAACGATTTCCGAGTTACAAGGATTAATCACATGTGATTCACTACTCTTAGTTCAAATCACATGTGATTTGTCCTTATGCCTTATAAACGGGTTTCACCTTTTTCAAACTATTTTTTTAAACAGTGAATCAGAATTTAAATGTTATTTTGGAAAAATACTTTTATTTAAATAAATTTGCTTATAATATGTAACCACTCTGATATATTTATATAAATAAGACTTGGAGGACTTAGGACCGATATCTCGCCTTATTTCCTGTTCTTGTTTGATTGTAGGCTTAGGGTAGTAGTTATCCGTCCGACTGTCGTTGATTTCTTACTTATATAAAATCTTTATATCAGTATGGGATACGAATATCACTACTTTCACTTAATGCTAAAGTCACTAACGTGCTAATAAACATCCCCACTAAGATAACCATAATAGGTATGGTTAGGGCCGCTACCGCTACTACTCGCTAAAGTTATTACTATCTACACTATATTACTCACTATTACTAGACGATACACTAGTAAGAGAATACACTATGATCAATACTAACAGATTATTACACTATAACAATGGAGAAAACACTAAACAAACAATAATACACTAACCCGCTATGAGATACTCTATTCGCTATTCACTACGCCCGGAGTGTTCCAGCAGGAGACGACTCTACATGTATAGATCTATACGGGGCAGGCGCTATTACATCCCGACTGTTAATCTCAGTCCGTGCCGTGCAGGCCTAGGGATGCCACTACTCACTATACTGTGCATGACCGGGGAGGTCATGGGATCCTCTATTATCTTCACTACTAGTAATATACAAGGAATACGTTACAACTACTCTAAAATACCACACTAAATGCTAAATTGCATCCCGAAGTAAGTAAGTATCTATCACTAAAGGAAGCTTGCACCTCTATCACTGATTACAGGCTCAATCTATACCATCACAATTGTTATTTGGAGATTTGTCAACATGTTTTTATAATAATCTGTTTCAAAGAAATGAAGAATGTATATTTTTCACCGGTTGTCACTTACAATGTATTTTCTGGAAAATATGGGATTTTCTAAAGTTCCTACTACTTATGAACATAAATGATACATTTTCAGCACTAATGCTTTGTATACAAAACTCACACTAAACTCTTATGAACTCACCAGCTTTATGCTGATAATTGTTTTCAAAATAACTTGTATCTTCAGGTCAAAGATAGACAGGTACAGACGCGGCATTTTTGGAGACGGTGGAGCACACAAGACCCATCTCTTATTTTTGATTGATTTTTGGGTGATTGTTAAACATTACAAAACACGCATGTAATTAAATTCACTATGTAATACTATGGTTGTATGTTTCTTGTTTCTACTATTATGCAATTGTGATGATACTGTTCACTACGTCATCCACCCCGAAACGGATTCCGCCGTTATTGGTTTTGGGGTGTGACACTGTCGAATAACGCCGGTAATTTTACCCAAGAGTTGCTCCTCGCGAGGAGATACTGGAGTATTTACTTCCTCAGGTTGAGGACCTCCACCAACCTCAGGGGTATGGCTACTTACTTGTTCAGCCAACGCTCTGTAATATGAAGTAACATTGTATTTTAGAATATTAGGATTTATTATAACCTAATACTTCACTTAACAATTCTTATTTAAATTTAGAAATTCTCAAAATTTCTAGTTCACTTAAACTAATTCTCTGAAAATTCTGAAGTAACTTAATATCTTAGAATACTAGGGTTTATCAATATCCAATACCCCACTTAAGTATTTCCTATGGTTTGTATCCATATATTAACTATGAATCCGTTCATATATTGAACTTTTAATAGTTTAAGTCTAAATACCAATCCGTGGCATTTAGTTCGCTTAAACTACTACTCTGATACCATGATTGAAAGACCCTAACTTTCGTATTTCTGAAAGACCCAAACTTTCATACTTGACAATACAGTTAATCCAAAACATGCTACTTACATATTCATAAAAACAATATTTTACATTAATAAAGAGGTTACAAACTACTGGATACAAACCGACTACTACAAAGTGTTATATATTACATAACTACCCAGGATATTGTAATTTATACAAACATAAACTGAATTACAAAAGTACTATTACAAACTATTCTAAATCTTCGAACAGTATACGATCATACTGATTACTTATCTCCTACAATTGTTAAACATTGATAGGGTAAGCGGTGACGCTTAGTGAGTTCAATAATAGATACAATATAACGTTATGTCATATATATACTTCAATATGGCAGAAGCAAAGAGAAACAAGGAACAACAAAAGCATAGTGAATCATGTGTTAAGCTTTCCATATCAATCAATGACTTGATTCAAAGGTATACAATTAATGAGACATAACAATTTCCATACTTGATATACATCAATAAAGCTTCGGCCCAAATGGCACAGAAGACATAAGAAATCTGATTAACATCTTGGTAGATTTCAGGCTTATAGCCCTGTCTAACCATTTGCCAATGCCATATAATAGAAGTCATTCTCTTACGGAGACATGCTCTACAGGGCCAGAGGCTACGTACCAGTACCAATGTGAATCTAATTCCTTTCACTGATCACATGGTCAAAGGTATTACTTTTGCTATAAAAATAGCGAATAAAATAACACCGGAAAATAACCCGGAATAATAATACTGAAAAGCACATAGCACATATAACACATAACATACAATTGTTCTTATATATTGAACTCACCTTGAATTAACCGGGGTGTCAAAATAGTAATTTGGGCAGCACTTCAGTTTTAAATATGACTTTCTATGTTGAAAACCGGGAGCTTTATTAACAATCGGGCTCTGCAAAGGTAGAGCTTCAAAACCAAAAAGATAAATTTTTCGGGCTTCACGGGCACTTCGGGGCGTGTTTCGGGTGTTAGAAATGTTATCGGGGCTTCGGGGAAAGTGGAGATACTAAAAATATGGAAAAAGGGTCCAAAAATGGAAATATCTTAAAATTACCCGGGCTGGTTCGTAGCCTCCCTATTTATAGGCGAGGTCCGAAGGTCAGTCGAGAAGGGAGGAGTCAACAACGAAGACACACGGCTGCTGGAGCGAAGGCCACGAAGCGAGAAGGGACAGATGGCAGCAGCAGGAGCGAGGCGTGGGGCGGCAGCGAGGGGCTCCGGGTGGCTTTGCATGTGAGGGGCCAGTGAGGCTCGGAAGGCAGCACGCGTCGTACCTTGGACACGGCACGTCTCGGTGACGTAGCTGCTTCGTGCGAGGTGACGTGGCCGGTATTATTCATGCGAAAATTCTCGAAAAATGTGCCCCAAACTTCTAAAATAGATAACTTTTGCATACTGACTCCATTTTTGACGTTCTTTATATGCACGCGTAGGCGAGAATATATTCTACAACTTTCATTTAGACTCCGTTGGCTAATTTTGACTTTATTTTTCATATTTTTATTTTTAACCGACCGGGACAGGAAAATCCGTTAAAAATTCATAACTTCTTCATCCGACATCCGTTTTCATCAGAATTTTTACCGTTGTACTACAAATGACGAGACCTTCGATTCTCGTTTAGGTTGTATCGGCTAAATATCGCTCGATCTAAAATTCGAGTTTTTAGTTGTCTACTGCTAAGTTGAAATTTAGAAAAACCATAACTTCCTCATACGAAGTCAGATTTTGGCGTTCTTTTTATCGAACTTCTCAGTTTAAAGAATACTACGAATGTCATTTAGATTACTAAGGCTAAAAAGTAGTTTATCAAAAGCTCACTTTTTACGTCATTCGGTGTCGTGTCGGTTCTGTCGCGAATCTTCGATTGGTCATAACTTCTTCGTTATAACTCGGATTTCGATTAGGTTTTCACCTAAATGTTTCTAACAAGATTATGTACAAATTTAAATAATAAAATTTTACTTATTTAAAATTTTATATTTTCGCTAAATTTCACTATTTGGCTTTTAATTGGAATCTCATAAGACTTCGAATATTTTCCTAATGATTCTAAATATAGTTTTACTTTATTTCTGGTAAAAACTATCTGTTAGAATTCAATACTCAAATTCACATAGTATTTCACAATATTATGCATTATAAAACACGATTTCAAAACGTGTATGTTACAACTGGTTAAATATCTTAGTCCAATGTTCAATGACTACATAAATTTTCATCGATATATTTCAGTACACGATCAAAAACCTTGTATATGTCTCAAACTACGTAAGTTTGCGTTTCGTCTCATAAGTTCACTCGAAATAGGAAGCCACGACTATATTATAACATATTGGTTCAACTAAATTTTAGAATTTGCATCAAATTATCTCACACAACACTCGTAAATTTAATTCTAACGCAATAATATCAAAAATTATCTATATATTCCTATTTTAGACCATTTTTCATGTCTTTATATTTCAAAAAAATTCAATCTACCATTTATATTGATGGGTTAGGATATGTCTTGTCTGTATCCTATCCCATTTCCTTCTTGTCCTTCTTTCGCTTGTGAAATTCTGATTCGGTTTCGTTGAAGGGTGTTACTATCTTGGATGATGATCCTTTGGTCATGTAATAATTGAAACAAACAAAAATAAATGCGTAAAACAAACAAAAACGAAATAAGAATAAAACTAAAAGTCAGTTTCCACGACGTGGTCACGACAACTTCAGAAAACAGCAAATAACTTTATGTGTATTTAACCCCACAAAAAGGATCTATTAACTAATGGCATATAACTTTCACTAAAATTAAATCGTTCTTTAGCAACGATGCCAAAAACTTGATTTGTAATTTTACTATCAGTTTTAAATTTAGATATCATATCAAATCTCAACTCGATTAAAACACAATTAAGTAGTATACCTAGTAGCGAAACTAATGTTACTAATTAAACTATGAAATACTGTAAAGTGGGGGTTTTCTGATTTTGCAAGTTCAAGAACTTAAATTATCAATTTAAAACAATTGATTTAGCAACAATTACTTAAACTAAAGAAAAACACATAATGATTTAAATCAAGATAAAAGAGTACTTCCATTTAGCTTTGACTCACCTTTCAATTATGGTTGATTTATTTAACGATGCAATAGACTATTTAGTTGGTTACTGAATTCTAATGTAGCTAGTTATCTTATTCGGATTTCCTAGTGCTAACAGTTAATAAACAACTAATCCAATGATCATTTAATTAATGAACGCACAATTTCTTAAATAAATGTTCACACTATAAATGATATAAGCTAACGATTTCTTATCTATGATCAAGATAATCAATCCAGCACATAGCATGGTTATCTAATGCTCTCTAACACAATCAAAGTTACCAATTAATTCCACCTAACCCTAGCATTGGTTAAATATCTAGATCTAACAATTTAGTGATCATAAATAGTTATAGGGGTGTAAACGAATCGAGCCGAGCCCGAGCCTGACCAAGCTCGAGCTCGGCTCGTTTAATTTTGAGGAAGCTCGAGCTCGATTCGAGCCTTAAAATGAAGCTCAAGCTCGGCTCATGAATAATTTAGTGGGCTCGCGAGCCTAAACGAGCCTATATGTATGTATGTATGTATGTATGTATGTATGTATGTATGTATGTATGTATGTATGTATGTATGTATGTATGTGTGTATATATATATATATGTGTGTGTGTGTAGGTGTGTGTTGTGTGTGTGAATGTATGTATGTATGTATGTATGTATGTATGTATGTATGTATGTATATAGGCTCGTTTAAGCTCGTTTAGGCTCGTGATCCCATTAATTGAAGCTCGACTCGAGCTCGTTTAATAAACGAGCCTCATATTTAGGATCGAGCTCGGCTCAGGCTCGTTTAATTCGATCTCGACTCGAGCTTTTAGTGAGTCGATCCCGAGTAGCTCACGAGTAGCTCGACTCACTTACACCCCTAAATAGTTAAATATCAAGTTAATGTAATTGGAATGATCATCTAACTACACATAACTGGTAGATAAGCGGTAAAAATCAAAGTTTTAACATGCTTGGGGAACGATCTATCAAACACAAGTATTAACCAAGCTAAATAATCCAAAATTATCGAAATCAACACATATTATCAAGTTTTATTTCCACTAAACTAAAAGTAAAGGGTAATTATCCCATAACTAGAACAGAAAACAGCTAAAAACAATGTAAGTAATAGAACAATCTTAGAACAAGCCTTTCTCTTTACCATATGATCAATCGGTTTGACCTTGGCTGATCCATTTCGATTGGGAAGAGACATATTTTCTAGATTACCAATATTATCACTGTCAATGTCCATGGAACTCTTGGGATTAGACCCAATAATCATTTCTGCTTCAGCAACTATCAACATATGGGTTAGATCAGTTAGAGTCACGTCTAGATTTCTCATATGAAAGTTCTCAATAAACTAACCATACGACTTTAGAAGTGATAGAAGAACCAAATCATTGGCTTACTACTTCAGGAATTGTCAATGTACGATTTCATTTTCAGAACATGCATGCATACACACACATAATCTCCATCATCGTGTTTACATGCCAATAGGGCTTGAGTAGTTTCATATCTTTCAACTTGAGGAAAACGTGATGATGGCACAGTCATAGGAGGAGGAGGTGGAAGATTTGAAGGACAATGATGTCCAATTTCACCATTCCCCAGGGAAGGGAAGACATTTTCACCTTGACCATAAGAATGAGGAGGGCCATATTTATCTTTACCAAACATCTAAAATGGAAAAGAGAGAATTCAAGTTGGTTGATTTTAATCCTTAATTATTAACCTAATATTTAAATTAAGTAGAGGATCCATATTTTCATTTCGTAATATGAAGAGGGATGTCGTATTTATATCACGAAACTATTTTAGGTAGGTGGAAACATGTCACCAATTTCAATCACATGAAACTCCTAGAACTCTTGAGATTTTCATTGAAACTTCAATGGCATGTTTAATCTCGGATTATGATCTTACCAACTGTAATTGGATGTCGAGGATCACAATTAAGATGTGGATAAACATCCAAACCCGCTCAAACATCCTCGATCAATTTATGATCTCCCATTGATGTGCTAGTTAACCATACACACTCCATCAACAATTATAAACATGAGTTTTTTCACCATTTCATCTTTATAGTCTCACATTAGTGTATCAGTTAACCACAAATGCTCCACTATCGACTCATAAAGAAACGATGTGTATTTTCATGGATTAGCATAAAATTTCACATCTTCCTAAAGTAACTAGAGTGGGATTTTTGAAGAATTTTGTAGTACTTTATTAATTATACTTTTAATCTTTTATGTCATATAAAACATGTTCAGCTAACAACCCTCTACCACACAAAGAAGCAGTGGATGAGAATGACACTCATTCAATGGTCATTTTATATGTTGTTTTCTTACACCTCTCTTATAGTGTGGCTTAGTGTATGCGGCTTAAGATTGATTCCATTGACTTTTAGTTATACATATAATACTAAAGCTCTTGTGTGTGTGTATAGGGTGTATTTTAAACATTTTAAAATTTCAAGGTTTAAATTTAATTTTAACTTAACTATTAACTTATTAATCTTTTAAACCAATTTTATGATTTATCTTTATCCTTTAATTAAACTATTAATTAAATCATTTAAATAAATTATGGATTTAAAATTTATCTTTTGATTAACATTAATTAAATTAAATATTAAAACCTATTAAGGATAATTTCATTCAATTATCTTATATTTGGATAATTACCTTTTATTCAAATTTTAGGATTTCAAATTACCTAGTTATTAAATTCAGATTTTATACACTTAAAATAACATTAAATACTAGTAATTATCCTATCATTTAAACAGGGCAGTATGTGATCAGCCAGATCCCACGACATGGCAGAGGACTGCCCATGTCGTGGCATCAATCAGATTTACGATTTTAACAATTTTCTGATTTTATCAATTATGCACATGTAATTGTAAGACATGGATCTGATACGACTTTTGGACTTTTAAGGTTACAACTTCAATGTACTTGTAGAAAATCTCCTAACGCGTAATAATAAATGTAACCTAAGGATATATGTCTTTACAATTAATAGCAACATACAATGAACTACTAGAACCCTAGATCATAATCAAAATTCATCAGATTAGGGTTACATACCTTTCGATTGTTTTAGTAAACAATATTCTTGAATCCTTCATCGAACTTCAGAAAACAAGAACCAAAAGTATGATGCCTCTAATGACTCACACTCAAACCCTATAAACTGTAGAATAAATAGGAGAGATGAGAAGGGGGGAATAATTTTGGCTTTGAGTCTCTTGGAAGAGTATGAACAAAAATTTCACTCATTGGGGTCCTATTTATAGTGTGGATGACATAAGAAACCCTAGATTTGAATAATACAATAATAGTATTTTATCTATTCAAATATGGTAATCCTTTTATCTATTCACAATTATTATTATTATTATTATTATTATTATTATTATTATTATTATTATTATATAAAAACATTATTAAAAATATATATAATATGTATAAATATGTATTTAGTTCATATAAATAACGTTTTTTTTTACATATTTATACGTATAAATAACATTTTTATACATATAAATTATATATTTTTTTATATATTTCAGCGTAAAAATTATATTTATATAAACGTATTTATGTATATTAAATACCAATAAATATATTTTTTAATGTATAAAATTATATAAAATTCGTATTTGAAGGTATACATATGATTTCAATTATATAACGTTATTTATATGTTGAAAAACGTTATTATACATACATATATATATATATATATATATATATATATATATATATATATATATATATATATAGGCTTAGTTATTTTGTTTTCACTATCTATTGTGTGCATGTATGATTGATTCTGAACCAATCATTTTAGTTATTTTAAGAAAATAATTAACGCATATTACATGTTGAAGATATAATGGATATTAATTATATCTTCAGCATTTAATATGCATTAATTACTTTTTTAAAATAACTAAAATGATTGGTCCAGAATCAATCATAAATGCACACAATAGATAGTGAAAATATTTGAACCTAACTCTCTCTCTCTTTATATATATATATATATATATATATATATATATATATATATATATATATATATATATATATATATATATATATATATATATATATATATATATATATATATATATTTCAACATAAAAAATTCGTATTTGGGTTTGCGAATCCTTGCATCAACATTTCTGCTCCTTTGTATCCTTTTTTTATATTAAAGGCGCTAACGTGTTTTATGCATATATTAATCATCGCCACGTCACCAAAAGAAGTAACCGGCTAAATGGCCGGTGTGAAAAAAAATTGAAAATACTAGGTATAAACGAACCAAAAATCGTTTACAGGAACATATCCGCAGAAAAACCTAAGGACTTTTAAGTCAAAATGCCTAATATAAATCATATTTTCTTATTTTCTTGCCCTAACGAATAGAATGCTAACATTTTTTTAGAATATAACTAGTTGTGAAACTATATATTACATAACTTAATTTAAAAAAAAAAGGTTAAATATAAATGTCAAGATATTTAAAAACTTTAAATTTATAAGAAAATAAGAAAAATAATAAATTGTTATAATGAAAATATTTTTATCTTTAAAATTTAAACAAATAATTTAAATAAAACAAAAAAAACTAATGAGATTTAATTTTAGGAATTTTGAAATTAAAATTTAAGTTTATTAATGAGATTTATATCCATTTATTACTATATTTATTGCAATTGTTACGTTAAAATATTATGTGAAATTTAATAAAATAGAAAAACTCATAAAACGACATGTGGAAAAAGAATTAATTCAAAATAACCACAAAATGAAATTTGACAAATTGAATGAAAGTATAACAACCGGAAAAAAAGAACATTCATCCATTAGAGATGATTACTTCTCCTTTGTTAAGGATGGTGTTTTTTTTTGGAAGAATTTCATATATACCCCTCTAACCCTCTTAAACTTCAAAATATCATATTTACCCAACTTAATTTCTCGATATCATATTTACCATTCATAAACCTTAAAAATATCATACTTGCCCAAATCATTTTTATAGTGTTTTTAATATTTTATAATCATTTTTTATACCTTATAATTATATAATAATTAAAAATTTTAACCATATTATCCTTACGTATATGATAATCGAATATGAACTTCTAAATTATTGGAATATCGTCCTTTTGACTAACAAAAAGATTCATATTCAACCCTCTCTATAGAATATATATTTTGATTGTTTAGTTTTTATTGTTGTTGATTATTATCATGTTGTAGATAGAGGATATTTTATATATTATCATTGATATTTTAATATTTAAAAAGTGCATATATGATATTTTGATATTTAAGAAGGGCATATATAATATTTTGATGTTTAAAAATGACATATATGATATTTTAAAATTTTATGAAGGGTAAATATGATATCTTAAAATTTAATGAAGGGTAAATTTGATATTTAGAAATTAAGTTGGGTAAATATGATATTTTGATTTTAAGAAGGGTATATATGAAATTCTCTCTTTTTTTTCATTCCTTCTAACAATAAAATCATATATATAAATTATTTTTATTCACTGATCTTCAAAATTTTCAAATTTCCATTTAAATGTTTTTTTTTACATTTTAAAAACAAATAAAAAATAGTTTTTATTATAACTATATTTTAAAATTTTATTGATCTAGTTTTTGTTGTATATTTTTTTTTCTATCATAGATTATATTTTTTTTAACTATTTATAAAGCATATTATATGTATTTTACTCTATTTACGTTTATACTTAACGATAAAACAATGTTTTCAATGACTCATTGTATCATATTTACAACATATTTACCGACATACCTTTATTTAGTTAAAAAAAAATTAATTATTATAAAATAATGTATTTTATCAATTTTACTGTATTTACTTTTATACTTAACAATAAAAACAATAATTTTAATGGCTCATTTTATTCTTTTAAGCCAACCAACAACAAAATATAATGATTCATTCCATTACCTTTGCTCATTTGTTTACATATTAGTCATTCCCAAGTGGATGTATGAATCCAAAAATGGACATACGACATATAAATTGTATAAAATAACATAAGATCTATTCAAACAAGAGATTGGGGCAACAATAAATAGAATCCAAGAGATTACTCAACAATATCAACATCTTTGAATTCATTTGACCATAAACCTCAAACATCTAATCGCTTACATTGTCATAAAACCCACAACTCAACTCAACTCATCAACAACATCCACAAATCCTCTCTCAAGGATTAAAAACCCAAAAAAAACACAAGATCATTGGCATGAAAACGGATTACACCAAATTGAAATTGCATAAAGGGTTTGGTCATTGGTGTATGGATTTGTAGAGTACAACTGTGACATATTTGGATAGGAAGCGATGAGTGGATCCAAGAGCCACCACCGAGTCACTGCTCCTCCCTTTCTGCATGTAAAGATGGTTTATGACAACGTGTTGAGGTCGTGATGAAGGTGGTGGGATTTCCATGTGAGGTGAAGGAGCATTCAGTAGTGTCATTTGGAGATGTGGTGGAACTAATGGTGGCTCTTTTGCATAGTCTTCACACCCAAGTTGTAAATTATTGTAGCTTGAATCTGGGGATTGAGGTGGATCGAAACCAGATATGCTTTGAATGTCTTCGGGCACGTATTCCTATTAACAAATTCAAGAAACAAGAAATTAAATAAAATCATAAACCGAGGCTCTTTTGTTACGTTGAACAGGACTGAACAAAACAGAACAGGTTGTACAGTGTTTGGGACTCATGCCAATGGTACAAAAATTTGCTCTTTTGAACATGACAGAACAGGTTGTTCTGTGTTTAGGTGTTTAGCACTGGTGTCAATGGTACAAAATTTTGCTCTTTTTGTTATGCAGAGCATGACAGAACAGGTTGTACTGCGTTTGGGACTTGTGTCCAAGGACAAAATTTCTCCAACCCAAAAAGGCGGTATAGAGATTTGCTTTTGATCTCTAGTCTGTACGAAAGACATGAATGCCCTTTTCATTCTCATCATCGAAAATAGACAAAGAAAGCTTTATCTCTAATTGGTAAATAAAGTCCACAAATAATATTTTCAATGCATACAACCTCTTAAATTGCTTTATTAAGAAGTTAGATCATAATTGTAAAAATATAGGTTTCAACACACTAACTATTTTTATAAATAAAAAGGTGGACAAAGATTTGACCTAACCAAAAAGTACACGTTTTGACTTGTTACCCAATCTAAACATTGTATGTATAGTTATTCATTCAAACTTTTTTCTATTTTCTCCATCTAAATTAGTAAATACTTCAATTTGCCTCTACATAACATATAAGTAGAACTTTGAAGTGGTCCCACATTAGATAAATCATGTGATGTGGTGTCTTTTGTGTACTGGATTTTGGATTTGGATAATCTTTTAAGGGCTATTTTCGATGAAGATGAAAATGAGGAGGGCATCCACGTCTTTTGCACATACGAGAGTCAAGAAGTGAGTACCATTTTTTTATCATATTGGGTGGGACAAGAATTTGCATTTTTTACCCCAAAATCAAGTACTAATATTAAAAGACACCATGTGAATTGATTTATCTAAAATCAGGGACCACTGCAAAGTTCCAAACTTGTATGCTTTTAGTTAATGAATAAGACATTACATGAATTTGGAAGTTGTACATCTTGTACACTAACAACTTTTATATTTTTGGCTCATGACATCAGGACACATTCCAAATGCATCACAAATTCACTAAAATGGTATCAAATACAGAGGATATGTGTTTAATGATTAAGAGTTCAAAAATCGTTTACACATATCGATATGTATGAATTAGTAAGTGGCAATTGAACTACGAATTTTCATTTAGATGGAGAAAACTCAAATCATTAATACTTAATAAACAGATGTTTTAATATTTCCAGATATTATTTGAGAGATGTATTAGTATATGAGGTGAGGGAGATTGGATGGAAAATACATACCTGCAAATCCAAGATGTTATAAGTGTTTCCAGCTTCATCCTGTGTCCATGGGACATCAGGGGAATACCTCCATTGTCCATCAACAACAAATCTGTACTGATAAACACCTGAAGGGAGAACTTTTAATATAATAAAATCTTTCCCTGATCTCTGCAATGCCTTCCTGTTCATGATTACAGCATCAACTAGTTAACATAAATCATCTTAAAATCAATCAAGTGCAAATCTCTGTCCCACCTTTTTTGAATAAGACAAAAGATAGCAGTTTTTGACCAAAAGTTGCAATTTTTGTCTCATGGAAATTAGCATCAAATGCAGGACAATCTGTCTTGTCCTGTCCTGTCTTGTCATGTCATGTCTGTGTCTTTCTTGTCCATCCTAAATCACTTTTTTGAGTATCAGTCTCATTCAGTACAACATGTTTTGTCTTGTCTGTGTCTGTCGTGTCTGAGTGGGACCAAAAATTGCAATTTTTGTCCCATTGACATCGATCTGAGTCTCAGAGACACCAAATGCAGTACAACCTGTCCTAATTATATCCTTTCGTATCGAAGAAGAATGATAAAGGAAACAAAAGATGATGTTGTACTTTACCTTGTTTTCCAATTGTCCCATGAGCCTTCCACAGCAACTTCTTTGCCATCATAACTCCATGTAATCATTGTTGGAATTCCTTGCTCACTCATCATGTCTTCATAGCTGGAGGAGGTGTGCATCCATGAATTGTTTGGCTGCATCTCATCAGGTCTTTGTAATGGAGCCACAGGTACCTGAAAACACACAAAATCACAAAAGATCACAACCTTATGATATGATCCTTTCAATCTCTTCACAAGTCAAAAACAATATGATTCCCACTTTACCATATAATCTTTAAGATTTAAGATCCGTTTGTATCTTTTGCATAAACTATACATTTATATAGACATTTTAGGCATTAAAACTAGGGAGGTTACGTTTCTTTATGATTGTCGGTGTTGACGTGAGCAAGAGCAACTCCAATTTCACACGCAAAAAAGTTCCAAAAATAGGGATTTTTTTTTTATCAAAACTCAGATATGGATAAGGGAAGGAGAATTTTGTCAGAGGAAATAGTTTTTAGAAATATAAAAAACAGAAAAAAGAAAAATGATCCCTTCCTTTCAAGGAAGTATAAGATCACTTCAAAACTAGGAAGAGATAACCAATTTCTAAAGATGGGTTTCAACACATTAGCATCTTTCAACATTTTTCGGAATACTATTCAGAAGTTTACATCCTCGTATCAAATATATAAGGGTAAAACTGGATTTCCTTTTAATTGAATATCAATAAAAACAAAGTGATCAAACTTAAGCAAGAAGGAATTCATGTTATATGATGTGTTATCTAGTCAAAAATTTATGTTGAAAGAGCTTCAATGGTTTGAAACAGCAAATCAAGAACCACAAAGTTCATAAACAGCAACAATTAGAAGCCAAAATCTCACACACTAGTAATTAGACAAATATCAATCGATCGCAGTTGAAGTTTTCTCCCAAAGTTTGCTTGAAACACCAAAAATCTAACAAGCAAGTTGAAAGGGTTGAGGAAGCGATCTCCAGCCACAAACAAACGCCAAAGTGATAAATAGATATAACGATAGGACGAATAAAAAAAACAAGAAGGAATTAAATATAAATCACCACGAGATACCCACAGAGATTTCCCAGATCTACGATATTAGCTGCATTATAAAGCAACCCATCAAAAAATTTGCAGTATATGAATCTACTGTATTATTGGCATCATCACTGTTATTTAGAACCAAATCAGACTAATGAGTATTTATCATCAAGAAAAAGGGTAGTGAATAATTGGGAAAACCCTAAAATCAGAAATTAAAAATCGAAACTTAACCTGAGGAGTGAACATCAATGGAGAGCCAGAAACCCTAGGGCTTGGAGGAGGAGAGTGACCCATGAACTCACCATCATCACCAGTACGAGCAATATAGTTAGCGTCCTGAGCCGCGACGTCGTTACCAATTGAGGAGGTGCTACCACCATCACCACCGGCACCACCACCGTCTTCTCTACCATTTATGTTTCCCATTTAATGGATAAAAAGGAAACCAAAGAAATAAAAGAAACTAAAAAAGAGCCCAACTTTCAGAATCAGAATAAAAAGATTCTATAAAAAATTAAAAGCAAGATATCGAGTTTATTGAAGCCAACCGACCACTAAATCTCAGTAATTATTAAGAATTGAATCAAGTTTTTGTGAAGATGCATAGTCGGAAACAGAGAGAATCAAAACAAAATTCTTGTTGGACTTTTCTCCCAATGAATTTGATTGATGGTGTTGCAGTGTCGATGTGTGGGATGGAGGAAGGGCTTGGTAGAACAGGAGAGAGAAAAAGGAAGGGAATCTGAAGAAAGAGAAAAGGAGAGAAAGAGAGATGATGAGGATAATGTAATGTGAAGTGTATGATGCAGACTTGATCGATATTTCTTTTCTCATAAAATCATTGAGATGGACAAAGATTACATTACACTTGAACTCTTATAAAATCATAAAATTAATTTCAATTAATCATGCTTCAATGCGTTTCTTTAAATTCGATCACCAAATCTTAAATACCATGTCTCATCATGATGGTTTTTCTATTAATGTGCCGATGTATCTCAATAATTGTTATAGTATAAGTCTAGTTTATGAATTAATTATTTTATATTGGAGTATATATATAGTGTATATACAAAAATAATTGTCATTATTGTAATTATAATATTTCTTGATTGATTGTGTCATTTATCATTGGTTGTGGCAGTATGGAAATCATGAAGATGACATCACTTAATGAAGTTACAGAGGTAAAGAAAAATTATAGTTTTCTGTGTCTATTACATTATGTGCAAAAACATATTTATGATAGGTAATTATATACGTTTTATATGAGGTGTCTTTTTAGCTAATCTCGGTTTTATATTTATAATTAGTTTATAACATGTGGAAATCATGGTTATAAAATTAATCAAACTTTTATAGTAAAAATTTAAAATTATTAATAAGTTATTTTAAATAAATTATTAATTAAGAGATTTTTTTAGTTATATAAATTTTAATTATTGATTTAAATAAATATGTGAAATTATATCACTTTATAATTTGTATTATTTTTATTTTTATTTTTATTCTAATGTTATTAGTTTAATGTAATTAGAGTGGAAAATTTAAAATTTGAAATGAATAATTAATAGGTTGACAAGTGGCTTACATTAATTAATAGACATAATAGGGTGACACATGACAAAATAAAAATAAAATATTCATTAATTAAGAGGCATAATAGAGTGACACGTGTCAAAAGGAGAGTAAAATTATTATTTTATTAGAATAGGGATTAAAGAAATTAAATATCATTTATTTTTCTTATTATACTACACTATTAATATTATTATATATATATATATATATATATATATATATATATATATATATATATATATATATATATATATATATATATATATATATATAAACGCTGGATATTATAAAGTCTATCATCAAATAGAATAAAAGGACTAAAACGAAGTTAAAAAATGTTAAAATTAATATTATCTAATATATTAATATGAAATAAGTATAAATATTTTAAAATATTATTAATTTTATCAAAATATAACTTTTTAAAAAAATTGTGAAAGAATTTTAATATCTCTTATAATAGTTTAGGGGAGTATTCGGCTCGGAACATTTGAAAGTGTTTGAGAATTCTTAATTTTTAGTAACGAAACGCCCCGTTTTGAATAGAAAATATTGTTTGACACTAGAAACTTCTAGCGTTTAGTTTAAGCAAAACGCTTAAAATTTAAATGTTACTTCATGTAGCGTTTAACAAAAGTTAGAAGTCATCCGCTACCCGCTACAAGCTAACCGCTACCAGCTATTTTTGCGGAACACACCCTGGTTTTTTAACACCATATTATATAACAACAATGACTAAAATAAACACCTCCTTTTACTAAAAAAAAAAGTCATTTACTAATAAAACATTCTTAGGAACTATTTTTTTACACATTAAGTCATGTATAAATACAATAATTATTTTTTTACGAAGGAAAAACTGCAAAAAAAAAAAAAAAAAAAAAAAAACTTTATATATTGGTCTCATAATCGATTTAGTCTTTATATTTTTTTTTATTCAATTAAGTTTGAAAACTGGTAATCGTATTCAATTTAACCCTTTTACCCGGTCAACAGGTTATCCAACTTTCAAAAATACACTTTTGGTCCAGATTTCAAATTTTATTACAAATTTGATCCTAAATTTATAGTTTTGGCCTTGATTTTAAATTTTATTACAAATTTGGTCCAAAATTTACCATTTTGGCCTAGATTTCAGAATGTTGTTATGATATAATCCTAACTTTAGTTTTTTTACAGCTTAAAATAAAAGAACTTTAAATATTGAAGTGTTAATGTCATTGTAGTCCAACCAACTTTTGTCTTTGATTTTAGATCACCATTGAAGTTTTTTTTTTATACATTGTGTCTTCTTAAACTTTCAAATTATAGCTTAAATGGGGGAATATCTCCAAAATGAATGGGTCATCCGGCTGCCTATCTAAGTTGACATCCACATGGTATTTGCTCAATTGGTGATTTACATGATGATGACATGGTGGCGTCTAAGTTTATCCCGCTAAGAAAAACCTTGATTGGTTATAGTCGTTTTGGTGGCTGTCTTCAAACTTAATCGAAATGTGATTCCATTGGCATCGTTTTCAACAATAGAGTCTACAATTAAGGCATGATTCCAACTCCAATTTCTTGTGTTTCATAGTTTGTGTTGTGGTCGTCTAAAATGAATTGAACCTATTGATTCGAATTCTCATAAATAAGCAAGTATGAATGTACTGGGAACATGAAATAACATGTAAGTCATATGAGTTTTATCAGTTATTTATTCAATTCAAAAAAATGATGCAAACTATAATCGTTCGTATCCTCGTTATTGTAATAATAAATAAGATCGATAAATTCTATAATGACAAGCGTGAATTAAATGACAAGAACAATGAAGATCAACGGGTGCCTAATGCTTTGATTAATCAGCACTAGAAAAGTTCACAAGAACTTCTCTGTAAGAGCATAAACAATAATTACGGTTGCAAAAGCGTTAACCCTAGAGATACATGCATGTACTATATATAGGTTAACGACTAGAAAACAAAACCATGAATGGACAGCCCCAAACCGGTATAAATAAGACTATACTAGCACATACATTTGACGCAACAATATTAAACCTAACAATCTCCCCTTTTGTGTCAAATTCCGAAGGAGAGTATTCACTGTTGTCTTTTTTGCACTTTGAATAACTTTGACATCAAATTCAGAAGGGTGTTTCTGACAAGAAGGTACCACTTGATCATGTATGAAAAGCATTTCAGATCCGCTGTTGAGTTTGCCTTGTAAGCTTCAGTCATTGCGAGTATAGTGTTTAGAGCAGCAGAACATACTTTTCAGAACTAATTCGCCTTCTCTTTAGTTGTACACCACACTCCAATGCTCTTTTCTAATCTTCCCAACCTTTAGCCTCTAAAGGTCCTTCGGTTCTTCTTATGCTTCCGGAATCGACTTTTTCTTAGAACAGCATCAATCTCTATATCCATAGTAACAACTTCATAGATTTAGTAGATGAGCATTCACTTCAGATGGGCAACGATTGGCTCATATTTATGTGCATCTTTATAGAAAATATTGAAGAGGGAAATCCAATCAAACGGATTCATGAATGGTAAATCAGCTAGAGAGAACTCATTTATAACCTTTTTAGAACCGCGAAATCCTTTGAACTTAACTTTCACAAAGTCTTCAGCTGACACCGGCGAACAAACCTTCACTCCCACAAACTTTTACAAACTCCAAGTCAGATATTGTGGTTTGGCATGTTTCAAACAAAAAGCGAAGAGTTTCTTATTCGCTACCTTATTGGAAATCTGAGCCTTTATGATCTTTTCAAAACATTGAAATAAAAAAGGCCTGAGGAGTAATAGGAAAATTAAGTCGAGAGTCTGGTCCATTATTCAGATTAAACAAAATAGTGGGTTCGAGCCAATACACACTCGGATTGTCAATTGCCTCGTTCTGAATAAGTTGCACAAACCAAGGAGGGAATAGAGACTTCTGAGTCTCAAGAGTAACCTTCACAATCTTCTCTTCCGCTTCTTGAGCTTCTAAATCCTTTCGAATCTTCAAAATATTATCGAGTTCTTTATCACGATTTTTCCTTACGAGCTTCTCTGATTCAGAAAGTTCTTCTTCATCATCATCATCAAAAACCTTTTCTTTGCCTTTAGATGATGTAGAAGCTTCATTAACCTTCTGATCATCAAGTTTTGGTTTTTGCTCAGTTTCATCTATATTTTGTTTTGGTTGGGGTTCTTCTTTTTTCTTGTGTCCCCCTTGTTTTGGAAGATCCCCGCTCCCCAAAACACCTTCTACCTGGTTGAGCATGGTGAAGACTGGTTGAAGCTTTTCAGAAAGTTGTTGACGTACCAAGACTGTTAACATAGAATCACAAGTCTCTACTAGTCTTTGAAGAAACTGATCGATCTCGGAAACACAGCTCTTAACAACTGTTCTCTTAGTTTCCAGATCATCAAGGTGCTTGTTGGTGTATTTTAGCTTAATGGAAAGAACCTTGGCCTTCTCAGTCTTTTCAGCCAATTTATCCATGAGATTATTTTCTACAGCAAGATCTTCCTGAAGCTTTCTAATCTTGGTAAGAACAGAAGCACTGAGCTCAACATTGTCAACTCGGAGATCATAATGCACATGTGTAAGTGCTCCCTTTTCAGCTTGTAGAGTAGCAGCAAGATTGGCAATGACTTTATCAACGGCTTATGTATTTGTATCAGAAGAGCTTCTAAAGTCAGCCATGAATTTTTTCACTTCGTCAAGTAGTTTTTCAACTTTTTCGGTCGTTTCGGAAATAGTTTTCTCTGATGTTGCAATTGACTTTGTTGATTCTGCAAGGACTTTTACATTTTCCTTTGTTAACATCTCGATGGTAGCTTGATGAGATTTCAGCATATACTCCCAGTTTGAGGAATCCTTGGAAGACTCTAAAAGAGTATCCAATTTGGCGTTATGTTGTTTGAACTGCCCTTTTGTCATCGGGGAATCATCATAATCATTGTTAGCATGTATGGTGAAAAGGCTGAAAACGAAATCTATGAAATTCTCCTGATCATCTCCAAAACGAATGTTTGAATTGTCGTCACATAATGGAGAAGCTATAAAGGTAGCCTGTTCCTGAGACGCACCAATGTTGGCATCTGTCACCGTATCAAATACGTTAGCATGAATGCTTGAAGTATGTACCTCCTCTGAAACGGACTTAGTGATAGTGACTTTGGGTGTATTGGTGATTGTTGTTGTTATAGCGGTTGAATATTTAAAGAAAGGGGTGGATAGGGGAGTGGAAATCTGTGGAAAAAAAACTCCAACAGAAAACTTCAACAGTAATTGAGGAATGGAAGTGATCGGAATAGTTGTGATGATTGGAGAGGATGGTGGAGAGTTCATCTAAAATAAATCTGAAAATGGAGTAGAAGAAGTAAGTGGAGTGGATACCTTTGGAATTGGTTCGGTTGGAGTTGGTTCCGAAGTTGCAGCAGTATCCTCAACTTCATTCTGAACAGTGTCATCCCCTCGAATATCTGAAATCGTTTTGGATTCCGAATCCTCCTAAGCTACCGGATTTGGAGATCTCAGTTTTCTAGCTTGCTTCTTGATCTTCTTATTCGGAGTTTTGACAACTTTAGAAGGACCAGCTTTTCCCTTCCGCTTGCTTCCCCTTTTCAGTTTGTTTCCTTCCTCAATAACCTTTCATAACTCATCTGACATAGGGCGAACACTCGATGTGGGCAGCAATTGCATTGTCTGAAGGAACTTTCATCAACATAGCTTCCAAAATAGATCCCACAAAGCTGAACTTGCTTGGTTCAGACATCATAAACGTTGATGTCTGAAGAATCGAAATTGCAACAACAACAAAATCGTCCATCGCAGGATCCTTGAAGTGAACCAGGGCTCGTTTAACAATTATCGACCAAAAGCGGGCACACGAGATCTCAGTGTTATGAGAGATAGAGACTGTGATCTGAATTAGTTGTGACCATAAAATCAAACCATAATCGAGATTGATACCATAGTAGAGGCCATAGAGAAGAGTATAGAACAACTTACTTGTGTTGTCAGAGCCAGCTACTCGTTCCGAAAAGCTCTTGAAAGAAGAGTAAACAACCCATGCCACGTTGGAGGAAGAAAGGGCTTCCTGAAATTAGATAAGAGGGATATATCTCCATTGTATCCCTTTTGATGAAACATATCAATAAGAGTAGTAGTGGAAATTGAGTATGGATCCACGAGTCCTTCAGTTGAAGCAAACCCTAAAAGTATGCAGAAACGGAATTTGGTGATCGAGGTCTTGTGAGAAGAGACCTCAAAGTTAATAAAGCCATCAGCTTGAATGTAGGTAGCAAAAGAATACTTTTGGAAAAATGGAGCAACGGAACAAATTTTGCCATGATCAAAGCTTGAGCCAGTGGCGAGAACCTTAAGCATTCGATCATGGGCCTTAGGGCTTCATTATAGCGGGATGAGTCAAGATCGAGAATGAGATTCTTGTTTGGCTTCACATTCAGCATGATGATTAAGTTGGACTGATCGGCGAAAGAAGCATTTCAGATAATCCGACCATCGAAGCAGCGAGAAAGATGATGAACAGTAGAGTGTGTTTGCGGTTTTTGACTTGAGGGTTTTGAATACTCTGTGAGTGGTGAAAGAGAGTGAACCGTAAAAACCCTTTTTATATAGTTTGATATGAGTGGTAAGAGAAAATCATGGATTGACATTCCTGTACCCCATAAAATTAACATGGGATAGCGTGACAGCTCATCATGTGTCAGACTTGTTGTAACAGACACGCATGATATAAGGAATTTCAAAAGACGTGCCTAATTGGAACTCAATCTCCCAAAAAACTGTTGTTTCAGTGTTTATCCATTCGAAATAATCAGTCAAACAACCATGGCTTGTTTTATGAATTACAAATTACATTAATCAATCGAAATTAGAAGCCGAATTTGAAATATCATAAAGATTGTTTGTGCAAGAGTGTGCCAAAGATAAAGAAGTAAAGCAAATTAAATTCTAGGATCATGTGATGTCAAACAATATTGACATGAAAATCAGATGGATCCCAGGCAACGATCTTTTCTTTCTAACTCAAGAGAGACTCTGAAGTGCTTGTGTAGTATACCATTGAATTACGATCATCTATTTATTAAGAAATAGTGAAAGACTTCTTTTAAGTAGGCTGCAAGGGTGGCTTAAGCTTCAACCAAATTTCAAAACTAAACATAAGTCTGAAGATCTGGAAGAAGTACTTGTTTGACCAGTGTAGCCATAAGAACAAGTATGCTTTGGATATTCTTCAAGTGACTGGATATTATGGAAATCTCAAGAAAAATAAAAATACGGATCTTCTGGGAAGAAACGTCTTAGGTCGAGAACATTTCATTAAGATCACTCAGAAAGAAAAATGACATTTCATCAATTCATTGGTGAAAATATCTAGAACATGTAATTGTTCACCATCAATTCAGAAATGGGTTTCGGATTTTGGGTCTCACTCAAAATCATGGTGACAACGATTTGAAGACCATCAACACAAATGTTGTGTAACCATAAACCTTGGTGGTAATTGTTGAGAGTCTCAAGGGTTGCGTTTATGAATGCGGAGCTGATAGAGAAATTTGAGATTGGTTTCGAAGAGTAAGGTACCTCTACTAAATATAAATGACAAAGCAGCCAACTCTTAACTTAATGTCAGAAAGTAAGGCAGCTCGATGACTTATGTGAATTATCAGCCTGATTGGAAAGAAATGATCGGAATGAATGTTTCATTAAGGCTTCAAACATAGAGTCTAAGAGGCTTGAGTCAACATGCAACATCATGCTTCTATGGACACTTAGCTAGTACATAGATTTGGAATTATACGTGCCCCATCGTTCTGAATTGACTTAACAAAGAACTTGTACCTAAGAAAATAATGTATTCACACGAAATAATAAAATATTTTTGAGATTTTTGGATTTTCTAAAAAAGATAAAACATAGATAAGGAAAATATCTTTGTAATTTTTGATTTTTTGAAAAGATAAACAGAAATAAAGAAAACAAATATATAATTTTTGATTTTCTGAAAAAGATAAACACAAAAATAAAGATAAATAAATTTAGAAACACAAATAAATAGTAACTTTCGAATCATTCTGAAGCTCGGAACCAGTCGGAAGACACTTAATATACAAAGGATACAAAAGATTTTCTGAAACCCTGATGAACAGTAGAATATGAACCATTCCGAAGCTTGAAACCAATCCGAATTTTGAAAATAAATTTCGAACCATTCTGAAGCTCGGAACCGTTCGGAACATGAATAGTAAATTCTGATTACAAGAGGGATTCCGGAATTGAGTCCGCTTCAATCATTCCTAGCCCTTGTAAAATTCTATTGAACGTCGTTTCAGGTAAGGCCTTAGTGAAGATATTAGCCAGTTGAACAAAGGATCTAACAAAGTGTACTTCAACGTTTCCATCCTCTACATGATCTTTTATAAATTGATATCTTAGTGCAATATGTTTCGTCTTTGAGTGTTGCACTGGATTATGGTAGATTCTGATTGCACTTTCTGAATCACAATATAGTGGAATTATTTTCATGTTGATCCCATAATCCCTAAGTTGATTTTGAATCCACACAACTTGAGAAGTGCACGATGCAGCTGTGATGTATTCAGCTTCTGCAGTAGATAAAGAGACACAAGTCTGCTTCTTAGATTGCGAACTCACAAGTTTGCCATCCAGAAACTAACATCCCGCATAAGTGCATTTACGATTAAGTCCACATCCACCAAGATCAGCATCGGAATATGCTTGCACAAAGAATCCAGAATTATAAGGATACCAAATTCTGAGAGAGGTGGATCTTTTGAGGTATCAAAATATGTTATTCACAACAATCATATGTGGTTTACGCAGATTCTCCTGAAACCTGGGACAATGACGTACAACAAACATAATATCAGGATGACTCGATGTTAGATACATTAAAGATCCAATCATCTGACGATATTGAGTGATATCAGCTGCTGGTTTGTCCAAGGATGGAGTAAGTTTTATTCTGAATGTCATTGGAACCTTGACCTTTAAATCACCCACCATACCAAATTTCGCTAGCAAAGTTTTCATGTAGGCTTCTTGGTTGATAAATATTTCCTTTGAGCTCCGTCTAATGTTTAAACAAAGGAAAAAGTTAATTGGACCCATTGAACTCATTTTGAATTTAGTTTCCATCAGTTTTCGGAATTCAACATTTAATTTAGGATTAGTGGATCCGAAAATGATGTCATCAACATAAATTTGAACGATCATTAAATGGTCACCATCTTTCTTGCGAAAGAAGGTTGCGTCAACCAAACCTTGTTTAAATTTTGATTGTTTCATAAAACGAGTAAGGGGTTCATACCATGCACGAGGTGCTTATTTCAGACCATACACAACCTTATCCAATATATAATAATGATTTGGATATTTTTCATTAACAAAACCTGGTGGTTGTTCCACGTAGACCATTTCCTTGAGTTCACCATTCAGAAATGCACACTTCACATCCATTTGAAAGATTTCAAAATTTTTATAAGCTGCATATGCAATAAAGATCTGAACAGATTCAAGTCTTGCAACCGGTACGAACGCCTCTTCGTAGTCTATACCTTCCTCTTGGCAGTATCCTTTCACAACCAGTTGTGCCTTGTTGCAAATCAAATTTCCTTCCTTATCCAATTTATTCTGAAACACCCATTTCATTCTAACGACTAAGGCATCCTTCAGAGTGGGAACTAGTCTCCAAACTTTTTTTCTCTGAAATTCATTGAGTTCTTCCTGCATAGCTTGAACCCAATATGCATGATCAAGAACAATCTTTACAATATTAGGCTCAATTTTAGAAATGAACGAATTAAACATGCAAAATTCTATTTTTTGAAAATAATGCAGTTTTTTTTCGCTTTTTGATGTTCCATTGTAAGAACTCCTAAGTATAAGTCTCCGATCACTTGAGATCTTGGATGATCTTTAGTCCATTTTGTCATAGAAGGATAATGTGGATCATAGGCTAGATCGACTTCGGCAAAAACTTCCTCAAATTTCGATTGCTCATCAAAATTTTTATTTTCATTCTCCCCCTGAAAGTTTACATTTGACCCTTCGTTTGGAATCAGATCCTCCCCTGGAAATGAGAATCTGAAGGTTATGGTGGATTGGGGAATTCCGAAGCATTCGGAATTGGTGGATATGTCTCAAGATTTTCAGCAACTTCGTCAACTATCTTCTTTAACTCATCGGTTTGATTATCTTTTACCTTTGATTCTGAGGAGATGGCTTTATCAGGTTCATCAAACAAATTCAAAAATTCCTCATATAGATTTGAGAGAGGAATAGTCATTGGATTCGTTGACGGAAAGATTTCCTCAGATTGACAATCTGCTTTTTGATACTTCTTTAAATAGTTAGCATCAAAGGTGACATAATAGGTCTCTTCAATCTTTCTTGATTTCTTGTTCATAACCCTTTATGCTTTTGAAGTTAACAAATAACCCAGAAAAATTCCCACATCATCTTTCGCATCGAATTTGTTCCTATGTTCTTTAGAATTGAATATAAAGCACTTGGAACCAAACACATGAAAGAATTTTACATTAGGTTTCTTATTGTTCAGAATCTCATAAGGTGTAATTAATAATCTTTTGTTGATGAATGAACGGTTCTACGTGAAACAAGCAGTTGCAATAGCATCAACCCAGAAGTAGAGACGAAGATTCGCAAATGATAACATCATCCTTGCCATCTCGCAAAGAGATCGGTTTTGTATTTCAACGACGCCATTCTGTTGTGGAGTGTAAGGAACATAGAAGTTGTGATCTATCCCTTTGTCTGTTAAGAATTCTTCAAACGCTTGGTTTTTGATTTTTGAATCGTTGTCACTGCGAATTTTCCGAACAGGCTTATGTAATTGAAGCTCGATCTGCTTGATGAAATCTTTCAGCTTCGGACTAGCATCTGATTTCTATCTAAGAAAGAACACCTAGGTAAATCTAGAAAAATATCATCAACAACAAAAATATATTTATTACCACCAATACTTTCTATGGCAGATGGACCATAGAGATCAATGTGTAATAGTTCTAGTGGCTTGAATATTTTTGTATTGATGATGGTTGAGTGACTCTTCCTACTTTGCTTTCTAAGCTCACAGGCAGCACTCAGATGTTCCTTCTGGAACTTTAGAAGAGGTAGACCCTGTACAAGATCACCCAATACGAGTTTGTTTATATTCTTGAAATTCAAATGGGAGAGCCTTTGGTGCCATAGCCAACTATCATCCGAAGATGCTTTCGTAAGAAGGAAAATGGATGGATTCCCTTTGATAGGTTTCAAATTCAGATGATACTCTTCTTCCTTTCTTTTAGACTTCAGAAGCACTACCTTAGATTTCTTCTCAATAATCTTTGAACCATCGTCATCAAATGACACCTTTAGCCCAATACCTACAACCAATTGCGAAACACTTATTAGATTATGTTGCAGGCCTTCTACATAAGCTACCTTCCGAATAGAGATTTCGTCATTTGTGATCATTCCATAGCCTTTTATTTCTCTAGTAACATTGTTACCAAACTTCACTCGACCGCCCTCTTTTAACGATATGAATTCTATTAGTTCTCCCCTCCTTCCAGTCATGGGACGAGAACAACCACTGTCGATATACCATTCAAAATCATATTGTTCGTCACGAATCACCTGCAAAATCTAGAGAGATTTACGAACCCAAACCATCTTGGTTCCTTGTGAGGATTTCTTTTGAACATGAAAGATTTTAATTTTATCTACACAAAAAGATTTTCTTTTCAAAACATGAATCTTCCATTTTTCGATTTTGAAAACTTCCATTTTGTGATCATAAAGATTTATTTCAACTAGAACTGTTTTTCGTTGAATAAATTCTTTGTGTTTCTAAGCCATCTTTTTCGCAAATGTCTTTTCCTCCTTTTCAAATTTGCTTCGTATTCCTTGAGAGAAATATCTAGTTCCGAAACAACTTTACTTTTGCCCTTAACATTTTTTGATGAGATGTTGGATTTGGAAGACTATGTTTTCGGAAAACTCTTAGATTTTGGCTTTTCAATTGGTTTCGAAAATGTGGTTTTGAAACCTGTGGTGTTGATTTTTGAGGTTTTGAAAAGGATTTTGATTGTGGTTTCAGAATTGGAGAATAATTCGTATTTTGGTTTGAAACTCTTTCTGAATTAACAGAACTTTGATTTGAAATCTTATTTTTCCAAAAACATTTTCTTTCTTTCATATTCTTTCTATATCTATCATTCAGCTGCCTTTTCTTTTCAATTAATTTAGCAGCAGATTTGTGAATGTTAGACTTTTGTTTTTCCTTTCGGATTAGCATATCAGTCTTTTCGAAAGAGGTTTCACTTGGAACACCTTTGGTGCCACTAGGACCAGCCTTATCGTAACAAAGGTCAACATGATTCAATGGTTCTGAAACGTATTTCCCTTTTGTTTCCCATGAGGTCATTTCGGAAAGACCTTTCATTTCATCTGCATTGTCGATTGGTCCTAACCAAAAGAATTCGTCGCAACCTTTCGCATTATCACTATCAACCAGGGAAGTTAGTTATGAAGTATCATTTTTGTTCAGTTCCGGTTTTACAAAAACCTGGTTCAGAACTGTTTGTACTTTTGGAAAAATTGTGGCCTTTTCATTTAAAACACTTGAACCTTTATTTTCTATAATACAAACAAATTCAATTGAATTTTATAAAATCAAGTTTTTCGTTGGTTCAGCCTCATTTTTTACAAACTCTGAGAAATCAACTTCGTCCTCTATAGAAATCTCACATATTTCACTTTCATCAAATTCAGAAATATTCTCATAATCTAGAGTATTTTCCGAATTCAACTTCTTTCACAATGAGTCATACTTCTACATAGAAGTTAGTTTGATTTATTCTTTGTCTTTATCATCTAACATTTTTTTCAACATTTTTTTTTTCTATTCTTTGGACTTAATATATTCTTCTATTTTCTCAAGCCCAATTTTGTATGAGTCAGAAACATCATCAGAAGAAATAATGGATTCACACTTATAACAATCTGCATTGATTTCATCCTCTTTCAATTCAAGAAAGGGTAAAATCATTTTGGTCAATCCTTTTCCAATTTCACAATCCAGATGCAATTGAGTGTTATTGAAATATAAACGCTTCACAATTAAACAAAAAATATTCCTTTGTTTTAACAAAGCAAGACTATCTCTTTTAAGATAAATAATTCATCTTTAGATCTAGTGAGCTCGACTTCCAACTTCTCTATCCTTAATCTCCTCTCTTCACTTTTAAACGTTACCCTGTTGAGTTGATCATTTAGATTAGAATTACTAAGACCAGTTCTTTTTAAACTATCATCCAAATAAGAAATAGTATAATTTAAATCGTCTTGTTCTGAATCATAAAGAGACACAAGAATGTTAAGAGATTTGAGTATAGAGTGTACCTTATTGATGACCTTTTCACATTCTTTTACTTGTTCTAAAACAGGCTTCGTAACAAAACAGTTTTCAAAAACCTGACCGCCATTGATAGCATAAACTCTTTGTTCCGAAATGTTTTGCGAACCATCTGGTACTAGCTCTCATAAACCTGCTGTGACAACCCGAAATTTCCATTCTGAACAAACCATATCAAGCCAATAGAAGTAGAACAGTTACAGAGAAATTCCAGACTTTGGGTATAAGTTTGAGTATTTCAGGTTTAACACTTAAGGAGAAATCAGGAGAATGGATGCACTAGGGTTTTGTGCAACACTGTTATTCCAATACTCTATGATATTAGAGTTCATTCCGAGAATAAAATACTTTCTGCCAAAAACCTCATGACTATAAATAGAAAACTGAACCATATTTACTCATTAGTTACATTTCCAACTAGAGAAAAGCCATTTTCTCTCTCACGGATCTTCGGGTTTTTATCCCAAATCGTGAGTACTTCAATCTAGTTGTATTATATAGCTTAGATTGTGCATAATAACATCAAAATTACGACAGAACAACAAGATCTGTGAGTTTACCGCCCAAGAACACTTGGGGAGTAAACTCCATTTTAAGGGCCAAAAGTGTCCCAATGACCCTCAAAGCCTTGGAACTCAAACTAGAAGCCACCATTTCATGTTTAGGACACCAAAATCAATTAGAAACAAGGATGAAATTGAGTTCACAACCAAGGAAGTTCTTGGGCCGTGAACTCCATGTTTAAGTGCCAAAATGCCTTAAAAACCCTCCTTAAGCCAAGAGACTAAATGGGACATGTACCTAAATGAGTTTAGGGATAGAAAACAACCTCAAAACACCAAGGAAATGGTTTTCACGGCCAAAGAAGTTCTTGGGCAGTGAACTCCATATTAGGGTGCCAAAGTGCCCTAAATACCTTCTCTAAGCCAAGAGATAAACATAGCACTTTACCTTGATGTGTCTAGGACCCAAAACAATGAAAATATCAACACCCATGAGTGTTTACGGCCGCAAACACATGACCAAATGGTCCATGGGCCGTAAACTCAAGTTAGGGGTGTTTTGATGCCACAAACACTTCCAAAGGCTTAGGCTTGAAATTAGAATGCTTCCTTATGACCTTTAGGACCCTCATAAACATAAATGGCCATGAGTTTACGGTAGTAAACTCATTTGGGCCGTGAACTCCTTAGAACTACAAAGAAAGTGGGTTTTCTTCATCCTAGGTTAGAGCTAATGTCCCTAAATCATTCCCTAGCCTTCAAACTTGCATTCCCACATGAGTAGCCATGAGTTTACGGCCGTAAACTCATGGTAGTAAACTTATGTGAGTGCCTTTATACCTTCCTATGTTGAATCACATGTGATTCCAACACTTGGTCAAGGTGTTACCTAGTCCCGGAAGGTGTTTCCTTTCATATAGATGTTATAAACACTATATTCATGTCAATATGTGTCATTATATGTCATTTAGGACTTATTGTGTCTCAGGGACTTCATTCGTGGAACTTCTCATCCCTACACGCGTACTCGCTAGAACCACTCACAACAGGTGAGTTCATACCCCTTAATCAATGTTTTAAATGATTTTAAATGCTTTAATGGGGGGGGGGGGGGTGAATACAAGTAGAAAACAGTATGTTATTAAATCACTCTTATGTATTTTATAACTGTGTTTTCATCCAGTAGATTTCACAAAATTCAAAATGTGATACATGAAATGGTTTTCTATCTTAAAATACCTTGATAACAAAAGTATTAGTTTTGAAATGTTTATTAAAATGACATCAAGTCACTCTTAATTATTGTTCATGTAACACCGTAAAAATTAAAACAATTTTTCACATTTGAAAACACATTTTAAATAAAACCATTCATTCATAAAATGTCATAACATCATGTTTTTAATTCACAAATGTCTCCCAAGATCAAAATACAACCAATCCCATATGTGTGTACGAATCAAGCCGGCGCCTTCCCGCGGTCATCACTGGTACCTGAAACACATAACACTGAACACTGTAAGCATAAGCTTAGTGAGTTCCCCAAAATACCACACTAACATATAATAGCCACTCAAGGCTGTAATTCTGTTGACCCTATGGTCAATGTGTCTCAGTGGGGCCCTCCAGCCCCAACTCTCTGTGGGCCCTCTGGCCCTAACTCTAGGGATCCAAAAGTCCCAACTCTGTAACTCTGAATCATGCATATCACATATCACAATAAATGACAACACATAATAACATGCAATCACATTGGCATATAACTCTATAATACTCTGTCTCTTAACTCTGTTACCACACTAGGTAAAGTATAGTGAGGAGACTCACCTCGGATATCTCGGTAAATCTATGACTCGGTAAACGCTGGCCTAGCCTCCACCTAATCATATGAAAATAACACTCTATTTAATATAACTCTCAAAGGCTAGACTATGTTCTCTTATGACACTCTCAGAAGGGTAAAAGACCATTTTACCCCTCTCATAGCTCAAAGGCCCCCCAATAGACCATACCCTAAAAGTTAACCAAAAGTCAACTCTCCAGGTTACGCTGCGCGTACCAGATGTGTACGCTGAGCGTACTCGGCTGCACCTCAGAATCGGGGAGCGCCACCCAGTACGCAGCGCGTACTAGGAATTACGCCCGACGTACTCCCCTGCTTCAGCCCTTTTGCTCTTGAGGTCTTAAACAGTTAAGACCTACGTCCATATTTTAGATCTGACCCCTTCTAAGCCCCTTAATCCATAAAGTTGATGACTTTAAGCCTTTGCATGGCTGAACAAGTCACTAACTCCCAAAATGATCCAACCTTCAACTCTAGAAGCCTTAAAACACATGCATGACTCCAAAGTAACATCCAAGATGGGAACTTTATGGATCTACATCACTAATAACACGGAAAAGGGACAGATCTCGGACCATGGAGCACTTTACACTCATAAAGTCTCCACCTTTGGGGTTTTTAGCCCTAAAAAGGACACATACAACAACAACCAAAAGAAGAGAAAAGTTTTGAACTTTATACCTCCAAGAGTAGCCCTTTCCTCTGTAGATCTCAGATCCAAAATGGCACCTCAAGCTTTTGCCTCCAAGAACTCCTTTCCTCCTTCTTCACTAAGCCACTAAAGCACCAACAAGCTCAAATCAACACTCTCACACACTAAGAACGATGGGGCTCTCTTTTAGGGTTTCACTCACTGATATGGAGGCTAAGGAATGAGCCATAACACCCTTTAAATAGTACACAAGGAGGATTAGGGTTTTTACACCTGGGTCGGGTACGCCCGGCGTAACTCTAGGTACGCCCAACGTACCTTGGCGACTCTGCATCCAAATTAAGCGCATGAGTACGCGCAGCGTACCCCTCTGGTACTCCCAGCGTACTCACTTGCTACACGTCCTCCACTCAAGGACTAAACATGACAATTCAATAAAGAACAAGGATGAAAGAAATGCACCTGAATCTCGGGGTGTTACAGTTCAAAACTCTTAGATATCTTGCAAAACCATTATGTTTACCTTCTTGAACAACCAATTACCTTTCAGTTAATTATCATAGGGATAGTTAGAAGACATTATTCCTATTACAAGGAATCAGACAAGAGTCAGTTCATTCATGAGTCTATGCCAGTACATTACCTGATACATGAGTACATATATATATATATATATATATATATATATATATATATACTTACCTGATACATGAGTACGTTTACATATGCTTACATGATACATGAACACGCTTACACGAATACTTGTATCTCGCCTTGCGAGGATGATTTATTAGTACTTTCTGTGTAAATTGTCTTTCCTATCCCAGTTCAACGGGATATCTAGGCGGGACTAACCATTCCGAATTCCAACTGATTAGCACCAGTGGTTGATGACCATCTACGGAGGTCTAAGGTTAATACTTATACTAGGTAGATCGATTTCGGGATTAACCCTCCCTCCACCCTGCTGCTGCTACAGAGGATGAGTGGACAATCTTCGGATGTTCATTAGGTTATATATTTCGCTTATTGCGATGTTGTGTTAATCCTAGTACCCAGTGATAACACTTACATTAGTACAATTTCCTATTTACTTTATTTTGTGATACATTTACATAAACGAGGAGTTAGACTAAGTACTTTTAGTACTAGTCAATAGAAAGGAAAAGCTATCATTTTTACTTACAAAAACATTCGAGTCTTGGTAGAAGACTACATTATCATAACAAAACATTCGGGTCTTGGTAGAAGACTACATTGTCATAACAAAACATTCGGGTGTTGGTAGAAGACTACATTGTCATAACAAAACATTCGGGTCTTGGTAGAAGACTACATTGTCATAACAAAACATTCGGGTCTTGGTAGAAGACTACATTATCATAACAAAACATTCGGGTCTTGGTAGTAGACTACATTGTCATAACAAAACATTTGGGTCTTGGTAGAAGACTATACTGTCATAACAAAACATTTGGGTCTTGGTAGAAGACTACATTGTCATAACAAAACATTTGGGTCTTGGTAGAAGACTACATTTCATACTAGTAGGAAACATGAGATTTTCTAGGGTTTTTCATACTTATATCAACTGTTCCATTTAAAGATTTACATGACGTTCATAACAACATTCCAAAACAAGACAATAACACCTAAATACTTATGAATTCACCAGCTTTAAAGCTGATACTTGCTTTCAAAATTACTTGTATTCTCAGGTCATCAGTTAGACAGGTACGATGGCTAGGTTTTGAGAAGACGGAGCATAGACAAGACTCGTCTTATTGTAATTATTCATTTTATTGTTGTACATTATGAAAGAACACACATGTATTAAAACTTTACTTTTAATGCAATGGATGATGTTGTTGCTTGTTTACTACTTTGCACTGTTATGATACTTCACATGATGTCCTCCACCCCGGAACCCGCCGTTCTTGGTTTTGGGGTGTGACACCTGCTTTTCTGAATTTACCACAAAGCACCCACCATGTGTGGGTTTCCTGACCTCATCATCTTCAGAGTCTGTTGACCATACTTCAACTCTTCCATCTTCATCGTTTCCTTCCCTGAGCGATCAATGTCGGCTTTACATTTAATGCACTCCTTTTCCTGAGTTCCTCTATCTTTTGAAGATAGTAGGCTTCATCCTTCTTAGTTTGTTTCTTCTCATTCATCCTCCTAAGCATGCATTACTTGGAAAAGTGATTCTTGACCTCACAGTAATTACAGTCATAACCTAAATCACCCAGCAACTTCTTTTCATTCATATCATCATCGTTCCCAGAGTTCTTACAAATATCATCTCTAGTCCTTTCTGAATTAGAATTTCCCTACCTGGACTTGTTTCTATTACGTGAGAAATTATTTTTATAGAAATTCTTGGGATTGGACACCAGAAGAGCTTTGTCTTCTTTTGAGATTTCGCTTTCTGAAAGATCTGATTCGGAATCTTCTTCAACTGCTTTCTTTCCTTTCGCAACTAAATCCAAAGACCCAAGACTAGAAACAAGCTTCACATCTTTTGTAACTTTGTCTTCATGGGATATCAGAATTCCCACAAGCTTGGCCAATAAGTAGCTTTTGAACTGTTTATGTGCCTTCACAGTGGACACAACATCTTTCCATTCGAATCTCAGTCCATTCATGAACATGACTTTTTGTTTAATAACTTCACGCTTGAGATTGTGTTTCAGCATTCTGCTTAACAAATGACTAAATCGATTAAATGTCTGATCTAGTCTTTCATCAGATTTTTGTATCAAAGCTCCAAACTCTGATAAAAGCAATGTTTGCACAGAATGTTCCAAATCAATGTCACTTGAATAAAGCTCCTTCAATCTTTCCCATATTTCCTTTGCAATTTCACATGCACTCATAAGGCAAAAAGTGTCTGGAGGAAGAGCAAACCTTATAATTCTCATACCCTTTATATTACACATTAGCTTATATTTTTCATCCCGATGAACATTAGTATGTTCAACAAGAAGTGCATTGTAATCAGCCTGAGTTTCGATTACTCTCCTGGTTGTCGTGTGCGTGAACATCTCCTGCGTCATCGCTTGCCATATTGTGGAACCATGTTCTTCAATACTGAGAACATAATCTTCAAAGTGTAATGCTCAGACTTCATAATCTTGAGGAAATAGTATAGGAATCCTTGTCTTGGATCCAACACTAGTGGTGTTGGATTAGGTGTCTAAGTCCATAACTTTAATTGGTATGTACTTGACTCGACAGTAGCATGGTCCTTTTGGCTTGCCTTCACCATAGCAATATGATAGGATGAGTTTTGGAGAAAGATTAATGATTTATTAATATATTATAAGAACAATATATTAATTGAGAAATCATATTATTTAACTAGTATTGATAAAAAATTAATTTGGAATTAATTTAGTGATCAAAAGAGATTGATTAAAAGAGCGCAGACTGATTATGTAAATTTGTAATAGATATAGTTTGGGCTAATGGATCCTATTGGTATAGGATGGACGAAAATCTGTGGGAGCCCATAGACTTTTCTTCCAAGGCTTGCCATATGGGGGTCCATATGTTTCTTAGTGCCTAAGCAAGGGAAATTAGGGTTTCCAGTTAGAAAAACCCTAGCAGCTCAGCTATATAAGGAACCTCTAGGTTACAATTTTCGACTATGCATTCTTAAAGAACCCTTTGGCCGAAAATTGTGAAGCTCCATAACCTTTCTCCTTCTTCCTCATTGCTAGTGGTGTTTGTGACTCCATTAGAGGTGCAACAATTAAGGCACTAAGCTCTTGAAGGTGAAGATCAAGCAATTAACAAGAAAGGTATTCTTCTAACTCTTGTTTATTCATTGAATTCAAAAAATATGTATGCCAGATTAGGGTTTTGCTTTGGAAAATTATTATGCATGTATAACTTGAGAAAAACCTAGATACAAAGCAATTAGGGTTGTGTGTGCACCATAGGAATGTTGTAATTATTCGGTGATATGTTGCTCCATTCTGGTCAGCATGGATATGATCTCATTGTTTGAGACCATAACTTGTATTTCGTGGGTTCTAATTCCCGAATATTGAACATATGAGGATGTTGGAGCGGTCCTTTTATGGAGTCATGTTGGATCTATATGCTTAAGAATCATTATTGAGTGATATTGCTAATAACTTATGATCCTATATGGTCACACCTTTATCTGTAACATCCTAATTTTCAAGGCCAAAAATTTCATTTTTAAATAAGTTATTACATAAAACCATCAGTGTAAAAACATTCATAATAATATCTCGTGTCAAACCAAAGTGTCAGTAATCAAAACATATTATCATAAAACCATATCAGAGTGTAATCCCAAAGATCTCATGTGCGGAAAACATAGTGTGATGCGTTGCGATCAAGCCGACTCCTTTCCTTTAAACACGAAGTACCTGAAACCAAAACTGAAAATCATAAGCACGAAGCTTAGTGAGTTCCCCCATCACACCACATACAATACAATATACTGTCAGGCAATTTTGGGGCGCCTGGCTTACCCAGGTCAAACCATTCTGGGGTGTTTTACGTACCCAGGTCAAGCCATTCTGGGGTGCTTGACGTACCAGTCGGTCTATTTCACCCGACTACAGGGGACTATTTCACCCCTACTACTACCACATAAACACATAGCATAACATAATGTACTGTCAGACGATTCTGGGGTGTCTGACTTACCCAGGTCAAACCATTCTGGGGTGTTTGACGTACCCAGGTCAAGCCATTTTGGGGAGCTTGACGTACCCTTCGGTCTATTTCACCCAACAACCGGGGACTATTCCACCCCTACTGCTACTATCACATATATCATAACATAAACATACTATCAGACATATCTGCGGTGTCCGAACTACCCTTCGGTCCTAACAACTGAACTTGGGCACTATTCCCCTCCTACTACCACTATCACATATAACATATCATGCCAGCATATAAACATATCATCATATACTGTCAGACATATATGGGGTGTCCGAACTACCCTTCGGTCCTAACAACCGAACTTGGGGCCTATTCCCCTCCTACTACCACTATCACATATAACATATCATGTCAGCATATAAACATATCATCACATACTGCCAGACATATCTGGGGTGTATGACCTACCCTTCGGTCCTAACAACCGAACTCTACTACTATCACATATAACATATCATGCCAGCATATAACATATCAGGTAGTAGAAAACTTAAATGATATCACAAAGACAATCATCTAACATACAACTCCTACTAGTGGGTCGGCATTGTGGTCGTAGACCCACCGCTACAGGAAGGTAACTCACCTCACACTGCTGAAGTCCCGAAGACACAATCCCACACTTGCTGAAGTCCCGCAGACTCGACCCCAGCTGTTGGCTAACAGATTCTCGAACTGTCAACACCAAAATAACACCCAATTAATAATTGGGTCCCAATACATAACCATTAGTACATTCTTTGGGTAATTACTACATTACCCCTAGCTTGGCTTATTCAAGCCCAAAGCCCAATCTATAGGCCCAAAGTCAATAAGGAATCAAAGCCCAACACATGGCCATATTTTCCAAATTGGGCCTAGGCCTATACATGGTCTCAATCTAAGGCCCAACATCATATAATCATTAAGGCTCAAACTATGGCCCATCTATGGCCCAATTTTCCAAATTGGGCCCATGCCCCTTACATGGGCCTTACCCTAGGCCCATTAAATTACTCTAGACCATTTGCTTGATCTTGTATAGCCAATTTAATAACCCAATCATCAAGGCCCAATAGAAAGGCCCAACAATAAACCCAAGTGAAATTAGGGTTTCACATAAAATGATGATTAGGGTTAAGTTTCCTACTTAACCCATTAAGGACTTAATCCATTAAGTCCAATATTGCTTAGATTAATTTCCGCCAATGATTATTATTTAATATTTCAAATTATTAATAAGTCTCGTGTGTCTCGATTAATTCCCCAAAATTAGGGTTTTGATGGCATTAGGGTTTTCCAAACCCTAATTAGGGTTTCCAACCCAAATACTAGCCCATTTATTAATTTGTTGGGCTTCTAGATCAATTAGGGCTCTATTGGGCCTATTAAACCCACTAAAATATTATTAAGTCCATTATGGTTGGCATTGGGTCAATTTGAGTCCATCAGACCCATTAGGGTTTTCACTGAGCCCATTAGGCTTCATTGGGCCCATTAGGGTTTCTAGCACCCCAAACGAATCAATCACAAGATAAGCACACCGCCACCCGACACGACGGTCGGTGGCGGCAGGAGGCGACAACCACCACCCTAAGGTGGTGGTTTTCAAGTTCCTTTCATTATTCCAATTTTTTGTTACAATTACAATGAAAATACCAAAGTAACACACCCACTAACTATGCTAAACATACACACACATAACCACCTTGGTAGCCGGCGGTGGTCAGTGGTGGTGGTGGTGGCCTTCTTTGTGTTCCAAACACACAAACCCAACATACAACACTGAAATGACCCGCACTCACATCCTATGCTTATATTAGTACTACAGCCACCACCTGGCGGCGCTTGGCGGTAACATCGATGGTATTGGGGTGGCGGTGGCGGCAAGGTGCACATGATGGGGCAACAGCGACGGAAGGAGGCGGAGAAGGGCTTTGCAGATCGATCGATACATGGGAGCAGCGGGCTAGCTGGTTGCCGGTGGCTTCACGTACGAGGGAAAGAGAGAAAACCTCTGCGACACCCAGCTCCGATCTCAGCCTCTTCTCGTAGGAGTGACAACAGCGACAACAGCAAGGCGGCAAAGGTACGGCGGCTTGGTTGCTAACGGCAATCAACGACGTAACAGCGCCTGCAGGCTGCCCTCCACCCTCGTCGGTCTTCAATGTTTCCGGTGACAAGGAGGCTCGATGATGGCGATAGCGAGATGGAGTCTCGATCGGTCGGCAAAGTAGGAGGTCGGGTAATTGCTTGGTGGCCGCTAGCTTGTCGGAGAACGGACCAGGTAGGGGGAAAGGGACGGCTGCCGAAGGTTGAAGATGAAGAGGATGAATGGAGGCGGCTAAAAGATGAAGGGTTTAGGGTTTTTATGGTGAGGGTGGCGGGTTTTAAACCCCGACCATTCTAAATCTTTGACATATTTACAAGTCTGACCCCTCCTTACAAGATCCTTTCAAATTAAACCTCAAACTTACCTTTTAGCCCCTAACCCCATGCAATATTTTCAAATTAAGTCCCACTAATTACCAAGTAGTCCCTGCCTTTAATATTACTTACAAATTGAGTCTGGAACTTACTCTTACTCTTTTAACCCTCGACTTCTAAAATGGCGACAATTAGCTCTTCGTGACCATCCTTTTATACATAATTATTTATTTTAGGGCTAAGAGTCCTTAATTTATTAATTTATTTAATAAATACATGGGTGTTACATTATCAAGGTGGTACACTTTGTATACTTATTATTAATGTGATTATTAATAAATGATATCAATTCTTGTATTTAAATAGGGAATAATTATTGTTTTGTGAAAATAATAATTAAAGAGAGTATATCTAGTTATTATATCATATGATATGATTTAATAAGTCGTGTATAAATTTTTGGACACTTTAGTTAACCATGATTAAGTTAACGAGTTAATGTATCATGGTTAATGAACTAGAAAATACATTTTGTCTCTTTCAACCTAGATTAGGCTGAAAATAATGAGGCATGGGAAAAGATGTTGCTTGTTGCTTTTGTCTCTTACACGCCAAGATCTTACAAGACCAATACTTTATACTAAACAATGAGGTATTTCCCTTTGATGATGTGTAAGTAGTAAAGAATGCATAAGGCTTTATTTTATGGTTTGCTTCTTGCTTTTGTTCATCATGGTCGTAAGTTTTCAAGGGAGACGGAGGTTGCTTGTCAACCTCCATGCATTGTCTCGTATGTTTGTTTTATAGGTTATTACTTTAGATTTTAATAAGGTGTAGCCATTTTTCATGCATGGGATATATATAAGAAGGTCTTATACTTGAAAGTGGCTAGTTTTTTGCTCCTTCCTATTTGATGGTTGAAACCATCCATTCTCTTCCTCTTCTTCTTGTCTTTTGAAGTATAGTGAAGACTAGGTGCTTAAAAGTCCTTGTCATTTAGTTCTTATTTGTGATAGGAGCTTAAAGGCTTCATAAGTACTTTATACAAGAAGGAACTAGCATTCCAAGTGTCTTATTCTTGACGGTGGATACTTGTAGAGAAGATCATGCTCTTTGATCTTTCTCTGTTCATTGACACACCAAAACTAACTGGGTTCAAAGGCTCCAAAGGTTATCATTCTAAAAAACACTATGGATGTTATTAATATCATTCTAACCTCTATAAATGGATCCTAGATGGTTTGGCTTTGTTGTAAACTCGAAAATAAACTTGTTATTTTTAAAGTTTTCGTTGCGGTTTTTATGAAAAACTAACATATATTTTGTATCAAAACCCATCAATAAAATTCTTTTTTTATGAGGTGATAATAGGAGGTGGGGTAGCCTCTAACCAGCAGAGAGGGATGAAATAGTGCTAGAAGTGGATCTCGGTAAAGAAGACATTTTTGGAGAAAAAATGTGTAAGTGATTGAAAATATGTAAAAGGTTTTTTATTTGAGTAACTTTAAAGAGAAAAATGTAATGACACCACTTGTCCCATGGATAACGGCAAATTGTTTTGGTCATAAATTAACAAACTAATTTTGTAACCAAATTAGTAAGTGTGGTGTGATGTTTGAAATAAGGTAAAGAAAAATAAACTGCTTAAGATCTTGATATGTGACGAAGATCTTGGTCGTGCCTAAGATCTTGGGTAGAATACTATCATGTTTAGAAAAATGTTTGATCAAAACACAATATCTCTTAATATGTATAAATATATTTTGGGGACAAAATAGTGTAGTGTTAAAGAGAATTTGTAAATAAAATCATATAATAAAGTATAAGATACTAAAAAATGTACTAAGATACTATAAGATATCCTAGAGATTTGAGCAATGTAAACAAATGAATAAATAAAGGAATAGATTGTTTTCAATTGAAAAAAAACAATTAAATAATTAAAAAGCAAGAATAAAGTGAGTTATGAGGAAAACCCTTAATCGTTTGAATCATAGGCGTAAAAACTCGGGAGGTAATGAAATCACTTATCTTTGAACTTATAATAAATTGAAATAAAGTTACAAGTGCTAGAAAATCATAGAAATGAAGTGATTGTGCTCAAGTGTCGAGAGAAACAGAGAAAAAGAAGTAGTGGAAGTGTGTTTTTTTGTTTTGGACAACTAGTCTTTATATACATAACAATAATAACTATAATTTTGACATTATTAGGATTCTCCTTTATCTTTGCTTGAACCGAATTACATGAGTGTCTTCAACATTCATGAGGCATTGATCATGTGTTGTTTGAGTTGGTACATTCCATATTTGTCAAGCTTTAAGTTCTTGCACAAGTTTTCTCAAGAAACGTGATGGCAGTCCAAGATATTGTTTAAATCCAAGATCTTAGGCTTGGTCGGGATGTTAGTACAACTTCAGGATATAGAAATAGTAAGTCAAAAATTTTGACCACAACAATATATATATATATATATATATATATATATATATATATATATATATATATATATATATATATAGTTTTGGTAAAAAATCAATAAATGCATATCAACCAAATTATATGAGAGGCTGTGGTGTTGTAGGTGAGGTGATTAACGAAATTAGAACTAGATTGCACCAATGATTTACAAGGAAGACCATTGATCCTTGCTAGGATCTCCGACATAAAACCTTGGGAGGTGACAATGATCACCTGCCTTGTTTGATTTTATTGATTTGAACATATAATTACAGAGATGATAATGAGAATACAAGTACAAGTGTTTCAGTATCTCTAAGTGTGTAAGGTGTATAAAGGTTATGCTCGTTGTATGTCATTTACAAGTGTATTTATAGTCTAGGTTAAGTAACTATAAGTCCGAGATTTCTGGGGTCTTGCTGAATTGATATTTGCACGTGCTTTGACTTGGTATTTTCGTGTCTTAATCCTGATTGGAACGTTTCTTCATTAAGAATGAGTCTTATGTTGACCATTTATGCACATGTGAGAAATAAACAAGAAATAAGTCGTTAAGCTTGTTAGGTAATAATAATGGCGATGTTCAGGATCCTGATGTATATTTGGGATCCTGAGACTCCTTTAAGATCTAGGATATTGGATAGGTTTAAGGATCCTTAGATATCTTTGAGATTCGGGATCATGGATAGGATTAAGGATCTTGGCCCAAACAATTACCCCCAAATTATACCTTCAAAATATTTGAGTTAATTTCAAGTATTTGAAGTGTATAATTTAATTAATTAGAATAAAGGATTAAAATTCAAACTCTAACGACTAGAATTGTATTCATTCGAAAGATGTGATTATGTTGTCAAATTTTTTATCTATCCTCTATGATCCACATAAATAAGGGGTTAATGGTTACCGATCTTCTGTTACTTCTTTTAGCTTTCTTTCAAGGGTTATCAATTATCTTGATGGTAAATTTTATGTTCCTTTATTCTCATTTTTCTTGTTTGATGATCATGCGTAAAAAAAGGCACTCCGTTCTTGCTCGAGCAACCTTACCCTTTCCGATGAGGACTTCCTCGATGAAAAGATCTTGTATTATGAGGGGAATTTCTCTTTTGATGATAATGACATTGAGTCCATGAAATCGATCAGAGCTTCTCTTGCCAACGTCATTTTCAAGCCTTTTGATGCTAAGGCCAAACCTGGCTTCGTCTTTCCTATTTGGGTTTGCTTACATCCTAACTGTGCATGTGATCTGGATGATCCCGTTTTAGGTTGATCAATTGAATCAATCTAAGGAACTACGCAGGTTATTAGTTAAGTTTGCCCATGTTTATGATCTCCAAACTTTTGGGTCTTCTCTTTTCCTACTCAAAGTCAAAACAAATAAATCACATATTATTTTGAAGTTGAAACAAAACAATGGTTCTTCGAAAGAGAAATATTTCTTTGTGAAATGTGAATCCATCCCCGACACTGATCTCCTGTAAGAAAATAGGTTAGAAAGGATAGGATTTATTTTATTTCGTTGAGGATCTAAAATTAACACTTCCTTGTTTTATTTGTTTTGATGCAACTTTCAAGTTTGAGGATCCCATCCCTATTGCTGAAGATATTGAGGAGAAGATTGGGAGTTTCCTTGCTTTGCCTGAGACTGAAATATCCTTCAGGTTCAAACAACTTAGCTTTCAAGAGAGTACATATGCTACTGCCCCCATGTCGACAGGTAAAGATCTTTTTTATGTCTGTATATTATTTTTCATGGAGGATCCTAAACTTATTGATTTCCTTTGTTATGTTTAGGATCCAAGGCTACACACTCTAGTTCTTGGTTCACCCTTGTTGATATCGACTATGCCATGTCCAATGGCCAACTTGTGGTCAAGAAGGAGAAGACCTCATCTTATCTTCCTCTGAGGAGAACCTCGATAGATCTGATCATCAAGACTCTAGGATCCTGAAAGTGGAAGTCGATTGAGACCTCGGATTTGGATAGCCTTGGGATAGACGAGATGTCGAGGAAGTCGATCTCTTTCTCGCAAGCTGTAAGGATCTTGGTGTCGAGGAAGTCGATCTTGATTTCAGTTCACTTATCATGGTCCTTTATAGGTTGTTGTTGATGTTTCTTGATCCACCGAAGATCTGGAGGTTAAGCTTGACCGGGTGGAGCCTGTCTTGAAGGATCAAGTGGGGATCAACAAGGAGCTTTCGAAGAGGGTGGAGAAACTGAGTAAGGAGAAAGTTGAGAAAGAGGAGCATGCGCTGGAGATCGAAGAGGTGATAGCGGAGGTTAAGAGCAATGATGTTGCGGCCATCTGGGAGGCAAAGATCAAGCTGGTGGAGGATATAGAGAATGAAGGATCCTAGAACATGGCAGGTTGGCATGAAACCCTGGCTAAGTTGACTGGAAAGCTTGTAAATACTGGTCAGTATCCTGCAGAGAAGAAGAAAAGAAGAGAAGAAAGAGACAGAGTATATCCTAGCTGGGGTGATCAAAAATTAAATTAAGTTCGATAAAAATTTAAAAAATATATATATATTTTTTGTTTTTTAAAACAAAATTTATTTTTTGTTGGGTAGGAGGGTAACACCTTTTAATATTGATGCTTTGGTTAATCTCTTTTCTTGTGTGGTTGATTTGGTTGTATAAATAGGGTTAAAATATGTTTTTCTAAGGGTTCTCAATTGATCAGGCTCCTAATGAGTTTAGAATTTATAAAAACTTTTTAGGATCCTAAAGATCTGAGATAAAAAATTATTTGATCAGGATCTTGAAATAGTTAGGATCTTGAGGTTTTAGAAGAGGTAAGTTTTTGTTTGAAGAGTAGGAAAATCTTTAGAAGAGAAGTATATATATATATATATATATATATATATATATATATATATATATATATATATATATATATATATATATATATATTGTTTTAGGAACAACTTTGGGCGTAGTAAGCATAGAAGATAAAGATAGATAGAACCTGGAGAGAGCTTCTTTCTTAGGTTTCAATTAGACTTTTAATTGACTCTCTGAATTTCTCTTTAGGATTCCGATCTTATCATCTTGAAGAGAATTCTTCTGAATATGTTCTTGGGAGATGATCCTAACTTTAGAATTTACTGGGAAAAGTCCCAACTCGGGTAATATTGGGAAAGATCACACACATAAATTTACTGGGGAAGATCCCAACATACAAAATCTTGGAGAAGATCCCGACTTAAGAAAGCTTGGAGAAGATCCCAACTTAAGAAATATTAGAGAAGATCCCAATTTAAGATTACTGGGGAATATCCCAACTTAAGTAATATCAGGGATTATCCAAATTTAGATACTAACTAGGGAAAATCCAAACTTTAGATAATAACTAGGGAAAATTCCTACTTCAGATAATAATTGGGGAAAATCCCAACTTCAGATAATAACTGGGGAAAATCGCAACTTCAGATAATAACTGGGGTAAATCCCATCTTCATAAGATAATATGAAAATCTTATAAACCTTAGAAATTTACTGGGGAGGATTCCAACTTAGTATAACATGATAATGTTATAAACCTTACAAATTTACTTTAGGATCTTAACATATGTTCATAAATAAGACGGTTGCCAAGTCACTAAAGCGTGAAATGATCCCCTTTTTCACATCCCATAATTAGATATCGTGCGTCCAAGCGTGGTGAAGAAACCTAAAATCGTGAGAAAGAGGTCATTAACTCTTTAAACCTTAGGATCTTAACATATGTTCATAAATAAGTGGGTTTCCAAGTCACTAAATCATGAAACGATCCCCTTGCTCACATCCCATAGTAAGATATCATGCGTCCAAGCGAGGTGTAGAAACCCAAATATGGATGAAAGAGGTTATTAAATCTTTAAACCTTAGAGGGGATTAAGTACCCTTAACCGGAGGAGAGATGGTCTGACTCTATTCGTGATGGCTAGGATCCTTGAGTTTATACATGTTACAAACGTTAGTTTGGGGAGGCCGTTAGCTTGGCTGACATCCCTCTGATGCTTAAGTCAGCGGTGTTCTTAGAATATAAATAAACAAAGAAAAGAAACAAGGGTAAGGAGTAGGTATGTACCTCGAATCAGTTGTGATGAATTATGACTAAATTGACTTACATAAAGTACGCTTCAAGGTGTATAGCATTTCAGAATCTTGGCAAGATGCTTTCTTCTAGGGTAGCTAGCCAATATGCCCCCATTCATACTTCTGAATCAATGAGATAGGCATCACACTTCTGAGCATATAGAAAGGCATATTTCTTCATGGTTAGCCAATAGTATTCTATTCTCCACACTTTAGAACACAAGGATCTGCCCCCAGTGCAGTTGCCAAAATCCACTTCATGTATGTCTTTTAGAACTTCCATGGCTTCTTGATTTAGACATGGACATTTTATGAATTTTTTGTATGATACTTCATGGAACATCACAAAGCTTAAGATCCTCATCTTGAATATTTTATCTCTTTTTTCTTCTTTTGGGATTTTACATTCTATAGATACTCTATGATGGGTTGTGTATGGGATCTCAAATGTCTCTGAGGATCCTGACTATTTGGATTGGGATCCTGGTCTGAGGATCAAGGAATTGGGCCTTCTATTGTTATTACGTTGTCTGTCTGATTATGGTCATCGGGGTCGTCTGGTCTCCTAGAGGGAACTTTTATTGTTTGGATCATTATGTGAGTTATTGGGATCCTGGTCTCTGGCGACATCCTGAGGGAATACTCTAATTTTGCTAATGCATCTACCTCGGTGTTATCTTCTCTAGGAATTTGATTTAGACTAAAAGCTTCAAAGATTCAAATTCGAAGGCTATTTGTTGAAGAATTTGAAGGTATAGTGCTAGTGTTTCTCCTTTAATTGTATAGAATCCATTAAAATGGTTAGTTATCAATAACGAATCGACATATACATGAAGATCCATCATCTGAAAAATCAATGGCCAATTGTAGCCCCATGATCAGTGCTTCATACTCTGCTTCATTGTTAGTTTCATTGAAATCACAACTAACTGTCTGGGGTAGGATGTCCCCTGTGGCAATTTTAGTATGATCCCAAGGCCCGCTCCTCAAAAGTTGGACGCTCCATCTGTAAAGAGTATCCACTCCCCCATGTTTTCTTCTTTTTGAATTCATTGGATTTTTAACTCTACCTCGGGTTGTAGATCATCACTATAATTAGCCATAAAATCTGCTAATGCTTGTGACTTTATTAAGGATCTTGGCTCATATTTGATGTCATATGTGATGAGCTTCACTTACGACTTAGTCATTCTGCATGACATTTCTAGTTTTCTCATGACATTCTTAATAAGATAGTGAGTTTTGACATGTATAGTATGAGTTTCAAAATAATGTCTTAATTTTGTAGAAGCAGTTACTAATGCAAGTTTTAATTTTTCAAGAGGGGAATACATGGTCTCGGGATCGAGGAGACTTTTACTTACATAATATATGGGATGTTGGCCCTAGCTGAGATCCTTGGCTAAAACGGCACTTATAATCTTAAAGGATACTGAAATGTCGAGTAGGAGTGGTTCCCCATCTAATGGTTTTACCAATAGGGGTATTAAGCGTAAATATCATTTGAGTTCCTGGAAAGCATCTCCGTGCTCGTTGGTCCACTCGAACCTTTTGTTCTTCTTCAAGATGTCATAAAAGGTTTTCACCTTTCTAAGGATCTTGAAATGAACATGTTAAGTGTTGCTAATCTTCCTTTCAGTCTCTGAATATATTTTGTCGAGGACGGGGATCTCAAATCGATGATGGGTTTTATTTGCTCTGGACTTGCTTCCATTCCCCTTTTAGTCACCATGTATCCAAGAAACTTGCCTCAACTCATTCCAACGTGATAGTTGGAGGGTTTTAGCTTCATGTTTTACTCATCCAGTATGTTTGGAGGCTTCTTTAAAATCCTTGAGGTGATCTTTAGATTTCGTTGATTTGACCATGTCATCAATGTAGACTTCCATGGCAGTATAACAATATATACCTTTTGGGGTCATGAACATCGTATCCACTTCGTCAGATGGTTCCATTTGAATTTGTTCGAACCCTGTTGATGCATCCATGAACCTTAGTAATTCATGACCAGCTATAGCGTCTATCATGGATTCTATGTGTTGTAGAGGGAAAGGATCCTTGGGAAGATCCTTGTTTAGATCCGTATAATCCACACATACTCTCCATTTACCATTCTTCTTTTATACTACAACCACATTGGCTAGCCACCTTGGGAACTTCACTTCCTTGATCATTCTTGTTTTCAGAAGCTTTTCTACTTCTTCTCGTATGATTTGATTTCTTTATGGTGTGAATTTCCTTCTCTTTTGGTGTATTGGTCTGAAAGAAGGATCAATGTTAAGTTTATGGGTTATTATATTTTTGTCTATACATGTCATGTCCTCGTGCTTCCATGAAAATGTCTTGCTTCTAGCTATGAGGAACTTTACTAGTCCTTGTTTGATGGTTCTGGCATTGATGATCCTATCAGAACTTTGGCATCAGGATCCTCAAGGTTCGGGGGCATTTCCTTTACATCTTGCTCTCTTGTTCCTAGCACATCTTGTGCCCCTGCTTTAATTGTTATGCTTTTTGTGGTATTATTGAAGATTTCATCGAGGGTGTGTAGCACTCTTAGGATTCTTGTTGATCACATGTGATCTTCACTGTCCCCCATGGGGTGGGCATATTCACACATTGATGATATGTCGATGGGACCGCCTTCATTTCGTGAATCCATGGTCTACCTAGTATAACATTATAAGAGACCAATGTATCGATTACACAAAAACATTGCATAGAGTTTACCCCCTAAATGTAGATAGGTAGCTTTATTTCCAACTTTATGTTTTGTTTCGCCACTGAATCATATTAAGACTGGGGATCTTTTGATTATTTTGAAAGTGGGATGTTCATGATGGGTTTTGAGCATTCTAACACTTCCTAAGTGTACATGAAACCCTAATAACCTTGAATCTATGTTTTCTCTATATACATGTAAATTTCTTTTTCAAGGTTATTTCCTAACTAGCATGGCATGTGGAACATATACAACATAAAACTAGTAGAAATACATAGCTTGTTGTTGCTTGGATTCCTTCAAGACTTTGTGAGCCTAGCACCGCAAATGTTGTGCCTCAAATGCTTCACACAACACTACAAACTTGGAATAACTTGAGAGAATGTCACTTAGCCTCAAAAATCGGTTATGCCCTCTTATGAATACCCTAGTGCCGATTTTGCATGCTATAGGGTTTCTTTTACAGCGTGTCATAATTAGGAGTTACAAATGTAAACCCTAATTGTCATGACTCTTCATTTCTCATGACCCATGGGTTTGTAACTCCCATGGACTATCCATGGAGCTCCATATGGTTATAACCAAACCCATAAACCATGGATCATTAATCCACCATAAAAGAACTGATGATTGTCATAATCAACCCTATATATTTAATTAGTCTCACTTTGATCACCAAATTAATACTAGATTAATACTTGATCAATACTAATTAAATAATACTAATATTAACATATTAGCACTTATAATATATTAATAATCACAAGTGTACTTTCTCTCATTTTGTCTATCCAAGTATTGCAATGCCATGCAACCCAAATGGACCATGCCGGGTCAGGTCAAGTACATACCAAATAAAGTTATGGACTTAGACACTATATCCAACAGTCTCCCACTTGGATAAGTCTAATAACTATATTTGCAAATATGACTTCAAAATCCGACTAGCAATCGTAGCTCTTTCAAAGTCTCTCGAAATTGAGATGATGATGATACGCCATTTAAGATAAGTGATCATATAATCCTCTGTTCTCATGATATCAGTCGGACAAACACATGGAACATGGTCTTACTTATTGTCCATCATTTGTTTCTCGATCTCTGATTTGTTTCGACATAGAACTAAATTGAACACATCAATTAGGTTCTGACCGGGCCCGATACATAGGTCAAAACCAAATCATCGAGGGGCCCAGATATCGCTTCTATTTCTAGAAGGAACAGATAAACTTCGACTGATATGCTTGTACTAACTACTTGTTGAATTATTCACAAAGGCACATTTTATAACATCGAGTTACCAATGCGTTTTCGTATAATTAATGAATAACCAGCTCATAGTCAACAACTCATATCTCTAGGTTTGAAGATTTATATGATATTACCGTCTCACGATCACTCGAGATAAATTCCATGAAGTGATGCAAGTGAGCGTGGGTTGAATCCAATACTCAGCCCATTATGAGTACTCATGAATGTTGTAGCAACCATTGCATTGTCTAAAGCACTTTAGACAAATCATACAAGCCAAATTCATGACAGTCTTGATTCATATCTACTTCCAACATATGACTGACTGTGGATGGTTTGAATAATATGATATATACCATAACATAATTATTCTGGAAGTCAAAACATGCAAAGTGAAACACAAGAAAAATACTTAATCCTATATGGCCCCAACACTTGGGTGTAAATAAAACAACTTTTATCTAAGCACCATGTTGATTACTCATTATTTATGTTTCGATTTATCAACCTAATACTTGAATTAAAACAATAGTCATGCCATGCTCCAAGCATGCACACTATGTTTTTCCAAACAACAGTTATGCCATACTCCAAGTATGCATACTATGTTTACATATGGTCCTCTCTTTGTGAAATAGATCAATTGACAATATTCCAATAATTCTCATTTCACAATTCCAATCCTTGTTGTAAATGTAAGAATACCAAACTCTTGCCATTTACTGTAATCTGTTAGATTCTAAACTTATATGCAATGATCCCCTTGCAACGACTATGCATAGAAGTCACAAAGACTTGGCAACAGACATTACAAAGTATTCCAATGGAAAACAATTCCATGGAAATGAAGTCTCCAATTCAAAGTATATTCCTTTGAACATCCTTCTTAGCATTAAGTTATTTAATCTTACACAGATTCAAAGAATAACTTCCACCTATGGAGACAATTCTATATTACCATTTTGATCATCACTTCTGAACAAGAGTTGCTTCTTTTCAAAATATGTCAATATGGTCTTTACTCTATACTTCTAATTGTCCATGAGCAACCAATCTTTGGTAAACCTCAGATTGTCCTCGACGATTTTGCTTAATCATTTTAGTCATTTCTAGTTCTATTCCTTTTTCCATCTTAATGCCCTAGCCATTTGGAAAATTTAGAATGGATGAATATTATAGCACATGTAATCAAACCTATACCCAAAGCATATGGGACATGATTTATGCTATAAAAATTTTTATTTGCCATGTTTTTATAATTTGAACTATGAAGAGGGATGCCGTAATCATAATCGAATTTTGAGAACGCAACATATATAGAATTTCCTTATGTTGAACCATTCCAGCATAACATTCATATATATTCTTGACTAAAGTAGATTAAATTCTCAATCTAAGCTTGTAGAATTGGAGTGAAGTATAAAATCCTCTCCCTTAATTATAACAAAACAACTTTTTCAAGGCGAATTGAAACTTTTGTTTTCTATAATTAATATTACTGACTTGCAACACTTAACATAATAATCATGCTCCTACTAGCATAATGATTATTATCTTACTAGCATAACACTTATGCTCCCACTAGCTTTGACATGTATCCAGAGATCAGTTGGACTTTTAGAAACCAACACTTTATTGACTTTTCTACCAAAGTTCAGATTTCTGATACGCAATTTCTTTGATAATACTTTATCAAAACCATACACCTTTCCTTAGATAGCTCACTTGTGTTTCTAAACAGTTATGAAGAGGGATGTCGTAATCATAATGTTTAGACCTTTTGTCATTCTCACAATTGCTATCTACTCAAAATCTACTTAGTGAAAGAGTTTCCTTACCATCATTTTCATGAATCGAAGAGAAACCTTATGACACTTAGATTTTTATGGTGTATGTGTTCCTATCCGTGTGAATTTGTCATAACCATAATCACAAGACAAGGTTAGTCACAAATCCAAACTCATATAGACTGAACTTGTTCAATCTTAATTTCTTGCCACCTGGTAGCACAATGCCCACCATTGCTTCCGGGTTGTTATGCAAACAATTGAGAACTCATAAAACTCAGAAGCATAATCAACTTTTAACTGGAATAGACACAGAAATAAGAATATGTCAACACGATAGGTTACAAACCTCAAGTCGTGGGCTAGTGATTAACAAAACTCTTGATTAGTTCTTGAAACTATTTCAGAATCTTTTAGACTCCTACTGTCATCTTGACATATAAGACTTCTCTTTGTCAAGAACCATTCCTTGACAATACAAATATTCAATAGCTAGTGCAGATTCTTATCAAGTTAAACACTTCTGACTATTGGTCTTAGCTAGTCTTTGTTTTATCCAAAACATCACAACTTACAAATCTCAAATGTACAAGAATAGGAAACATCTTACTCTACATTTGACAAGTGTTATGAAATTTCTAAAGACTATGTCCCTCAAGTTACAATCTTGGAGTATAACTCCAGGATTTGTTTTTGGAATGAAGTATGAATTATCTTTTGATTTAACCATTTCAATAATTCACGATTCCTCTCCTCAGGCAACAAACACACTAAGGTGTCCTTAGAGGATCAATTGTTATATGGTTCCATAATCACTAAGATAATCATAAAACAAAATACACAAGTACTCTCCCATCTCTTCAGATTTGAGAAACTTTTATCTTTCTGCCTTATTTGATTCTTCTTATTCATTCTGCCATACATTGAAACTTTTCCAATGTTTCAGAATTACACTTAAACTCGTAAGCATAACCATATTTACTAAACTTTAGTAAATCATAACGAATAATCTTATTTACCTTTGTGGTGGACCTGACTAGCGCACAACTTAATGTACCCAATCCTTTAGTCCTTCGCTTGACTCACATGCGAATGAGAACAAGGAATTAGTCTTAATTTACCAAAGATGAAAATTCTCGTTCATCACACAATACAACTTGTATGATTCCAAGTTTCTATCCAACTAAAACTTGGGTGATGAGAATCATTCCTTATTTGGTAAATTATGACACTACCACTAATGAAAGAATCAAATCCATTTACCCATATTGCTTATCAATGGAAACATACAAGCAACAACCTTTTTCACAAATGCCATTGTAAGGATACTTAAAATAAATAAAATCAAAACCATTTTCTTTTATTTTAAAACTTTGCGGAAAACTTATCCTTACAATCAATATGGAAAACTTGTTGTTATCTATTCCTAAGAAATATATCATAACTCTTAAGTAACAACTCAAAATTCTGATCACCGAACCATGCGATCGAAATCCATCTTCACGATCAGAATCAGCATATACTTCCTTTAAGTTTCTTCACTTTTCTTTGATTCTTAAAACATCAATATGTAACCCAGTCACATCATGCAATAAGAATCTCAGAATAGAAATTTAATAAAGTTAGATAATGGACTTCACCTAAATCGGAGTTAAACATTTGACTTTACTATCCTTATGGACTTTTAAGTAAATTTGGTAGCTTCGCAACCAATGCCTTTCCTTTGGCAACAGAAACATATGGACTCTTTGGAAACGGTACACGGGACTATCACAGACTTAGCCTTTCTCTTTACCATTTGGTCAACCGAGTTGACTATGGCCAATCCCTTTCAATTGGGAAGAGAAAGTTTTTCTGGACTTCCAATGTTACCATTGTCAATGTCCATGGAAGTTTGGGAATTTGATCTTCCAATAAAATTTTGCTTTACCAATGCTCCAAATGACTGTTGTTTCAACATCATCAAGCAAATAGGTAAGATCATTAAGGTTCATGTCGTGATTTGTCATCAGGGAGTGTCCAAGTCAACTGCCAGCTACCTTGAGACTTCGACACCTGACTTTCCCGGCTTGTCAATATGTGACTTAATCTCCAAGACCTAAGCACATATAGGCTTTTTTTGCCAATAGGGATTGAGTGACTTAGAACTTATCAGATCTTGAAACTTGTGGGATATGGAGATTTATTGGAGGAGGTGGAGGAAGTGAAGTATGATTTCCAGCCCCACTAATGCACAACAAAGGGATTGATCTTTCACCTTGGTTGCCATTTGGGATATCATCTTCATTAGGAAGCTTGTTCCTAAAGATTTAGGAAGACCATAGCTGTCTAAACTAGACATCTATAATGGGAGAAATTCAAGTTAGTTGATTTAAAGTCCTTAATATAGCACCCAATATGAAATATTAAGGCTAGGACCCAACAACCTATTTATAACTAGAAGAGGGATGTCGTAATCCAAATTATAAAATAGTTGAAGGTAGGTAAATGACGATTTACCAATTTCCTCCATAAAAACGAAATATAATTAAGTTTTTGATTGGATTTGAAACTCCTAGATCTTTTGAGATACATTGAACTTTCAATGGCATGTTTGAATCTCGATTGTGCCCTCTCAAGCTTGTGATTGGGATGCCGAGGATCACAAACAAGGTGTGAATAACCATACAAATTGACTTGGTACCCTTAATTTTATCACCTAATCGATGTTCCGGTTAGCCACACAGCTCCACCGATCTATAATAAGGTCAAGTTATCCCTTGCCACACTTACTAGTTCTTGTTAGTGCGCCGGTTAACCACACACGCTCCACTAACGACTTGGTAAGGTACAAAGTGTAATTTTATGGGTTAGCACCAAATTCACATTTTCCTAAAGTAACTAAGATTGGGAATTATTAAGGTATAGTTACTATATAATTTCATTATACTTTTAATGAGGATTAAGGTCCTATCCTACCTTTTTCGGCTAACGACCCTCCACCTGTCAAGGAAGCGGTGGGTGAGAGTGGACACCCATTAAACACCATTTTATAGGCAGTAACCTTATACCCCCCGCCCCCTTAAGACCGACTTCGTGAATGAGGCCTACTAATGGAAAGATTGACTTATTCTTATACATATCTATATAATTAAAATTATAATAATAGTATAAGGGTGTATTTTAAACATTTAAAATAGTTGGTGGTTTAATCTATTAATTAAACTATACTCTTAATTTAATTAAACTTAAACCATGTCTTTATGGAATTATTAACTCTTTTAATTAAACACTTTAACTAATTTAATGAAGTCCATAAAGTTTGAATTTTTTTAACTTTTAAAAAAAATTAATTTGGAATTAAAGTGTAAGACTTTACAAATTCCAAAACTTGAGGGCAAGTTTTGAAACTATTTCAAGACTCTTCAAATTTGTAACTTATGAGTTTTAATGGTTCATAAAAATGAAGACTCTTTATTTTATGAAACCTCTTTAGTTCTTTAATCACAATTTAAAGAAGTGAGTTTTGGTTATCCATAACTTGAGGACAAGTTATGGACACCATCATTGCCATTAAGATCATGAATTAATCAACCATGCAAGTTACAAACAATTCCTATGATCTTCTAAAACTCATAAGAACAAATATTCATATCAACAATTTCAAGAATCATAAATAAACCATATAAAACTTGAAATTTTAATAATAACCATTTATTTGGATGAGAATAAACATTACCATAACATCAAAATCAAGTTTTAAGAACAAAAACAATTTGTGGTAATGATTCTAATCCAAAACAGGCCAAAAACAAAATATTTTTTCACTAAACAGTCACCACCTCGTGGTAAACTGGCAGATTCGAACAAAACGATTTTTCTTGCAAATTGCATCAAGTATACAGAAAACAATCATATGCTCTGATACCACTGATGGGTTTTGAGCATTCTAACACTTCCTAAGTGTACATGCAACCCTAATAACCTTGAATCTATGTTTTCTCTATATACATGCAAATTTCTTTTTCAAGGTTATTTCCTAACTAGCATTGCATGGGGAACATATAAAACATAAAACTAGTATAAATACATAGCTTGTTGTTGCTTGGATTCCTTCAAGACTTTGTGAGCCTAGCACCCCAAATGTTGTGCCTCAAATGCTTCACACAACACTACAAACTTGGAATAACTTGAGAGAATGTCACTTAGCCTCAAAAATCGGTTATGACCTCTTATGAATACCCTAGTGCCGATTTTGCATGCTATAGGGTTTCTTTTACAGCGTGTCATAATTAGGAGTTACAAATGTAAACCCTAATTGTCATGACTCTTCATTTCTCATGACCCATGGGTTTGTAACTCCCATGGACTATCCATGGAGCTCCATATGGTTATAACCAAACCCATAAACCATGGATCATTAATCCACCATAAAAGAACTGATGATTGTCATAATCAACCCTATATATTTAATTAGTCTCACTTTGATCACCAAATTAATACTAGATTAATACTTGATCAATACTAATTAAATAATACTAATATTAACATATTAGCACTTATAATATATTAATAATCACAAGTGTACTTTCTCTCATTTTGTCTATCCAAGTATTGCAATGCCATGCAACCCAAATGGACCATGCCGGGTCAGGTCAAGTACATACCAAATAAAGTTATGGACTTAGACACTATATCCAACAGTCTCCCACTTGGATAAGTCTAATAACTATATTTGCAAATATGACTTCAAAATCCGACTAGCAATCGTAGCTCTTTCAAAGTCTCTCGAAATTGAGATGATGATGATACGCCATTTAAGATAAGTGATCATATAATCCTCTGTTCTCATGATATCAGTCGGACAAACACATGGAACATGGTCTTACTTATTGTCCATCATTTGTTTCTCGATCTCTGATTTGTTTCGACATAGAACTAAATTGAACACATCAATTAGGTTCTGACCGGGCCCGATACATAGGTCAAAACCAAATCATCGAGGGGCCCAGATATCGCTTCTATTTCTAGAAGGAACAGATAAACTTCGACTGATATGCTTGTACTAACTACTTGTTGAATTATTCACAAAGGCACATTTTATAACATCGAGTTACCAATGCGTTTTCGTATAATTAATGAATAACCAGCTCATAGTCAACAACTCATATCTCTAGGTTTGAAGATTTATATGATATTACCGTCTCACGATCACTCGAGATAAATTCCATGAAGTGATGCAAGTGAGCGTGGGTTGAATCCAATACTCAGCCCATTATGAGTACTCATGAATGTTGTAGCAACCATTGCATTGTCTAAAGCACTTTAGACAAATCATACAAGCCAAATTCATGACAGTCTTGATTCATATCTACTTCCAACATATGACTGACTGTGGATGGTTTGAATAATATGATATATACCATAACATAATTATTCTGGAAGTCAAAACATGCAAAGTGAAACACAAGAAAAATACTTAATCCTATATGGCCCCAACACTTGGGTGTAAATAAAACAACTTTTATCTAAGCACCATGTTGATTACTCATTATTTATGTTTCGATTTATCAACCTAATACTTGAATTAAAACAATAGTCATGCCATGCTCCAAGCATGCACACTATGTTTTTCCAAACAACAGTTATGCCATACTCCAAGTATGCATACTATGTTTACATATGGTCCTCTCTTTGTGAAATAGATCAATTGACAATATTCCAATAATTCTCATTTCACAATTCCAATCCTTGTTGTAAATGTAAGAATACCAAACTCTTGCCATTTACTGTAATCTGTTAGATTCTAAACTTATATGCAATGATCCCCTTGCAACGACTATGCATAGAAGTCACAAAGACTTGGCAACAGACATTACAAAGTATTCCAATGGAAAACAATTCCATGGAAATGAAGTCTCCAATTCAAAGTATATTCCTTTGAACATCCTTCTTAGCATTAAGTTATTTAATCTTACACAGATTCAAAGAATAACTTCCACCTATGGAGACAATTCTATATTACCATTTTGATCATCACTTCTGAACAAGAGTTGCTTCTTTTCAAAATATGTCAATATGGTCTTTACTCTATACTTCTAATTGTCCATGAGCAACCAATCTTTGGTAAACCTCAGATTGTCCTCGACGATTTTGCTTAATCATTTTAGTCATTTCTAGTTCTATTCCTTTTTCCATCTTAATGCCCTAGCCATTTGGAAAATTTAGAATGGATGAATATTATAGCACATGTAATCAAACCTATACCCAAAGCATATGGGACATGATTTATGCTATAAAAATTTTTATTTGCCATGTTTTTATAATTTGAACTATGAAGAGGGATGCCGTAATCATAATCGAATTTTGAGAACGCAACATATATAGAATTTCCTTATGTTGAACCATTCCAGCATAACATTCATATATATTCTTGACTAAAGTAGATTAAATTCTCAATCTAAGCTTGTAGAATTGGAGTGAAGTATAAAATCCTCTCCCTTAATTATAACAAAACAACTTTTTCAAGGCGAATTGAAACTTTTGTTTTCTATAATTAATATTACTGACTTGCAACACTTAACATAATAATCATGCTCCTACTAGCATAATGATTATTATCTTACTAGCATAACACTTATGCTCCCACTAGCTTTGACATGTATCCAGAGATCAGTTGGACTTTTAGAAACCAACACTTTATTGACTTTTCTACCAAAGTTCAGATTTCTGATACGCAATTTCTTTGATAATACTTTATCAAAACCATACACCTTTCCTTAGATAGCTCACTTGTGTTTCTAAACAGTTATGAAGAGGGATGTCGTAATCATAATGTTTAGACCTTTTGTCATTCTCACAATTGCTATCTACTCAAAATCTACTTAGTGAAAGAGTTTCCTTACCATCATTTTCATGAATCGAAGAGAAACCTTATGACACTTAGATTTTTATGGTGTATGTGTTCCTATCCGTGTGAATTTGTCATAACCATAATCACAAGACAAGGTTAGTCACAAATCCAAACTCATATAGACTGAACTTGTTCAATCTTAATTTCTTGCCACCTGGTAGCACAATGCCCACCATTGCTTCCGGGTTGTTATGCAAACAATTGAGAACTCATAAAACTCAGAAGCATAATCAACTTTTAACTGGAATAGACACAGAAATAAGAATATGTCAACACGATAGGTTACAAACCTCAAGTCGTGGGCTAGTGATTAACAAAACTCTTGATTAGTTCTTGAAACTATTTCAGAATCTTTTAGACTCCTACTGTCATCTTGACATATAAGACTTCTCTTTGTCAAGAACCATTCCTTGACAATACAAATATTCAATAGCTAGTGCAGATTCTTATCAAGTTAAACACTTCTGACTATTGGTCTTAGCTAGTCTTTGTTTTATCCAAAACATCACAACTTACAAATCTCAAATGTACAAGAATAGGAAACATCTTACTCTACATTTGACAAGTGTTATGAAATTTCTAAAGACTATGTCCCTCAAGTTACAATCTTGGAGTATAACTCCAGGATTTGTTTTTGGAATGAAGTATGAATTATCTTTTGATTTAACCATTTCAATAATTCACGATTCCTCTCCTCAGGCAACAAACACACTAAGGTGTCCTTAGAGGATCAATTGTTATATGGTTCCATAATCACTAAGATAATCATAAAACAAAATACACAAGTACTCTCCCATCTCTTCAGATTTGAGAAACTTTTATCTTTCTGCCTTATTTGATTCTTCTTATTCATTCTGCCATACATTGAAACTTTTCCAATGTTTCAGAATTACACTTAAACTCGTAAGCATAACCATATTTACTAAACTTTAGTAAATCATAACGAATAATCTTATTTACCTTTGTGGTGGACCTGACTAGCGCACAACTTAATGTACCCAATCCTTTAGTCCTTCGCTTGACTCACATGCGAATGAGAACAAGGAATTAGTCTTAATTTACCAAAGATGAAAATTCTCGTTCATCACACAATACAACTTGTATGATTCCAAGTTTCTATCCAACTAAAACTTGGGTGATGAGAATCATTCCTTATTTGGTAAATTATGACACTACCACTAATGAAAGAATCAAATCCATTTACCCATATTGCTTATCAATGGAAACATACAAGCAACAACCTTTTTCACAAATGCCATTGTAAGGATACTTAAAATAAATAAAATCAAAACCATTTTCTTTTATTTTAAAACTTTGCGGAAAACTTATCCTTACAATCAATATGGAAAACTTGTTGTTATCTATTCCTAAGAAATATATCATAACTCTTAAGTAACAACTCAAAATTCTGATCACCGAACCATGCGATCGAAATCCATCTTCACGATCAGAATCAGCATATACTTCCTTTAAGTTTCTTCACTTTTCTTTGATTCTTAAAACATCAATATGTAACCCAGTCACATCATGCAATAAGAATCTCAGAATAGAAATTTAATAAAGTTAGATAATGGACTTCACCTAAATCGGAGTTAAACATTTGACTTTACTATCCTTATGGACTTTTAAGTAAATTTGGTAGCTTCGCAACCAATGCCTTTCCTTTGGCAACAGAAACATATGGACTCTTTGGAAACGGTACACGGGACTATCACAGACTTAGCCTTTCTCTTTACCATTTGGTCAACCGAGTTGACTATGGCCAATCCCTTTCAATTGGGAAGAGAAAGTTTTTCTGGACTTCCAATGTTACCATTGTCAATGTCCATGGAAGTTTGGGAATTTGATCTTCCAATAAAATTTTGCTTTACCAATGCTCCAAATGACTGTTGTTTCAACATCATCAAGCAAATAGGTAAGATCATTAAGGTTCATGTCGTGATTTGTCATCAGGGAGTGTCCAAGTCAACTGCCAGCTACCTTGAGACTTCGACACCTGACTTTCCCGGCTTGTCAATATGTGACTTAATCTCCAAGACCTAAGCACATATAGGCTTTTTTTGCCAATAGGGATTGAGTGACTTAGAACTTATCAGATCTTGAAACTTGTGGGATATGGAGATTTATTGGAGGAGGTGGAGGAAGTGAAGTATGATTTCCAGCCCCACTAATGCACAACAAAGGGATTGATCTTTCACCTTGGTTGCCATTTGGGATATCATCTTCATTAGGAAGCTTGTTCCTAAAGATTTAGGAAGACCATAGCTGTCTAAACTAGACATCTATAATGGGAGAAATTCAAGTTAGTTGATTTAAAGTCCTTAATATAGCACCCAATATGAAATATTAAGGCTAGGACCCAACAACCTATTTATAACTAGAAGAGGGATGTCGTAATCCAAATTATAAAATAGTTGAAGGTAGGTAAATGACGATTTACCAATTTCCTCCATAAAAACGAAATATAATTAAGTTTTTGATTGGATTTGAAACTCCTAGATCTTTTGAGATACATTGAACTTTCAATGGCATGTTTGAATCTCGATTGTGCCCTCTCAAGCTTGTGATTGGGATGCCGAGGATCACAAACAAGGTGTGAATAACCATACAAATTGACTTGGTACCCTTAATTTTATCACCTAATCGATGTTCCGGTTAGCCACACAGCTCCACCGATCTATAATAAGGTCAAGTTATCCCTTGCCACACTTACTAGTTCTTGTTAGTGCGCCGGTTAACCACACACGCTCCACTAACGACTTGGTAAGGTACAAAGTGTAATTTTATGGGTTAGCACCAAATTCACATTTTCCTAAAGTAACTAAGATTGGGAATTATTAAGGTATAGTTACTATATAATTTCATTATACTTTTAATGAGGATTAAGGTCCTATCCTACCTTTTTCGGCTAACGACCCTCCACCTGTCAAGGAAGCGGTGGGTGAGAGTGGACACCCATTAAACACCATTTTATAGGCAGTAACCTTATACCCCCCGCCCCCTTAAGACCGACTTCGTGAATGAGGCCTACTAATGGAAAGATTGACTTATTCTTATACATATCTATATAATTAAAATTATAATAATAGTATAAGGGTGTATTTTAAACATTTAAAATAGTTGGTGGTTTAATCTATTAATTAAACTATACTCTTAATTTAATTAAACTTAAACCATGTCTTTATGGAATTATTAACTCTTTTAATTAAACACTTTAACTAATTTAATGAAGTCCATAAAGTTTGAATTTTTTTAACTTTTAAAAAAAATTAATTTGGAATTAAAGTGTAAGACTTTACAAATTCCAAAACTTGAGGGCAAGTTTTGAAACTATTTCAAGACTCTTCAAATTTGTAACTTATGAGTTTTAATGGTTCATAAAAATGAAGACTCTTTATTTTATGAAACCTCTTTAGTTCTTTAATCACAATTTAAAGAAGTGAGTTTTGGTTATCCATAACTTGAGGACAAGTTATGGACACCATCATTGCCATTAAGATCATGAATTAATCAACCATGCAAGTTACAAACAATTCCTATGATCTTCTAAAACTCATAAGAACAAATATTCATATCAACAATTTCAAGAATCATAAATAAACCATATAAAACTTGAAATTTTAATAATAACCATTTATTTGGATGAGAATAAACATTACCATAACATCAAAATCAAGTTTTAAGAACAAAAACAATTTGTGGTAATGATTCTAATCCAAAACAGGCCAAAAACAAAATATTTTTTCACTAAACAGTCACCACCTCGTGGTAAACTGGCAGATTCGAACAAAACGATTTTTCTTGCAAATTGCATCAAGTATACAGAAAACAATCCTATGCTCTGATACCACTGATGGGTTTTGAGCATTCTAACACTTCCTAAGTGTACATGCAACCCTAATAACCTTGAATCTATGTTTTCTCTATATACATGCAAATTTCTTTTTCAAGGTTATTTCCTAACTAGCATTGCATGGGGAACATATAAAACATAAAACTAGTATAAATACATAGCTTGTTGTTGCTTGGATTCCTTCAAGACTTTGTGAGCCTAGCACCCCAAATGTTGTGCCTCAAATGCTTCACACAACACTACAAACTTGGAATAACTTGAGAGAATGTCACTTAGCCTCAAAAATCGGTTATGCCCTCTTATGAATACCCTAGTGCCGATTTTGCATGCTATAGGGTTTCTTTTACAGTGTGTCATAATTAGGAGTTACAAATGTAAACCCTAATTGTCATGACTCTTCATTTCTCATGACCCATGGGTTTGTAACTCCCATGGACTATCCATGGAGCTCCATATGGTTATAACCAAACCCATAAACCATGGATCATTAATCTACCATAAAAGAACTGATGATTGTCATAATCAACCCTATATATTTAATTAGTCTCACTTTGATCACCAAATTAATACTAGATTAATACTTGATCAATACTAATTAAATAATACTAATATTAACATATTAGCACTTATAATATATTAATAATCACAAGTGTACTTTCTCTCATTTTGTCTATCCAAGTATTGCAATGCCATGCAACCCAAATGGACCATGCCGGGTCAGGTCAAGTACATACCAAATAAAGTTATGGACTTAGACACTATATCCAACAGTCTCCCACTTGGATAAGTCTAATAACTATATTTGCAAATATGACTTCAAAATCCGACTAGCAATCGTAGCTCTTTCAAAGTCTCTCGGAATTGACATGACCAAAGTCTTCATGGTATTCACACCATTTGGACTTGTCTTTCCAAGTGGTGGATTTTTATCCCTTTCTTGGCCATCTTGCTTTGTCACCAAGCTCCTCCATAGAAAATATTATACTTGAAATATCCACAGAAAAGAAATAGTCAGTAATCTTAGGAAATTATTCTTCTTCTCCTTCATCTTCAAGGGAATTAACCCTATGATGATTAGGTTAGAAATATAGTTTTAATTTATAGGATCTTTATGCCTATGACTCGGCCTTCCTATTGGGGTGATCGTATGAGCTTGGTGGGTTGCTCCTTTTTCAGAACTCCTTTTCTTCTTCGAGCCTTATGAATCTTACTGCTTTGCTTCGAATCACATCTATTCTCTTGCATGGGGTCATTAAAAGGTCTTCGTAGAAAAGCGAGTCCTTCTTTAAGCCCATTTTAAAGGATTCAATTGCAGTCGCCATATCAATGTTGGGGATACTTATAGCTTCCTTTCCAAACCTGTTCAAAAAGTCCTAAGGGATTCCTTAGGATCCTGAACCACTTGATAAAGATCACTAGTGATCTTTTTGAATGTTCTGCTACAAGAAAATTGATTATTAAACAAATTAAATAAGTGAGCAAATGAAGTAATAAATTAAGGAGGAACATTAAGAAGCCATTTTAAGGTTGGTCCTGTGAGGGTCGAACCAAAATCCTTGCACATGCAAGATTCCTTCAAGTGTGTGGGAATGGGGATGATCTCTATTTTTTCCCTGTATTGTTCCACGTGTTCTTTAGGATCCGTAGTCCTATCGTAAGGTTTCATGTTGGGAGTTTGGAAACATTTTGGGACTTCAGGTATAGGTTGGACTACCCCTGATACGTTCGAGATCATTTTCCTTAGCTGTTGAAGTTCTTTGGCCATGACCGGACTCATTCCTGCTTCAAGATCCATAGAGTTAGTATTAAAGGTATGATTATTCAGGAAGTTATCAGGATCCTTGTTATTGGGGGTGGTGAAGGTTTCTTCGAGATCCTGGATCACATAGGTTCGCTCATATGGAGTTGTACCCCAAGTGGGAGCAGGTGTAGGTGTTGAGGATCCTATCTTCTGGAGGTTTCCTGAGGATCCTCCATTGTCAAAGTTTGGGATATTAGGTTGCAAGATCGAGGGTGCTGCTGCCTGGGGTTTATGGATCTCCGCCCTCATTCTCTCCATTACCTTGATAACCATCTTGTTGACCTCTTTTCGTTAATTTGGTTGTTTCTTTACCATCATCACGATGGGGAAGAGTTCGATGTTACCGATCAAAATAGGACGATCCTTGAATCCCAAGGATCCTGGATTCCCATGGTTGATGATCAGAGATGTGTTCTTTTTATAGATACTCGAAGTTTTCCTCTAACCAGGAGGTTTGTTTAGAGGTGGTGAAAGATTCTTTTGATGAAATGTTAGGAATAGAAGAAGAAGGTAAAGTTGATTGTGTAGACATGATTTTCGAGAATTATGAACACCAGGGCCCCACGGTGGGCGCCAAATTGTTTTGGTCAAAATTTGATAAATGGGTATCAACCAAATTGCATGAGAGACTGTGGTGTTATAGGTGAAGTGATTAACGAAATTAGAACAAGATTGCACGAGTGATTTACAAGGAAAGCCCTTGATCCTTGCTGGGATCTCTGGCATAAAACCTTGGGAGGTGATAATGATCACCTGCCTTGTTTGATTTTATTGATTTGAACATATAACTACAAAGACGATAATAAGAATATGAGTACAAGTGTTTTTCTAGCTCTAAGTGTGTAAGGTGTCCAGAGGATGTGCCCGTTGTGTGACATTTACAAGTGTATTTATAGTCTAGGTTAGGTAACTACAAGTCCGAGATTTTCGGGATCCTGTTGAGCTTGTATTTGCACATGCTTTGACTTGGTATTTCCGGGTCTTAAGCCTGATTGGATTGTTTCTTCATTGAGAATGAGTCTTATGTTGACCATATATATATATATATATATATATATATATATATATATATATATATATATATATATATATATATATATATATATATATATATATATATATAAGTCATTTGAGACCATAAGTTTTATATGAAACGTGAAGATTTAATCATAGTCACTCATTTTGGAGATCAAAAAATAAATACAAGGTTTTAAAATGAAAAATAAATGGAAAATTTTGGATGTTTGTTTAAATATTATCTTTGTCATTTTTTATCCAAACAAATAAAAGAAAAATAATATATATATATATATATATATATATATGTGTGTGTGTGTGTGTGTGTGTGTAATATTCTAACTTAATTTTAGGTGTCATATTCTATCTAAATATTTTGAATGATTCTATTTTTTTTAAATAACTATATGCTTAGTATTCGGTTGGGATGATCTTAAGTATTAAAAAAAATATAATGTAATATTCTTTTAGAATAATACACATACATAAACATACGAGGAATATTTTGTTAGAATGTTTAAACATATGTATAAAGAGCGGTAATTTTTTACTTTCTGTTTGGCTAAAAAATGATGAAAACAATATTTAAAAAATTGAATATTTTCATTTATTTTATATTTTAGAATATTTTTGTGGACATCCATAATAATTTGCTAGGAATGCGTTTTCATATCTTGTAAAATCTCTTGAATATATGTGTGAGTTCAAATATATTACTAAATTGAAGGGTTATTTAGAGACAAAGGAAATCTAAATATAGACAAATGCATATCTAATTATTCTTAATATTTCAAATATATTACTATGCCAAAAGCTTCTTTATAGGGTGTGGTGTGCCTGTTTGAGACAAGTAAGATTTTACCGTTGACCAGCCTGTTGTCTTGTTGACTTTTTGAGTAAATTTTACCATGGGTTGAAATTTAGGGGTTTAGGTCATAGCTGAGGTTAACTTTTGATTTGATGTCTAGGTGGTAGGTGAGACCGATCTGTTAGTATTTGCATGTTGTGGTGGTCATCTAGTCTATTTTCGATGTATGTTTTCTCAATATACTTTGTACTACAGTATGATAGGATGTTGATATGTTGTTGTGAACTCTTAGGCATGTAGATTTGTTTAATAATTACTTGTGGCTGCTTGTTTGGCAGATGTCTATTATATATGTATGTATGTATGTCTGTCTGTATGTATGTATGTATGTATGTATGTATGTATGTATGTATGTATGTATATATATATATATATATATATATATATCGATGTATTATGGGTGAGTTGAGGGCATACTAGCTGTGTGTTAAATGCCAAGATATTCGGGCAGACCAGCTTAATGTGGTAGACCAAGGGGCGGACCAGCTTGATGTAGTAGATTAAAGGGGAAAGCCAACCTTCCGTTGAAGGTCATTGTGTGCATGCATTGTATGTGTATTATTGTGTTTGGTATTTTTAGGAACTCGCTAATCTTTGGCTTGCAATTGTGGATTAAATTTTCCAGGCACCTGATCAGATCATGGCATGGCATAGACATGACTGTAAACACATCAATAGGTTTATGATTTGACATCCCGCGATACTTTCATTATAACTTTGATTTATGGGTTTCAGTTTATCAAAAAATGGTTTTTATTGAATTTACCTTTATAAAAATGAGTGTTTATGCTAGTTTTAAAATGAATTTTTTTTTCTAAATATTGTGACATTACAAGTTAGTATGAGAGCCCTGGTTTGAGGAATTTGAATGAACACTAGTGTGATTCCAAACTAAAACTAAGGATCTGAGAATTTTCACAAATCTATTAAATTAAATTTGTATAAAAGGGAGAAAGGAAATGCGTTGTGTACAATTAGCCGAAGCTCGAACAAGAAAGTGGATCCCAAAATATTCATACTTGCTATACGTACATACATACATATATATATATATATGTGTGTGTGTGTGTGTGTGTGTGTGTGTGTTGGATTAATGTCTAAGTCCATAACTATAATTAGTAAGACTTGACCCGACCCGACATGGTCCATTTGGGTTGCATGGCACCGGGACAATTGGATTGACAAGATGAGGAAAAAGGATACTAGTGATTTATATTAATATATTATAAGTTCTAATATATTAATATATAATCATATTATTTAATTAGTATTGATCAAGAATTAATTTGTAATTAATTAAGTGATCAAAATGAACTAATTAAATATGGACTCAAAGATATATGTGTGTGACGGGCCAAGTTCATTTAGGTTGGGCTAAACTTTCATGGATAGTCCATGGAGTGTTTAACCCATGGATCATATGAAATGAAAGGTCATGGGTATTACGGTTTAACCCTAATCTCCACACTATATAAAGATGTCCTTGGTTGGTGAAATTGGCACTAGTGTGTGTACACAAAAGGGCAAGGCTGATTTCACTAGAGAAAACCAAAGTATCCTTATTCTCAAGGTTATTCCAAGTGTTCATGGTGTTGTGTGAACCATTTGAGGTGTCACACTTGGGGAACTAGGCACTCAAGCTTCATGAAGACAAGTTACATCAAAAAGGTATGTATTCTATCTATTTTATTACCCAAGTATCAAAGATTGTATGCTAGATAGGGTAATACCTTGGAATATTCATATTTGCATGTATAATAGAGAAAACATAGATCCAAGGTATTTAGGGTTGCATGTACACTTAGGAGTGTTAGAATGCTCAAAACCCAACAGTGGTATCAGAGCCTAGGCTTGTTTTCTTGTTATACTTGCAAAAACTGCTTAATAGTCGAAGTTTTTTTGCTGTCTGGACAACGGAATCAACGAGTCCATCAGGGGACTCAACGAGTCCATGCCTTAAAAGTGTTCAAAACGATCCAACTCGTCGAGTTGGTTCATGCACTCGACGAGTTGGACCCCAGACAGCATATATTCGACTGTTTTGGCTAGAAATGGACTATGAACATAACCCTAAGCTGTTTTTCAACTTATAAACCTATTATTGATGTGGTAATGTTCATGCTAATCCAATTTCAAATATAATTGTCAATAGATTCATGTTTTGTATTAGTTTAATGGACAGACTAATTACATGAAAAAGTTTGATTGAATTATCTTGTTCTTATGAGTTGCTTAGGTTAATAGGAAAGTTATGTGAAATTGTTGTTTTCAATCCATTTTAATCTAAGAGTTGATTCTAAAATGTGTTTTTGTAACGTGTCCTCAAGTTACATGAAAATTCACATTTAAGTTTCATAAAACTCATAAAGTCTTCCATAAGTTATGAATAAGGAAAAGTCACATTCTTTTAATAGTTTAAAGTCTTACATAATTTGTCCTCAAGTTATGGAACTCGAAGAGTTTTTGGATTAGAAACTACTTTAAACACACAAGTTATGGAAAATGAATAGTTTTGAATAATTTCAAAAATTGCCCTCAAGTTTTGGAATTTGAAAAGTTTTCCCTTACGAATACTTTAATTCCAAGTACAGCCCTTAGAAATTTTTAAAATTCAACCCTTATACTTTATAATATTATAAGTTAATAATATTTCTATATATGTATAAGAGCAAGACGTCTTACCATTAGTAGGCCTCATTCATGAAGCCGGTCTATAAGGGGGGTATAAGGTTACTGCCTATAAAATGGCAGTTTAATGGGTTTCCACTCTCACCCACTGCTTCCTTGACTGGTGGAGGGTCGTTAGCCGAACGGGTAGGACAAGGACTATAATTCTCCCTTCATTAAAAGTATTAATGATAAAAATGGTTTTATAATTCCCAATCTTAGTTACTTTAGGAAAATCTGAATAAGGTGCTAATCCATGAAATTACACTTTGCACTTTGTTTAAGTCGGTTAGTGGAGTGTGTGTGGTTAACCAGCACACTAACTCGTATTTAACAAGGTAGGCAAAGGGTAACTTAATGTTTATCATAGTATCGATGGAGAGTGTTTGGTTAATCGGCACATCGATTGAGGGGTAAACACTTAAGAGTACCAAGTAATTTGCATGGTTACTTCACACCTTGTTTTGTGATCCTCGGCATCCCAGTCACAAAACCTGAACGGCACACTGGAGATTGCAACATGCCATTGAACAGTTCAATGAATCTCAAAAGATCTAGGAGTTTCAAATCCAAGTAATACCTAATTAAATTATTTCGTTTTCATGGTGGAAATTGGTGAATCGGCATTCACCTACCTTGAAATATTTTATAGCTTGGATTACGGCATCCCTTTTCCAAGTTATAAAATATTATGTTGGGTCCTAGCCTTAATATTTCATATTGGGTGTTATATTAAGGACTTTAGATCAACTGTCTTGAATATCTCCCAAAAGATGTCTAGTTCAGACATCTATGATCTTCCCAAATCTCTTGCAACTTCACTTCCTCGACCTCCTCCAATTATTCTCCCTAACCCACAAGTTCAAGGTCACTCAAGCCCTAACGGAAAGAAAGGTCTATGAGTGCTCACATATTGGAGATGAAATCACATATTTACAAGCCGGGAGAGTTAGGTGCCAAATTCTTAAGAAAGTTGGATGTTCAATCACTTTCTAAGTCACATAGTGAGTTACCTTTAGGACTACTATGAAATAGACTATGACATAACCCATATTGATCTTATCTATTTGCTTGGTGCTGCTGAATCAACAATGATTTGGAGCTTCGGTAAAGCAAATTTGATTAGTAGATCAACTTTCCAAACCTTCAATGGACATTGACAATGGTTGCATTGGATACCCAGTAAAAACTTTCTCTTCCCAATGGAAACGGATTAGCCATAGTCAACTCGGTTGACCAAATGGTAAAGAGAAAGGCTAAGTCTGATATTGTCCCATGTACCATTCCCAAAGGGTCCATATGGTTCTATTTCCAAAAGGAAAGGGCATTGGTTGCGAAGCTGTCAAATTACCTGAAAGATCATAAGGTTGGTAAAGTCAATAAGTTTGATTCTACTTCAGGTAAAGTCCACTATCTAACTCGATTAAGTTTCTATTCTGAGATTCTTATTACATGATGTGACTGGGTCAGATGTTGATGTTTTAAGAATCAAAGGAAAATTGAAGGAAACTTAAAGAAAGGGTATGCTGAATCTGACCGCGAAGATGGATTTCTATCGCTTGATTGAAGATCGGATTCTTGAGCCACTCTTACGAGTTATGATAGATTGCTAGGAAACATGTAATAACATAGTTTTCATTTAAAGTTGCATTGTAAGGAAAAGTTTTTTCTACATTTTATAAATCAATAAAAGTTTGTTTTACTTTATTTTATATATCCTTGCAATGGCATTTATGAAAACTTGATGTTTGTATGTTTCTAGCAATAATGAAAATATGAATTTGATACTTTCATTTGTGGTAGTGTCTAAATTTACCAAATAAGGAAAGGTTGTCATCATCTAAGTTTTCAGTTAAATAAAAGTTGGAATAATACAAGTGTCACAGTATGATGAATGAGAACTTTCAGCTGTGGAAAATTAAGACTAGTTCCTTGTTCACATGTATATGTGAGTCAAATGAAGGACTAAGGGATCGAGTACACATTCTTGTGCACTGGTTAAGTCCACCACAAAATATCTATAAGACTATTCGTCATGATTTACTAAAGTTTAGAAAATATGGTTACACTTACAAGTTTAAGTGTAATTCTGATACATTGGAAAATATTTGATGTATGGCAGAACGAATGAGAAGAATCAAATTAGGCAGAAGGATAAAAGTTTCTCAAATCTGAAAAGATAAGAGAGTACTTTTGTAACGGTCTAAAAATTTCAATCAATTTAAACTTTTCAAAAACAACCCATTTTCATAATGTAATTACAAAAAGGTTTTCAATACAATTATTACCAGAGTCTTCCCAGAACCACATTATAAAACACAATCATGAGGAGCGGTACGATCACACCTTTGCCTTGTCACGTTCTCCTAAAGAACCTAAAAAACATTAAACCACAACTGTAAGCCCGAAAGCTTAGTGAGATACCCCCACAATACCAACCACATATACCATACACGCACAACATGCCATACAATAACAGCACACAGAACAGCCATGCACTTCGGGTCTACTGTGTGACTGGTCCGCCGCACCGACCTTCAGTCCACCTGGTCCACCCTCCGAGTCTAGTCATTTACATCGAGTCTACAGTGTGATTGGTCCGCCCGCACCGGGCCTTCAATTTACCTGGTCCACTCTCTGAATCTATAGTATGACTGGTCCGCCCGTACTGGGCCTTCAGTCGGCCTGGTCCACTCTCCGAGCCTTGGCACGTCTGGTCCGCCCTCTTGGGGCCTACAGCCTATCCGGACCGCTCGCTGGGCCTTCGGGATAACCGGCCCGACCTGGGTATGTCGGCCTACAGCACAAAGCAAGACCCGCCTCAACCCAACCCCAGTCCAACAACCATGTGCACATAAACATTCAATCATATAACGAATCCCATCCAAACAAACCGATCTAACAGATCGCATAGCATAACATCATCCTAACCAGGATACCGACCTAATCGGTCACTAGCATAGCATCATCCTATATACCAGGATACCGACCTTAATCAGGTCTCTAACATATACCATCATAACTACCATAAGCAAACATAACAAAGCAAAACATAACCACGAAACCGGATCACAATCCGATAAAGGGCCAGCCTTGGTGGCGTAGACCCTGTCGATAAAGTGAGGATAACTCACCTCGCAACTGCCGACTGAAAGATCAAACCAAGATGCTCCGACCACTTATACGATCTCCACCACTAGCCAACACCAACACTGAACTCAAAACAAATGCCAACAATTACCAAAATGCCCCTGGAAGTCAGCTGGCCAACCCTTGGTCAAAGTCAAAGTCAAAGTCAACCTCCTGACTGACTTTACTCGCCGAGTCAACCCGATGAATCATCGAGTCCCCATGCTCAGAACTTCCCCAATCCGCGACTCAACTCACTGAGTCTCACAACTCTGAGTCCCCTCACACTCAACTCACCGAGTCCTCCCTTGACTCGCCGATTCGTGGCTCAACCAGAAGAAGGTTAGGACCTCACGACCAGACTCGCCGAGTCCAAGAACAGACTCGCCGAGTCCAAGGCTATCTTCTTCCAACTCGCCGAGTTCCTGCCCATCTTCAAGCAACTCGCCGAGTACACCTTTGTGACTCGTCGAGTACCCCTAGATCTTAATCCATACAGAAGCTTTCTAGGCCATGCAGATGATCCAAACCATAGATCTACCCTTCTACAACCCATCCATCACGTAAAGTGGCAAACTTTACGTGAATCCAAGTAGATCTAAGCATTTTACACACTAGGGCTAGGGTTTGGGACAAAAGGACTTCACCCACAACTCTTGTGCATAGACTTTATGGCTTTTTGGATTAATAATAACCTAGATTTGAGGTAGCAACCTCAGATCTTACACCAAACTTGAGATGGATCTCATTTATCCCCCAAAAACCCCACAAATGATAGATCTAGATGCACAAAAGCTCAATCAGCAGAATATTACCTCAAATGAAAGCTCCAACTGAAGAATAAGTTGAATCTCTGCAAAGCCCATTGCTCTAACCTTCTTGCTATTCGATTTCTCCCCAAGATTCCCTCCACAAAGGCTCCAATCTCTCACAAGGAAAGCTCACACGAATCTAGGGCTTCTGGAACTCAAGGGGAAGGTAAAGAGGACGGGGGAGAGGACATCATGTTCTTTATATAAGGCTCAACCCCCGAATTAGGGTTTTCTCCACTCAGCACCAACTCGCCGAGTCCAGCTACCGACTCGCCGAGTTGGCCACTAAACACGCGACCATAATCGCGACCCTACTCGCCGAGTCCACCCACGGACTCACCGAGTTGCCCTTTCACATTTACACTTTGAACCCTGAACTTGCACTCCTGAACTCGGGATGTTACAATTCTCCCCCACTTAAATTTGGCTTCGTCCTCAAAGCCTGCGGCAACTCAACTCCAAAACTACTCCCGCAATGCACCACATGGCATCAACCAGACCAGGCTCCTCAAGACACAACCACCGAAAACCAAAAGCCAACTTTCCCCTTTTTGCGGTGTTCTGACCACCGCTTCAAGCCGACCACTGGCCTCATCCTATGATAATCACACTTATCAACCAAGTACCACTCCATGATACTTCACTCGCTCCAAATCACAACAACCACTTGACTCATACGAGCTAGTGATAATCCTGAACCGCCGGAATCCAGATCTGAGTCCAACTTTATCCACTCCAGGCTGACAGGATGACACATCCCTCAGTCTTAGAGCAACTCCCATGAGTTCTCCTCCGCAATCTCATACCCATGCTGAACTGGCTCTAGTATCCTCGGGTTGGGAAAACCCGACACATTGATGACACCTCCAAACATCCCCTAGGATGAATTACTACTACATCCACAATTCCTTTATCAAAATCAATCTGGGAATCCAAGACTCCATCCCTGCATCCCTTCCAAGCCTCTTGGCTCTACACCCTCGGAATTCCTTCCGTGACCTCAGCAGACATCCAATCCAGATGTGATTCCGTACCATTGCCGCAAACCCGCTGCTCAACGACCATAATTGAAACACCCCAATCATAACTCCGCACTACTGCTTTCACTTTCGTGAACTTACACTCCCTTTCGGAGCTACATTCTTTTCCCTTTCCTTACCAAGGAAAACCACATGGCTGCCTTGACACTACCATAAGTGCCACGGTGCTCGCCCAATACTACACCATTTCCTTATAGCATAACCGCTATCCCATACACCACACATACTCTGAATCCGCTCGCAGGGACTCTCGAGTCCATGCACTACCTCCACTAATCGTGATCAATATCCGGGGCCAGACCTTCTATTGTTATCACATCGCAACATACTCATTCCATATCCTCATACAGATCTATCAACACATGCAGAGTCTTCAGCATGACTAGACCGCCTTACCAGGCCTTCAGCCCATGTGGACCACTCTCAGAAACTTCAACAGGTCTGGACCGCCCTCCAGGGCCTTCAGCCTGTCTGGACTGTTCTCCGAGCCTTCGGCCTGACTGGTATGCCCACCGGCCTTCAGTCTATCCGGACCGCTCAACCAGCATTCAACATCCAGGAAACTCTCCCATGCATACTGTTCTAGCCCTCTAGGGATTCCGAACTCTATCTCTATTCTACATACTCAATCCTGACACGATCCCAAGCCTCCCACAATCAATCACCCTTGGTCTACATCCCGCCCCGCCTGTCTGACACTTGTTCATACCAGCCTACGCACGGCTGACAGAACCACTGTTGAATCCCAACAGCTAAACAACCTCTCATGCTTATCAATCTTCCGGAGAATTCTCCAATTCTCCCCCACTTAGAGCACTGACTATCAACCATCGGTCGCCATCACCGACCTCCCTCGACAACCCTATACAACACAAACCCTTACACGCGAACTGATTCCCACCAGAACGAGCAAACTTCACAAATTTACATAACAACACTGATCATCCCGGGCTCGAAAGAAACCCGATCTTCAGCTAACCACTCCTCAGACTGCAAATGCTACCCGACATTCAGACCAAAAGCCAGATTCCCACTAATAATCCTCATGAGTGATAACCAACGAAATTTCCAACACCAAACCCATAACCATACCACAACCCTCAAGTAACAACGAATACAATACCAAAAATCATACAACGAGACTACCCAACATTCAGACCAAAAGCCAGATTCCCACTAATAATCCTCATGAGTGATAACCAAAGAAATTTCCAACACTAAACCCATAACCATACCACAACCCTCAAGGAACAACGAATACAATACCAAAAATCATACAGCGAGACTAGCAATAATAGTTTTAGACTTATCCAAGTGGGAGACTGTTGGATTATATGTCTAAGTCCATAACTATAATTGGTAAGACTTGACCCGACCCGGCATGGTCCATTTGGGTTGCATGGCATCGGGATAACTGGATTGACAAGATGAGGAAAAAGGATACTAGTGATTTATATTAATATATTATAAGTTCTAATATATTAATATATAATCATATTATTTAATTAGTATTGATCAAGAATTAATTTGTAATTAATTAAGTGATCAAAATGAACTAATTAAATATGGACTCAAAGATATATGTGTGTGACGGGCCAAGTTCATTTAGGTTGGGCTAAACTTTCATGGATAGTCCATGGAGTGTTTAACCCATGGATCATATGAAATGAAAGGTCATGGGTATTACGGTTTAACCCTAATCTCCACACTATATAAAGATGTCCTTGGTTGGTGAAATTGGCACTAGTGTGTGTACACAAAAGGGCAAGGCTGATTTCACTAGAGAAAACCAAAGTATCCTTATTCTCAAGGTTATTCCAAGTGTTCATGGTGTTGTGTGAACCATTTGAGGTGTCACACTTGGGGAACTAGGCACTCAAGCTTCATGAAGACAAGTTACATCAAAAAGGTATGTATTCTATCTATTTTATTACCCAAGTATCAAAGATTGTATGCTAGATAGGGTAATACCTTGGAATATTCATATTTGCATGTATAATAGAGAAAACATAGATCCAAGGTATTTAGGGTTGCATGTACACTTAGGAGTGTTAGAATGCTCAAAACCCAACTATATATATATATATATATATATATATATATATATATATATATACATATGCTAATATGTGAACTATTAGAAATGCATGCTAGCGGATAGGCTAAGGATCCCTTCTGGAATTGCATGATAGAATTGTCTGGTTTTTGTGATGCCTTGTAGCATAGGAGATTGCTTGTTGTGTGTTACATGAGTTTTGATTGATTTTGTTAGTTGCTAAGTGTATGCTTCTTAGTAATACATAATTAGGATTTTATAGCCTTAGAATGCTTGATTTATCCTTACTTCATGTTCCTTGTATAGTTGTGGTCTTAGGCTAGAACCATTTATTCGATTGTCTATCTAATAATATATTATGTACAACTTGTATACACGAGGTGACTGGCGATGTTAGTAAATACTTCTAGCAGTGCGGGGGCATAAGTGGGGAGAATCCTAGCACAAGAATCTACGAAGAGTATTGGTGTGTGCTCGGTGGCCACATGTGTACACATTTAGATCATTTAGTAGTAGTTACGTGTAGCGACTTGGGAAAATTGATATAATTCTTGGGACGATTATGGATAGGTGTGGAAGGTAGTATGTGCTCGTACTACCAAAAAAATAGGATCCATGCGAGAATCAGGAAGTATCGAAAGGTTACTGGGGAGTTGGTTGATGGTGGATATTGGTATTGCACTAGGGTTAGCTATAGCTCCTTTCTATCTTTATAGATCTTTTGATTATGGTTGTTCAAGTCGAGGATGATTCTGGTGTTTGTTTGGGCCTAAGTGGCCATGGCAGATTGAGTCCAAGTGATGAAGACATGGACAGTTGGTTGGTTCTAAGGTCTCGATGGCCTTGTTCGAAGTGGTACCAATTATGTCGAGAGGCTCAATAACGAAGCGGTTATGTTGATCGATTTGAGGATTGCAGTATTTAATAGGGTGGTTAGTTGATGGATTGGAATGATGTTCGCTACAAAAGGGTTATATTCTTCCAACTTCCGCGTTCAAGGTAAAAGATCAGATTCATATCAATCAATGCATAACAGAAGGAACGGTGTTTTTTGCATTAGTTCTGCTACAAGGAAGTGAGATTCGGCTCGTTGTAAATCGTTTTAATCTTGCAGCAAGGGATGATTGAGGTTTGACTGTTCTTTTGATTAGGTGGTCGTAGAAAAGGCCATGGTGTGGATCAATTCATCGACCCAGTTTCAAGGGAAAAGTGGGTGTCTCAAATTTTGATCATGAGTATGGTTTCAAGGAACGGATTGGAAGTCTGACGGAGGAAGAGAGATTTGGCGCACTATCAGGCACTATCGGGAAATTATGGAATTCAAGATTGTGTTATCCGCTCAACTGGTTTAGGGAGTAGTAGTTGGAAGAAAAACATGGGAATAAACACAATAGAGTACTTTTCATGCAGTAGTATCAAGATAATTCTAATTAGGGTAAGAGAGAACCATTTTCAAACCATCTGTAGGGAATCCTTAAAGTTTTCAAGAGTGGGGGGCAGTAGGTCAATTCTCCAATTGCAATTTCTAATTATGTGAAGTTCAGTTCCTTGAGTGCTTCATCAATCTAATAGTATCATGGTCGACTTTAAAAGGATTGAGGCGGTGATGCTATGGGGGGTTCTGTGGTCTCCATCTGAGATTCGAATTCTCCTTGGAAATTTTTATTTCATTATCCAAAGGATCATCTTATGGTGTGTTTTTCCTTCTGAAAGACAATATTGATAAGTATATGGATAAGTCGGTCGGAGGGTTTGTTGTTTGTAGACGTGAGCCAATATGGTTCAAACCCTAAGTGGGGGAGAACTAGGTATTTTGCTTAGAGGACCACCGCTCTATTTGACTTTTGTGGTTTCAGTACAATGGTTTAGAGAAATCTACGTTTCGAGTATGTGTTGTCTTTGGTTCAGGTTTCCTATTACACAATAGAAAATGAAAGAAGGATACTATCATAGAGCTTGTAGCTGGGAAGTTTCCTCATTGATTTCTCAAGGATTTAGTGAATTCCTTCATTGTTAGGGAAAATTTAAGGGTTGGTTACTTAGATCGTGGTTGCAGAACAAGTCGCCATCATATTTATGGGCGGTCCTTGCAACAGGAAACTATTTAGGAAGGACCTCATTGTGGGCCATACTTCCTTTCGGAAATGCCAAGTATTATGTAATGAAGCATTTGGGCCAATTAGGTTGTGTATTAGATATTAAGAGATTGGTTGGTTTGCCATATGGTTCGGTTACCTTTGGTCAAGAATGGGAAGCAGTTGGTATGTGATCAGCTTCAGAGTTCAGTATGTGTATATTCATATGGGATTCGTTATGCATTTTGTGAGATCAAGAGGTTTATTTCGTTGGTCCATTTTCAATCAATCAGTCATTTCATTCCTCGTCAGCGTCGAAAAATGTTTGAGAGTTTAGAGCAGTAATAATTAAAGGTACAGTTTCTGTATAGAACTTTCATCAAAGTTTTATCATTTGTATATCTAGGTTTTTGGGTGTGCGTACCCTTGATTTTTTGGTTGTGAGATTGATGTCTCTATCGAGCTCGATTTTGGCATTTGTCTTTGGATAGTGAATGTTCGTATGCTGCATTGACATTGTATAATTTTTCAGGTGTGACCTTGAGTCTATGCAAAGTCTAGTTTTTGTATCGCACATCGGCAGGGTTCGTTTTTTTGTGGGTCCGATCAGGGTTCTATTAGCATTTTGGGTGAATTTCGGAATTTATTTCCTGGGATTTGGGAGTTTGACCGGGTTAGTACACATTAATGGATATCTGTTTAGTTTTATTTAAGGCTTGGGATCTTGTTTTAGATGTTTAAGAAAATGTTTTTGAGAGCAATTGTGGTTTATCAAATAGTTGGATCTGATTGTGTTTCACCCTTTGGGTAACGTTGTGATGAAGAAGGAACACAATCGACCAAGGGCGCGTTGTGTGTTCTCCTAGGGAGTGTATAAGCTTGGCATTTCATCAAATATGCACTGAGTAACATTGCCTGAGAACATTTTGTCACATCCTTTAATTTTCAGAACCAATTAGAACTTTTCTAAATGTTTATATTATCATGTATGTGGAATTTCCCAATACATTTGAAAACTTTTAAGTACAAGTGATTGTCACGATTTAATAAAACCCTAAGGATGTCATAATTGACAGAAAAACATATGTTACAGCGTAAAGACCTAATGGTCCTGAACTCTATTGCAAACTGTCTTTTAATCACTCAACATCCTAATCAAGTTATAGTGAGATGCATAGGCATTTCAATCTCACAATATTGTTATGATAATATTCCTTAATTATCAGACCTGAAAAATCAATTGTTACCATACAATATCCATATAAGCTTACATTCCCACATATCCATTCCAATCGATACTCCCAGATTATCAGGGAGAAATTATCTTTCATGATGAATAGTTAAAAAGCTTAACAACTAAGTTAGGGGTTTCCTTGGCCGGTGTAGTCATAAAGACATATGGTTCATCATAGTATTTGATGATATGGTATCCTATTTCATCTACGTCTGTGAGTAATGAGCTCATGCAACCAACGTAATTCACAAGGCAATCTAGAATGATCAAGTTTTGTCACATACTCTTGGAGGTGACCGTACATACCATTATAGTTGTCTGAACAGGACCTACCATTTCTGGCTATCCAAGGGGAATACTACAACGTACTCCCAAATGGAGCTACTGTACATCGAAACCTGAGAGTGTCACAGAACAGAACTTTACTCTCCATTCCTAGCTTACACAAATTCTCCTAATGAGACTGCCCAATTTCAACCTTAATTGAACTAGGTATCTTCCATAAGTCTAAGTTTATCCCTAGGCTGGATTACAATGCATGTAACCCACTTTTAATACCAACTCTATTCTTGGGTGACATCGTGTGACATCCCCAGTTTCTCGGCCAGAAAAGACCGATTTGTTTATGCTTGGTTTTTAAAATCAGAGTAATCTTTTAAAGAAAACAGTCGCGGAATTTGTTCCCAAAATATGATAAAGATTTATCAAAGCATTTCTGTAAAGAAATGTACTTTTATTATATAACAAAATTTTGGGATGTCATGTTCCGATACAGACACATAAGCATAAACAGAACTTATATTATTTACACTAAAGATTTTACATCTCCTTTAATCTCTCCGTGAAATATATCTTCGTATCGATACCTGTGATACAAAGAAAACTGAGTGGGTCATGCTTGGGAGCCTGGTGAGCATATAGGGTTTTCAACCCACAATAATATAGTTATTATATTCAACCATCAAACAATCAACTCAATTACCCATCCCTATTATCTTTCTTAGGATTTTACCCTAGGAATTCAACTACCCGTCATTCATTCATTCCTAAGGATTGACCTAAGGAACTAGCACAAAATCTATTGCTACATAAGGCGCTTCTACCAACATCATCCTTTAAGCGCCTCTGCCAGGATTACGTCATACACTATGAGGCGCGACTGCCAGGTTTATGACATTCTCTTTTAGGCGCATCTGCCGACATTATCTTATAAGCGCATCTGCCAAGATTATCCTATAAGCGCATCTGCTATTGTTATGACAATCTCTATTTGGCGCATCTGCCAAGATCATGACATTCACTACTTGGTGCATCTACCAATATTATTCTCAAGCGCATCTGCTAGTTTTATGACATTCTTTAATTGGTGCATCTACCAATATCATTCTTAATCATCTTTCATACCTCATCATTTTATCACATACCAACTATCTCATCTACCCATGTTCTACCCAACATATTTGTAGATATAAAATACATATACAGTTTAACTCATTTAAAAACTATATAAAACATTCATTCCATACTCATCTCAAATAAACAACAATATATAAACACATAGCACGTATTTTATAACAAATACTTCATATTTATGTGTTAGAAGAAAGTAACCACACACTCTCCCAAACATATACTTAATACATTCAAACAATACTTGTAATATACCCGTGTTTATGAAAGGGACTATACATCCACACATATAAACAACTTTATATTATACACATAGCACGTATTTTATAGAAAATACTTAATATTTATGTGTTAGAAAAATTAACTACACACTCACTTGATCAGAAGATGATCGGACAGCACTACGGCTTGTAGAAGTAGTATTCTTCGGTAGATCTGGAAGATCTTCACAAAAAAATCGGACTTCTCGCGGACAGAGCTTCGGCTCGGGAATTGCACTTCTCGGGATCTTCGGGGCCTCGGTACTTGCTTCGGGGCTCGGGAATGATACCGGGGCTTCGGGATAATTCTTGCACAAAAAACGGTGCAAAACGCGAGAAAAAGGGAAGAAATGAGCAAATTACTCGGCTGCCCTCGACACCCTTTTATAGGGGGCTGAAACTCGAATTACGCTGGGCGTAATTCTACATTACGCTGGGCGTAATGTGGATCAGATCGCTGACTCCCCCCATGGATAATATCGATTAATTTATAATTAAATTAAATATCGAAAATATTTAATAAACTTCAAAAATTCATATCTTCCTCATACGAACTCCGCTTTCGACGTTCTTTATATCCCCGCGTAGGTGAGGCTACGCTCTACAACTTTCGTTTAGACTCCGTTGGCTAATTTTGACTTTATTTTTATTATTTATTTTTTTAGTAGGCCGGGACAGGAAAACTCCGTTATAAAATCATAACTTCTTCATCCGATGTCCGTTTTCGCCTACCTTTTTATCGTTTTACTAAAATTAATGAGATCTTCGATTCTCATTTAGATTGTTTCGGCTAAAAACCGCTCGGTCTCAAATCGAGTGTTCGGGCTGCATACCGCTAAGTCGAAACTTCGAAAAATCATAACTTCCTCATACGAAGTCAGATTTGGGCGTTCTTTTTATGCACGCTCATGGTTTAACATATTCTACGACTTTCATTTAGATTGCTAAGGCTAAATATTACTCTAACGTAAATTCACTTTTTCCGTCGCGCTGTGTCATGCCGGTTATGTCGCGAAAGTTCGACAGGTCATAACTTCTTCGTTATAACTCGGATTTCGGCGTTCTTTATATGTACGGAATCCTTGTAACATATACTACAACTTAGTTAAGATTATTCATTCTAAATAATCTTTCATCAAAAATTCATTTTTGACGCCTATCGTCTCTAAATTGACTAGCCCTGATCTACGGGCGTTACACATTGACCTATCTTTAGTGCATATATAATCCATACATAGTGTTAGGTATTATTTTCGTTTGACTTCTCAACAATGCTACTTCTAATATTATTATATTATCTATATATCCTAACATAAAACAGAATCATATATGGTTCGCACACAGCATGGCATATATATGTATATATATATATATATATATATATATATATATATATATATATATATATATATATGTATGTATGTATATATGTATATATTAACATATAATCCAAGTAATATGCATATAATTCACATAGGACTTCCAACAAATATTTAATACTTCGATTAATACATGTAATAAATCATGTTCATTAAAGGGGCTATGCACTCACTTGATAAAATGGGCAATTGATGATTCCGGCTGTGCTTCGCTTCATACTCCCAAAGAGACCTAGATGTATAAAGCACTAAGCCTTGCTCTAGTTTCATAATCTTGGCTACTATTTAATGATAGTCTAATTCGTCAATAATCCCAATGTCTACACCAAGATCTATCAGTTATGGAATAACCAGTTATGATCATATCTGAGGTAGGGTCCATTTGGTATACATAGTATACTGTTTTGAAACCCACTTTAAACATCTCACTAAATCCAGCCTAGACATCATTCTCGTAAGTAGATCAATCAGTATAATGACTTGGAATTATTGACAAATCTTAATTATAGGTTCATAATAATCACTTATCATTATAATTAAAAGTTACACTTAAATACAATCAGCGTAACTTAACTTACAGAGTAATCTAGCAAAAATCAGGAATTATACGGACCTGAATTTGAACCGTGAGCTTCTATTCACCGACTATCTGACACTGTAGGGCTTTGCCGAAGGGGCCGGAAACTCAGGAGTAAAAAGGACTAAGGGTGGAAGGTGTTTCAGAGAGAATCTGGGAGAATGATGTGAGAAAGAGATTATTTTTGAAGGTTTATATAGGATAAATTTGAGTGTGCACCGTGCATAGATAAGGTGTGTGTCGTACATCTAATCGAAAGAGGGTGATGTGTCACTTTCTGCGTTGAGCCATGTGTCAGATTCTAGGTGGAGTTTCATTGCGTGCGGTGCACTCTGTCGTTGTGCGCAAGCGCGCACGAAGAATTTATGTTTCTAAGAATATTCATATATTCTTCATACGAGCTCCGTTTTCGATGGGTTTTATATTCACGCGTATCCATCGACAACATCTTCAACTTCCATTTAGACTCCGTTGCCTAATTTTGAATTTATTATTAAAGTTGTATTTTTAACAGGCTTAGACTGTTAAATTCCATTAAAAAATCATAACTCTCCTAGATGACGTTCGTTCTTTACTGTCTTTATATTGTCGGGTTCCTATTAACGAGATCGTCAATTCTCGTTTAGATTGTTTAGATTGGAGGTTTGGGTTTATACTCGGCAGTAAAGGATACCTCATATGCTTTTGTTGCCTCAAGGGCCCAATCTTGGGTATTGCAAGACCACATCTTACGGGATAGCGGAATATATGGTATGGATTCTGATTATGATTGTGCCTTGGCATCTCTTCGTAACAAGCTTCTAGATTCTGACCTTAACGATTTTACTGCTAACTACACCGCCCCCTAAATCCCTGAATACACTGGCGAGTGCCCTTTTTCATAAAATTTTCCAAGATATGGAAGTACATCTCAACATGACGGCTCGACAGAAAGCGGTTTTCCAGTGCTTACGTGCACCACATGCTCAAGATTTTCTTCTAGCTATCCCTAGATATGGGCTTGGCCAACATATGTCTCTCGTGGAGTATTGTACTATCTTCAAATATTGACTCATGATTCCCACATTCCCAGCTGACGAGATATGGCTGGTGTGTCGCAAGGCATGTTTGGACTCTTTTGGAGAGCATGCTTTTCACTGTAAGGAACTCTTAGGGTTCAAATACAGGCACGATATGGTTAGGGATGTTTTGTTTGACATATTTAAGCGTGTCGAGGTTTCCTTTAAGAAAGAGGCACCTATTAATTTCTTAATTGACCTGGTAGAAGGAAGGTCAACCCTCAGAGCGGCTGACATTTTGATTTTTGGATGGGTCGGAGGGAAACACGTATTTGTGGACCTTACTGGGGTATCCCCTCTCGTGGGCTTGAGGGCTGGGGGTTTCACGGCAAGACATGCTGCTTTAAAATCAGCTACGAGCAAAGTCACCAAACATGAGAAATCGTACATGGAAAATCAACACGTGTTCATACCGTTTGCATTTAATACGTTTGGTTTCCTCGCGCCGGATGTGGTTGAGCTTCTTAATAGAGTACAACGGATCATGCATAATAATGTTATATCTCCTAGATCTTCGGATACAATCTTTAAAAGAATTAGCTTTACCATACAAAAAGGCTTAGCGGTGCAGCTTGTTGCCCGTTTTCCATCTCATTCATTATACGATGATAATTAAATGAGTAATGAATGTTTTAAAAAAAATCTAAAAGTCGATACCAATGTTGCACACTGTTATGCTGGAACTTAGAAAAATCATAACTTCCTCTTACGAAGTCAGATTTGGACGCTCTATATATGTACGTTCTCGGTTTAACGACTGCTACGACTTTCGTTTAGCTTACTTGGGCTAATAAGCAACCTATCTCCGATTCACTATTTACGATACACTGACTGGTCATGAGAACTTCAGAAGCCCATGACTTCTGCATATGAAGTCAGATTTAAGTGTGTTTTATGTACGAGATTCATATCACAACTCCTACATTTTCTGCCAAGATTATTGGTCCTAAATAATCTTCTATCGACATTGTCATTTCATAGTTTATCGATAAATTAATAAATGGCTTTATAATACGTAGTCTGTAACGCACATTACTAATGGGATTCCTATCTGAGGATTTAAATTATGATTATTGTTTATTTTGTCTAGGTTGACGATGTGCGCGTTACACAGTTGGTCCAACTTTATGGCATGGTTGTTGTTTGATTTATTTCTTACGAGTTGGAACAAGTGTTCGACTGTCTATCTTATTGTGTTGTTGTGTATAACCATGTTTTTGTCATATGTTGCTTCCGTAAAAGCCTATTGTATAAGAGGCTTTTCATGTTATAGTATTGTGTTGTTATTTTAACAAGTGTTGGGTGGGATGTTAATTGGGTTCCTATAAGTCGGTCGGATGGTGGTCGTCAGCCTACAGACCCACTGAGGTGTTGGTTGTGAGCCTTCATGCTCGTGGTTGGACGATGACAAGAACGGTGTAGAACTGTGAGATTCTCATTCCAACGGTTAGATGGTGTCATAGTGTATCACGAACCATCATGGTTTTCGACTTATGTGACTTAGACCTGAAAGTTGTGTAGTGGAGACCCGTATGTTGGTTCGTAAGTCATTAGGTATAAATGAAAATATTGTAGGTGGCCCATAAGCTAGTAGGTTTTGGGCCAGACATTAGTAGGATGTTGACTTCTTGGAAAATTCATGGTTGTATATCAATAGTTCCTTGATGAGTTCCTCCTATTGGATCTATATTTTTTTATGACAACTATGTCTCATGAGTTAAGCTACCATTTATAAAGTCCGTAGTGGATCTATTTAATGAATTATCAGGTGGTTGTTCTCCTGAGCTATGAAGAAGTCTAGGCATGTCGGGAGCTTTTGGTTCGTATTCTTATTCTTAGGGGAGCAGTGTGTTGTGATTATTTGTCAAGAAGTCAGGTGTACATCCAAGGTCCTCTAGTCATAAATTTTCAGAAGGAATATTGCTTGGGTAGTTATGGTTGGAACATGTTAGGTGTTCATTTCAGCATTGTATAACAGTGTTTCTACACATAAGGACTAGAGGATAGGATTATCAGGAGTTTACCGTCAATCTCAAAGTATGATTTGAAGGTTCCAGGCAGTTGGATCTCTAGTCTTGGGAAGTCTACCATTGGACTTGGTCTTGTTTTGCTGTGTTAAGAGTTTTTTCTGCTTAAATGGGATCGTTGGATTTGAACGGATTGTTGGTAGGGAGGAAGGTTGTGTTCATAGCCGAACAGTTTAAGGCGTTCGGGTTCATTTTGGTGGAGTTGGCTAGGTTTGTAGAGGTCTCGTGAACCTTTTCGTGGATTCATCAGTTTAGCGAGTGGTTGGCTAAGTTGTGGAGGATGAGCGCAAGGTTTATTTTTACAATTCTAACTAGGTCGGATTTCAAGGAAGAAATCTATTTCAAGGAAGAATTCTATTTCAAGCGGGGGAGAATTGTAACATCCTAATTATGTTTGTGTTTTCCTATCCTTGTTTAGTGGTTTCATTAGTCCAATAAGAAGGTCGAAGCGGGAAGTAAAACATGAAGAATTTATCGCATTATAATTGAGAAAGAAACTTAGGCGTGATGCGCCTAGGAGGGATGTGATGCGTTTCCCGGTAATAGGATTAGGCCTTAGGCCTCCTGATTCAGGCCTATTTAAGTTCATAAAACCCTAAGGTTCGCCATTTTCAAGCCTCCGACACCTCTAGATCATCTATAATAATCCTAGAATCCCTTATGATGTTTGAAACTCTCTCTATCTCTCTCTCTCTCTCTCTCCCTCTCACTCACTCACTCCTAAACCCATTTTGAAGCACTTTTGGGTGTTTTGAGCCATAGATAGAGGAGTACAAGAAAGATTGGTCCTAGAAGCTATGCAAATGAAATATCCAACCCTCACACCATTTATAGACCTTGTTAAGTCATAAAGTTCCTTGCTTTTTGGTGTTTCATCCTTGGATCTAAGAGTATTTAGAGTTTTAGTCATAAGTTGGTATTGTTGGTTTGATCTTTAGAGTTTGGACAACTTCATAACCCTTAAGTAATGTAATACTTTAGATCCGATGTATAGAGTGATTATATGGTGCATGAAAGAGCCCTCTCTACTCCATACTTGAGGAAAAATGGAATCTTGTATTTTTTTTCAAGCTTTAAATTTAGATCTAGTTTGTTTGGAGGGTTTTAATTGATAAAGTTGGAAAGTTTATCCATTATGACACCATTTGGATCCAGATCCGAGAATTTAGAATCAAGACTTAAGGGATTAAGTCATTTAGCATATGGAGTAAGTGTTAAGCGTGACACGACTAGTAAAAGCGTGACGTGCTTTCTTGATCTCGTATGTTTTGAGTTGGATCCCATCAATTTTGTCTCGTTGTGAAGCGTTGGGCGTTTTTGTGCATGCACGAAGTGTTTTGTAGGGCACGATGCGCCTAGTTGAGACAAGTATGATTTGACCGTTGACTATTGACCAAATTGTTCATGTTGACTTTTTGACTAAGTTTGATATTGGGTCAAACTTTAGCGTTTTACAACATAATTGAGGTTGATATTTGATTTGATGTCTAGGTGGTGGGGTGAGACTGAGTTGTTACTATTCACGTGTTGTGGTGCTTATTTGGTCTATTTTTGAGGTGAGATTTATAATTATACTTTGTACTACAGTATGGATCCTCCATATCGTAAGATGTTGGTATGTTGTAGTGAACGGTTAGGCATGTAGATTTGTTTAGTAGTTACTTGTGGTTGCTTGTTTGGTAGTCGTTTATTATTATTATTATTATTATTATTATTATTATTATTATTATATATATATATATATATATATATATATATATATATATATATATATATATATATATATATATATATATATATATATATATATATAGGGGAGCGTTCAATCAAGAACATTTCTTATTAAGAGAACATTTGAGAACAAATTTGGACCATACAATTTTTTAAAATTAAAATCATCAACTAATATTAATATAAATCAAAAAATAAGTAAAAAAAAAACCACTAACCAACACCACTTACCACCCAAACAACACCATCCACCACCACCCATCACTGCCACCCACCCACCACCCATCACCACCACCCGCCACTACCACTCATCACTACCACCCGCCTCCACCTTCCATCACCACCACCTACCACACACAACCCCTACCACCACCACCACCACTTATCACCACCGACCACCACCACCCGCGACCATCACCTTCACCCACCACCCACTAAAACCACAACTCACCACCACCTACCCACGTCCACAACACATCACTACCATCCACCCACAAATCATGACCACCACCCGCCTCTACCACACATCACCACCACCTGCTATAACCACCCCCACTCACCACGCACCAAGAGAAACACCACCCACCATCATCACCACCAACCACTATCCACCTCTACCACCCATCAGCACCACCCACCACCACCATCCCACCGATCACCCACCATACACCACCACCCCCACCACTACCCACCCACCACCACCAGTCACCTCTACATTTCATCATCATCAACCACCACACACAACTCCCACCACCCATCACAACCACCCATTACCACCACCCACCACCATAACTCCTGCCTACCACCACCCACCACCATCACCATCACCATCACCCCCACCTCTACAACCCATCACTACCACTAACCCACTCACCAATCATAATTATGACCACCACCCACCTCCACCACCCACCACCCCCATCCACCTACAACCACCACCCCTACCAACATACCACCACCACCCATCACCACTACCCGCCTCCACCACACATCACCACCACCCGCTACAACCACCCCCACCCACCACCCACCAATAGTGTTGGAATAGTGTCTAAGGCTGCAACTATATTAGGCAAGTATTTGACCCGGTTGTGCATAGTCCTTTTGGGTTGCCTTCACCATAGCAACTTGATAGGATGATTTATTAAGAGAGAGTAAATATTATTAATATATTATGAGAATAATATAATGAATAATATATTTGTTATTTGAATAATATAAGTCATAGAATTAATTAGAATTAATTTGGTGACTTAAAGAGATTAATTAAATAAAGGGGTATAAACTGTCAATTGTTTGATAGTTAAGCTTTAGACTGTAAATCCATTAGGATATGGTATGGACGAATTCTAAGAGTTTTAGGATAGCTAAAATCGTCCATATAGATATCTAAGGAATGGATTTGGATAGCCTTAAGAGAAGATTATCCAATTAGGGTTTAGGTTGTAACCCTTAAGGAGTCTACAAGTATAAATAGACCCCATGGCATAGGGAATTCGACACCTCTCCAAAAGCAAGAGAACCCTGGCCGAATTCCTCCCCTCTCCTCTCTCCTAAATCATCTTTCTTGCTATTGGTGTTTGTAAGCCATTAGAGGAGTGACATTTGTGACTCTAGAAGCTCCAAGACCTCAAGATCAACAAGGAACTCAAAGGTATGATTCTAGATATGTTTTAATGTTGTTATTTAAATTAATTAGTCATTAGAAGTCTTGGACTCAAAGCATGTTTATTAGAAAGCCTAGATCCAAGCAATAGGGTTTTGCATGCGCACATAGGAAAGTTCTTATGGCTAAAACCCATCAATGGTATCAGAGCCTAGCTTGGTTTTCCCTAAATTGTTGCTTGATTAACTGATACAAACCTACAAAATTCGATTTTTAGGTTTCTGAGTCACTGACTCGGCGAGTCCCAAGGTGGACTCGGCGAGTAGGCCTGACTCGGCGAGTCCCCTTGTGCACTCGGCGAGTCCAGGCGTCAGGAATGGCCAGATTCGGGATTTTTTCATAATTATCTTATGGAAACTTACCTTAATCATAATAGATCAATCTAAATCCGATTTTTTGATATATATGACTATTATCTTGATCTAGTTAAAGGTATTTATCAACTAATAAAATATTTAATTTCCTTATATGATAATTAATTAATTATTTAATTATTTTGGTAATTATCTTTCAAAGAAATCTTGAATAAAATCAAATATAGATAATTAGGATATTAATTGTTAATTGGAATTATTTGTTATTTGATCCTCCATGTTTTAAAATGTTTAAAACTTACCCTCTAGTTTTGAAATTTATACTTGTGATTAAAAGTTTTGATTTAGACAACTTGAATTTCAAACCCTAGATTTTAAAAGTTTTAAAATACAACTCTATACTAATATTACTAGAATAATATATATGTATAACTAAATGCTAGTCTTACCGTTAGTAGGCCTCATTCACGAAGCCGATCTATAAGGTGGGTATAAGGTTGCGGCCTATAAAATGGCGCTTAATGGGTGTACACTCACACCCACCGCTTGCTTGATTGGTGGAGGGTCGTTAGCCGAACGGGTAGGATAGGGCAACCTCATCCTCTCATTAAAAGTATAATAAGAAATATAAAGTAACTACACATATTTTTAAAATTTCCCAATCCTAGTTACTTTAGTGGAGCGTGTGTGGTTTACCGGCACACTAATTGGTTCTAAGCGAAGGTGGCAAAGGGTGATTCATTGTTTATCATAGTTCGATGAAGTGTGTGTGGTTTACCGGCATATCGAATAGGTGATCGTTACAATGAAGGCACCATGTGAATTTGCATGGTAATTCACACCCGCTTTGTGATCCTCGGCATCCCAGTCACAAACGAGAGGGGCATATCGAGATTTAAACATGCCATTGAATAGTTTCAATGAATCTCATCCGAACCTAGGAATTCTCAAAAACACTTAGGACTAATAGTTTAAGTTTTGTGATGGAGAATTAGTGAATCGTCATTCACTTACCTTCAATTTATTTGCAGGTTAGATTACGGCATCCCTTTTCTAGTATGTAAATGTTATTGTTGGATCCTAGCCCTAATTTTTCTTATTGGGTGATAATTAGGGATTCTTATTCTAATCTATCTTTGTCCTTTCTAATTGTAGATGTCGAACGCAAACAACGCTGCTGCTAGTTCTTTCACGTTGATGAGCCTTTGCCAAAAGGTCACCTTCGATGGAACGAACTTTAGCGAATGGATAAGATACATTCGCACCATTGCTCGCTATGAGGATAAGGAGTATGTCCTCGATGAGAAGCTCGAGAAAATCAACCCCGAAATTGCTACTCACGCCGAAATCACCGCTTTTGAGACTCATGAGCGAGATGCAACGAAGGTACATTGCATCATGATCGCTACCATGAACTCCGAATTCCAAAAGTCCTACGAGGACATGTACCCGTACGAGATGCACCAAGACTTATTGGAGAAATATCACCAAAACGCGAGACAAGAGCGTTATGAGATTTTCACCAACATGATTTCCGCTAAGATGGGTCATGGAGAATCTCTTACCGTGCACCTGCAAAAGATGCAAAGGTATGTCAACCGCCTTCGCAAGTTAAATGTTGACTTCGGTGAAGACTTGGCGATCGATATGGTGCTTCACTCTTTGCCTCCGATGTACAACCAATTTAGGATGACCTACCACATGAACAAAGAAGAGGTCACCCTAAGCAAACTCCAAGGTCTCTTGAGGGTCGCTGAGAGCAACTTCAAGGACAAGTCTGTTGCACCTACTCCCAATCCGCCCGTTGCTCCTGTCTTGGCTATTGGACAAGGAAAGGGAAAGAAGAGGAAAGCTTCATCGAAGAACTATCGCAAGGTGAAAGCCCGAGATGGTGCCTCTTCTAGTGGGACCAAAGTTGATCCCGCTAAGCCCTGCTCTAACCCAAAGGAGGCAGAGTGCCACCACTGCCACAAGATAGGACATTGGAAGAGAAGCTGCCCGGATTACCTGCAAGCAATCAAAGAGGGAAAGATCAAGCCATCTTTCGCAGGTATATACACAATCAAATCTAACGATTCTAATCATGCTATTTCTTGGGTTCTTGATACCGGTTGTGGTTATCACATTTGTTCTAATGTGCAGGGACTAAGAAGAAGTAGGGATGTGGAGCAAGGAAGGATCAATCTAATCATGGGGAACAGAAGATCGTCGCCTGTGACCAAGATTGGAGTGTATTCTTTAGTGCTTAGGAATAGTTTGGTTTTAGATTTGAACAATTGTTGCTATTCGCCAGAAATGGCTAGAAACATCATTTCATTTCATGGTTTATATAGACAAGGATTTAGATTTTCTGTTAATAATGAGAATGGTTCTATTTTGGCTTATCTAAATGGTGTCTATTACTTTGAAGCTATACCATGTAATGGAATATATGAAACCGTTATGATTGTTGATAACTTAGGAAATGATGTTTTAAATATTGATTCTTCCACTAGTATGGATAAAGCATCCTTGTGGCATTGTCGTCTTGGACATGTCAACAAGAAACGCATAGCCCAACTCCAAAAGGATGGAGTGTTGGAGTCATTCGACCTTAGGGAAGATGACACATGCGAGTCTTGTTTGCTTGGAAAGATGACTAAGTCACCCTTCACGAGTACATGTGAAAGAGGCGAGGGTCTATTGGACCTAATACATACCGATGTATGTGGACCGTTTAGATCGACCACGAAGGATGGGAACCGCTTCTATGTGACTTTTACCGATGACTATAGTAGATATGGGTATATCTACTTAATCAAGCAAAAGTCAGACACCTTTGAAAAGTTCAAAGAGTTCAAGAATGAAGTGGAGAATCAATTGGGCAGGAAAATCAAGATGCTTTGATCCGATCGAGGAGGAGAGTACCTAAGTCTTGAATTCCACGATTATCTCAAGGAGTGTGGAATAGTTTCACAATTGACGCCTCCTAGGACACCGTAGTTAAATGGTGTGGCAGAAAGGCGTAATCGAACCTTATTGGACATGGTTCGCTCTATGATGAGTCGTGCTTCACTACCTATCTCTTTTTGGGGGTATGCCTTAGAGACTGCCGCCCATATCCTTAACCGAGTCCCTACTAAGAAGGTTACCAAAACACCTCACGAGATGTGGACAGGGAAAGCTCCCTCGTTAGCACATATCAAGGTTTGGGGTTGCGAGGCTTTCGTAAGACGAGATACTCACGACAAGCTTGAACCTCGAAGTGAGCGATGTATTTTCATCGGCTACCCGCAGACATCCTTTGGATATCTCTTCTATAGACCGAAGGACAATGTTGTCTTCGTTGCGAGGAGAGGAGTTTTCCGAGAGCGAGAACTCATGAGCCAAGGAGACAGTGGGAGGCAAATCGAACTTGAAGAGATTCAAGAGTCGATAGATGAAGGAACCTCTACCGCTGGCATTCAACCCGAGGAGGAAACTCCGGTTGAACCAATTGACGAATCCTTACCTCATAGACGTTCCGATAGAGTTACAGTTCATCCCCAGTTTTATGGCTTTCATATTACTACCGAAGGGGACACGTATATTAGTGATGGTACACTAGTAAACCTTGATGAACCTAATAGCTATAAGGAAGCCAAGGAGACAGTGCCCGGACGTAAGACCGTTGGGTGCAAATGGATCTTGAAGAAGAAGACCGACGTGGATGGAAATGTACACACATATAAAGCGCGATTGGTCGTGAAGGGCTTTACTCAAACTCCCGGAGTTGACTATGATGAGACCTTCTCACCAGTTGAGAAGATTAAATCTATTAGAGTGATGCTAGCAATTGTCGCATTTCATGATTATGAGATTTGGCAAATGGATGTCAAGACCGCTTTCCTTAACGGAAAGTTGGCTGAGGATGTTTACATGGCTCAGCCAGAGGGGTTTGTGGATCCGAAGCATCCGAATACAGTGTGTAAGCTTGAGAAGTCCATTTATGGACTTAAGCAAGCGTCTCGCAGATGGAATCTTTGCTTCGATGAGAAAGTCAAAGAGTTTGGATTTGTACGAAGCGAAGACGAATCTTGTGTATATGTCAAAGCCAGTGGGAGTATAGTAAGCTTCCTCGTTCTATATGTCGATGACATATTACTCATAGGAAACGACATCCCGACTCTGCAGGAGGTTAAGTCCTGGCTCGAGAAGTGCTTCGCTATGAAGGACCTCGGAGAGGCTTCTTACATTTTGGTAATAAGGATAGTAAGAGAAAGAAGTAAGAGACTAATTGGACTTAGTCAGAATACTTACTTAGAGAAGGTACTAAAACGTTTTAGTATGGAAAACTCAAAGAAGGGAGAACTACCGATACAAAGTAATGCCAAATTGAGTAAGACTCAAAGTCCGAGTACCGAAGCTGAAATAGCAGAAATGAGCCGAGTACCATACGCTTCCGCAGTTGGCTCAATCATGTACGCTATGACTTGTACTCGCCCTGATGTAGCCTTCACTTTGAGCATGGTTAGCAGATATCAAGGGAATCCTGGCAAAGCACATTGGATTGCGGTGAAAAACATCCTTAAGTACCTTCGGAGGATGAAGGAATGGTTCTTAGTCCTTGGAGGGAGTGATGACTTGAAGGTGCGAGGGTATAATGACGCCAGCTTTCAGACCGACAGGGACAACTACCGTTCGCAGTCGGGCTGGGTCTTTACCCTAAATGGAGGAGCAGTGACATGGAAGAGTTCCAAGCAGGAAACCGTAGCTGATTCAACGTGCGAATCAAAGTACATTGCAGCGAGCGAAGCGTCGAAGGAGGCAATATGGCTAAAGAACTTCATCGATGATCTTGGAGTTGTACCTGCCATAAAGGAGCCAATGGAGATTTTCTGTGATAACGAAGGCGAGGTTGCGTTGACCAAGGAACCGAGGGATCATGGTAGATCAAGACATATCGACAGAAAGTATCACTTCATTAGACATTGTGTAGAAGAAGGACAACTCGTAGTGAAGAGGATATCATCAGAAGATAACCCAGCAAGATCCGCTTACGAAGGGACTGAGTAGGGTTAAGCACTTGCAGCATGCTAGGAGTATTGGGCTGAAGGATGATATTAGCATAGATTAGATAGTATTAGAAACGTGTAATAGATAAATGTAATTGACATTTGATGATTAAATAAAGGAGTTTTATTTATGAGTAATGTTACTATCTTATGTTAATTGTTTAACTATTGTTTCACTTTGCATGTTTTGACTTCCAGAATAATTGAGTTTATTAGGAATAATCAAATTGTTCAAATGGTCCACAATCGTTCATATGTTGGGAGTAGATATGAATGAAGATTGTCATGAATTGGTGTGTAGAATGTCTAAATGGTGTTAGACATAGCAAAGGATTGCTGCAACGTTCATGAGTGCTTATGATCTAGTTTTGAGCATTGGAATAAACCCGCGTTTGCTAGAATCACCTTATGGAATACGATATAAAAGGTGATCGCAAGACGATAATATCATATAGTCTTAAAACCTAGATATATGGTTTGTTATTTGTTAATTGATTGTACATTGATAATACGAAAACACATCAGTAACTCGGTGTTATAAAACGTATTGTTGTGTATAGTTGGTTAGTGAATAAGTAAATGCATATAAGTCGAAGTTTATCTATAACTTTTATCTAAGAAGGTAAAAGCGATATCTCGGCCGCTCGATGATTTGATTTGACTTATGTGCCAGGCCCGGTCAGAACTGAATTGATGTGTTCGATTAAGTTCTATGTCAAATAAATCAGAGATCAAGAAACCTAAATGCTTGACTAACCATTCCATAGGATTGTCAGCATGATATCTAACAGAGGACTCTACGTTCCCTTATCTAAAAGACAAGATTGATTAGATCAGAGTTGACAGCGTCTTTGAGAGCTACGATTGAAAACCAAATTGTACTTGTGAATATAGTTACTAGACTTATCCAAGTGGGAGACTATTGGAATAGTGTCTAAGGCTGCAACTATATTAGGCAAGTATTTGACCCAGTTGTGCATAGTCCTTTTGGGTTGCCTTCACCATAGCAACTTGATAGGATGATTTATTAAGAGAGAGTAAATATTATTAATATATTATGAGAATAATATAATGAATAATATATTTGTTATTTGATTAATATAAGTCATAGAATTAATTAGAATTAATTTGGTGACTTAAAGAGATTAATTAAATAAAGGGGTATAAACTGTCAATTGTTTGATAGTTAAGCTTTAGACTGTAAATCCATTAGGATATGGTATGGACGAATTCTAAGAGTTTTAGGATAGCTAAAATCGTCCATATAGATATCTAAGGAATGGATTTGGATAGCCTTAAGAGAAGATTATCCAATTAGGGTTTAGGTTGTAACCCTTAAGGAGTCTACAAGTATAAATAGACCCCATGGCATAGGGAATTCGACACCTCTCCAAAAGCAATAGAACCCTGGCCGAATTCCTCCCCTCTCCTCTCTCCTAAATCATCTTTCTTGCTATTGGTGTTTGTAAGCCATTAGAGGAGTGACATTTGTGACTCTAGAAGCTCCAAGACCTCAAGATCAACAAGGAACTCAAAGGTATGATTCTAGATCTGTTTTAATGTTGTTATTTAACTTAATTAGTCATTAGAAGTCTTGGACTCAAAGCATGTTTATTAGAAAGCCTAGATCCAAGCAATAGGGTTTTGCATGCGCACATAGGAAAGTTCTTATGGCTAAAACCCATCAAATAGCACCACCACTTACCATCAACACCACCGACCACCACACACCACCACCTATCACCACTACCCACCTCCATCACCCACCACTACCACCCGCCACCACCATCTCATTGATCACCCACCAAAATCACCATACACCACCACCACCCATCCCTATCACCCCTACCACCACCACCTGCCTCCACCTTCCATCACCACTACCCACCACGTACAACCCCCACATCCCACCACCACCACCCATCACCACCCATCACCATCACCCCCACCCACCACCCACCAAAACCACCACCCACCACCATTACCGCCACCCCCACCACTCACCACAACCACCACCCACCCACCTCCACAACCCATCACTACCACTCACCCACCACCTACAATTATGACCACCACCCTCACTCACCCACCCACCACCACCACCCGCCTCCACCACACATCACCACCACCCGCTACAACCACCCCTGCCCATCACCCACCAAGAGCACCACCACCTACCATTATCAACATCGACCACCGACCACCACCCATCACCACTACCCACATCCACCACCCATCACCACCACACGTCAATATTATCCTACCGATCACTCACCAAAATCACCATACACCACCACTAGTTAACACCACCCACCCACCATCACCCGTCAACACCACCCACCACCGCAACCCACCACCCACATAAAACATATGTGATTAGATACTTATATTTTTTATTGAAATAAAAATACATATAATCACATGTGTTTAAATAACAAGAACAAAACATGAATCGTGTACTCATAAATCATATGTGATTGTATGTATTTAATCACAGATGATTTATGTGGACAATATTCATCTTTGTTTTTTCGACTCAGTAGTTGGTCTCATGTATTTAATCATATGTCATTATATGTGTTTACTCACATATAATTTATCTATAAAAGATTTGTTTTCGTATATTTTATTCAATAGTTGTACTCATGTATATAATCATATGTGATTATATGTATCTAATCACATATGATTTATAGGGAAAAAAATTGTTTTTGCATTTTCGATTCAATAAATTTTCTCATGTATTTAATCACATGTGATTATATGTATTTAATCACATATGATTTATATGGACAAAAACGAATCAATCTTGTCCATATAATTCATATGTGATTATATACATATAATCACATGTGATTATATACATATAATCATATGTGATTTGATATATGAGAATAACTATTAAATCGAGAACACGAAAATAAATATTTTCCATATAAATCATATATGATTAAATATATATAATCATATGTGATATAATACATGAGAAAATTTATTGAATCGTAAACACGAAAACAAATATATTTCATATAAATATATATTATATGTGATTAGGTACATATAATCAGATGTGATTAAATAAGTGAGAACAACTATTGAATCGTAAATGAGAAAATGAATATTGTCCGCATAAATCATATGTGATTAAATACATATAATCAAATGTGATTGTATGTATTTAATAACATATGATTTATGTGTACAATATTTATTTTCATGTTTTCGATTAAATAGTTGGTCTCGTATATTTTACTATAATGTGATTGTATGTATTTAGTCATATATAATTTAAAAGGATATTATTCGTTTTCTTGATTTCGATTTGATAATTTTTCTCATTTATATTTATGATTATATGTATTAAATCACATATTATTTATATGGACACAATTCATTTTTTTTTGTTATCAATTCAATAGTTAATCTGGTATATTTAATCACATATGATTGTATGTATTTAATAAATGATAATATCTATATTTAATCACATATGATTAATATGGACAAAATTTTGTTTTCACGTTTTTGATTCAATAGTTCTTCTTGTATATATAATCATACGTGATTATATATAGTTAATCATATATAATTTATATGGACAATATTCGTTTTTTTTCTATATAAATCATATGTGATTAGAGACATATAATCATATATGATTAAATGCAACATAACATCTACTAAATCAAGAAAGATTAACTGAATCTTGTCCAAATAATTCATATGTGATTAGATACATATAATCACATGTGATTATAAGTATTTAATCACATATGATTTATATAGACAATATTGATTTTATTGTTTTCAATTCAATAGTTAGTCTTGTGTATTTAATCAAAGGTGATTATATGTATTTAATTATATATAATTTATATGAACAGTATTCATTTTTGCGTTTTATAATCAAATAATCGGTCTCATGTATTTAATCACATGTGATTATATGTATCTAATCACATATGATTTATAAGGACAAGATTCATTTTCATTTTTTTATTCAACAATTTTCTGTTGTATTTAATCACAAGTGATTATATGTATCTAATCACATATGATCACTGTGGACAAAGATAACTCCTAAGCCGATAGCGCGGAAATAAATTTTGTGTGCATATAAATCATATGTGACTAAATACATCATAAAAACTATTGAATTGAGAACGTGAAAATAAATTTTGTCCACATAAATCATATGTGATTAGGTACATATAATCACATGTGATTATATGCATTTAATCACAAATGAATTTTATGTTATCATGTATTTAATCATATATGATTATATTTATTAAATCACATGTGATTAAACCATGTTATAATGTTCTTTGTACTGAAAGCTCTAAAACACAATAGTTAAAACATTTAAAGGCATTTAATCAACCAATAACATTCACATTTTTTATTATTTATATATAATACATGCATAATGTTTTTTTGGAAAAGACACATTACTGAATGAAAATACATTAGTTAAAAGTTTAAACGAAATTTTTTCCAAATTTAATTTTAAATAGTAAATAGAAAGATTTTATTTTAACAACTGCCTAATTTTTTCTTAGAACTAAACCTAAATGTGTTCCGCTGTTCACATACTAATAAATAGAATACATTTAAATAGAAATCACAAAGTTTAGTAAAAAATGAAATTATTAAGTTTTTAAGATTAAAATACAATAGGAACAAATGAAATTAAAATTCTTGTAAATGAACATTGAATTCTCTAGGTTAAGAAAACCTTTATTTCCAACAAAAATACAACCACTTTTTCTCTAAAATACACGTTTCCCCCTTGATTTTTTTAGTTTTAAATTCCTGAGTATTATTGTAGCGCAGATTGACAAAGACAATAAACTAAACCCTCCTTACTTTCGAGATATTAATGAAGAAAATTTACCTTGATGAACAGTGTGAACAGCACCTGATACGGATTTAAGTTTGGGAATATCAACACCGACATACGAATCAGAGCCACAAGATGGTAAATTAATAGAGGAAGATATAATTAATCATATGAGTTGTTATTGTAGATCCGATTAACGGGCTATACTTTCTTATCTTTCATTTCATCATCATCGTTATCATAGCTCTCTTCTTCATCGATGTCGCTCACAGTCGAATTAGGGTTCCGATGGTAAGATTAGTAGAGGTGGAGGGAGGTGGTCAACAACAAGATCTGGAGAAAATGGAGATGCAACGGGTTGATGAGTCTGACGGCGGTCCCGTGACTCCGACAACGATCCAAAGACTGTGATGATATTCCGACAACTGAGACGACGATCCGACGACTAGTGGTATATGTGGTGGTCTAAATTCAAATGAGATTTAGAAAAATGAGAGTATAAGTGTGGGGAAGAGATAGATGGGGTAGACTTTTCTATTTAATTTTTGTAATAACATTTAAATAGTATATATTGAGAATTAGTGGTTGATATTTGTTCTCGAATGTTCTCAAAATAAGAATTGTTCTAATTTGAACACAAGTATATATATATATATATATATATATATATATATATATGTTCAAGTATTCTAACTAATTATTGTATGGATGTAGGGATTAATATGGACCATTCATTTCAAATACATAGACAAGGGTATTATAGTAAATTGCTAAATCACATTAATTTTTTAAGAGCCTAAATCCCAATAAATTAGGAAACTAAACACTATCACTAATTTTGAATCCGCTATTTATTGCAAACATCTTTAACATAGTAACCTACACCACCGCCTCCATTTGACCATTTGCTTTATCGATTCATAAGAACCTACTCTCTAATCGATCATCAATTTCTCATATGTAAGTTCTCGATTCCAATTTCTACTTCAAATTTCTAATATACACTTGTTTCCTGCTACTATGCTCCTGGTATATTCGATTTCGTACCCTCCGCAACCAACGAGTCACCGTCCACCAACACTTCTGTCTCCAAAGTGCTTCCACCTCCATTGGTGTCGTGAGCTCCCCTGCCAACGCCGGTGAAATAGATTTTATTTCTTCCAAGAAATTGATTTTTTTTTCAGATTTGATTTTCTCCATCTCTGTAGTCGATTTCTTTCTTTTCAGACATTAAGTTGTTGAAATCAATTTTAATGCTTCTATTCTCATCCATAGATACTTTTTATTCTTGTAATTTAGTTCTTTCCTGCCACGGACAAAGGGGAGTGGGAAGATGCCTATAGTGATGTTGGAGATGAAAGTTTTTGTGGGTGGTGGTTGGAAGTTAGAGGTAAATGCTATCAAATATAATGTTTCTTTGTTTGTAAATTGGAAGGATAGCCAAAATAAAAGAAAGCCTGGTGGTTCTTGATACGGTGAAATCTAGGGTTGTATGTAGAATCGATTCCATTGAGTTTCTACTTTAAGATAAGCTATTTTGCTTTTATTTATGTTACCTACTTTGTATTTGATTTAAATGTTCAAAATCTTCTATCCTTTTTCCTACTAAACAGGTTCCATGTTGTTAAGTGATAAATTATTATCATTTATGAAGTGTGCATTTGAACAAACATCAATAACTTTTTTCCAGGTAATGGAGACAATCTCAAACGGAAAACTATTCAACCTAGGTCCCAAAGTGGTGACATCAACGACCATAATTTGGTATATTAACAATCTTTATAACTTTATCTCTCAACATATTCATCTCTCAACATATTCAGGAAATAATTTTGCAAGGTTTTAAGCAACTTATGCATGTCATGTCATACAAGTGTGACTAAATCAATTTGGTTGATTGTAGTTCATGTTTGAAGTAGGGCAAACCTCTTCTAAACAAAGTTATGGGACACCCATGAAGACATTATTAGCTAAAGAAATGTTAAATGACACTTCAGCCAAAAAGTGATCCCTAAGTCTCATAGCCAAGTTAATGGGTCTAGATGGACTACCATATCCTCAATATATTCACAGGCAACAAAGAAAGTTATCAGACAACAAAAGGAATGAGAAGCCATTAAGTCACCAGTTCAATAAGAAATCCACAATCGAACAACAACAATTCAAAGATGTCTATGAAGATCCAGAAGCATCACATGTAGGAAATCATCATTATCCATCACCATTGAATTAAAAAGGTCCACAAAACAGGAGTTTTGTTAGAATCACATGCAGGAAAGATGATATTACCGTTTCACCAACAAGGATCGTGGTCCTCAAACCAAATTCTGTTGGAATCACAAATTCCAATTCTGTTGGAATTTCAATTGTTACCCGTATTCTATAAAAATTAATGTAATTTTTGTTTTTATTCTTAAATTAATGATTTGAGAATTTGTTATTCTACAAAAAGTTTTTAAAATCATGATCAAGAAATAGGTTCAAGAATATTTTTATTATTTTATGGTTCAATAATATTTTTAATTTTGAATATACTCATAAACATATTCTGTAAGATTGTCCGAATTAAAAAGAATTATAATTCGTAAAATTGGATTTTTAAAATTAATAGAATCTATGATCCCTTAAAATATGTTATGTTAATGGACTAAAATACCCTTAGAATGAAATTAGATGGTATTTTTCAATTATCTTTAATTTAATAATATGTATTAATCACTTTCTTAAAATAAGTAAAATGATTGGCTCACAATCATTTTTACATCCACACAATAATTAGTTAGAATAAAATAACTTAAGCATATATATATATATATATATATATATATATATATATATATATATATATATATATATATATATATATATATATATATATATATATATATCAAACAACCTTACTTATTTATTAGTTCATCAGTTGATTTAATTGTATAAATTAATCAAATTATAATCTTTTGAATAAAAAAAAAAGTGTAGATGTATAATTATATAACATGATGAATAATAAAAAAAAAAACTATAGCAAACCAATAAAAATTAATATATTGTTGTTTTGTGCATTTTGGTTATTAATTTTTTTAATAGTTTGAAAGTAAAAAATAACAACAATATGTAACGAAGAAGCAATTGAGAGAATCTTAATGATGAAATTGTTGATTTATTGTCATTTTCATTCCCATGTGTCAACTTCTCAGCCCATTATATACTTTATTATATGTTCCATAAAGCAAGGGAAAGTTATAAAACTCAATGTTATTATTAGAAACACTTCGTTGTATTCGTTTATTTTAGGATCAAAGTTTGAGTTCTCGAGATACGTTTTAAGCAAAAGTAACTTTTTTTATATGAATGGAAAATAGTAAATGTTATTTTTGGATAACCAAACCAACCACGTCCACTATGAAAATGAGGAGGAAATAATTAGAATTATGTCTTGAATATGTTATTGAGATGTCTAATTACGCAAATAAAGTGGAAATGCGAGGCATAAAGTGGTGAGATTGGGTCCACTTATCAACTCAAACAAACTTTATTTTCATGTCCATCCAAGAATGATAAGTCATCTCATCCCCGTCGAAGCGAAACTACATGACTACATCTTTTAATCTTCTTTCGTCTATCATCTATGTATTTATTAACTTACCTTTAAGAGTAAAACTACTAGTACGTGTGGTTTGCTTCCCCATCGAACAAAACTACATGAATACATCTTTTAATCTCTTTCATCTATCATCTATGTATTTACTACTTAACTTTAAGAGTAAAATTACTAGTCCGTGTAGTTTGGTTCGATATGTATGTTTTTTTTTAATGGCCAAAAGAATTAAAAACTAGCTAGAAGTTAGGAAAGGAATAAGGAAAAAAAATCAATAAATTCATGAAAGGATTCTAATTCTTTTTGGCTTTATGATTTCTATTACAAAACCAAAAAAAAAAAATGAATCAAACAACATATCTCTTCTAGACTTCTCGTTCCCAAACACCAAAACAATTATGTACGTCCAAAGCACCTATATTATAGTTAAGCAAACTGTATCCATGGTCACTCTACGAAAATTACGCACATCTTGAACATCTATCCATTTGAAAAGATCATTTATATCAACAAATTGAAGCAAAATTTCATCCAATCAACACGCAAGCTTATGCCAAAGTTGAACCGCCAAATAGCATTTGAGAAACCAATGAACGCCATCCTCCCGCTACTCATTACAACACGACACATCACCGACTCCTCGTCTATCCCTCTCTTAACTAAATTGCATCTAGTCGGTAACCTGTTAAGCATCATTCTCAAAATAAAAACATTAATTTTAAATGGAACACATTTATTCCATGTAGTATCACCACTACCTATAGGTAAGGTTTGATGATCCAAACGAAATCTAAGCTCTTTAACCATGACCTCATCATCCACCCCAATCTCCCAAGCCCAAGAGATACTTCGAGCCGTGAGTTGCATCGAATAGAGAGCCTTCATCCGATTCGTGAACCCATCTAGTTGATATGTACGTTAATTCCCAAGTAGTAAAAAAACTCATGTTTTGCAACGGGTCGGGTTTTTTTTCGATTATGCATTGTTTTGTTTAGTAGATGATATATATATATATATATATATATATATATATATATATATATATATATATATATATATATATATATATATATATATATATATATATATATATATATATATATATATATATATATATATATAACCATTAAGTAATGTGTGAATGTGTGACTAGTTTTAGACCAATCATTTCATAGGTGACTATTTTTAATTATGGTAAAATAATTAATTCACTAATCATTTACCTATATTAATTCACTAATCATTTACCTATAATCTAGTACTACTCGTATTTATCTCGGTTCTTCATCCCCAATTATTTTTAACCCATCGACAACAAGCTATTCGATAGAGATGTAAAATTGAAATAATGCCTTATCCACTTCTCCATCTCCGATTCATCATCAAGCGTTAATCGGCCATCGTCCATTACCGAAGCAGTCTCCTGCCACTCTGCCATCGTCCATAAGTGGTGCGATCGCCAACTGCTCCCCCATTCTCGATCATCGACACACTTCAACCTCTCCACCATTCTCAATTACAAATGCAAGTTGGTGTGTTATTGTTGATTTCTTGGTCTTATATTGTTGATTTATTATACATTGGTGTGTTATTGTTTATTTATGATTTTTTTGCAGGTGGTCATACGAAGGGTTGTAACATCACCTCCCTTTTCTATTTTTCCTCATCCTATTGGTAGCGATCTTGCTTTCTCAAGCTCTCTTTATTCCCCCTTTCCATTTTTTTTGCATAACTGATATATAAAAAGAATTTGTAGATCAATAAGCATATTTTTATATTTTTTATAGGTATTTGTAATTATTTGTGAAAGAAAACATTAATGTTGGAGTCATATACAATATATGAAAATTAGATAAGAAAGCATGCAATATTTTGTACATACTGCTACTTATTGTGTGGATTTGTAGTCACCTATTTTATGGTTATGGTTCATGTTGTAGCAGCAATTAGATTATGGTTAAATGAGTATTTTCTTAAAAAACATATTTTCGACCATAATGGTGAGTTTTTTTAATAACCATCTAAATGTAAGTTTGATTCAATACATGTAAAATTATTTATAAAGTTTCTATTGACATGTTTATATCTTTTCCAAGTTTGAGATTTGTTGGTTATCTAACTATATGCACTGTCATTAAACTTTATTCAATGTGGATGACAGTAATAGAAAATTAATTTTTTTATTAATCAACACATTCTTATAGAATTATCTTTTGATTCTTAAAGAATGAATTCTGATTCTTATATATATAATTTCTTATTTTGATGTTTATTATTGAGTATTGTCACATTGTTTTTCATAATAATTTTACGTGGTAGATATTATTTAAAAATAATGAGTATATCATATCAAAGGGAAACGATTAAAATGTCGATCAACCATAATTTATGTTTAAAATTGATTTTTTTGGAATGTATGATTTAGTTATTAATCAACTTTTTGTAAATAATCTTTTGAATTTAGACTGTATGTGTATCGGCCAACTTATAATCAGAAACATACATACAGGAGAGAAGAAGGAATATTTTCTCCGGTACTTATATTTGTTGGAGCATACAAAGACCAGAAAAAGAAAAAGAGGAGAGTGGGGTAAAAGTGACTTAAAAGAGATTGGTTGTATACAAAGGTTGCGGTGCTATTAACCTTCATATTAATTTTTATTCAGACATTCTTCAAGAATACTTGTATTCTTAAAGAATTGCAAATTGTATTCAACTAAAATTTCTTATACAAGTTATATATTTTATTTTCCAAGAATATAATCTATTAAATTGATGTACAATACTGTGTAATAAAAACTTTGAAATCAAGGACACCGGATAATCTTCTCACCCTGCTCCTTTTACGGAACAAAGAGGTCTACATCATGTGGTTCCTTATCTACCTTCTAGCAAACCAACACACATATAACACATTCATTGTTGTAGTTAGCTCCTCATATTGTACAAAATTCGAGCAATAAGTTTTATGCAATCATACGTTACTTTAATTATCATCAAAATACTAGATTTGCAATTGTAAATTGTCTTCGTCGTTATGAGAATGTTATATTTTTTATATGAATTCTAGGTTCTTATTTTATTTTTTGTCTTATTCTTCTAAATTTTTTTTTTTACTATTTCAAGAATGTTGGTTATGCACTTGGAATTAATGTCTTATTCCTAAAGAATGTTAAATGATTTTTCAAGAATGTCAATTATGACATTTAATTAATGTCTTATTCTATAAGAATTTCTTTGAAAAAGTCATTCATAATCATTCTTATCATCAAGCATGAAGTTTTAATTAATAAATTAATTCTCAACGATTTTCATGATATATAAAAAGTTTTACTTTAAAAAAAATTATTTTTAATATTGTATCAACCCTGAGAATTATTAAAAGATTTTTATTTTTAAGCATAAGAAGGACATAAAATAAGCCACAACAGTGAATTTTTAACTGTTCTTATGATCAAGAAAAAAATCAAATATTATAGATGATGTTTCTTGAGTACTATGTAAAAACCATTATGGTACATAAATAAAAATAAAAAATAATAATAAATTGATATCCATGAAAATTCACCTTCCATATATTATTTTTAACCATTATTACACCTAATTAAATGCAATTATATAGTAAATGTTACCACATGTTAATAACATGTACTCTTATATCCCAACATTTCAATTCTTTTAATCCAATGGCCAAGAATTAGTCATACATTCATACAATATTTGAAGTTCACATTTGATCCTAACCCTATATATATATATATATATATATATATATATATATATATATATATATATATATATATATATATAGCCAAGATCAATAGATAACTAAATTGAAGGAGAGAATCAATAAACTTTTTATCTACAGTGAATTTAAATATCAAATTTCACATGTGTATGTACATACATATATCTAGAGTAAATTACACGAATGGTCCCTATGGTTTGGGGTAATTTGCACGTTTGGTCCCTAACTTATTTTTTTAACTCGGAAGGTCCCTACTGTTTGTTTTTGTTACACGCTTGGTCCCTATGGCTTGTTTTTGTTACGTGCTTGGTCCTTATCTTACCTAAAAATATTATTATTTAAATAGGGAAAAATTGTGAGGTAGGTAAGGTAAGGTGAATGGGTGGGGTTGGGGGTGTGTTTATTTAAATAAATTAAAAAATCAAGGGAAAAATAGTCTTTTTAAGTAAGACAGGGACCAAACGCGTAACAAAAACAAACAGTAGGGACCTTCCGAGTTAAAAAATTAAGTTAGGGACCAAACATGCAAATTACCCTAAACCATAGGGACCATTCGTGTAATTTACTCATATATCTAAGACAATTGCAAAAAAAATTTGAAAAAAATATATGAATGTACATATGCATATTTTTAATGCATATTCATGTTTTTTTGTATATATGCATATTTTTAAAAAGCACGTTCATATGCACATGCATATTTTTCAAAAAACATTTTTTATGCTTCTATATGTATGCATAAGAGTAAACATATACACATACATATGAATAAATATATATGCATATGTATAATAATAAGTATATACGTTTGACAACTAAATACATATGATTATGTTTATATGTGTGCATATGTATAATAATAATAATAATAATAATAAGTATATTTATAATAATAAGTATATATGCATATGCATAAGAATAAGTATATGCATATGAATAAGTATATGTATAAGAATAAATATATGCATATGCATATGAATAAGTATTTGCACATGCATATGAATAAATATAGTTATATGTGTTTGAATAAGTATATGCAAAAGTTATTTAAATACATATGATTATTTAATATAATCATATTATTCTTTGAATGTGTAAGATATATTTAATAGCATTTTTTTATCAATAATAACAATATATAAACCAAAACTTCTAATGCTAGTACAAGTTTTTTATATTTTGGAATTACTAATACAAAAAATAAGTATAAATAAGAATGTTATTTTGATGTTATATGTTATAGTAAGTTTTTAGTTCAATAAAAATCACAACAAGAAGTTGGACCAAAATACCCCTCCTTTGTTTCTTCTTGTTCTCTTTTTTCCCGTGTTCTTCATTCCTGCAGATTGCATCAAGCACACCTAATTACTCAATCTAATCAAATTGTAATGAATTCATGTTCGAATTCTTACTTGAACATCTATAACCGACTTGCGAAAATAAGTGTCAGACTACACCTTAAAAGTTCAAATATAGGTAGGATTACCCCCGCATTGACAGCAATTTTTGTAAAATCCTCCATGTTCATGGTGTATAATCTGATTATATGTGCAACATAATAAGGGATGTAGATGTTTTAATCATGAGATAGCCATCGGCGATTCTTTAAGCATTTCCAAATGAGTGTTGACATGCATTAGAAGATACCTAATTCTATGAACTCTGGATAATTTGGATGTGTCATGGCTGTTTTCCAAAGGCTACTTATGGGTAGTATTTTACCATCATCACCTTGTGAAGGAAGCTCTATGAAAATTTTCATGATGTTGGATCTTCGGTTGTTTGGGTTTCCTTATTTCATGACACAAAGAAAATGGCATATGTAGTATGGGATATGTTTTTCCATGCTCATTGATTTGATTACTAAGAATTCTATTATCGGTAAAAAAAATATAACTACGTTAATTACTACATTATTAAGGAATTCTTGATTTATTTACCTCTAGGTAAAATTTATTGTCAACCTTAACCATGGCTCCAAGAATACTTGCAACACTTCAATTCAAATTCTTCAATCCTTAGATATCATATAAATATAGATTATATACATGCTCTCAAAATTGTTGTGAATGTGGAAAATGTAAAAAATAAAAATAAATAACAATTTATATATAATATATCACATACCAAGCCTTGTACATCAAGAACTGTTGTAGTGGAACAAATTTATCTTTTTGCTACAACTGAACAAGCGGGAAACGTTTCACTAAAAGCCCTTTCAAATTCTTGAACATGGTATCTTAGGTATCTGTCAATAGAAGTAATGTACATGAGTTTACTGGGATGTGCTTTGTTAAGTCTTTCAATATAAAAAAGTCTTCCTTCTTTATCAACTCCATGGTACCCTTGAGGGTAATATTGTAATACTTCTTTAATTTTTTCAAATACAAAATACTCTAAGATTGTATCTATTCAGTACTCTTTTCTCCATTGTAGCATTTCTGCCCACATCTAGATTGTTCTATCCATGTTTAAATCTGTAACAACCCAAAAATCATGACTAAAAATTTCTTTTAAAACATTACTAATACCATATTTATAAAAGTGTATCATAAGTCATAACATAATTTTCGAGTATTAGATTCAAAACATAATCTCATTATCAGAGTAAAACATTCCCTAGGCTAACTGACTATGGTATGTGCACTACAATCTCTCCAAGCTCCTCTTTTCAAAACTGAGTACCTGAAACCAAAACTGAAAACCATAAGCACGAATCTTAGTGAGCTCACCCAAACTACCACATACCATACAAACATATAAATCACATACTGGGCCTTGCCCACTGCATCGGACCAAGGTTCAGACTAACTGGGGACTTGCCCCTTACATCGAACCGAAGTTCGGAAACTGACTGGGACCTTGTCCCCTGCATCGGAACAAAGTCCAGACTAACTGGGGCCTTTCCCCATGCATCGAACCGAAGTCCGGACTAACTGACTGGGATCTTGTCCTCTGCATCGGACCGAAGTCCGGACTAACTGACTGGGACCTTGTCCCCTGCATCGGACCGAAGTCCGGACTAACTGTACAAAGCATAACATAAACATATCAACTAGCATGAACACACATATACTGCATACTGCATCGGGCCGTAGCCCGGAACACATAACACATAAATCCTAACTGAGCCACGAAGGCATCAAACATGCTAACTACTGCATCGGACCGAAATCCGGAAACTACTGCTAGCTAAATGAGCCGGCATTGTGGCCTTAGACCCATTCCTACTGGAAGGAAACTCACCTCGAAATGCTGACTGTTGAAAACTCGAGTGAAAGATCCCCGACTGTTGTCCCGGCTGCTCTCCAGCTATCATGACAAGTCAAACACTAAATCAAAAGGGAAATCTTTTGATGGGTAAAATAACCATTTTACCCCTGCTATGGCATGGGTCACAATATAGCCCAAACCCTCAATTCCTTCCAAGTCCATCCATGGCCCCACTATAGGCCCACTAATGGCCTAGTTTGCTACATTGGGCCCAACCCCATTATTGGGCCTTACCTTAAGCCCAAAACATATACTTGGCCCATAAACACTGACTCCTGGTGGCCCACTAAGGCCCAAAGACCTATAGTCCAAGACACAGCCCACACCGAGGCCCAACAGCTCAAGGCATAAATCTAGCAACGTACGCGGAGCGTACTCCTAGGTACGCTGAGCGTACTGGCTGATGGCTTGTACGCCGTGTGTACCTCCTTGTACCCCAGCGTACAGCCTCATTAAGTCAACTTTCTAATAAGTTCTTAATACCCCAATTCAGAAGCTACAAACTCAAATCCAAGCCTTATTCCATGCATTAATCCATAAAGTCACTGACTTGGTGACTTTATATGGCCCAAACCAACTCAAACTCTCAAAACACTCTTCTACTTCCATAAAGGGGACAAGATCTCATGCATGGACTTAATAGGACCACAAAGGTTGAAACCTTACTGCTTCTAGGACTCATATGACTCAAAGGGAGGCAACCCTGGTCTAGAAACGAGCTTAAGTCATAAAGTCCCAATCTTGGGACCAAAAGGTCCATAAACTTGTACTAAGGAGATCTAAGAGCTTAATCATCAAGCTCAAGACTTTTTACCTTGCAAAGGTCCGAAATGAAGCACTTATCCCAAATCTACAAGCTCTAGCTTCAAAGGTTCCTCCTTGCCAACCTTCTTCTCTTTGCTTCCAAGCTTTAATCCACCAAAATAGGTTCTCCAAGGTCAAGATCTCATAAAATAAAGGTAGGGACATTCTAGGGTTTCTTCTGAGGTTAGGGAGGCTCATATGGGGGCTAGGGTTGGAACCATAATGTCCTTTATATAGTGCTCAATCCGAAATTAGGGTTTCATAACTTTTAGCGTACGCTGGGCGTACGCCTTGGACATCCGCGACCAAGCTACCTCATTATGCTGGGCGTACCCATGCGTGTTCCAAACATGCATGCAGGGCCTTCCATGCAAACTTTTCTCTATAAGGGTCATTCTCGTCAAATCTTCAAAGTGTCATAACTCCTTCGTTCTATATCCGTTTCTGATGAACTTTATATCCACAGAAAGGTGGCGAGAAGTCCTACGCTTCTAACAACATAACCCAACCCGAAAACTTCTCGAATAATAACTCCAAATTTAATAAAGGACTAAAACGCCCCTAGCCTTGGCCTCTGAAATTCCATAAACGAATATTTTAGAACAGGGCGTTACAACTCTCCCCCACTTAAACTAGACTTCGTCCTCGAAGTCCGCTACGACCGATTATGTCACGACACCTTGCCTGGTGACTCTAATCCTTTTGTTCATCACTCCAGCCACTCTCAACGCTGGTTACTACTGCTGGTACATATTAAATTCTTCTCTTTTCCATAATTCCTTAGCGTTACTTCCTCCGACTGAAAATTCTGTTGCCCCTCATCCGCCCACCGGATGCACTGAGACTACCCTGGTCCAACTAATCTGCCGATATCTGGGTTACCGGACTCCCACTGGTCACTACACTCCATCACAATCTCCTAGTCGCTTCCAGCGACTTCTGAAGATACTTCGACTATGTATAACCATTCTATCCATTCTGCCACCCATACTGAATCGATGTTGCTGGAACCAACCTTCTTATCTCTCATCTGACTACTCAACTTCCAAAAACTTGAGTCTTCCTTCCCGAAAGAAAGGCTACCTGCCTAATTACCCTTGCAGATCACTTATACTTGGCAGAAGACTTAACTGATCCTGCTGAGAGGGACTTGCCATTCCCAAATCAACCAACTATATCATCCTTACTTGAATTCCAACACAAATACTAGTACTGTCCAAAACTCTGAAACTATCCGAACACTGAACTGCCTGCAATACTGAACATGCCTGAAACTCTGAACTGCCTGAAACACTGAACTGCATGAAACACTGAACATGCCTGAAACTCTGAATACGCCTGAAATGCTAGACTGCCTGAAACACTGTTTCCCAAATTATCTTAAGACCTTCCTGGTCTCCAATCATTTGTCGGTTATCTACAACACCAAGTTCCAACTCAACTGTGGAGTCAAAGGACTCCTCACTTAGTGGCTCCCACGACTTCTGAACGAAATCTTTCTCTGGAACTAGTTTCCACTAGTTATCTTGTCACTGTGGCTCTAACAACCTCCCGATCCACCGATCAGGTCCAAACGTCACATCCTGACATCATCAATTCCACGACTAACAACATGATGGCTCCCAGACTAACGGTAGCCCTTAACATACCCGAACCCCAACGGTTCACTGCTACTCTGATCTCATAACTGTGGTGACGATCTGTGACATCCACAAAATTACGGCCAAAAAAGACCGATTTTGTTTATGCTTTATAAAAATCAGAGTACTTCATTTTATAAAAAGGTTGCGGAATTTGTTCCCAGAAAAACATGGTGAATACGTTATTAAAACAATTTCGAAGAAACGTATTCGTTTTATTTTAAAACGTTTGGGATGTCATCGTTAATACCGAAACATAAGCATAACAGAACTTACAATGATTTACACTAGTGATCTACATTTCTTTAAATCTCTCAGTGTAATGTCACTTCACTTCGTCACCTGTGATATACATAAACTGAGTGGGTCAGGTTGGGAAACCTGGTGAGTACATAGGGTTTTCAACCCACAATAATATAATTATTATGTTCAATCAAACAATCAACCCAATTACCCATCCCCATTATCTTCTTTACTCTTAAGGATTTAACCTAAGAGTCGTCTATCCTGCATTCGTTTATTCTGAAGTCCCCGACTTCCAGGGTTATAGGACTGGCACTAAGTCCATAGCTGCCAATGTTCGTTCATAAAGCACTAATTCCATAGCTGCTATAGTCTATTCATCGGGTACTAAATCCATAGCTACCAGCCTTTATCTAATAGGTACTAAGTCCATAGCTACCAATGTTCAACAGGTACTAAGTCCATAGCTACCAATTCCTACAGGTACTAAATCCTTAGCTACCAACGTCTAACTAATAGGTACTAAGTCCATAGCTACCAACTCCCAACACGTTCTAAATCCATAGCTACCAACGTCTAACAGGTACTAAGTCCATAGCTACCGATTCCCAACAGGTACTAAATCCATAGCTACCAACGTCTAACAGGTACTAAGGCCATAGCTACCGGTGTTTGTCCCATAGGCACTAAGTCTATAGCTGCCAATGTATACTCACATCATCTTCTATCTCTCATCATTCATCTACCCATCTCATACCCAACATATTTGTATATATAAAATACGTATACAGTTTAAATTCTTTAAAACATGTATAAAACGTTCATCCACATAGACAACAAGTATTCAGATAATATGCACACATAACACGTAGTTTATATAAAATACTTCATATCTATGTGTAAGATGAAAGGGACTATGCACTCACCTGAGTAGGTGGTGACTCAACACTCGAACAGCGCTTCGATACTCTCAAAACAATTTCCTTCGATAAAACCTAGTATCAATACCACTAGGGTTTAGTCCAACGATAACCGCGACAAACTAATAGTCTGACTATTATTATTATTATTATATAAGCGTTAAATAACACTCAATATAACTCATAATAATAGCCCAAATACTCATTATAAGTTCCTAATAATGTTACTATATTAAAACATAAGCTATACTAAAGATGGGTTAGGCGTAGCTCACTTACAGCGGGTTTTCTCGAAAACCGGGATTCGCTGGAGCAGCGTTCCCGAGCCGAAAGGCTCTTTTCTCGGGACTCCGGGAGCCTCGGGGCTTCCTTCGGGTGCTAGGGGGTTTACCTAGGCTTTTAGGGGGGGGGGGGGAGTTAGGGAGCTTAGAGAGAGAAAGAAGAGGGTTGAGGGGTGAGAAAATGAGGGAACCCGGCACCTCTATTTATAGGGGAGAAATTTGATGGACTCGCCGAGTCTAAGTCATGACTCGCCGAGTTGGTGCATGTGGCAACCTTCTGGTGGTGCCACGTGTCCAATTCTGGTGGTGCCACGTCACCCCCTATCGCGTATCAGCCTTCGGACTTAGAAAAATCATAACTTTTGCATATGAGCTCCGTTTTTGAAGTTCTTTATATCCACGCGTAGGTAAAATAAAAATATACAACTTTCGTTTAGACTCTGTCGGCTAACTCTCGACTGATCTCAAATTTAACAGTAGGAGGAGTTTAGACTGTTAAATGACCGCGAAGAATTCGTAACTCCTTCATACGAACTCCGTTTTCGTCCATCTTTTTACCGTTGAGTTCCTATTAATGAGATCTTCAACTCTCATTTAGTTCGCGTAAGCCAAAAACCGCTCGAACTAAAATTCGAGTTTCGGGCCGTGCACTGCTAAGTCGAATCTTAGAAAAATCATAACTTCCTCATACGAAGTCAGATTTGGGCGTTCTTTTTATCGACGCTCTTAGTTTAACATATTCTACAACTTTCGTTTAGATTTCTAAGGCTAAATCTCTCTCTATCATAAATTCACTATTTACGCTTCCCGGTGCCGTGTCGGTTTTGCCGTAAAACTTCGACGGGCCATAACTTCTTCGTTATAACTCGGATTTCGGCGTTCTTTATATGTACGAAAACCTTGTGACATATTCTACAACTTGATTAAGATTATTTATTTTAAATAATCTTTTGTCGAAAAGTCGTTTTTGACCCCTATTGCCTCTAAATTGACTAGCCCGGATCTACGGGCGTTACACGATCCGACTGTCGAATCGTCGGCTTAACCATAACTGAATCCTTTGGGAAATCCGAAATCTAACCCGTGGATTCCCATATCTTCACTGCTACACCCAAACTGGTGGGTACTACTATTTCCCTCGTGTCCAAATAACGCGCTCATGCTATCTACTAACTTGACAAGTGCTATGGCTACTTCCGTAGACTTACAACACTACACTACTATCTGACTGCTAGTGAATGCTACGGCTGCCCCCGCAGACTTACAACACTACTACTACTATCTAACTGCTAGTGAATGCTACGGCTACCCCCGCAGACTTACAACACTACTACTACTATCTGACTGCTAATGAATGCTACGACTACCCCCCACAGACTTACAACACTGCTACTACTATCTGATTTCTAGTGAATGCTATGGCTACCCCCGCAGACTTACAACACTACTACTACTATCTGACTGCTAGTGAATGCTACGGCTACCCCCGCAGACTTACAACACTACTACTACTATCTGACTGCTAGTGAATGCTACGGCTACCCCCGTAGACTTACAACACTACTACTATATGACTGCTAGTGAATGCTACGGCCACCCCCGCAGACATACAACACTACTACTACTATCTAATTGCTAGTGAATGTTATGGCTACCCCCGCAGACTTACAACACTACTACTACTATCTGAGGACATCCTGACTATCCCTAGCCCTGCTAGTGATTCCTCATCCTGATTTCTCAAAACCAACCTTAAGTCTTCGAATACTGCATCAACCTCAACATCTTATGTCCGTGATATACTTAGCGCTTCGTTGAGGAATTCTTCGGCTTGGTTCCCAAACCAACCGTCTACTAATCCGGATACAAGAAACTATTGTTGGGAAGTTTCCAAACTCCCAACTCCTGAATCTACACAACCCTGCATGCTGACTCTATCACTGGCTACTAATACGAAAGAATCTCTTGCTAACCGATCTCAGGATCCTCATTCCAACTCACTAGAGCCCTACAGGCGGTCCTCCAATCCTAGATTCCCAACCAACTTTTAACCATCTCGATTACATGAACTAACTGTTGGGAAGTTCCTCAAACTCCCAATTCTGAACTCCTCAATCCATCAATCGCTGCACTACTATCTTTTCTTCTCCGAGGTCGTGTACTCATTCTGGGTCTGCGTGCTCTTACCCTTGTGTACTCGGAGGGTTCTCCCCCACTTGGATTCGACTAACTCCTTACTGCTCACTGGTCGAAAGGATTCCCCAACCTTCCTTCCATTTAAAAGGGCGATCTGCTGTCCGCCAATGTTTACCCCTGCCGGCGCTCCAACTAACTCTTACCAGATCCGAACCATTCTTGCGATCTAACTGAGCACCCTTCACTCCTGAACTGTATTTGATTTAGGGACTACATCCCAAGAACCTGTGTTTGGGGTGCACATCTCTAACCCACTTCCTTACCGACCGCTAGCTACTCCACTAGAAACTCTGGATTGTCACTACTGAGAATATAACTGATCATTACCCGACTAACACCTTCCGCAAGTAGTGAGGCACTACTGAATCTTACACATACATGCAAAAGTTACTGTATCTGAAGTAACCCGATCTAGAGGTGACGACCTCCAATTGCCATTCAATTCCAAGGTATGCAGATGGCATAAAACTCCGTCACAAGCAGGTAATATAATACCCCAACACATATGCTTATTGACATCAATGCAGCAATATAACAATAATATCATGAATAATAATTGACAGGGAGGTAAAAGATACATACCTCCATCACTCAGCACTGCTCGAATCCTTGCTGAAATCAACCGGAAAACTTGGCTCCGAGCCGTGGGCGCCCTTGCCCGGCCTCGGCAACCGCTGGCGGTACTTGAAGTCCCCCGGGGCAGGAGCTGGCACCTGCCCTGCTGTATACAAACTCAGACAGTGGGCCTTTTTGTGGCCCTTATGACTGCAATGGAAACATATCGGATCAAGTCCATGGGCGATGGTGACAATACAATCCCTGCTAAAATGGCCAATCTGGCCACACTTGAAACATCCGGCATCGCCACCACTTCTATGCCTGCACGCACCCATGTGCATTCTACCGCAGTTCCCGCATCGACTGCGGCTCTGATAGTCCCTCGTCCTCAAATCTGACCCCTTGGGCCTCTTACCCGAACCTGTGGCTACCTGAGTCTCATCCGTTTTCCTCTTCCTTTTCGATTCCCTGCTCGTCTCTCGCTCCTGCGTTACCTTGTCGACACCTCCCGTCGACTGAACAACAACTGTTTGATCCTGGAGCTTCACGATCAACCTATCAGTGATCCTCACAACCATGTCGGGCAGATCCTCGCGAATGGCTCGCGTAACATCCTCAACTATCCAATCATGCAGAGGTCTCTCTTGGAGACAGGATGACCCACTCACTCCTGTCCATTGATGGCAAAAACTAGAAATGGGATCACCTTCCCTGATGGATCCCTGAGCTCCACAAGAATCGGGATCTAGACGAGCCCCAATCTGTCCTGAAACTATCTCGGCCTTAAAGGCCATAAGATGAATGTCCATAAGCTCTACAATGGCCTCTCTAACTGAACCAAAAATCATTGGAGTCTGATCAATGATGTTGCGCCTGATCTCTGCGAAAATGAAATCCCTCATCTGATCATCAAGCTGCCCGGCTCCAGAGCCCGAGCCATATCCCTCCCCGATACCTGATCTGCTAACTGCTAACTCGCGCAACATCACCATGCTGGAAACATAACACACTACTGATCAATATACGCACCGCTGCTGAGGGATCTCTCACGCACCCTAAAAGTTCCCTGATCTTGTCTCGGCCCCTCTTGATTCGAGTACGGATCCTCTGCTTTCAGTAGTACGGGCCCATACTACCTTCCACATCTATCCGTACTTTCCTTAAGAGTTACCTCAACTCCACCAAGTCACTCTACTGCTACTGATCTCTGTTACTACCTTCCTAGGCTCGCCCTAGGGAACTTCTAACTCCACCCAAACCAGTCCTCAGCTGTTGAAGGCCTCCTTGTAATGCCAATTAGCCACCACCTGAATACCATCACATGCAATGAGGCTCGGATAATCCTTCGAGTAAAAGACTCTTCCCTACAACGGACTCAAACGAGAGCTGCGCAGTAGGGCCAAATCCAGCACTCTTTGATTATTCAACCCTGATCACATGTGATGTGACATATTCACCTAATGGCTAACTCACATCACTCAGAGTCCCAAAAAGCACAAAGCAAGCAGCATTCGGATAAAGGAAACATACTCATGCAAAACTATTCTCATAACAAGAAACTGTACTAGCATACAATGCTAAGCTCATACTATCAGGCATAACCTACATAGGCTATCCTACTACTGTCTACTCAATACTAACTAGCATGCAATTCTCATAAGGCTGAAACACATAAGCAGGCACATAAGGCATCCTCCTAGGTCCTTAGTCCCATACTAGCATGCTGTTCTACTGAAACTGAAACTGAAACTGAAACTGATAATCATCAAGTTGTATGGGTAATTTTGGAGTACTTACTTGAGCTCGGCTGATTGCATGCACCACACCGTTTTTCTCTTTTCCAGTTATTTTCTTTCTAAATATTCTTTTCACTTTTTCTAAAACTCTTTTCTTTTCTCAAACTCCTTTTTACCAAAAATTCCTTTCGAAAATGTTTTTCTTTTGAAAACCTTTTACCGTTTCCTTAGTTTGAGTCCAGACACACTCTCAAGTCTGTCCGAATCCCTCAAACCAAGGCTCTAATACCAACTTGTAACGACCCAAAAATCACGACTAAAAATTTCTTTTAAAACATTACTAATACCATATTTATAAAAGCGTATCATAAGTCATAACATAATTTTCGAGTATTAAATTCAAAACATAATCTCATTATCAGAGTAAAACATTCCCTAGGCTAACTGACTATGGTGTGTGCACTGCAATCTCTCCGAGCTCCTCTTTTGAAAACTGAGTACCTGAAACCAAAAATGAAAACTGTAAGCACAAAGCTTAGTGGGCTCACCCAAACTACCACATACCATACAAACATATAAATCACATACTGGGCCTTGCCCACTGCATCGAACCGAGGTTCAGACTAACTGGGGCCTTGCCCCCTGCATCGGACCGAAGTCCGGAAACTGACTGGGACCTTGTCCCCTGCATCGGACCGAAGTCCGGACTAACTGGGGCCTTGACCCCTGCATCGGACCGAAGTCCGGACTAACTGACTGGGACCTTGTCCCCTGCATCGGACCGAAGTCCGGACTAACTGACTGGGACCTTGTCCCCTGTATCGGATCGAAGTCCGGACTAACTGCACAAAGCATAACATAAACATATCAACTAGCATGAACACACATATACTGCATACTGCATTGGGTCGTATCCCGGAACACATAACACATAAATCCTGTCTGAGCCACGAAGGCATCAAACATGCTAACTACTGCATCGGACCGAAATCCGGAAACTACTGCTAGCTAAACGAGCCGGCATTGTGGCCTTAGACCCGTTCCTACTGGAAGGAAACTCACCTCGAAATGCTGACTGCTGAAAACTCGAGTGAAAGATCCCCGACTGTTGTCCCGGCTGCTCTCCGGCTATCATGACAAGTCAAACACTAAATCAAAAGGGAAATCTTTTGATGGGTAAAATGACCATTTTACCCCTGCTATGGCATGGGTCACAATATAGCCCAAACCCTCAATTCCTTCCAAGTCCATCCATGGCCCCACTATAGGCCCACTAATGGCCTAGTTTGCTACATTGGGCCCAACCCCATTATTGGGCCTTACTTTAAGCCCAAAACATATACTTGGCCCATAAACACTGACTCCTGGTGGCCCACTAAGGCCCAAAGACCTATAGTCCAAGACACAGCCCACAACGAGGTCCAACAGCTTAAGGCCCAAATCTGGCAACGTACGCGGGGCGTACTCCTAGGTACGTTGAGCGTATTGGCTGATGGCTTGTACGCCCAACGTACAGCCTCATTAAGTCAACTTTCTAATAAGTTCTTAATACCCCAATTCAGAAGCTACAAACTCAAATCCAAGCCTTATTCCATGCATTAAGCCATAAAGTCATTGACTTGGTGACTTTATATGGCCCAAACCAACCCAAACTCTCAAAACACTCTTCTACTTCCATAAAGGGGACAAGATCTCATGCATGGACTTAATAGGACCACAAAGGTTGAAACCTTACTGCTTCTAGGACTCATATGACTCAAAGGGAGGCAACCCTGGTTTGGAAACGAGCTTAAGTCTTAAAGTCCCAATCTTGGGACCAAAAGGTCCATAAACTTGAACTAAGGAGATCTAAGAGGTTAATCATCAAGCTCAAGACTTTTTACCTTGCAAAGGTCCAAAATGAAGCACTTATCCCAGATCTACAAGCTCTAGCTTCAAAGGTTCCTCCTTGCCAACCTTCTTCTATTTGCTTCCAAGCTTTAATCCACCAAAATAGGTTCTCCAAGGTCAAGATCTCATAAAATGAAGGTACGGACGTTGTAGGGTTTCTTCTGAGGTTAGGGAGGCTCATATGGGGGTTGGTGTTGGAACCATAATGTCCTTTATATAGTGCTCAATCCGAAATTAGGGTTTCATAACTTTTAGCATACGTTGGGCGTACCTCCTGGTACACTGGACGTACGCCTTGGACATCCGCGACCAAGATGCCTCATTACGCTGGGCATACCCACGCGTGTTCCAAACATGCATGCAGGGCCTTCCATGCAAACTTTTCTCTATAAGGGCCATTCTCGTCAAATCTTCAATGTGTCATAACTCCTTCGTTCTAGATCCGTTTCTGATGAACTTTATATCCACAGAAAGGTGGTGAGAAGTCCTACGCTTCTAACAACATAACCCGACCCGATAACTTCTCGAATAGTAACTCCAAATTTAATAAAGGACTAAAACGCCCCTGGCCTTGGCCTCTGAAATTCCATAAACGAATATTTTAGAACAGGGCGTTACAAAATCTCTTGCTTTCAAGAACCTATATGAAGATAAACAAATAAGTTGAGCGTTATTTAACAGATCTTTTAAAAAACTGAAAGAATTCAGTAACCTCAGAAGAGTATGATAATCATCATGTCTTTCTGAGAGTAAATCTTTGTCAATGAGCTTTTGTTAGAGTTCATGAACTACTATCTCTTCACTTGCATCATGTACATCTTCTTCTATTAATACTGAAGGGACTCTGTAATCGAATTTTCTCTTTCCCCTTTTCTTAAGTGAGTGGGTGAATTTTTTTTGAAGCCTTTATTTCTTTCTTCCTCGAAGCTCCAATTTTAGATCTTCATCACTCATCTTCATAATTTTCGAAATCCATCCGTCTTTCTTTAATTTCATCAAAAGCATCAGCTCCTTCTAGGCCTAATAGAAGAAAATTATGAAGAATGAATACACTTTATGTTGGTAAAGCGAAAGGCTTCTTACTATGTGAATAAGTAATGTTACCCTGTAATAAAAAGTGAAACTTACCTAACATTTTTTTCCAGGTACAGAAGGTTGAAACTCAGCAGCAGAAGATTTCAATGAAGGCAACCATCACAAGCCATGTGTTTTCTGTAAGAACAAAAAAGAATGTAGAAACGAAAAAATCTAAAATTTCTTGTGTATTTTCATCATCATCGATGATGAAAATGACATGAAGAGCTCGAATCATGGTGAACATGTTGAGAAAATTTAGGGCTTTCTGGATGTGATTCCGGAGGGAGGTCAAGTAGCCCATTTTCTTGTTGATAAATTGATCAACGACATCTTGTAAGGATATTTTTGAGAAATCTGAAGTGTGTTTTGGAATATTTGGCGAGGATATTGAGATAGAAACAAAATGCATGAGAGGTATTAAGGAAGAAAAATGTTTGGAAATCAGAGAGCACAGAAACAGGAATTTGAAGTCTTGTTGACATATTTTTGTTAGGATTAAGATGAACAAATCATTAGGGATTTAGCTAAATTGATCTTTCCTATGAATCTAACTTGTTCATGTTCATCTTTACTATGCGTTGAAGACAAAAGATGGCAAATGGCGTTGTGCCTCCAATGCCTTAACAACAAAGCAGAAGAATCAAATCACGATGAAATCGAATTTTTTCAATATAAATGAAAGAGTTAGTTGTTTATATCCATTATATATATATATATATATATATATATATATATATATATATATATATATATATATATATATATATATATATATATATATATATATCATTTGGTAATCTGGATACACATAGCAAATTCAAAAACAAAGAGCTAAAATACATGAATAATGCTCTATTTTCATTTATTTATTCATATATGAAATTAACTTTAAGTAATTTTCATCATTAAAAATATTAATAAAAATAGTTGAAAGAAAACTCAAACCAAAAATATTCAAATTGATTTTGCAATCACATTTCATTACACATAATAGTAATGGAGTGTACTTTCAAATGATATAATACTAAAATTTAATGCTAACAACTATTTTACAAAACTCTAGTATGTTGTTGTTTCTTGAAAAAAAAATCAAAAGTTTTTATTGATATTTCTTATAAAAAAGCTAAACAACCAAGAAGAAATTATGCAATAATATGATCCGAAAAAATATTTAACCTTTTTTATAAAGAGATATGCTTTTAACTCGAGATTTTGGTCATCCTAAGATCTGCTAATGTTTTTAATTTACTTGGTGAAGCTAACATTGAGTAACAACCCACACACATTATACTTGAAAAAGATGCAAGAATTAACACAATCTATGAGATTAGATATTTATGAAGTTAAATAAACATTTTACTATTGATGACCGAAAGAAAAAGATAAACATAAGCAATTTAGTATCATACTCCATCACCGTTAACTTATTTGCTAAATATCATATTACCTTACTTCTTTGTCAATATATAATTTGTTTATTAGCATTCTAAACTTTTATGCTAACCATAAACCTTCGTAAATAATACTTCTTCAATCTAACCGATCATATTGCTATCGGTCACTTCAACACTACTGACGACGATGGTTATGGTCCTCATATGAAGATCCAATCAAACAATGTTTGGTTTAATCCTACATTATCGACGTATCTTGATATTAACTGAAGACGCTTCTTCAATGCTTGAACGATTATGTTCTTGCTCATTCTTTGACATCTTCTTTTGCAATTCCGATGAATTGGTTATCGCTTGCATGTTCCACAACAGTATACAACAAGACTAGTGAAGTTGTTACATTTTAGATGGAATCAAAAGGCAACAAACAATTATTGAAGAAGCAGTTTGTATAGATCCTTCAATTGCCATCTGAGGTCCGTTTGAAGTTCCTTCGTCTGAAAAGGTACTTCTGATGTTTAATGAAATGGGGTATAATCCTCCAATTTTAGTTGTTAGTAGTTCTAAGAAGTCTAGTCTTCTAATTATGTGGAATTTCTTCTCTAGGGTTACTCTTCGTTGTTTGATTGGAAGGAGTTTGGGTCTTGATAAAGCCAAACTTCAATTTTATTTTGTAATGGTTGTTTTATATTATGGGATGAAATTTGATTATGCTTCGTTATTGTGGGACAAGTTTATAACTTATATCAAGAATCTGGAGAAGTCTACTGAGATTATCAATGCTCGTTTTTGGAGTTTAATTCTGAACGAATCGTACAGTTAAGCAAGAATTATGATTTCTGAAGGAGTTGAAGTGGCTTACTTTTCACATCTTCAAATCCCTAAGATTGTTGTAGATGATCCAGTGGCATTTCCTTCAATTGGAAGAATTTCAGATGATATGCTTCGCCTGGTGTCTAAGTCGAATCACTTTTTGATTCAATACAAAGCATCTTTGCATCTTACTCCTTCAATTGCAACTCCTAAGAAGGTGATGTTTAAAGTGAAAGAGGGTATAACTAAAGATCATCATGTTATTAAGAAGAAACATATTAAGAAGAAAGAATCATCCAAAACAAAATTCACTATTGATACCGATGTTTCTATGGAAGCTGTCAAGGAAAAGAAGAATTCAAATTCAAAGCCTAAAGGTGTTATCATTAAAGAAATTACCGATGAGGAGGAACAATGGAAGAAGAAGCGCAAGGTTGTAGGTTTATTGAAAAGATTTTCGAAGTTAAGAGCTCAAACAGTCTAATAGCTATCTACTACAACACAACCTAAAAAAAGATTGTTAATGATGAAAAGTCTAGAGTAGTGATGGATAAAGAGTCAACTGACACTGAAGATCATTTGCAAAATGTTTCACCACGAAAGGATACCACCGCCGAATCGAATATTGAGGAGAAAAGCAACCCGGATGTCATTGTACACACATCTGATGTGGATACAAACATCAAAAATCATGAAACAACTTCGACTTTGATTCCTGATTCGACAACTGCTATCCCACCTAAAGGTTCTATTTCCAGGTCCAATACGGAGGAGGATAGGTCTTCGCACATCCTTAAGAACTTATCTAATAAGGACTCAAATGTTAACATGAGTGAGAATCCTTTGACTATTGCTCCAGTTTCCTCAAGTGTTTTACCACCACCTTCTTCACCATAACCAACTTCGATCATTCCACCTACAACAGTTCCTCTTAACTCTCTTAATTTTGATAATATTTGTCAACAACCCATTACTACGTTGTTCTCTTCTCAATCCATTGATCATGATATGATGAAATGAAGAAAATAAACATATTGAGTTTGCTGAATTGGAATTTGATCCTGAAGAAAAATATGTTGAAGATCATGCAATAATATCATGGAAGAAATACAAGATTCTTAATTCAAATCTGAACAAAATACTTCAGGTCTTGAATGAATCTTCTGCTTTTACAACGTCTTTCTGTGAGTAAAGAAGATGTTGAGTTTCTGTTGAAATCTCAAGAAATAAAGATTAATGTATATTAAATATTTGATACTCTCTGTTAAATATATACACTAGATTATGTTAGTGTTGTCTAAACATTGTTGGCATTGGAAGTCGATTATAAGGATTGTAGTCTAGTCTAGTTTTAAACTAAGATGTATGGAGGATATTTAGCTCCAATTAATTTGGATAAAAATATAGTTATATATTGTTTTGCGATAATATGATATAAACAGGAACACGGTTTTGGAAGTAGATAATAAGCATTATAGTCTTGCTAGTGATGAAATAAGACTTATAAAGGATGCTTAGTTCGAGTTAAGTTAAAATTGTTCTTAGTTATACCATGTATTGTAAAGATATTACATATGCAGAAAATTTGTGTTGGAGATTGATTAGGAGTATTGTAATCCTGTCTAGTTTCACACTAAGACCTAAAAGGGATGTTTAGTTCAGTTAAGTTTGGATATTGGTAAACATCATATTAAGGGTATGTGTGAGATGAGAACAGAGTGTATAACTTTGTTCGATGATATTGATGTTTGGTGGGGTATGGGTTACATACAGGAGTACTATAATAGTACCCCCTTTCTTTTTAAACAGCCATAAATGGTTTGTCTGTTTAGGCAATCGTTAGACGCATGGTCGTCTGTCGAAGTAAGATGACAACCACAAACTAATTGTCTTGTGGAAACGCTAGCAAACTTATAGTATGTAAGTGTTAATGAATTATATTGATCTAGAGAAAAAGATTGTATGCTCATTTGATACACTCTAACCCCCCTCCCCACCCATTGTTGCCTTTTTTTTTTACTAACGTCTGTTGCCAACGAATCCCCAAAGCAGTATAGTCAACTTGTTTCTTACATTGATCATTCAAGATAGATCTTATAAGATCATTGTTATAGGATCAATATGTGAGGATCGATGGGATATGTAACTAAGGGTAGAATGCCTTGTAGATGTTTATGTTGTGTTGTTGGATAACAATTGGTTTTGCAAGTTTATTAATTATGATTTATTATCATTAAAATATTATGGGATCGGAAATCCTATGTCTCTCACCAGGTTTTCCCAAACCTGACTCACTCAATTTACATGCATCACAGGTAGTAGTGTTAAGACTGCTGGATCTTGAATAAATAAATAAATAAATTGAACAAATGAAAATTTAAGGACAAAATCGTAATTATAAAATAGTTCAAAACAAATTGGACCAACTCGCAACAAAACTAAAGTTTTGGACCAGTGTTGCTGGTCCAAAACTTTTTGGACCAAAGTGACAATTTGAAGCTAAACATGGGGATCATTTTTGCAATTTTGTCTTTATTTTAATATAAGCAAAGGGATTTTTTTTTCAAGAGATTTTTTTATATCCTTAGGCTCATATTAGAGGTGTGCATGGTTCGATTTGGTCCATTTTTTACTAAAATCGAAACCGAACTAATAGTTTCCGTTTTTATTTTAGAGAAACTAAACCATTAGTTTTTTTTTTTGTTGTTGTTTTGGTTTTTAGGTTTTCTATAAATTTTTTGATTTTTGATTTTTTTTTTGGTTTTTCCATTAACAAATAACATAAATATGACTTTTGATGGGCGTCAATAGATACTCCACCTACATGTTTATGAGCTATTCGAAAAATCTTTTAATTTATGACAAAACATGAATGAGTAATAACTCATTAATATATAACTAGTCAACCTTGAAAGTTGTGTACCTTTTTTATACTTTCTTTCTTTTTTTATTTTAGTTATAACCAAAAAATGAGTAAGTTTTATACAAGTACTACATAACATACGTTCAATTTATATACATTTAATTAATATGCTTATGAATATTTTATTCAAATTTAGTATAAAAATAATTTGAAAATTATAAATACTTTAATGCATGAAGTTGAAGGAAAGATCGTCCTAATTTTTTGAAGAACATTACAGGAACATTTTCACAAAAAAACATCACAATCAAATCCATCTCAAAATAAACTAAAATATATATCTTTGGTAGTTCGGTTCGGTTCGTTTTTTTTTGTTTTTATATTTAAAAAAACCAAACCGAACAAAAAAACCAGTTTTTATAAATAGCAAAAACCAAACCCTTGGTTTTTCATTTTTTGTTTCAGTTTTTTGATTTTTTTTCAGTTTTTGGTTCGGTTTCGATTATTTTGCACCCTTACCTCATATACAAAATCTATTTGGCTAACTTCTTTGGCTATTTGTAGACTATAGTTTGACCCTGTCATTCTCTTCGACTCCATCAAAGGGTTTAACTATCCATATTTTGAGCAATTAATGATTTTGACATTATTATTTTTTTTAAACGACAAATCTAACATACTACTAAACTACTTTTAATTTCACATGTCATTGGTACTTAAACCATTAACTTTTAAACCATTAACTTGAAGAAAAAAAAAAAGACAACATCTGCACAAGTGGGCTAAAAATATTGTACCATGGGCTAAAAACATTAATCTGATTCCACCACATAATGATCATTAGTGCCCCACTCGATAAAATTGTTCACCACTGGTTGCAAGGCAAAAGTCTTTACCCATTTTACCGTGATGTGAATGATTTTGCAATTGGATTATGAAGGTCGGGAAAACTTTTCACGAATTGAAGAATAATTGTTTAACCTTATTGTAGTCGTTTTCATATGAGGGTCAGTTATGCACATTACAAAAAAAATAAAGGGGGTTATATTGCCTCTTTACACAAAATTTAACTTCGATTTTTACCCACACAAAAAGTCACCACCAATCCAGTCCGCAGCCGCTTTACCTTTTCACCCCCACGGGGCAAATGGAAGTGTTTACCGGCGACCATGGTCTGCCAAGCGACGGCGTCCTCTTCCCAGATACACACTTATCTCCTTTCACTCTACCCACAACCGATTCCTTCACCGATCAGCATAAAATCTCAATCGACCACCACCATTTTCTTCCTCCGCAGCCGCCGCAAAAGCTCCGTCCAATAAGATGCAATGGGCGCAGTTTTACTGACTGTTGTGCTTCAGATGATCCTCTTGATACAAAGCCGGTTAGCTGGCAGCCGGAGGCTGAGTTCTATAATACAGAAATTGGCGATGGTAGTTTTATTCCCCCAAAGCCTTCTACTTTAGGTTTGTCATCTAAAGAATGTCAAACTGAGGCTGCATTAAGGTAACTTTTTTGTTGATATTTTCTTATCTTTTAAGTCGTGTACACGATTTCATTTTTAGGTTTTACCCTGTTTGAGCTTTACTAAAGTGTTCCCGTTTACCACTATTTGCCTTAAATATTCTTCATAGACGTAACATAGGGTTTTGACTGGAGTATGTTCGACATTTCTTTAGTTAGTTGGAGATAGATTTTCATCAAATGGTTGATTAATTCAAACTCGAATTCGAGTAAACATGTATCCAACTCCATTAACATCAAGTATTCTAAAAGTGAAATCAATGAAAGATGAGTAAATGAAAGTGTGCTCTGGATAATGTTTTGGAAATTCATATTTCTCGAGATGTTTTCTTTTAGTTCTCATGATTGATCTTGACATGGAAGATGTTGGCACTTGCAAGGTCTTTGAGTTCTTACCATGCAAGCATTATATGCTATGAATTTCTTTTCTTGATCAGAGGGGTTTTTGAGACAGGGGATTCTTGAAATTCCTTCTTTGTCCCAAAGAAAGTTTTGATTTTTCTCTCATATAGAATTGGAAATTGTTGAATCAATGTGGAATTGATCCAGTGATTATCAAGCTTGGGATTGTTACAAGTTTCCCTTATAATCTTGCTATGCTGAATTTGTGTTGTAGTTTTTGGTTTTTTACTATATCTGATTGGGAATTGCATCTAACTTTATTTCTTGTAGAATAAATGTAGATTCATGTATTTCTTCTGATTATATGAACCAAAGACATGTTGGATTCTTTGAGTATTACCAATTGGTCAACACCATTCTCTTGTTTCAGTTCTTCAGATGAAAGCAGCAAACTTCAAGAACCCATTGAGGAACCCGTAAACAAGAAGAAAAGGAAGAGAAAATCCAGGAAAAAACTCGAGTCATTCATCGAATCCATGATGAAAACAGTAATAGCAAAGCAAGAAGAAATGCACAAACAACTAATGGAGATTCTAGAACAGAAAGAAACCGAAAGAATCAAACGAGAAGAAACATGGAAAAAACAAGAACTCGAAAGGGCAAAACGGGAAGAACAAGCCAGAAAACAAGAAATATCCCGCAGCCTAGCTCTCATCACCTTCATTCAAAACACATTAGGCCAAACCATCGAAATCCCAAACCCTAATCTTGATGCAACCCAAGAAAATCAAAATGAAGAAACTTGTAAACCTGATAATCCAGGTAATAATAATGATCTAGAACCCATATGTCATGATCCAATCAGTAGTAGTAATCTTGAAGACCATGATCAATGTGATTCAAATATGAAAAGATGGCCAAAATCTGAAGTACAAGCACTGATAACAATTCGAGCTGCTCTGAATCAGAAGTTCACCGGAAAATGCCAGAGAGGCGGTGTCTGGGAGGAGGTGGCTGCCGGATTATCTGGTATGGGGTATAATCGGACTCCAAAAAAATGCAAAGAGAAGTGGGATAATATTAACAAGTATTATAGAAGAACAATGGAGAATCGAAAGGAGAGTAGTGGAAAGAGTCAAGTGTGCACCTATTTTAATGAGTTGGAAATGTTGTATAAAACTGGATTTATTTCAGGAAATTCTCATGAAGAAGATCAAAATCAAACCATGAAGGAGTTGCACTAAGGGTGTTGTATGAGAAGTCGAGAAGAAGATTTTTATATATGTATTACAATGTTGTTATTGGCGTATCAAATTTTGTAGACTTAAAATTAAGTTAAAAAGACTTTATATATATACTAGTAGTGTATGAGATGTTGGTTTAAGTTTTGTAGACTTGAAAGGTAAAAACTAAAAACTAAAAACTCATATTTAGTGTATGAGATGTTGGTTTAAATATTGTTTTAATGGCAAAAAAGATGGTATTAATGGTATACAATGTACAATGCAGTTTGGTGACCTTTGACTTTTATGCAATTTAATGCTCATACATTATAACGTAATGGTAAATTTAAAGTTTTTCAAGTCATGACCCACATTTTAACTTCTCTTTCTCTTTATTTTCTCCTTGGTTACACTCACCCAACCACCACCCGCCGCCACCAACACCACCATCTCACTTAATCTCCGGCGGCTGTTGATACCACCATGGTAGGAACGAGAATGGATGAAGTTATTGAAAGAAAGGGAAAAAAAGGAAGGAATCGGATGAATGAGAGAAAAGTTGCAGTAATGTTGATGTTTTTGCTTGTTTTATCATCGGGGTTGTTCTTTCCTCATTATATGCAGCACAATGATGATTCATCATCGTCGTCTATGTTACCTTTGTTGTTGTTTTCCCTTCTTCCTCTTTTGATTCTATTTTATTCCTTGTATCTTGTGGTGTTTGTTTGGTGATTTTAATTATTAAACTCTTTGATCAATTATTAATATAATATTGTATCAATATTATATTTATTTGGGATGGATTGCTGTAATATATATCAAGATATGATAATGTAATGTAACGGTTAATCTCTCAATTCTCAAGCACATTGCCATGCAAAATGGTATGTGTAATGCTAATTCTTACTTGTTTTTATGAAAAGAAGAGTAATAAAAGTAATGCATGCATATGCATAGATGGAATATATATATATATATATATATATATATATATATATATATATATATATATATATATATATATATATATATATATATATATATATATATATATATATATATTGGAAAAATGAGATTTTTGGAGATGTAAAACGACAGAGGAGTGGAGCATATAAATCCAAAAAGGGGTAGGTGTGGCCATGCATTAGCCAAAGAGGGTGGCGGTCAAATGGACAGTGAATGCGAAGGGGTGGCTCCGGCGAATACACTGTTCTTGTTCACCGCGCCTCCATGCCACGTGTCTTCATCTTTCCCACCACCCCACCATCTACATTTGCCTAAGAAAACATGCACTCTCTCTCTTCTTTTTCTCTCTCTCTCTCTTCTTTTCTATCTGTTATCAACACTTCTATTTTTTTTTCAAATTCTAGAGAGAGAAAGAGAGCTTCCTAGAGAGAGAAAGGAGATGGAACGTGGAGGAGGTTTCCATGGCTACCACAGGCTCCCCATCCACCCTACATCTGGTACTATATATAATTTACTCTATAAATATATTTATAAATATATAATGTTTCTGTTGCTCTACTGGGGATCTTTCTTTTCCTGCAACTGCATTGGCCTCCTTATGTCTCTTCTTTATTCATTTCAAGAAATCTTGAATAATTAGGTTTTTTATTTAACTTCTGCATGCAAAATGTGTTCTTTCAATCTTGTCAAGTATCGTTAATTCCTCGGTGTTGTGCTTCAACTTACAGACAATAATTCGATTCAAGGTTTTGTGAGTAAAGTGAACGATTAATTAACACAAATGTCGACATCTTTCAGAGATTCGTCTACATTCTTTATTACTTGACAGACAACTAAGATACCCTGGATTAACATTTTGTTTCTAGTAAACAAATTGAACTTTTCAAACGAGAAATAAATTGGGGGATCGTGTTAATGAGAGATAATATATAATATGAATTGGTGATGGGTGTGTTTGAAGTTTTTAAGGTGTTATATATGATGAGCAAGTATTGTTGTTCATCGGCCATGGAAGTCTGTTTTGATCTGTTCTTCGTTACTTCTTGTGTCTGTGAAATGTGCTAATTGCAGAAGACAAATAGTGTAGAACAAGTGGCATGCATGCAAGATTATCTGTCTTTCATATTGACACCACGAATCTGTCACATATGCACACTTTGCCTCCTTCCACTTTCAACTTTCAACCTCCTTTTGCTTTTCTCCATTTAAGTCCATGCTTATTTTTAATCTGTAAGAGAGGACTTGGTATTAATAATTTAATATGATTTTACATTGTAACATTTCGAAATTGTCGACTTTTAACAATTGACCAAATGATATTAATCTATTTGATTTTTAATCAAGTATTGGAAAGAATGTTAATTTCTCTCCTCTAAAATCTAAGTATGTTCACTTCAAAAACATAATACTTTATAAGTTTACATCTCAGGGATATTTCAATGATATGGTATCTAAACTCAATTTAGTTTCTTCAAATCTTGAAATTTGACGGATGTCAATAAAATTATAGCTAGTTTTGTATTTATAGATAGTTTTCACCTTATTGAACACAACATTTTGTAAATTCACTTATACTCGATCTGTTGGTGTATTTACCAAAGCACATTGCCAGCTCTTTAAAAAAAAAAAAAAAAAAAAAAAAAACTCACTGTCTATTTCATGATATGATGTCCAAAATTATTTGGTTTCTTCAATACCATCGTGATTTTTGAAGAAGAGTGTTAGCAATTTAGCATAGCTACTTTTTAGTCTAAGTACTATTATTGTCATAGTTGCTTTTGTATTAAGTGTATATATAAGCATAATAGAGAAAATCACAACCTACTATGCATTTATATACGGAAAATTTCTTATATTATTTTCTTGTTCAAAAAAAAAATTATGGTTTACTTATTGATTTTATCCATTTTTTGGTAAAAAAAAACTATATATTAATCAGTTTGATTTAAGTGATGTGGTAATTAAACGTAATGTGACTAATGTAATGTGACTGATAACATGATGGTCCATGACATCCTTTGGCCTCTTATAACAACGTATTAAAAGGTATAACTTCATTATCAAACGTGTCATTAGTCACATTATATTATATTTCTATTGAGTTTTTCTTCTTGATACGTTATAGAAGTCAAAGGAAAGGATGATATGGACCACCCATGTCATCATCCACAATTGTCGACTTACATTAAACCGATTAATAGCTTTTTACCGGAAATATGGATAAAATCTATAGGTAAAAATAATGTATCTTTTTCTCTAAAAAAAATTAATATATGGGTTAATTTTGTTTCAAATATAGTTGGATAATAGGATGTGTATGTTTTTTGTATTTTCACCTATATATATTTACATATATGTTTTTTCCATATTTCCTTTTACATTATTCTAAATTTCTTGCTTCTCATAGAAATCTATCGAACCCATCAACCATCATTATCTTTAATTGATTTATCACATTTCTTATATTACCTACAAATGATGAGAAGGTTATATTTACCCATTGTAACCAAAATATGAAGGTAAATTATGTCCCCATCTCAAGAAAGATGAAGTTAACTTGGCCTCTACAATATATTGATTCTCACCTCCCGTCTATTCTGTCTAATCCGGTGCATCTCTTATGGATTCTCACCACCTGTTTTGTTTAATCAGACATGTTCATGTTCTCTTATGGATTCTCACCTCCTGTCTAATCTGTAAACTTGTCACACTACCTACTCTACAGGGATGCAACAACCTGACATGAAGCTCAAGCTCCCCGAAATCTCCACCCCCACCACCAACACATCCACAGATGACAATGAATGCACAGTCCGAGAACAAGACCGCTTCATGCCAATAGCAAACGTGATCCGAATCATGCGAAAAATCCTCCCACCACACGCCAAAATCTCTGATGATGCAAAAGAAACAATCCAAGAATGCGTATCCGAATACATAAGCTTTGTCACTGGTGAAGCCAATGACCGATGCCAACGTGAGCAAAGAAAGACCATCACAGCTGAAGATGTCTTGTGGGCCATGAGCAAATTAGGGTTTGATGATTACATCGAGCCACTGACTGTGTACCTCCACCGCTACCGTGAGTTTGATGGTGGTGAACGTGGGTCCATAAGGGGTGACCCGCTGATTAAACGAACCGCTGACCCGGGTCCATATGGGATGGGTCCTTTTGTTCATGGGTTTCATATGGGTCATCATCATAATGGGTTCTTTGGTCCTGCTAGCATTGGTGGGTTCTTGAAGGATCCATCAAGTGGTGGGCCTTCTGGAGCTGCTGCTGTTGCGGGTTTCGAACCGTATGCTCAGTGTAAAGAGTGAGAAATGGTGGTGATGATAAGATTATGATGGATGTGGTTTGTTGTTGCGTCTTTTTTCTTTTTTTTTTGTTCATGGTGAAACAAAATTACATTAAAGGCATGTAAAACGGTTAACATGCTCATCAAGTAGTGGTAATCTGCTTTCCTTTATAAGATTTTTAATTGTCTGTTTGGTATGATAGAATGGATCTGAAAGCAAATAAAATGAAATATAACCTGTAATGGGCACTATATGTTGAAACATAATCTCCAGATTTAAGGTTTAAATGTTTTGTCGAATTATAGGTTAACATTCGTTTTTATAAATGCATTAGTTCATCTAGTTGTTTATTACCCCAAATTTAGGTAAATATCTGCAATAGAAGGCTTCAAAAACCAATTTGTAACTTTGAACACAAAATCAAAATACGAAAACAACAGAAACATTAATAAGTTACAATGGAAGGCTACACCTAAAATTAATTAAGCTACCTATGTTTCAATGCATTGCCTTTTAATCTCTTGATCAAGTTTCTCTTCCTCTTCACCTTCTTCTTCTTCATGGGATCCTTGTGCTTCAGTTTCACATCTTTTCCTTTGAGGAATCACATGGAAGAATGAAGCTTTCCAGTCTTTAGTTTCCAAGTATTTGAGAAGTATTTCCATCACTTGATTAACTGTAAGGACCTAGATTTAGAGACACAAACAACTTATTAAACCAAATCCAATTTGTCAATTTTAGGGTAACGAATAGTTTTAATTAAATGAAAATTCCATTATAAAAAACATTCTACAAACCAAAATCATCAATATACCTGAGAACCAGACATCTTGAGGTAGTTGCCAATGGGGAGTTTTGCTGTTTGAATTCCTTGATCTAAAGCTTTCTTCATGGTTATCCCTTTCCATCTATTTCTATCAACAAGTCCACCAACAATATAGATTTTCTTTGGATCTAATTCATCGAGCATAGTTTCAGAATCTGCTGTTAGATACACCAAATCCTCCTTTTGAGTTTCAAATGTATTGATATATGGACCATTATCTTTCTCGATTATCCATTTATCAAATCCCGGGATCTTTTGTAATTGGTTTCCAATTTCGCCCTCGTAGCCAGTCAACCAGAGATGAGATGGGATTACACTTCTTCCATTCACAGCATAGCAATACATTATCTGTATTTAAATGTCAATAAGTAATCCACACAAGAAAGTTTTAGTTCAAGATGATTGCTACCAAAACCACCAACAATAGGAGATGCAAATTAGCAACTTTAGTGAGAGAATAACGTTTATAAACAGCCATATGAAATGGTAAACTTGAATTACCTGTTTAACGAGGCTATGAATCTCATTAGGAGCCATGAGATCGGAGAATTCAAGGTCAATAACGACGTTTTGCCCGTGTTTCTTAGCCTCCGATAGCCTGAGGGCTTTACTCTCTCTTTCCTCCGTCCTCTGGTCCATTCTCTCTTTCCTCATCCCTTTTCTTGTCTCTATCATCTTCAGTTTCTCTTCTTCTGATAAATTCGAGAGCTTTTCTTCCCATTCTTTCCGTTTCCTCTCACCCTGTCGCTTCTTCTCCTCTTTAATGGCGGCTTTTTTCTCTGCTTTTTTGGCTTCAAATCTCTGTTGCTTTAATAGCTTCTTCTGTGCGTTTTTGGATAATGGTTGTGGTGGTGGAGAAAGGTGGCTTGCGCTATCGCCGGAGTGGTTGACAACAAGATTTTGGTCGTCGGCGGCGATGGCATCCATTCTTGCGATTTTAACTTGGTAGTTTTGCCGGTTAAAGAGCCCTGAGGTTAATAGATTGTTTAGAGTGAACATGGTTTCCTTATTCTTTGTTGGAGATTCATATTGGATTTTGGATTGATGGCAACATATCCAACAACAAATTTTGGCCCAAATGGTTTTCTTGCCTAAGAGACCGGAGTTAATAATTGTTTAAACTGTAGCAAATATACATAAAATGTATTAATATAATTAAATGTTGATATGGTATTAAAAATAAGTTAATATTGTTTGTATTAAGTTGTTATAATATATTATAATTATTTCATGTAATATGATAAAAATATTTATGTATAAAAACATCGATTTCAATAGCCGATGTCTGGAAGTTCCAAATAAAAATAAAAATAAATTTATTCTTTTATTTATAGCAATTTTTAACTATCAATATTTAATCAATTTATTTAGATATTTTTCGTAATAATTAAATGTAATATATTTGTAAGTTGTGTGTAAATTTTGATATTTGGATTTTGTAACACCCGCAGATTCGGGCTACTCAATTAAGATATAATAAGCGTTAAAAATGATTTTTTATAGAATATTATCTAGGATAAATAATCTTAACCAAAGTAATAATTATGGTCAACAATCGTAACCTATTTTATTAATGAATGTGTAGCACCTGGTTCCTGGTACGTAAAATTTATCTTAGTGTTTTTCATTTTTAGCCTTGGACTCGGCAAGTTGTAGGTCCGACTCGCCGAGTAGAGACGGGATCCGGAACACGTTTAAGTTGGCGACTCGGCGAGTCCATATTCTGGACTCGGCGAGTCCCCGCTGTCTGATGAAACCCTAAATTTCAAGGGTTTGCACCCTATTTAAACCCTCTTATCCGCCCCCAAGCTCGCCCCCATTCACCCTCAGAGCTCTATACTTCGTTCAAGCCTTGTTCCTTGTGAGTTTGAAGCTTTTTGGTGTGTTTTCTTGAAGATTTGTTGAGGGAAGGAGTGTGGATCAAGAAAAGAAGAAGGAGGCCAGGCATATTTGGGTTATCTCAGTAATTTCCTGGAGGTATAACTTAGTTTCCCTCTGTTTCCATGCTTATTGTCCTTTATAGCTCCATGAAAGTCCTTCTTGAGCCTTTCCCCAAGCTTGTTTGTGCATTGTGGGTTGTAATAAGTTGTTAGCCTCCAGATCTAGGCATGATTGAGCTCCAGGAGCTTGGATCTACTGCCTTTATGGAGCCATATTGCATGAAAGCCCGAGATCTACTCTTTTGGTGTATTTTGAGCCCTAAAACCTTCATGGGTGTTTATTTACACGTAAAGTTGGAAACTTTACGTGTTAATCAGGCCCTAGAAACCCAGATCTATGATTGACATGAGTTGGATTTAAGCATAATCGCGTGTATAGTATTTGCATGTGGCCGACTCGGCGAGTCGAGTCGCGAGTCCCCGAGTTTTCCCCCTTTCGTGTTTGCGGGGTGGAGTAGTGAGTCATGGGGTGTGACTCAGTGGGTCGGAAGCCAGACTCACTCATGAAGTAACTCGGCGAGTCAATGCCATGACTCGGCGAGTTCAAGGCAATCTTCTTGCCTCAAGAACAACTCGGCGGGTTGTTCATACAACTCGGCGAGTCACAGCATAGAGTGTTCTTCGGATGAAGATGAACTCGGCGAGTTGTTCATACAACTCGGCGAGTGGGATGAAGGACTATTGGCTTTGGGTTTAGAAGGAGAACTCGTCGAGTCAACGCCTAACTCGACGAGTAGAGACGGATTTATGGTCAGACTAAGGGACAGGGACTCGGCGAGTTGGCAAGCCAACTCGGCGAGTCAGGTCAACTGGCAGTTGACTTTGACTTTGACTCTTGGCTGGTTAGGGGTAAATGGTCATTTTATCCTAAGGTCGGTTAGCAGTATTTGACTAAGTGTTTTGTGGGAATTATTAGCCGGAGGATTTCCGAAGCGGCAGCAACAGAAGACAGTTAGTTCCCACACCGATCAGCAGCTACTTTGAGGTGAGTTACCTTCCAGTAGCGGTGGGTCTACGGCCATAATGTCGGCCCACCAGTAGGAGTTGTATGTTAGATGATTGCCTCTGTGATAACATCTAGGTTTGCTACTACCTGATATGTTATACGCTGGCATGATATGTATATGTGATAGTAGTAGAGTTCGGTTGTAGGACCGAAGGGTAAGTCAGACACCCCAGATATGACTGGTAGTATGTGATAATACGTTTATATGCTGGCATGATATGTTATTTGCGATAGTGGTAGTAGGGGGAAATAGTCCCCAAGTTTCAATCGTTAGGACAGAAGGGTAGATCGGACACCCCAGATATGTCTGATAATATGTTATGTTATGATATATGTGATAGTAGTAGTAGGGGTGAAATACTCCCCGAGGGTCGGTTGTTAGGACCGATGGGTAGTCAGCACCCCAGAACGGCTTGACACGGGTAGTCAGCACCCCAGAACGGCTAGACACGGGTAGGTCGGCACCCCAGAATGGCCGTACTGGGTAGGTCGAGCACCCCAGAATTGCCTGGCAGTATGCATGATATGTGAATGTATGGTATGTGGTATGTTGGGGGAACTCACTAAGCTTCGTGCTTACAGTTTTCAGTTTTGGTTTCAGGTACCTCTTCTTTGAAGGGGAAAGAGCTGGCGCGGTAGCGGTACATTACACACATGCTTGTATTCCACATCATGAGATCTTCCTGGGGATTTGTACTCTGACACTTTTATGTTTTATCAAAATGTTTTCCAGACATGCACTATCTTTTGTGAAATGATATGATTGTTGAACGTTTATTTCTAATGTTTCGCTAAGTACATGTTTTAAAAATGAAATTTTTCGCTCGTATTTTTGGGATGTTACAGAATAAGAATTATTTGAGTATTATATAATTTATGTGCAATATATGTACTTATAACAATATAATAAATGGAAATAAAATACTATCTCCGTCCCAAATTGATAGTCCACTTTTGACTTTTGAAGTCTTTTTTCTTCAATTTTGACCTTAAATGTTTTTGTTTTTGATAGATAATACATGATGAAAAATATATGAATGGATTGTGTTTTAAATGTTTTTTTCATTGTTATAAGTTTTATCAAATAATATATAACACAAATAAAAATATTTAAGGTCAAAGTTTAAGAAGAAAGACTTCAAAAATCAAAAGTGGACTATCATTATGGGACGGAGGGAGTATGTGTCTAAAATAAAGTAATAATTAGACCCAATATCTTGGAAGAAAGTTGAAGTAGTCGTAACAAGGAATCCGGAGATATAAGAAACGTTGAAATCCGACTTAGAACGAAAAATTTATGATACGATGAAGTTTCACGAATAAACTGGCACGGCTCTGCGTATCGTAAAAATTAAATTTTTGATAAAAAAAATTTATCCTTTCTAATCTAAACGAATGCCATAGTAGTCATTAAACCTAGAGCATGGATATAGAGAACGTCAAAATCTGACTTCATTTGAAGAAGTTATGATTTTTCTAAGATTCGGTGTAACAGTGTACAACTCAGATATCGAATTTTTAGATCGGCAAAATTTTAGCCAAAAGGATCTAAATGAGAATTGGAGATATCGTTAATAAGAGTTTAACGATAAAAAAAACATCAAGAATAGAGCTCATATGTTAAAGATATGGACGAAACTTAGTCCATACTCTTCGAGCGTGATGAATTTGATACAGATTTGTGAATATGAGATAGAATAAGAATTAGCCGATGGGGTCTAAATGAAAGTTGTAGTACTCGGAAATACCTACGTATGGATATAAAGAACGTAGAAAACGGAGCTAGTATGCAAAAGATATGAACGAAACTTAGGGCTTACTCTATGATTAGACCCCTATAAATAGAGGATGAATTCTTCATATTTCCTTACTTGATCCCTCTAAACTCTCTCTATAATTCTTCTTTCTTTTTTGTTTGATTTCTCCTAGTTTTAGGGTTTGATAGAGAAACCCTAAGGCGTCAAAAAGCCGACGAAAGAAGTTTTTAAAGTTAGAGTTCTACCCGCACAATTTCTCAGTTTTCGTTAAAAGCCCTGTAAGTTAAGCTACACTACTTTATTTTCAATGTAACTTATATTTATAATCATAAGTCGTTATTATGAACCTATAAATAAGATTTATTGGTAATTCAAAGTCATTATAATGATTGATCTACTTAAGGGAGAGATGTCTAAAATGATCACGTTGGCTTGGTTGTTGGATTTCATAAAGGTTGTATGCCGAAATGATCCTGCCTCCCAACTGTCCGACTTGGTTGATCCTTACTTGATAAATCTTGAAGTAGACTTTGAATTAAGGATGAATCTAGACTAATAATTAGTCGCAATAAGTATTAGACTAAGACTCGGTGATAATGATACTAGGTTACGTCAAAGGAAAAGACAATTGCTAGAAGCGAAGCGCTTCCCGAATTTTGAATCATCACTTTGACAAATAAGTGAATAGTTACTTTCATCTTACACATAGATATGAAGTATTTAATATTAATACATACTATATGTGATTATTATCTGTGCTCCTGATATCTATGTTAAATGAACGATTTATACATGTTTTACTTTATTTAAAATGTATATGTATTTTTATACCTATAAATATATTAGATAAAGATGGATTGATGAAAGATGATATAGATAATGAGAGATGAAAGACAAAATAGATGATGGGAGGCCTTGACTTTAAAGATGACGTCATCTAACAGAGTATAGATGACAACAAGGACTATTCTAGACAGTCTAGTAGAACGCTAGCAGGACCGCAACCTGTATGTGTTTTTGAAGTACGTGTTCACCAGATGTACTCTAAAGAAACCCTGGCAGCTATGGACTTAGTGCCTTATAATTGAACATTGACAACTATGGACTTAATGTCTAATTGATTACATTGGCAGTTGTGTCTAATAGATAACATCGACAGTTATGGACTTAGTGCTTGTTAGATAAACCCTGTCAATGATGGACTTTGTGTATATTCCTTAGGACAAATCCTTAGGAATAAATATTGAAGAATACCTACTAACTAGTTTATGGAGGAATCCCTAAACTAGTACTGTCAACATAGATGATCCTTAGGCTAGATCCTTAAGAATTGAAGAAGATAATGGGGATGGGAAATTAGGTTAATTGTTTGATGATTAAACATAATAATTATATTATTGTAGTTTGAAAACCTTATGTAGTCACCAGTTTTTCCAACCTGACCCACTCAGTTTATTGTATCACAAGTAGTGATATTAAAGATACATTATGCTGAGAGATTCAAGAAGTATTAGGCCACTAGTTTAATTACTGTAAGGCTTGTAATATTTCGTTATGCTTATGTTTCTGTATTGACGATGACATCCCAATGTCTTAATATAAATAAAAATACATTTCTTTGAAAATGCTTTGATAATATCATTATCATATTTTTCTGGGAACAAATTCTGCAATATTATTCTTCAAAAAGTATACTCTGACTAAAACAAGCATAAATAAAAAATTTAAAATGATATTTAAATAAGAATAAACAAATTGGTATTTTTCTGACCGTGAATTTGGGGATGTCACAGATTTCATTTTTATATTTAACATTATATTTAAAATTTAATTCTTTTTAAATATTCAAGCAACTATCTTTTCCGAAAAAGAATTATTATTATTAAAATATCTTTTTGTAACGTCCCAAAAATACTAATAAAAATTCCGTTTAAAACCATCAAATTCATACAACTATTTGTTCTGAAATCAATCAGAGTAAAATGTATCTTTTAAACATCAAAGTAAAACAGTAACAATTACTGCGGAAAAAGCCATCATGGGATGTTGTGTAAACAAGTCAGGCCCTTCTTTCTTTTGAACTGGAAGTACCTGAAAATGTTTAAACCACAAACCGTAAGCATAAAACCTAGTGAGTTCCCAAAATACTGCATAGTGCATACCATACATAGGATAGGCAATGCTATGTATCAACCATATGATGGGTTTTGAGCATTACATCAATCCTATGGTGCACATGCAAAACCCTAAAACTTTGGATCTAGGTTTATCTAAATGTACATGCAAATTATCCAAAGCTCATAAACCTTAGATCTAGCATACTATAATCGAAATCACATATGAAAATATGGTTTAGATCTTACCTTGATTGTTATGTAGCAATAACAATCTCAAATCCTCTTGATCTTGACTTCTGAAAGCTTAGTGCCTCAAATGTTGCACCTCTAATGGAGTCACAAACACCATAAGCAACAAGATGAACAAGGAGAGAGGGAAGAGGCACCAAAAACATCTTAGGGATTCTATTAGAAGGTTAGGGACATTTTTGGCTTGCCCAAGGGTTCCTTTTATACTTAGGCTTCTAGGGTTACCAACTAGGAAACCCTAATCCAACTGCTTAATCCTTAAGCACCCCAAAGACCCTTCCAGAAGGCCCTTGGACGATTTCTATATGGACCTTTCATATAGAATTTGTCCATGCTTCCTTTATGGATCCTAAGCCCAACATTGTAACTATCTTATAATCACAGTATCAATACCCTTTATTTAATTCATCTCTTTTAGCCACAAAATTAATTCTTAATTAATTCTTGACTAATATTAATTAAACAATATGATTTCTCCTTTAATATATTATTCACATAATATATTGATAAAGAGAAATTAAATATCCTACTACATTTTCTTCCAACTTATCTTCCTACCCATGTAAAATGATGACATGTGTCATATTTGGATAAGATTAATGATATTTTTATACACTTTTCATCATTTCAAATGGGTAGGAAGGAAAGTAGGAGGATATTTAATTTCTCATTAATAAATCATAATTAATCCTCTTTCTCCTTAGTTCATCCCATCAGTTGCTATGGTGAAGGCAACCCAAAATGATCATGCTCATAATCGGGTTAAGTACATACCCAAATAGTTATGGGCTTAGACACGTAATCCAACACTCTCCCACTTGGATAAGTCTAATAACTATTTTGCATATAACTTCAGAACCTGATCAGCAATCGTAGCTTTCAAAAGTCGTTGTCAACTCTGATCTTATCAGTAACACGTCCTTTAGATAAGGGATCATATATTCCTCCATTCTAGACATCGTATAGACTGAGACATGGGTTTTAATCATTCTCTCTGTCTATGAGTTGTTTCCCGATTTCAGATTTATGACAACTAACAACAGACTACGGTTGAACACATCAACTTAGTCCCGGCTTGGCCAAGCGCTTAGGGTGTCATCACTAAATCATCGAGGGGCCCATAGATATTGCTTTTATCCAACTTTGCTTAAAAGGAACGGATAAACTTCGACTCAAATGCTCACTTGTACCTACTCATCAAATCACACACAACAATATGTTTTATAACACCAAGTTACTGGTGCGTTTACATATTATCAATGTGCAACCGACTTGCAAACTACAACTCACACGTCTCCGTTTCAAGAATATAAGATATTATCGTCTCACTAATCACCCGTGATAAAATCCATGAAGTGATTCAAGTGAGCGTGGGTTTAATCCAATACTCAAATCTTATTTCAGGAGTACTCATGAACACTGCAGCAGACATTTGCTATGTCTAAAACGCTTCAGACAATCTACAGTCGGATTCATGACAGTCTTCTTTCATACCTACTTTCAAAGTATGATCGATTGTGGATGGTTAGAATAATCCTATTATTCAGGAAGTCAAAACATGAAAAGTGAAACACAAGAATAATACTAATCCTATATGGCCCCAAATTTTTGAGTATAAATAAAACACCTTTATTTAATCACCATATTGATTACTCATTATTCATTGTATAATGTTTCGGATAATCAACTTATTACTTGAATTATAACAACAATTGTCACATGCTCCAAGCATTACCTATGGTCCATACTTTGTGAAATAGATCAATTGAGAACATTTCCAATGATTCTCATTTCACAACCCCTAATCTGTATCGTTAGTGTAAGAATACAAGATTCTCGCCACTACAAGAATATGTTAGATTCTAACATTTTATACAACGATCCCTTCGTAATGTCACAGCATCAAAGCCACCAAGACTTTGCCAATGATATTACAAAGTGCTTTATTGGAGATTGCTACAAGGAAATTCCATAGATATGAAGTCTCACATTCAAAGTACATTCCTTTGAACATCCTTCTTGCATAAAATTTTCTAATCTAGACATAGATTCTTAACGTCCAACTCCCAATATGGAAACATCTCCATATTTTCCATACGATAACTCATCATTACTAGAATCATATCTAATCATAATAATGTCATTATGGTCCATACGTTACCATACTTCCAACTGCCCACAAGTGACCAATCCTTGGCGAACCTTAGATTGTACTTGACAGTTGTTTAATTATTTTGGTCAAATCCGGTTCTAGTCCTTTTTCCCTCTTAATGCCCTAGGCATTTGGAAAATTTAGAACGTTCGAACATTACAGCATATGCAATCGATCCTATACCCGAAGCGTATGGGACACGATTCATAATGAAAAACGTGATACTTTACCAGTTTCTTGCTATAATATTGCCATATATAGAATTCTTTTAAGTTAAACCTTTTCAACATAACATCCATATATGTCATTTGACTAAATTTAATCAAAATTTCTCGATCTAAACTTTTAGTTTGAAATGAAGTATAATATTCTCACCCTTAATTATAGCAAAACAACTTCTTTACCCCTATAACTTTGCAAAATGAAACTTTTGATTTCTATAATTAATATTGCTAACTTGCAACACTTAAAACAATAATCATGTTCCCACTAACATGATAATTATTTCCATACCAGCATAACATTTATGCTCCCACTAGCTTTGACATGTATTCATAAAACAGTTAACTTCTGGAAATCAATATTTATTGACTTCCAAAGTTCATATTTCTAATATTATATGCTTCGATAAGCCTTTATCTAAGCTTCCCAAACTTATACACCTTTCCTTAGATAGCTAATATGAATGTCTAAACCGATTCATAACTTGTAGCAATAAGTTCTAAATGTTTAGACTAATTACCAAATCTCACAATTCGAACTATGAAGAGGGATGTCGTAATCATAATCGAATTTGAGAACGCAAATATCACAATTGCTATCTCCTTAAAATATCTCTTAGTGAAAGCGTTTCCTCACAATCATTTTCATGAAATAGAGAGAAACCTTATGACACTTGGATTTTATGGTGTATGTGCTCCTATCCATGTGAATTTGTCATAAACATAATCATAAGATAATGTTTGTGACAAGTCCAAACTCTTATGGAAAGAACTTGTTCATTCTTAATTTCTTGCCATCAAAGGTCCCTCCATTGCCTCCAAGTTATTTGTCACACCCCCAAACCAGACGGCGGAAACGTCCGGGGGTGGAGGACTTCATTTGTAGTATCACAACACATGCATTATAGTAATCAGAGTACAAAAAATCACGGTATTTCAAAAGCATAAGTATTTACATGTGTTTCATCATTGTATACTGAAACCAAATAGTTATACAAAAGAAGAAGACAAGACATAAATAGCTCCATCTTCTCAAAAGCATGAGGAATACCTATCTATTGGTTCCCTGAGAATACAAGTAATTTGAAAAGAGAGTATCAACATAAAGTTGAGTGAGTGCATAAGTATTTATGTTTGAAAGAATGTTTTCTGTTTCTTGTATTTGTAAATTGTTCCAGAAAATCCTATATTTTCTGTTGTATATGAAAAGTAGTTTTAGTTACATAAAACTGAACGATTTGTAAACCAATGTTCTATGTTTGTAATCCTTTTGTAAACTTGTATCTGAGAGTATATCTGGTTTCATCAACTGTTATTGTAAACTGTAATGTAATACTGTAAATTGTATCTTGTAAACTAATACTTTGAAAATGTACATAAGTTTAGTTAATTATACACTAACGTATTGGTTATATCTTTAATATGAGTTATTATAACCATACTAACTAGATGGCCTGACCCAACGCTATGAGTGAGTTGAAAACTGTTGATAACAATTCTCACTCGTAGGCGTGTATGCCTGACTATAGCTAGCAATCTGAGTGCGGGATTGTCAATCCCAATATAGATCTATACACACATTGTTTCGATCCCCGACTGGAGATTCTGGTTATAATGTCAGGACTTTAACTATATTGTTTAATTAAAATAAACAAACTGTATCAAATGACTCATAAAAAACATATAAACGTTACATGTATAATAGTTATGAAAACCCAATCATTCTGAAATGAATGATTAACAGTATGTTCTTGAATTAGTGTTCTTAACATGTATCTGAAAGATGTATATCCTTGATTTAGTTTTGAATCGAACCTTTTTTCTTGTAAAACAATGTATTTAGTATACTTGAATCATGAATTAATGTTCAGTGAATCATAAATTATACCTATTATAATTTATATGTACTTTCTGATTTGATACCGAGTATTCATGAGTGTAACCCCTTGCTCAACATGTTACAAAGGGTAATTGAAACTTAATGAACTAACTTTTATACTTGTATACACACACACACACACACACACACATATATATATATATATATATATATATATATATATATATATATATATATATAAGTAAAATTTAAATGACACTTGGAAAAATAACTGATGCTTATAATCCCACATCCAAACAAGGAAAAGGAACCAAAGTGGGTTATCAGTCCTAAACCTTTTAAACCTTATATATATATATATATATATATATATATATATATATATATATATAAGTATGATTTCTAGGAGAAGTATAAGTTTATATAAACATTTAAAAGAAGTTTGATATTTTGAAATTCATTTTGGTGACTTGATGTCATTTTGAAACAATCATTGAAAACCATTTGATTTGATGATATCTGAAATCCATTTTGATAAGATATTTGAAACCATTTGTTTATAACACAAAATCTTTGTGTTAGACTTGTATTCCCCCCTTAAAACAGTAAAAACTATGAAAATACGGGGGGTATGAACTCACATGCAGTGAGTGATCCGAGTGAAAGGTTGATGCAGGATGCTAAGTGTCAAGTGAAGTGTTGAGCACAAATAGATTCTATTAAGTATGTAATGATACATATATAGATATAATTAGTGTATATAACAACTAATTATATAATAAACCAATTTATGGACTATGAAACACTTGAATTGAAGTGTTAATTACAATCACATGTGATTGTACTAAAGGGGTTTATGGTCACTTTAGGGAGTATACGACCATTATGTGTACGGCCCATGTAGTGTACGGTCATGATGTGTACGACCATGTCGTACACTCATTGAAGAAGCATGCAAAAATGGGTGTTTATGGCCCTAACTAGCATCCATTAAGTGTTCATGGTCTTATGTTGAAACATGGGGTGAGTTTGAGGCCTATACATGCATTAAACAAGGGTTTACGACCATATGAAGTGTGTACGGTCGTACACCCTTGGTGTTCATGCATTAGATGATGAATCAAGGCTAGGAATCAAGTGTTTCTCAAGCTTAACAAGCAAATAGAAGATATACTCACACTTTTGAAGGCTTCTAAAGAGTCCAAGGCTCAGGAACAAGTAGGTGTTCTTGGTGAAAGTGAAGAAGATTTGAAGATCTAACCAAAAGAGAAGATTTCATGGATGAAATCATGGATCTTCACTAGATAAAGCCATGTATCAACAATTTAATGGAAGGAGTACTTACATCTTTGAAGATTAAGGTGTAAAACTTGATGATAGTTGAGAGAGAATCGGATTTCTTGAGGTGAAAGTGTGAGAAGTGTGAGGAAATGAAGGAAAAACTTATATATATATATATATATATATATATATATATATATATATATATATATATACGTTTGGGTTCACGGCCACCCTTGGGTATACGACCGTACACTCCTCTAAATGGAGTGTTTGGCCCGAATGCAATACGATGAACTTAAGTTAACTCATCCCTAAACCCAAACCTTGAATGTACTAGGCTTAGAACACTCAAACAGACCCTGAACAATGCTAAAAGATAGCATAAATGAGTCTGAATGTGATTGAATTTAAAAGACTGTACAAGATAGAAATTTCGGGTTGTCACATTATTAAGCAACTCACCCCTACCTACCTATCAATGTACTTTCCATTGATCATGGTGCCTTGCCTCTATGCAATCAATTGAGAACTCATAGGACTCACATGCATAGTTGACATGATGAATAATCTTATTAATATTTGTAAGCATAACCACATTTACTATACTTTTAGTAAATCATGATGAATAATCTTATTGATATTTGTGGTGGACTTGACCGGTGCACAACATTGCGTACCAGATCTGCTTAGTCTTTCACTTGACTCACATACTTATGTGAACAAGGAATTAGTCTTAATTTTCTAAGTACCAAGATTTCCATACATCACATGACTCAAATCATATGATTCCAAGCTTCTATCCAATTGAAACTTGGGCGATGGGAATCTTTCCTTACTTAGAAAATTATGACACTACCATAAATAACATAACTAAGAATCACATCCACTTAATATTGCTTATAATAGAAATACACAAACATCAATTTTCACAAATAACATTGCAAGGAGGTATAAATAAGACAAAACTCAAAACTTTTTTATTTATAAAAGGTGCGGAAAACTTTTCCTTACAACGCAAATTCGAATGAAAACTATGCTATTACATATTCCTAAGCAATCTATCATAACTCTAAAAGTAGCAGCTCAAAAATCCGATCATCGAATCATGTGATCGAAATCCATTTCTTCGCTATCAGACTCAGCTTACTTCTGTCTTTAAGCTTCCTTTCTTTTCTTCGATCCTACAAAACTTCAAAATGTAATCTTATCACATCATGTATTAAGAGCCTAAAATAGAAAACTTAATAGAGTTAGATAGTGGATTTTACCCGAAGCAGAGTCATACATCTTGACTCTCCCATCTCTTAGATCTCTCAGGTAGTTAGGGCAGTTTCGTAACCAATACCTCTTCTTTTGGCAGTAGAAACATATGGATTCTTTTGGAATGGTACACGGGACTATCTCAGACTCAGCATTTCTATTGCGTAGAGAAAACTTTTCTGGACTTCCAATGTTGCCATTTCCCATAGAAGGATGGGACATTGATTTACTAGAATAATTTGCTTGACCAATGTGCCAAATCATCGTTAATTCAGCAGCAATAAGCAAATAAGTCAAATCAATTAGGGTCACGTCGTCATCCATCATATAGTACTCTCCAATGAACTCACTATATGATGCGGGAAGTAACTGAAGAACCAAGTCAACAACCAAATTTCTTGAGACATCGACACCCAACATTCCCAATCTATCAATATGCAACTTCATATCCAAGACATGAGCACATACAGACTTTCCATCTTTGTGTCTTTTTGCCAGTAGGGCTTGAGTGACCTTGAACTTTCAAGTCTTCGAACACGTGGGTTAGGGAGAATTGTTGGAGGAGGTGGAGGAAGTGAAGCATGATTTCGATTTCCACAATCCAATCGTGGAACATCTTCTCCAAGTGGAAAACTTTTTCCAAAGGGTTCAGGAAGACCATAGTTGTAAGATTTTAACATCTTCAAAACGGGAGAAATTCAAGTTAGTTGATAAGAATCCTTAATAATCACTCAAATGAAATATTTAGGCTAGGACCCAACACAATATCCTACAATATGGAAGAGGGATGTCGTAATCCAAATTGCAGAATATTTGAAGGTAGGTAAATGACGATTTAAAAATTTCCACCATAAAAAACGAAAGCTGAAAATTAGGTTTTAAATGAATTGAAACTCCTAGATCCTTTAAGATTCATTGAACTTTTCAATGACATGTTTAAATCTCGATCATGCCCATCAAATTTGTGAGTGGGATGTCGAGGATCACAAACAAGGTGTGGATAACCATGCAAATTAGCTTGGTACTCTCGAGGATGTCATCACCTAATCAATGTGTTGGTTAACCACACATGCTCCATTGATCTATGATAATCTATGAGCTACCCATAGCCATCCTTCATTGGTCCCATATTAATGTGTTGGTTAACCACACACGCTCCACTAACGACTAACAAGGTGCAATGTGCAATTTCATGGATTAGCACCAACTCCACATTTTTCCTAAAGTAAATAAGATTTGGGAATTAATGAGAGCGTTTAGTTACTTTGTATTTCATTATACTTATAATGGAAGGTTGTGTCCTATCCTACCCGTTCGGCTAACGACCCTCCACTAGTCAAGAGTGCGGTGGGTAAGAGTGGATACCCATTCAATCGCCATTTTATAGGCAATTTCCTTAAACACCCCTTATAGACCAGCTTCGTGAATGAGGCCTACTAACGGTAATACTGACTTTTTACTCATACATATATAATATTAGACTTTTAATTATATATATAATATAAGGGTGTATTTTACACTTTTAAAATACTAAGTGGTTTAATTTAATAAATTATACTTTTAATTTAATTAAATATAAACCATATCATTATGGATTTATTAACTCAGTTTTAATTATACACTTAATTAACTTAATAAAACCATAAGGGTGTAATATGAAAATTTTGAAGTAATAGGGTCTTAGAATTTAATATTTCAATATTAAACTTTTAATCAAATTTTAAATTCCAAAACTTGAGGGCAAGTTTTGAAACTTTTCAAAACTTTAGGTTTAGAATTTAAACATTTCAAAATTAAACTTTTTAATCAAAAATTTAAATTCCAAAACTTGATGGCAAGTTTTGAAACTTTTCAAAACTATCTAGACCAAATTACAAATAATTCAATTAATCAAATAATTGGTGATTATCTAAATTTGACCTAATTCAATTTCTTGCAAGATAATTCAAATCAAATAATTATGGTTTATCAAATAAGGCAATAATTATCTAATTAAATGACAATTATCTCTAATTTTGACAAGGATAATCATAACAAATTAATAAAATTTGGATTTTATCAATCAAAATTAATTTTGGTAATTATCCAAGCTCAAAATAGGTCAAAATCCCGAGTTTTATGCCATCTAGGGATGAACATATGGACCGGGGAACCGGCCGGAACCGGTACCGGAACCGGAACCCGATGGAACCGGTCGGGCCGGGACCGAAACGTTATTTTTGTGGATTTTTGGAACCGGGAACCGGTAGGAACCGGAACCGATATAACCGGAACCGGTAGAACCGGCAAAAACCGGTAGAACTGGTAAAAACCGGAATCGTATGATGCTATTTTTCGAGGGCCGGTTCCAACATTTGAAGACACGACAAGAACCGGTAGGAACCGGGAACCGGTAGAACCGCCGGGCCGGTTCGGTTCTTGATTTTGGCCGAAGCCGGTTCCCGGTTCCGGCCGGTTCGGTCCTTTTGCTCATCCCTAATGCCATCTGAACTGAGTTCACGTCGTGAGCACTGTTCTCACGTCGTGAGACCCACCACCTTGTAGTGAATTTTACCACCTCGTGGTGATCAGGCAGAAGAAAAAAAAACGAATTTTTTCTGCTTTGAAAACATAACTTTTGCATCAAATACATTAGAAAACATCTTAGTCTTTGATACCACTCATGAGTTTTGAGCATTACATCAATCCTATGGTACACATGCAAAACACTAAAACTTTAGATCTAGGTTTATCTAAATGTACATGCAAATTATCCAAAGCTCATAAACCTTAGATCTAGCATACTATAATCGAAATCACATATGAAAATATGGTTTAGATCTTACCTTGATTGTTATGTAGCAATAACAATCTCAAATCCTCTTGATCTTGACTTCTGAAAGCTTAGTGCCTCAAATGTTGCACCTCTAATGGAGTCACAAACACCATAAGCAACAAGATGAACAAGGAGAGAGGGAAGAGGCACCGAAAACATCTTAGGGATTCTATTAGAAGGTTAGGGACGTTTTTGGCTTGCCCAAGGGTTCCTTTTATACTTAGGCTTCTAGGGTTACCAATTAGGAAACCCTAATCCAACTGCTTAATCCTTAAGCACCCCAAAGACCTTTCCAGAAGGCCCTTGGACGATTTCTATATGGACCTTTCATATAGAATTTGTCCATGCTTCCTTTATGGATCCTAAGCCCAACATTGTAATTATCTTATAATCACAGTATCAATACCCTTTATTTAATTCATCTCTTTTAGCCACAAAATTAATTCTTAATTAATTCTTGACTAATATTAATTAAACAATATGATTTCTCCTTTAATATATTATTCTTATAATATATTAATAAATCATAATTAATCCTCTTTCTCCTTAGTTCATCCCATCTGTTGCTATGGTGAAGGCAACCTAAAAGGACTATGCTCATAATCGGGTCAAGTACATACCAAAATAGTTATGGGCTTAGACATCTAATCCAACACCATAGTCTTACAATCACTATCAGTCATGAGCCGAATCATGGTTTTTCCTTGCCATGTAAGGAGCCAACCCTGGTCTTATATATGAGTATCAAGAGTGTAACGCCTGTGTTTCCGGGCTTGCCATTTGTAGCAATATAATAGTCTAGGTTAACCTTTGTAACCCGTTTTGAAATAATAAGATTGTATTATTTGAGTATTATGTGTTTTGTAATTAGATATATAGATTATCTCTTTTATAATTAGATATATAGATTTTGATTAAGGTGTATAGGAATTTGATAATTAGTAAAAAGTTGTCTTTTTAGAATTTGCTCTATAAAATTTTTACCATTCGATTACATCCACTTTATTTTAAAATTACAAATGAATATTAAATTGTGTTTATATGATATGCCTTTTTCCTATTTGGTTCAAAGGAAAAATCATCTTATAAAAATACAAATAACAAATATTAACTATAACCATATTTTCTTTATTTTTATTTGTGACGTAAAACATGTTAACCAATACTTTTCTTAACAATACTTTTGGTATACATTACTTTTATAATTGTTTTCACTGAATTTTCATATAAATGTTTATTCGCAAAATACTTTCCATATAAAGTTTAATTCGGTTTTCATATGGAATATAAAATGCTATCAAAAAATAATATATTAATATATAAATATAAAATTTACATGATAACCGAATAGAAATTGAAATCCTTTATCAATTTAAGTAAATTATAATCAAATATTTGATATATGAAAACTTAATTGCAATACAAAGTTAAATTTTTTATAATATCAAAATATCACACACAAATACACGCATCTATAATAATAATAATAATAATAATAATAATAATAATATCAAGTTATTATACAACTTGGTATAACTTCTAGCAATATAAAGAATATCATCTTAATATTTACTAACAAATGAGATTGTTTAGATAGTTTTGTATCTTCTAAAATAACATGTTTATTCTTCATTGTTTAATATGAATACATGAACCAAAAAGTAGAGATTGATGTATTTTTATATCTTCTATTTCTATATTCCATTCAAGTAGTTTTTTCTCTATCTTATTCTTTAAACCCTAACAACATCAACATGCTTGTGAATATATATATATATATATATATATATATATATATATATATATATATATATATATATATCCCATTCAAATAGTTTTTTCTCTATCTTATTCTTTAAACCCTAACAACATCAACATGCTTGTGAAATATATATATATATATATATATATATATATATATATATATATATATATAGACACACACATGATATCATAAGTATTAATTAATAACTATAAGTTAAAAAATCATTTGAGTTGTAGTATTTAATTAGTTTGATATTCTTAAATACGCATAAATAAGAAAAAAAAAACTCTACAATTATAGTGAGTAATTAGTTTTTAGTTAGAAAGATCTTTGAGTTGTAGTGAAAGTTTGAAATGAATATGCTGTAAAGAAAATAGTCTCTATTATAGTAATGTTAGGCGAATCATGGCGCAATGTGCGAGAGCATAATTATATAGATAAAATAATAACTTTTAATAAATTATGATCGAAAATTTATACATGAAAACTCAATGTTAGTAGCAACACAAACATATAGTTAACATATACTTTTATTAACAACAATATTTATAAATAACTAGTTATGTCGACCATTAATTGATGATATTGCCGACTGTTTTAAGTTCTGTATTTGTATATATAAAACACATGTTTATTTCTATATATAATGAATAATGAATAGTATGATAAAATAAATATTACAAATTTTGATGATTTGTTTACTGTTTTAAGTTGTGTAAACTTTATATATATATATATATATATATATATATATATATATATATATATATATATAAAACGAATAACAAATACTATGAAAAAAATAATACAACCTTTAATAGCATAAAAACACTACAGCATCTATTATAATACTTGTACAAAAACACTTATCAACCACTTATAAATCATGCATAAATGATATAGAAATCAATATACATTTGATATATAGAAACTTTATTATCTCAGGAAACAATTGTGTTGCAATAACCAAAATGCCGCAAAACTTGTTTTTGCAACTCTTGATATTTGAATAAAAAATCTCTTCAAGCACATGAATTTCTTTGTGAACAAAACTTACTTATATACTACTCATATAGCTCAAATGTGTATAAATAAGATGAAAATAAAATGTAATTACCAATTAATACTCATAAGTTAAAAAAAAACTATTGAGTTGTAATGTTTAATTACTTTAAATATGAAATCACATAAGTGCACATAAATTAGAAAACTTTTAAGGTGTAATGGGAGTTTCAAATTAATAAGGTTAAAATATTTTGGTCTCTGTTATAATAAACTAGGCGAATGCCCGCGCAACAACACATATATAGTTGAAATTTTTACAAATATATATTTTCTTAAATATAACAATAACGTTGTTATTAAATTTGATATAATAATTCGTATAATAAAATGATATAATATATTGATTATTTTGAATTATATGATAATATGTACATCTATTATAACTACATAATCTCAACCCTTTGAATGACTTCTACCCGCGAGTTACTCATGAATATATAATATATGGTTTAATGTTATTTATAGTTGTTATTATTGTTAATTATTTTTTTTAAAATTTATTTGTTTTACGTTTTAATTTCTATCCTTGTAATTATTTAAAACATCAAACATTGTTTTTTTGATTTTTAAAGGTAACAATATAATCATTTATATAGAGTTATTTTTTACTATTATTATTTTAAGTTATTTTAAGCTACTTATTTGAAAACTTTTAACGACTATACGAATATCTTTAGGGAATATTCTAGTTAAATTGATATTATAATTTATTTTTTGCATTTAGCACTACAATTTATCACTTTTAACTATTCACAAAATATTCATTGAGTTTTTTAAGTGGAATTGAAATTTATATTTAAGTTGACACTGTAATGTTATATTTAAATTAACAATTTAAGTATTTTGTCCAAACTGTTCAAAAGTTGTAGCTTCAAATTGATAATGGTTTACATACAAAAACATATTAAATCTAATAAATTAAGTTTAATATGTTAAATGTTAAAGACATAACTTTATAAGTAGAAGTAAAAATATTATTTTAATATTAAAATTTAGTTTATTTATGATTACACTTTAAGTTTGATATTTATTTAACCTTATTAACAAACTTATAATCATTATTAGAAAGACACTACAATTTATCACTTTTAACTATTTACAAAATATTATATGGGCTGTTTAAGTTAAACTAAAATTTATATTTAAGTTGATCCTGTAATGTTATATTTAAATTTATAATTTAAGTATTTTATATAAATTGTTCAAAAGTTGGAGCTTTAAAATGATAATGGTTTATATCCAATAATATATTAAAACTAATAAATTAAGTATAATACGTTAAAATTTAAAAAACATAACTTTATAAGTAGAAGTAAAGATATTCTTTTAATATTGAAAATTAGTTTATATATGATTACACTTTAGGTTTGATATTTATTTAATTTTATTAACCAACTTATAATGATTATTATAAATAAATTGAAAAGTCATGGGAGTTTCAAATGAATGTAGTGAAAGGAAAAATGTTTCTTTTATAAGTATACTAGTCGAATCTCCGCGCGTTGCGCGAGAATAGAATTATATAGTTAAAGTAATAACTTTTACCAAATTATTATTTAATATTTCTACTTTGAAACAAAATGTTAGTAGTAAAGCAAACATATAGTTAACATATTAGTTTTATTAAACATTATAGTTTAATTTTTAAGTCATTATGATATATACAATTATTTGATAATTTTATAAACCGTTTAAAATTGTGTAAATTATATATCGAATGAATGATAATATAACAGGTAACAAAACGTATGAACAAAAATATGAACTGCAACTTTTAGTAACATAAAAATAGGAAAACATCTATTATAACATTTGTATTAAAAAAGATATATATACAACGAATAATAAAAAATATGAAAAATAAACACTATAACTTTTAATATAACATAAAAACACTAAAACATCTATTATAACATTTATATTAACTCTTCATTTTTAAATCAATCTCTTCAAATACATTAATGTTTTTAATGAGCAAAACTTTACAACCTTATAAAAGAAAGGAAAATAAAAAGCTATTAGTGATTACTAATTTATAATCATAAGTTAAAAACTCTTGAGTTGAGTTGTAACTAATACATATACATAAATTAGAAAACTCTTGAGTTGTAGTGTGAGTTTCAAATGAATGCGGTCTTTGGAAATGTATTATTATTATTATTATTATTATTATTATTATTATTATATTCGTCTAAATAATTGGTTTTGATGCATCATTTTAATCCTTTCAATTATTAAACATAAAGATATTTAATTATAAATTTATAACATACATAGGTGCATATACATGTTAAACAAATCACATATAATATATATATTTTCATAAATGTCATATGTAATTCTTGTCGAGTAATATGGATAAATTACTTTCATATGAAGAAAATATTATGATAAGTCTATCATAATTACATATCAAATGTTCAAAATTATGTTATCTTTTAAATATTGTCTTTTAAATATATTGTGTAGGATAACCCAAAAAAATAATATAAAATAAACATAATCAAAATAGAAAAAATACAATCAAATAAATAAGAGCATTGGGTGGTTGAATATATAAATAAAGATGTTAGATAAACATACATTTAAATCAAAAGAAAAAACTAACATTCGTCAACTTTGCTCAAACAAAAAAACCCTATATCCATTTTATGAATCTCCTTTCTTCATTTAACACCATTCAACCATAGAATCTTGATGATAATTCTTCACTAACATGCAATCAAAATATTTTTCTTGAAAAATAAGAATCAGAAAGATATTCCAAGCAAAACATTGATGTTTGGAGAGTCACATTCAAGATTGAGTAATACACACAAATCACATATAAAGATTAAATGAGAAACTGAATAAAACGAAAGAATAGAAAGCTTCAATTGTTTTGGTTGAAAGAAAAAATCATATTACAATTACCATTGATGCGACATAACTCATTTCTTCAAATCATCATATTTGAATCGTGAATGCTTCAACTATATGAAAACTTTTGAATCACAATATCTTCAAATCCTTCTTACATGTAAGATTTTATATAACATAAAAGGCACAAAAGATTGACATTTTTATAGTAAACTTTCTACTAAATGCTAATTAAACATAATATAAGTTATAAAACTTTTGAGTGTTAAATCATAATTAAGAAAAACTTTTGAGTTGCATTAGTTAAAAAAATGGGGTTTCAAATGAATGTGGTTTGAGAAAGTTAAAAAAGGGAGTTTCAAATGCATGAGATTCAAGAAAAAAATGTTAGCTTTATAAGTATGTATGACAAGGCGATATTCCGCACGTTGCGTAGTTATAACTAAAATATTGATAGGCGATATTCTGCACGTTGCGTAGTTATAACTAAAATATTGATAAATATATATTATTAAACTAAATATATTCTTGTTTGTAACTTTAAATTAATAATTCTTACACTAATTTATTTTAAAACATTCTAAGTATTTTAAATATATGATAAACATTATCAAACATGAGTTTCATAATGAATTTATGAGTATCAAATAATAGATCCCATATTATTCTATTTAAAGCCGCTACCCGTGAAAACAAAAATAAACTCAATTTAGATAAATATATTTAATATGATATTATTTTAATGAATTATATATATATATATATATATATATATATATATATATATATATATATATATATATATATATAGGTTGCGTGTAAATTTGGAATTACGATGTAGTTTTTGTATTTAACATTTTATTTATGTCGTTATTATTTTTACTAAATTTTAAAACTATATTTTGATACATGTTTTATATTTAAACTTTTAATACTTTTTAATTTAATTTAAACTATTTATTTTGAGGAAAAAATTATTATTATAAAAAATAATTTTTAATCAACCTATTTTGTTAATTTGACATTCTCGTTTAGATCTTATATTTAAACTTTTTAACTATTTAGAAAAAATAGGTTTTGAATATATTATAAATTTATGTTTTGAAATAAGCATCATATTTATATTAACAAACTAAGTATATTATATTGAGAATAAATAATTAATTATTAAATTACAATAATATTGGATTTAATGTATTGATTTAAAAAGAAGTTGAAAAGTTGGGGGTTTCGAATGAATGTTGTTGAAGAAAAAATGCATCTTTTATAATTGTACAAGGCGAATGCCCGTGCGTTGCACAATGGGATAATTATGTAGTTTAATATGGTTATATATGGTTTAATGTATTGTGAATAAGTCATACATAAAACTTGTATGCGATTAAATAGCATGTATATTTTTTTATTAACGGATTTTTTATCATAATACATAATGAAATTTTTTTACTATTAGTTTAAAATCTTAAATGTAATTTTTATGTACACATTAGTATCTAATGTAATTAGTTGATGATTGATTAGATATGGATTCTCATTTGTGGTTGTCTATTTATGTTGAACCTCATAAAAATACATATTTAACGACTTTTGTTAGTTTTACTATTGAATAGAAAATGGTGTCGTATTTTAAGTAAATATAAAAAATCTCATTCTCAATCTATTTTGAGATAGTGACATATTTTAAGTTAATATAAAAAATCATATTCTAGAACTAATGAAAAGAAAAAACGGACCAAAATTTTTAACTATAATAAAGTTGATTCCAATTAAAAAGTGCTCAATCGAAGATAATATCATTCAATAAACATCATAAGATATTACGTTATATTCAAATTAGAGACATTATTTTTGTAAGAGTCATTCAAAATATATGAGACTATAGTGCCTAATACAACAATGTAATAACCAAATAACCCTAACATATTTTAAATGAAATATAATTATAATATATTATCTAAGCAACTAATATGGTATTCTTCTAATATGTGGGATTCGTCTACTATATGACCCTAACTATGTGGGATTCGTCTACTATATGGTATTCTTCTAATATATTATATTATAGTATAAACATTATATTTGGAAAACCACTTTGAGTTATATTGTAGTTTATAACATTAAATATGTGATGGGATGTATTTGACACAAATTTGTGTATTTATATCTATATTATATATTTAAAACAAATCTTATATAAACATCCAACCTAAATATTCATCTTCAAGTTTTCTTTCTTCGTCATGTAAACAAACTTTTGTTATAAAGCCAAAAATAGAATAAAAGACACTTAATTGTATGATCATGATATATTGTATTTTGATTGGGGCTTGTACAAAACATGCATGAGCATATATTATTAATTTATCTCTTGTTTTGGGTAATTCGAATAAGATAGCTTCAAATCCAACGTATCAAACAGATTACCCATTTACTAAAGTCTAAAACCCAAAAACTCAAACATGTTGTAATACCATACAAATGCATGAGGTTTTAGCAAATTATTATCTCATATGAATTACCATTGATTATGTGTGATTAATTATTAAGAAGGTGAAAAGGTTTGGGGGTTTCAAATGCATGAGGTTTTAGCAAATTATTGTGGGGGTTTCAAATGCATGACAATTAAGGGAAAATGCAAACTTTATAAGTATGTAAGACTAGACGAAAGTCCACCTATATGGTTAAAATCATTATAAATATATGTTTTTGTTAAATATAACAATAGTGTTGTTGTTAAATTTGATATAATAATTTGTATACTAAATTGATATAATATATTGATTATTCTGAATTATATGATAATATATATATATATATATATATATATATATATATATATATATATATATATATATTATATCTGCATAATCTCAATCATTTGAATGACTTCTACCTGCGAATTACTCATAAATAAAATTAAATATAATATATGATTTAATGTTATTTATAGTTGTTATTATTATTTTATTTTTTAAAAATTGTTTGCTTAATATTTTAATTTCTATCATTATAATTATTTAAAACACCAAACATTGTTTTTTTATTTTAAAGGTAACAATATAATCATTTATATAGAGTTATTTTTAACTATTGTTATTTTAAGTTATTGTAAGCTACTTATTTGAAAACTTTTAACGATTATACAAACATCTTTATGAAATATTTTAGTTAAATTGATATTACAATTTAGTTTTTGTATTTAGCACTACAATTTATCACTTTTAACTATTTCCAAAATATTTTTTCGGTTTTTTAACTAGAACTGAAATTTATATTTATGTTAACATTGTAATGTTATATTTAAATTAACAATTTAAATATTTTGTCCAAACTGCTCAATAATTATAGTTTTAAACTGATAATGGTTTACATACAACAACATATTACATCTAATAAATTAAGTATAATATGTTCAAAGTTAAAGACATAATTTTATCAATAGTAATAAATATATTATTTTAATATTGAAATTTAGTTTATTTATGATTACACTTTAGGTTTGATATTTATTTAACCTTATTAACTAACTTATAATCGTTATTAGAAAGACACTACAATTTATCACTTTTAACTATTTACAAAATACTTTTTGGGATGTTTAAGTTAATTAAAATTTATATTTAAGTTGACCTTATAATTTTATATTTAAATTAATAATTATGTATATTATACAAATTGTTCAAAAGTTATAGCTTTAAAATGATAATGTTTACATCCAACAATATACTAAAACTAATAAATTAAGAATAACATGTTAAAGTTAAAAAAACATAACTTTATAAGTAGAAGTAATATATTCTTTTAATATTAAAATTTAGTTTATATATGATTACACTTTAGGTTTGATATTTATTTAAATTTATTAACCAACTTATAATCATTATTAGAAAGAAATTGAAAAGTCATGAGAGTTTCAAATGTATGTGATTAAAGGAAAAATGTTTCATTTATAAGTATACTAGGCGAATGTCCACGCGTTGCGCAGAAACACCTATATAGTTGAAATCTTTACAAATATATGTTTTTTTAAAATATAACAATAAAGTTGTTAAATTTAATATAATAATTCGTATACTAAATTGATATAATATATTGATTATTTTGAATTATATGATAAAATATAAATCTATTATAACTGTATAATCTCAACCGTTTGAATGACTTCCACCCGCGAGTTACTCATGAATAAAATTAAATATAATATATTGTTGTTGTTATTTTTAGTTAATTTTTAAAATTTATTTGTTTAGCGTTTTAATTTCTATCATTATAACTATTTAAAACATCAAACATTGTTTTTTGATTTTAAAGGTAACAATATAATCATATATATAGACTTATTTTTTACTATTGTTATTGTAAGTTATTTTAAGTTATTTATTTGAGAACTTTCAACGATTATAAAGATATCTTCAGGAAATATTTTATTTAAATTGAAATTATAATTTATTTTTTGTATTTAGAACTACAATTTATCACATTTAACTATTCACTAAATATTCAATGGGTTTTTTAAGTGGACTGAAATTTATATTTAAGTTGACACTGTAATGTTATATTTAAATTAGAAATTTAAGAAATTTGTCCTAACTGTTCAAATGTTGTAGTTTTAAATTGATAATGGTTTACATACAACAATATATTAAATATAATAAATTACGTATAATATGTTAAAAATTAAAGACATAACTTTATAAGTATAAGTAAATATATTTGTTTAACATTGAAATTTAGTTTATTTATGATTACACTTTAAGTTTGATATTTATTTAACCTTATTAACCAACTTATAATCATTATTAGAAAGACACTACAATTTATCAATTTTAACTATAAATATTCTTTGCATTGTTTAAGTTAAACTAAAATTTATATTTAAGTTGATCATGTAATGTTATATTTAAATTTAGAACTTAAGTATTTTATACAAAATTTTCAAAAGTTATAGCTTTAAAATAATAATAGTTTACATCCAGCAATATATTAAAACTAATAAATTAAGTATAATATGTTAAAAGTAAAAAAAAAACATAACTTTATAAGTAGAAGTAAAGATATTCTTTTAATATTGAAATTTAGTTTATATATGATTACATGTTAGGTTTGATATTTATTTAACTTTATTAACCAACTTATAATTATTATCAAAAAGAAATTGAAAAGTCATGAGAGTTTAAAATGAATGTGGTGAAAGGATATGATATGATGATATAAATAGATATGGATATAGATAGATATATAAATATATAGATTTTCTAAAAAAATCCATTTTATTCTACTTATATTATTGATAAAATGATGTGATTGGTCTTTGTAATTTCAAAAAAAAATGTGATTTTTCAAAACATATCAAAAAATTTTGAAATTTATATGTGTTTGGTCTTTGTAGTTTCAAAAAATTATCCATTGGTCATTTTGCCTCAAAAAATTGTTTACTCCTTTTATTTTAGGGTTATATCCATAAAGCCCTCATATTTACATGAAATATATGGTTATGTCCTAAGTCCGAATTTGTATTCATTAATGTCTCGCATTTGGGTAAGTTTTTTAATTTAAGGTTTTTTATCAGCTTGTGAACAAGTAGTCAGTCACCTGAGGGTTTTTATGTCGAAGAGAGGGATTTTGTGAAGTTTTTTCCATCTCCTTCTTAGCATAGTAGCCACCATCCCCAATCCTCACTTTCTTAACATATCAGCCATCATTGTCATCTTCATCTCCAGTACCACCACCACAATCACCGTCAAGAGTCGTCTTCGACACCATCTCCAATGCTTACCATCTCCACACCATCGTCAACCCTCTTTGTCTTCACTATCATCCCCTCGGACAAAACCCTAATTGCCCCCATTGGTCGATTCCAACGACAATTCTGTTAGATGATTTTGGTGACGATAGAGTTATTAATCAGATGGAGTGTATTGATTTCAAGGTTTGTGTGTGTCAATTTCTGCAAGTATGTGTGTGTGTGTCGATTTTCGATAATGGTGACCAGCAGTGGTGGTTTCTTTGTGTTTGTGTCGATTTTCGATGGTGGTGGTTTGTGTATGTTTGTGTCGATTTCCCAGTGGTGGTGGTGGTTTGTATGTGTTTGTGTTGATTTCCCGATAGTGGTGGTGGTGGTGGTTGTGGTGACAGATGGTGGTGGTGGTGGTAGAGGTTGGTAGTAGTAGACGGTGTTGTTAGTGGTAAAGGGTGGTGGCAGAGTATGATGGTGGTGGCAGAGTGGGTGGTAGTGGTGTACATAACCATACATTTAATGTAAATATGAATGCTTTTATGGTTTGGTAACCGGTTAATATGGTGAAAACATACTAAAAAGTTAAAATGAAAAAAGGGCAAATGTGAGACATTAATGAACACAAAAACAAACTAAGGACATAACCACAATTTTATGTAAATATGAGGGTTTTTATGGCAATAACTCTTTATTTTACATTATACATTTTTTTATACATTTTCTTTTAAAAAGTGAAAAGTAAATTAAACCTAAATCCACCTCACTCCCTCCACCCCTTTCACTTTCCCTTAATCCTCTTACCCTATCACTTGAAGAACACTGCTAACTTCATCATTTTTCTAGTCACAGTCACACCGAGAAATTTTGCCACCACCGCCTTCTCTCTGTCTACAACCACCGCCGACCTAATCTTCACCAAAATCACCCCAAATCGAAATCTGAAAGTCGGGGTCTGCAAATGAGTAAGATTAAATCCTTAATCAATGTAAATTTGAAAACCCACAAACACCATATTCGTCCAGATTCGAATTTCATGGCTGAAACCCTAACCCTAGTGTTACGTCATCACCAACCTTCTTAGTTCGTCTTTTCCGGTAGTAAAAACCCTAGCCCTAGTGTCGCCATCACCTTAAGTCAATAAAGACCATCAGAAAACCCTAGCAACTTCGGTTCGACATATCGTTGCAAAAATAAAATCATTAAAAACTTCATGCACAAACCTTTATAGGTGACGTTGTATATGAGTGACGGAGGAGGGGGTATGACGGTGGCCAAAATAAGTCCAGTGGTGGACAATCTTTAGCGGTGGCCGAAATAAGGTTGGTGTTAGTGGTTAACTCCATTTTTTGTTCTTAAGAGTGAAAGAAATGAATATGGTGGGTAGAGAGTTAGGCTTATGTGATTTTTATTAATAAAATATTATTTTAAATTGAAAAAAAAATCTAATCTGGGATAAAGAAGTCTTTTTTATATGGCAAAAGGACTAGGCATGAAATATTTAGAAACCATGAGGACTAACCACGCAATAAATGAAACTAGGGGGACTAAGTGCATAGGAGTTTCAATAGTTTTCATGAATACATCTTCTTTAGGAAACCATATGGACCAACCATGTAATTTTGCCTATATAATACAATTATGTGAATGACTATAATGCTCACAGATAATAGATCTAGTCGAACATCAAGATTCTCATTTTTTAATGACCTTCGATTCATTATTTTGTTAGAGTTTTGATGGTTTTCATGCTACCATCCGCAGAGCATGAATAAGTTTAAATGATATTTGGGAATAAAGAGTTTTTCATTGATAGCTACGGACATATTATAGCCCAAATTTTTCAATACCATTCATATTTTGTTTAACCGTATTGTGGAGTCGCGTTTGTCGAATGGATGATAGTTGTTTATGGGTTGGATCAAAACTAAGTAGATAAAAATATTTTGAGTTAATTATATTGAAAAATTGGATGCTCCTAACATATCTTTAGGATATCATACTAAAATACTACTATGATCCCAGTTGTTGATTACATATCGTGTGTTATTAAAATAATAAGATTACATAGTTATCAGTCTAAAACACATTTGTATTTATGAAATTTTATTAGAATTGAGTACATAAATCTAGTTTGAGTTTATTATAAAGAAAGCAAAGATGCACTTAGCATGTCTTTACGACATTAGTCTAAAACACTACTACAATACCAATTGTTGATTTCAAATTGTGTGTTATTAAATAATAATATTATATAGTTAAAATATTGACTAATATAAATTGGATAAAAGATAAATAAAATAATAATGGAAAGTGTGTGAAAATCGGGGAAAAGTGAAATTTTGACGCTTAAAAGGTGGAATTTGAGGATTAAATGTCGGTATCTGTCTTTGGCTCTAAAATTCCGACGAATCAAAAGTTATGTATGTTTTAAGTTTGATCTCTTTTTTTCCTTCTCTTATTTATCTATATATACTTCTGGAAAAAGATTTATATGCTCCACATCATTCCCCCTCACTTGAGAATAACTTGGCCTCAGGTTCTCAAGATAGACAACTTCCTTGTGAAGTTAATACTTGTAGATATCTGAGATGTTGAAGATATATGAGATCAAAATTGAGTTAGACAAGTGCACAATGTAGACATTATCATTAATCTTCCTCAAGATTTTGTATAGATCGTACTTTTTTTATTCGATTTATGTATGTCCCCAGTGGAAATCTTTCCTTACAGCGGTAGATAATGATGTCGTCTCCTACTTTATATATATTTGAACGTTGATGTACAACGGTTACTGCCTTATATTTTGTGTTGGTTTGTGAAAAAAATTCTCACATCTCTCGTAAGTTGTCTTTATCTCCTCAATAATCTTGTTAGCAGTGTTGTTAATTGCTTTGGCAATTCAACTAGATCCATAACCCGCACAGGGGAATTTTATTTACTATTGCAAATGGTAAAGCTCTTATTAGGCTATGAACTGCACTATTATAAGTGAATTTTGTAACATCCCAAATTTAGGGCTAGCTTTTTTTGTCTTATTTAATTAGGAGAATTAATAATAAAAACAATAATATAGGATGAATGTGTATCCTAAATTTCATGAGTGAGCATGAGTGTAGCAGGCCAGTTAAGGAATGGTTAGCCACTCCCGAGAGAGTTAACATAGGATGAACGTGTATCCTAGTTGTGGGTTGTCTTAGGGTAGTTTGTGATGATCCATTGAGACAAATACATGTAGGTGTGGAAGGTAGTATGGGCTCGTACTACTAGCATCACATGACCCATACGCATAGCAAGGAAGTCACAAACCCCGAGAGTTAAGCCTCTCTGTGATGGTTGTAATAGTATAATTGCAGCATTTATGATATATTCTTGGTTCATTTTCAGTATGGTCTTCACGAGAGGATGTGGTTCAGGAGCTGGTGGTTAGGATAGTCCAGGATTAACAGATGACGACATTCGTGGGTTTATCACTACTGAGGTAGTTGTTTGCTGTACGGGGTGCCATACCCAAGGTTTTCGGGTCTATCAAGACCACAATGATCAAGTTTTTTGATTAACGATATGCCGTCGTGGTGGAGGTTGTTGTTGCTGCTGCAGCTACCGCAGTCGTCGCTGCTGCGGGAGGCCGAGAATGAGGTTCATTCCAGTAGCGGGACTTCAACAACACAAATCCACTGGAGTTTGACGAGGTCAAGGACCCAATTGTGGCTATGATATGGATTTATGATGTGGAGGGTTACTTCTTCACATCTTCCTGTCCTGAGGAATAGAAGGTCGGGTACGCCCTGAACCTTTTTCGGTTGGGCGCGAAGGACTGATGGAACCTGGTGACCGGTTCCAGAGCAGAGGGCTGCTGTTACTTGAGAAAGAAGACGGAGACAGTGATGGAGATCACCAAGGTGTTCAATGAGAGGGTTCTATTATGTCCCAAGTTTGCTGCTTTGAAGCATATCCAAATGACGTGATACTTGAGCATGCTTAAGATTGATATTTAGCAGCTTATGTCTACCCATCATTATAGTACCCTCGCTGAGTGTCACAACTAGCAATTTTAGTTAGGAAATTCTATGCTCTTGTAAACATTGTCTATGATAAACAAGTGTAACCTTAACTTGATAATATTAATGATGCTCATTCAATGACAACAAATACAGTTCGGAATCACCAATTAAATATCAAAATTCTATACAAAACATTTCAAATAGTCAATTTAAAGTTGGAAACTCTACGAATCCCGGTTTAAGTTCATTATGAACTATGAATTCATTATTGGGCCTAATGGACCAATAAGTTTCCAATTTGACAATCTTGGGCTTAGAACCCTTAAATGAGCTCTAATTGGACCCACATTCATGAAACTTAACGTTTTAGGCCATAATGGTCCTAAAATGGATTAGTTTACCCCTAATGGGCCTTATTGGGCCATAACAACTACAATCACCCTAAAGAGCCATAAAACTACCTAATGGATTTTCATTGGGTCGTGAACACACCTAAAGGCTCAATGGGCCGAAAGCCTCTTTCTATGGGCCTCCTAAAACTCGAACCAAATCAAGAAAAGGCCATAGCCCCTCCATTCTTTCTAAATCTCGGTCCAATACATATATATATATATATATATATAGTAAGAGGGTGATTAGTGAAGTGCCACCTCATTAATAACCTTTAGTTATTCATACTATTGTTTAACATGCATTTATGCACATAACATTGGACCTCTATGTAAAAACCAACCCACCTCCCTTCTATCCTTCTTAAATCTTGGCTATGAGGCCAAAAACCACCACCACACTCATTTTACATACAAAATCTCTTAAGAAAACTCTCAAGAACTCCTACATCTTCCTTTAAATTTTCGAGACCTTGTGTGTATCTTCAAGAGATTTTCATCTATATCATCATCTTTAGTAAGTTGTCATCATCCTTAAGTCTTTGGTTTTCATCCTTAAGCTAAAAACACTCCTCTTACACGTATATTTTGTGGATCATGTCTCTTAGAACTATCCAAGTTCGAAAACCTCTTCAAGAGGCTTGCTAAAGTCGAAACCTTCTTCAATCTCTTTATCAAACCGAATTTAAACCCCAATGTGAGTTCATACCCCCTTGTTTTCGGTTTTCTACTTGTTTTGGGGGGAAAATACAAGTAAAATGTGTAGATCTATGTGTCTTATACATGATATGTGTGATTTCTTGAATTATGTTGTGAAAATGTGTTAGATCTTGACAAATCTCGAAATCCTTGACAAAAAGTAGAATTCATAAACTAAAACATTCTTATACATCATATAATAAATACAATAGTATATTGCATGTCTAAAATGTGTAAAACAAAACACAAGCTTTACATAAAAATCTTTGACAAATAAAGTAAAGTTTGGGGTTAAAAGTGATGTTTTCGTTTTTGTAAGGATCAAAGATGGTATATTGGATAGAACTAAAAATTTTATGATAATTACTCTTTTTAAAGGACCACAAATGTAAATTTTAGCATTTTGGGCTTGGAAGTTTCGGCCTTACGGTTTTGGGCCCAATTTACGAAAAGAAATGAGACTTTTAGGATTAAAAATGTTAATTGATCAAAAGTTTGAGCCAAAAATGTAAATAAACCCAAAATCAGGTTTAAAAATGACATTATTTCTAAATTGGGTTAAAAATGCAAAGTTTTTGGAATTTGGACCGAAAATGTAAAATTCACGAAAAATGGGCCAAAAATGTAAACTTTTGCCAAATAAGGGCTGGAGATGTCAATAATTGCATTTTGATCTAAAATTGTAATTTAAATTATAATTGTGCCGAAAATGCCAAGTAAAATGACTTAAAGGTCTAAAAATGTCATTTTTCATCAAAAAGGACTAACAATGTCATTTTATACTAAGAAGGGGCTGAAAATGTAATTTCATGTGAAAAAGGGGCTGAAATGGTCAAATAAATATTTTGAGTCGAATGTGTCAATTATTAAACCATTGGGCCAAGGATATAAATTCTTATAAGGATTTAAAAATAATATATTTTTTTATAAACTAATAATATCGTTATAGATCAAACGTTGGGTATCTTAACATCATAAGTAAATGTTTCATGTAAAAATACTATACCACATCAAATACAAAAATAGAACAATGGTACGAATATTGGGTCTGATAGTTGTAATACATGCTTATTGGGCCTTCGTGGTCCATTTGCATGTTTATTAGGCCCAATATGTTCAATTCATGTCTACTGGGGGTTAGTGACCCAATATCATGCTCAATGGATCTAAATTAATTTATACATGTTATTGGGCCTTAGTAGCCCATTCTCATGTTAATTTTTCCCGGAGAGATTCATTGTATGCTTAATGGGCTTCAACGTGTCCGTTTGCATGTCATCAAGCCTAGAAATAACGTACGTGTTTAATGGGCCGCAGTTGTCCTCATTCATGTTTGTTGGGCCGTGTCTTTCACATTCAAGTATCATCAGGTGTTAGTAAATCAAACTACGATAGACATTAAACATATTTATGTGACAAATCATTGGGATCTAGTGAGAACTATCGGTTGACATCATTAAGTGTTTGGTCGTAGCATGTAGTTATAATTAGAGTCTCCTGCAGGGAGAGCGAGATTTTGTGTATAGATCTATACGGGGGTGACTCCCCCACACCTGAGTTGTTCGCTACAGTTAGACTAGGTCAGTCTAGGGTGACAAAATCTTGATCAAAACCGGTGTTTGGAAAAACGCCAAGACAGGCGAATTAGTCATTATTATGCATGGTTATAACGACTCACGTAAAGATCCATTACCATTGATACATTATGGAAATCAAAGCGCTTAAAATCATAATTATACGAAAACAATTCTTACGATCATATAAGGATTACGACACATTTATAAATCAGAAAATATTGGATTTCTGGGGAATGCTATTATTCATTACCCTCTACTTACAACAGATACAATACAAGGAAATTTTTTTAATTGCTTAGTTATACATGTTTTTACAAAGGAAATCACACATACTTTTATACTTGATCATTACATCATTTTCATAAAATTTACAAAAAATATCAGATTTTCTGGTTTTACAAACAATACAAAATCTTTCAGTTAAACATGCTTATGAACTCACCAACATCATATATGTTGACCATTTTCAAAATAACTTGTATTCTCAGGTAATCGTTAAGCCGAAGAAATCATCAAGAGTATTTTGGGAATTTTATATTGATGTGATAATCTCAGTATAATTTATGTTTTGAATTATGTACTGTGAAACAATGTACTTGATGTGAACAATATTGGTTGTAATATGTAATGAATGGTGACATTTATGTTATGTTTCATGTATATTCATTATGATGATATTTCAATTGATAGTCACACGGGCCCTCAAACGTTTTCGCCGTCTGGTTCGGGGGTGTGACACTGAGCCTCAGGATGTCGCGAGGAGGCGAGATATTGAGATAGAGACCCATACGAGGGAGTAGAGGCAGGCTCCCAATCAGTCACAACCTACAACCAAGTGGTTCAATCCCGCTGATACACGATCTGGAGGACAGAGGGGCCACACGTATGGCAAGTGCGACAAGGTTCATGAGGGTGTTTGTCGATCTTCTTCTGGATGCCACAAATGTGGAAAGGAAGGACACTATGCGAGAGATTGTCACCAGCAGGTCCTGGTACCAAACACCATGATTTGTTACCATTGTGATCAAGTGGGCCATGTGAAGGCCCAATGTCCCTTGCTTGTTGATAAGCCTGTGCAGGGTCCAGTCATGGCTAATTTGAGGATCACGGATGGACACCAGGGTTGGGCAGAGCCCCCGAGGGCCCGAGGTCGTGCTTTTCAGCTCACAACAGAGGAGGCCAGGGTGACGTCGGACGTCATTACTGGTATTTTGACATTTATTATTCTGTCAAATTATTTTTGATGGGTTTTATACAAACAATCATGTGTGTGCATGCAACCCTAATTTGGATCTATGTTTTCACAATTAGACATACAACAAATGAACACAAAAGAAAAACCTAGCATGCATCTAAAATTTTGAAATACACAAACAAAAGATTAGAATACATACCTTTGTTGCTATATAGTAATAGCAACTAGTTCCTTGAATTTCCTTAGCTCTTGAGAACAAGTACCACAATTATAGTACCTCTAATGGCTCACAAACACACTAGGTGAAAGGATGAATATGAGAGAATGGAGAGAGGGTGTATTGCTCTAGAAATAGGCACTCCTAGGGTTTCTTGAAGGTTGGCCAAAAATCCAATGCCTAGGGGGTCTATTTATACTTGAGGCTAGCTAGAGTTTCAGGGTGGAAACCCTAATTCCTTAGCTTAGGGCCTAAGCACGTCCATGGACCTCCTACCCTTTACCCTTGGACGAAAACTCCTATATCCTTCTAGGATTTTCGGCCCTTGCTAAATAAGTTGGTCCAGTGGCCTAAAGCCTCAACTATCAAATAATTACAAAACAACCCTTGTACTTTTAATCAGTTCCTTTAATCCCAAAATTAATTCCAAATAAATTTATGATTAAATACTAATGAATAATATGATTTCTAGTTAATATATTATTCTTATAATATATTAATAAATCATATTTAAGCCCGAATTTATTATTCTTAACAATAAATCAGCATCTCTCCTTAACAGCCATCCCGTCTAGTCACCAGTGTGAAGGCAACCCAAAAGGACCATGCTACTATCGGTTCAAGTACATCCCAATTGTAGTTATGGGCTTAGACACCTAATCCAACAATTTTATGGTATCATTATGTTTATGATTATGATAGGTACTTTCTTATTGAATTCCTTGCCTGATCTTGTGCTTTTTGACTCGGGTGCGAATCGGTCCTTTGTGTCTTAGTTCTTCAATAGGATTTTTGATATGTCTCTTGGAAAGTTGGAGTGCCCATTGCGAGTTTCCATCTCCAACAAGCATAGTATTTCTGCATCGGGTGTTTTCTAGGGTTGTGTTTTAGAGGTTTTTTGGGGTATCTTACCCGATTGATCTGATCCTTATCCTCATGGGGGATGTGTGTGTGATAGTAGGGATGGACTGGTTGAGCAGATTTTGTGTGATGATTGACTGTGAGGGTCAGTGGGTGGTAGTTTGAACCCCAAGTGGAGGAGAAATGATTATTTATGGAGAGGGTACTAGGGTTGGATCAACCTTTTGTTTTGTTGCCCGTGCTTGACAGTATCTACAACATGGTTATATAGGTTACCTCACATATGTGGTTGAAACTCAGGTCGGGTAGGAGGTTTTGGTTTCAGATGTGGACGTAGTTAGAGAGTTCCTAGATGTGTTACCGGAGGAATTACCATATGTGTCTCCTCAGAAGCAGGTTGAGTTCAAGATGGATTTGGTTCCTGGTGCGGCCCAGATTACTATGGCATCGTACAGATTAGCACCACTAGAGATGAAGGAGATGTCCTCTCATCTTCAGGAGCTATTGGGCAAGAAGTTTATCAGACCAAGCAGTTTGCCTCAGGGAGCAACAATCTTATTTGTGAAGAAGAAGGATGGGTACCACCACATGTGTATTGACTATCGGGAGTTGAACAAGTTACCGGTGAAGAACCGTTACCTACATTCGCGGGTTGATGACCTTGTTGATCAGTTGCAGGGTGCATCTTGGTTTTCCAAGATTAATTTGAGGTCAGGGTGTCATCAGATGAAGTTTGGAGAAGAGGAAGTGGAAAAGACAACGTTTTAGACTTGTATGGCCACTACGAGTTTGTGGTGATGCCGTTTGGGCTCACCAGTACACCCGAAACATTTATGGATTTGATGAATCAAGTGTGCAGGTCGATGCTCGATCGATCAATTATTGTTTTCATTGATGGTATCTTGGTCTATTCTAAGACCATGGAGCAACATGAGGACCACCTTCGAGAGCTATTGGGAGTTTTGAGGATGAAGAGGCTTTATGCAAAGTTCTCGAAGTGTGAGTTTTGGTTATGGGAGGTCCATTTCTTGGGACATATCATTAACAGAATGGGATTTTGGTCGACGCAACCAAGATTGAAGTTGTTATGCATTGGGAGGTCCCGAGGTCTCCCTCGGAGATCATGAGTTTTCTGGGTTTAGCAAGGTATTATCAGAGATTTATTCAGGATTTCTTCAAGGTTATTGTACCCCTCACTCGTTTGATGAGGAAGGGAGTGGATTTTTGTTGGGCTTGAGCAGCAGGATGCGTTTGAGGCACTGAGACATAAATTATGCGAGGCCCCGACATTGACCCTTCCGGAGAGTGTGGATAATTTTGTTGTTTATGGTGATGCTTCTATCACCGGTTTGGGGGCAGTAATCATGCAACGAGGGAGAGTTATTGCATATGCTTCTAGGAACCTGAAGCCATATAAGGTTCGGTATCTGACGCATGATCTGGATTTGGGGGCGGTGGTGTTTGCCCTCAAGATTTGGTGGCATTATCTATACGGGGTTCGGTGTACCATATACACGGATCACAAGAGTTTGAGATATCTTATGGATCAGCCAAATCTAAACATGAGACAACGTAAGTGGATTGACGTGGTCAAGGTTTATGACTGTGAGATTTTGTATCTCCCGGGGAAAGCGAACGTGGTCGCTGGTGCTTTGAGTCGCATGTCGGCTAGTTCTTATGTTGGGAGTGTATGTATGAGGATTTCGATCGATTCACCACTTATGGATTTGATTAGGAAGGCTTAGACTGAGGGATTCAAGAAGAATTGGAAACTGGAGTGAATCAGGGGTGAGATTGACAGGTTTTCTACCGATGGCCATGGATTATTGACCCGGTGTGGTCGGGTTTGGGTATCAAATTTTGGTGGGATCAGGCAGACTATGTTGGAGGAGGCACATAATTCCAGATTTTCGATACACCCTGGAGCCACCAAGATGTATCGGGATTTGAGACTTAGTTATTGATGGCCGTGTATGAAGAGAGAAATATCCTCATATGTTGAGAGGTGCTTGACCTGTTGGATGGTCAAGGTCGAGCACCAGAGGCCGCATGTCAAGCTTCATCCTTTAGAGGTTCCCATGTGCAAATGGGAACATATCACCATGAATTTCATCACCAAGTTACCTCAGACGGCTAACGAATTTGATGTGATATGGGTTATAATGGACCGTTGACCAAGAATGCCCATTTTCTAGCTATTCAGGAGAGCTCCTCGGCCGAGAAATTGGCCGATGTTTATGTGCATGAGATTGTTGCTCGACATGGTGTTTCGGTTTTTATTGCATCTGATCGAGATGTTCAGATCAATTATCGACAGAGGTTCCACGAGGAACTAGGTACGAGATTAAACTTTAACATTACTTATCATCCGTTGAATGATGACCATAGTAAGAGGAACATTAAGATGCTTGAGGATATGTCGAGAGTCTGTGTTATAGATTTCGGCGAGAATAGGAACTCCTACCTTCCTATGGCTGAGTTTTCTTACAGCAACAACTATCATTCTAGTATCGGTGTGCCGCCATTTGATCTTCTTTATGGGAGGAAGTGTTGTACCCCAGTTTGTTGGGGGGGGAGTTCGGCCACAGGGTCATTGGAAGGACCAAGGTAGTCCTTCAGAGGACAGAGCTTATCCAACAGATCATATAGAGGTTGCAGACAACTCAAAGTCGGTAGAAGAGTTATGCTGACAAACGTCGATCCAAGTTGGAGTTCCAGGTCGGCGATATGGTTTTACTGCAGGTATCGCCCTGAAATAGTGCAATACACTTCAGGAAGAGGGGTAAGTTGGGACCCCGATTCATCGGTCCATTTCGAGTAGTGGCCAGGGTGGGCAGGGTGACCTGCCGAATACATCTGCTTGACGAGCTCAACCAGATTCACAACATATTTCATGTTTCTCAGCTACGAAAGTGTGTAGTTGATGATTCAGAGGTGTCCCTTTGTACGGTATTCAGGTTGATGATTGTTTGAATTATGCTAAGAGACCAGTGAAAATTCTAGATATAAGGATGAAAACCTTGCACACCAAGGTGGTATCATTAGTCAAGGTCCAGTGACAGCATCAGAAGGCATCTGAATCGAATTGGGAGTCTCAGGCAGATATGCGAAAGCACTACCCTGAGATATTTGTTACCGAGGACTTTGAGGACGAAGTCTAATTCAAGTGGAGAGAATAGTAACATTCGTTCTAGGTAGGAATAGATTTTCTATGTATTAACTTTAAATTAGGTGGCCACGACATGGTGGAGCATCACCACAACGTGGCAGAATTTTTTGGATCACGGAATTTAAATGACCCGCCACAGCGTGGCCTTAGGTGCCACAACGTGGCAAGTGTTTTAAGTGAAAAACCCTAATTTCGGGCTTTGGACCCTATGTAAAGAGCATTAAGGCTCGGTTTTGATGGGTTATGAGCAAAACATCATTCCTATGGTGTACATGCAAACCCTAATAGCTTTTGGATCTAGTTTGTCTAATGAACATGCAATTGAATATCCAAAGCTATAAACCCTAGATCTAGCATACAATTATTCTTATTAACATAAGATTGGGGTTTAGATCTTACCTTGATTGTTATGTAGCAATAACAATCTCAAATCCTCCTTTGTAATGGCTTTAGAAAGCTTAGAGTCACAAGTGTCACTCCTCTAATGGCTCACAAACACCAAGAGCAAGAGGATGAAGAATGATAAGAGAGGAGGCACCCAAAAACATGTAGAAACCCTAAGGAATTAGTTGGCCACGTTTTTGGTGCCCTAGGGGTCCTTAAATAGTGAGACTATTAGGGTTATCTAACAAGGAAACCCTAATTTGACTGCTTAGGCCCTAAGCAACCCATGGACTCCCTCCTTAGAGGCCTTGGACGATTTCTAATGGGTTTCCCCATAGAATTCATCCACTCCATCCTCTATGGAGTCCATTAGCCCAATATTCAACTATTACACAATTGACAGTTCTAGTCCCCTTTATTTAATTAATGTTTTTAGCCACAAAATTAATTCTTATTAATTTTTGACTAATATTAATTAAACAATATGATTTCCCCTTTAATATATTATTCTCATAATATATTAATAAATCATAATTAATCTTCTCTCTCCATAATTCATCCTATCAAGTTGCTTTGGTGAAGGCAACCCAAAAGGACCATGCACCATCGGGTCAAGTACATACCAAAAATAGTTATGGACTTAGACACTAATCCAACAGTTTCCCACTTGGATAAGTCTAATAACTATTATGCGTATGACTTCAGATCCTGATCTGCAATCGTAGCTTTCAAAAGCCGCTGTCAACTCTGATCCTATCAGAAGCGTGTCCTTTAGATAAGGGATCATATATTCCTCCATTCTAGATGTTGTATAGACATGAGACATGGATTTCAATGATTCTCTATATATTGTTTCCCGATTTCCGATTTATGACGACTGACAACAGACTACAATTGAACACATCAAATTAGTCCCGGCTTGGCCAAGCGCTTAGGTGCCATCACTAAATCATCGAGGGGCCCACAGATATCGCTTTCATTCCACTTTGGATAAAAGGAACGGATAAACTTTGATTCAATGCTTGCTTGCACTCACTCACCGAATCACACACAACAATATGTTTTATGACACCAAGTTACTGGTGCGTTTACATATTATCACTGTGTAACCGACTCGCAATGGATAAAGTTGGAATGGTCGCGGCGCATTCAAGACATGCATTTAGACCATGGAATAGACCAGATTCGAGTTGTGGATCTCTTAGAATCGAAGAAAATGACTTAACCAATTAAGTTGTTCGGAACCATAGTTCCCACGACGTGGCCTTAGGTTGCCACGACGTGGCGATTGGGTTAGAGCCGACTGTTTTGTCGTTTTGTTGCCACGACGTGGCCAGGTATGGTCACGACGTGACAACCAATTGTAGTTGAATTTGAGTTTTGACAGTTGACCATTGACTTTGACTTAGTTTGACTTTGGGACATTTGAAATATTTTGAGTAGTAGTTTGAGTTTAGGTCATTGTTTATTGTTTAGGTGACCGGTAAAGTCAGCAATTAGAACAGTGATCTGTTTAGCTACATTTCTGACTGCGAGTCGAAGGTACCAATGATGGCCCACTGGATCATGTATCCTGCTATATTGGATTGATGTTTTGCTGGTTATGCGATATGCTGGTAGATCTGTATGATTACCTGTGTTTACTAAGGATGTGCTAGATTAATAGATCAGCCTTATTATATATACTTGTTGGTTATTAATTGTTATTATATATGTCGACATGATATGGTTTGTTGGTGTAACTTTCCAAAAATAAGACACAAAAAAATTATTTTTAAATTAAGAAAACCAATATCCCAAAAACATCATCATAAAAATCTAGATAAAACAAATGTATCAATCATCATATCATATCAGAGAAAATCACAAAATGTGGAAACGAGTGGTGTGTACTCTGCAATTATCCCGAGCTCTTCCCTTTGGAACCAGAAATACCTGAAACATAAACTGAAAGGCGTAAGCACAAAGCTTAGTTAGTTCCCCAAATACCACATACCATCCATACATAAATAAACACATAATGAGCCCCGCTCGGTATACAGATCTGCCCGACATACATTTAAACATATAACATATAAACACATAACACATGAAATAATCACGAAGATACATAGCATACAAAATGGTCATCGGGCCTTGCCTGGGAAACTATACGAGTAAATAACACATGCAAGAGTCATGCAGACATCTAGCATCCTAACATAACAAAATCATGGGTCGGCAGTGGTGCCTTCGAACCGCTAAACATGGTGAGGAAACTCACCTCACACTGTTGAATCTCAAAGATAAGTCTCTGGTTGCTGGCCTACTAAAATCTCCGTGATACAATCATAAATAACATCCAATCAATAATTGGATCCCAACTCATATTAAGAATCTAGACTGGTGTAAAAGACCTTTTTACCTCTTTACCCAACATGGCCCAAAAGTCTAGGCCCAATCCAATTTGTCCAAAAGCCCAAAATTCCAAAATAATCATTCCAAGCCCAATTATGGCCTAATTTTCCAAATTGGGTCCAAATATATTTCATGGGTTTTCAACCAAAAGTCTACTAAAGTACCGACAACCTAACAATAGAATTATGATGGTCCAACAAGGCCCACGACAACAATGGCCCAATACCGAGAATCCCATAACACCGAAGGCCATTGTTGTGTACACGGGGCGTACTCAGCCTGTATGTAAGTGTACTCGCTTTAGGGGTTGTACATTGTGTGTACCAGCTTATACACGCAACATACTCGACTAGTTTGGCCAACTTTCTCATTCAGCTCTTAAATGGTTAAGACTCCACTCCAAAACTTTGATCTGACTTACTTGAGGTGGTTTATCATGTAAAGTTGCCAAATCTACGTGCATGCATGGCTTAATGAGGCTCTTAGAGCTCAAAAGAGATTAGTGAATCACTTAATGCATGCATGAGACCACCACTATCACCAAGCTTGCATTTTAATGGACAAGAGGACCCTAAAATGCTCAGATCTACAAGGTTAGGCTTCTGAAATGACCCTAGCTCATAAAGACCATCCAAAAGGGACTAAAATGGCCATAAACAAGTCCAAAAGAAGATCCAAAGAGAACTTGTCAAGATAAGATCTTTACACCTCCAATGACTTGCAAGAGGAGCGATGATTATGGATCTCTAAGCTTCACACCAAGCAATAAACTTTCAATCTTTTTTTATCCCTTCAAAATGAGTAACAAAACACCAACTTCTCTTCTCAATAGCTCAAAGACAAAATGAAGGATAAAGGGTCGAAATTTAGGGTTTTAGGACAATGGAGGCTGATAAAGATGCCACCCTTATGGACTTAAGGAGCTTATATAGGATGTAACACCCTAAAACTAGGGTTTCATTAAGCCCATCGTACGTCCAACGTAACCTTCATACTCCAGCATACGAGGCTCGAATCTGCGACCAACCTCCCCATTAGTACGCTAAACGTACACATGTGGTACGCCCCGTGTACTAGCTTCCCAGCTAGTACGCTAAGCGTACCCTATGGTGCGCCCCACGTACTAACCACAAGGACTAAGATGCAAAAAATTAATTACAAAAGGGCTAAAGGAAAACATACACAATTCAAGTGTTACAATTCTCCCCCACTTGAATCAGACTTCGTCCTCGAAGTCCGTTGCCCAAAATAACTCCGGATAGTGCTCCCTCATCTCATCTTCTAGCTCCCAAGTCCACTCCGAACACTTACGGTGTTGCCACTGAACTTTTACCAACTCAACAAACTTGTTCCTCAAGGTTTTTGTTTTTCGATCAAGAATCAACACTAGTCTCTCAATATAATTCTGGCGGTCATCCACCTGAATGTCCTCCAACGGCACCACTAAGAATCATCCACTGAGTACTTATGTGGCTAAGAGGCATGGAATGTGCTATGAATCTAACTGAGTGCATCTGGAAGATTCAAGCGATATGCAACCCGACCCACCTGAAGCAAAAACCTCAAAGGAGCAATATACCTAGGGCCCAGCTTGCCACTCTTCCTGAATTGGATGACACCTTTTCAAGGAGACACCTTCAGGAAAACCATATTCTCCACATGGAACTCTAAGTCTGACTGGCGTATGTCGGCATAACTCTTCTGTCGACTCTGAGCTATCTGGAACCTACTCCAAACCTGTTAAATCAGCTCAGTGGTCTTGAATACCACTCGGTACTCCCCATAACTTGCTGACCGACCCCGACCCAACAAATCATGGTCTTATATTTCCTCTTGTAAAGCATCTCGAAAGGAGGTCGATCAATGTTGGCGTGGTAACTGTTGTTATATGAAAATTCTGCTAACCAAATATATGTATCCCAACTCACACCAAATTCCAAACACACACGCCTGCAACATATCCTCCAGGGTCTGAATAGTCAGCTCGCTCTGACCATCGGTCTGCGGATGGAAAAGTGTGCTGATATGGAAACGAGTACCTAAATCGTCATGAAATCTCTACCAAAACCTGGAAGTAAACCGAACATCTCTGTCACAAACCACCGAAACCGCCACCCCCATGACGTACCATAACCTCCCTGATATAAATCTCAGGCAATTTCTCTGCAAAAATACTCTACCGAATCGGAATGAAATGCACACTCTTAGTCAACCAATCCATGATGACCCATATCGAATCCGCTCCATGCGCAGTCCAGGGCAACTTCATGATCAAATCCATAGTAATATCCTCCTATTTCCATATGAGAATCTCCAATGGCTGCATCTTGTCATGAGGTCACTGTTGTTCGACCTTGACTTTCCTGCAAGTCAAGCACCGCTCCACATACCAAGCCACTTCCCACTTCATGTAGGGCCACCAATAATCAGGACGAAGATCCATATACATCTTTTTCGCCCCGGGATGAATGAAGAACCTATACTTGTGTGCCTCATCCATCAGAACCTGATGCACACCGCCCCAATACAGAACCCAAACCCACAAATGCATCAGCGGGTTTGGGTTCCGTATTGGGGCGGTGTGTGTCAGGTTTTGATGGAGAAGACACACAAGTCTAGGTTCTCCATTCATCCCGGGGTGATGGAGATGTATAGGGATCATCGTCTTAATTATTGTTTGCCCTGCATGAAGCGAGATGTGGCTTGGTATGTGGAGTGGTGCTTGACTTGAAGTAAAGTCAAGGCCGAGAACCTGCGATCTCATGGCAAGATGTAACTGTTGGAGATTCCCGTATGGAAATGTGAGGATATTACTATGGATTTCATCATGAGGTTGATGGGTTTTGAGCATTCTAACACTTCCTAAGTGTACATGCAACCCTAATAACCTTGGATCTATGTTTGTCTAATTCTCATGCAAAGTTGATTTCCAAGGTTATGATCCTATCTAGCATACATGGGGAACAATTTTAACTTAAATGAAAGATAGAACTACATACCTTGTTGTTGATTTTGATCCTTGAAACCTTGTGAGCCTAGCACCCCAAGTGTGATGCCTCAAATGCTTCACACAACACCAAATGCTATGGAGTAAACTTGGAGAGAAAGTGTAACACTCAAAAATCGGCTCTAGCCCTCAAGCATGCATGTGTAGCCGATTTTGGGAGAAACATGAGCTTTATATAGTGTTGACACATTTAGGGTTACACCATGTAAACCCTAATGTGTCATGACTCTTCATTTCCATGACCCATGGGTTTGTAACTCCCATGGAGACATGGAGCATCCAATGGGTTCAATCCAACTTGATTATCAATGGAGCCTCTTATCCCACTATATAAGTTATGGATGATTTACATAATCAACCCATATATTTAATTAGTTATCTTTTGATCACTTAATTAATTCTAAAATTAATTCTTGATCAAACTAATTAAATAATATTATTAATATATTAGAACTTATAATATATTAATAAACCACAAGTGTTATTTCTCTCATTTAGTCTATCCAATTGCATGGTGCCATGCAACCCAAATGGACCATGCCGGGTCGGGTCAAGTACATACCAAAAATAGTTATTGACTTAGACACCTTATCCAACAGTCTCCCACTTGGATAAGTCTAATAACTATAATTGCAAGTATGACTTCAGGAACCGATCGGCAATCGTAGCTCTTTCAAGGCTTATCGGAACTGAGAAGATGTTGATACACCATTTAAGATAAGTGATCACATAATCCTTTGTTCTAGATATCAGCTGGACAAATACATGGAACAATGTCTTACTTATTGTCCAACAGTTTGTTTCCCGATTTCCGATTTGTTTTACAGAGAACTTAATTGAACACATCAACTTAGTACTGACCGGGCTCGGTACATAGGTCAAAAAAATCATCGAGGGGCCCAGATATCAACTTCTAATCCAAGAAGGAACAGATAAACTTCGACTCATATGTTTGTTCTACCACTAGTTGAATTATACACAAAAGCACGTTTTATAACATCGAGTTACCAATGCGTTTTCGTACAATCAATGCAAAATCAATTCATAGGAAACAAATCATATCTCTAGGTTTGAAGACTTATATGATATTACCGTCTTGCGATCACTCGAGATAAATTCCATGAAGTGATACCAGCGAGCGTGGGTTGAATCCAATACTCAGAACTTATGAGCACTCATGAGTGTTGAGGCCATGTCCAACACCTTAGACCTCTACAACCAACTCATGACAATCTTAATTCATATCTACTCCCGACATATGACCGACTGTGGATAATTTGAATAATATGTAAAAACACAACATAAATATTCGGGAAGTCAAAACATGCAAAAGAAATAATCGTAAACAATTGACAAAAGATAGCAACACTTTACTCATGAATAACCACAACTTTTATTCATCATCAAATGTTAAATACATTTTACATATTTCAGAATTATCTAACTACTAAAACTTATATCATCCTTCAGCCCTATGCTCCTAGCATGTTGGAGATGCTTAACCCTACCCAGTCCCTTCGTGAGGGGATCTGTCGGGTTCTCATCTGATGATACCCTCTTTGCCACGAGGAGTCCTTCTTCTATACGATGTCTGATGAAATGATATTTTATGTCAATGTGTCTGGATCTCCCATGATCCCTTGGTTCCTTTGGTAAGGCAACTGCACTTTCACTATCACATAAAATCTCTATGGGCTTCGATATAGCTGGTACAACTCCAAGGTCTCCAATGAAGTTCTTTAGCCATATAGCCTCTTTTGCCGCCTCGCTTGCCGCTATATACTTTGATTCGCAAGTTGAATCAGCCAATGTCTCCTACTTGGAACTTTTCCAAGAGATTGCTCCTCCATTTAAGGTAAAGACCCAACCCAACTGAGAGCGGAAATTATCCCTATCAGTCTGGAAGCTAGCATCACTATACCCTACAACTCTCAAGTCATCACTCCCACCAAGGGTAAGGACCCAATCCTTAGTCCTACGCAGGTACTTGAGAATATTCTTACCGCTGTCCAGTGAGCCTTACCAGGGTTCCCCTGATACCTGCTAACCATGCTTAAAGCAAAGGCTACATCAGGTCAAGTGCAGGTCATAGCATACATGATCGAGTCTACTGCAGAAGCATAAGGTACTTGACTCATTTCTGCTATCTCAACCTCAGTACTCGGACTCTGAGTCTTACTCAGTCCAACATTACTCTGGATAGGTAACTCTCCTTTCTTGGAATCTTGCATGCTGAATCTCTTCAGCACCTTTTCCAAGTATGTACTCTGACTAAGTCGAACTGGTCTTTTACTCCGGTCTCTCAAAATCCTTATCCCTAGAATATAGGCAGCTTCTCCTGGGTCCTTCATAGCAAAACACTTCCCAAGCCAGGACTTAACTTCCTGCAGAGTTGGGATGTCATTTCCTATGAGTAGTATGTCATCCACATACAGAACCAAAAAGCTAACTATACTCCCACTAGCCTTAACATATACACAAGATTCATCTTCACTTCTCGAAAAGCCAAACTCTTTGACTTTCTCATCAAAGCAAACATTCCATCTACGAGATGCTTGTTTCAATCCATAAATGGATTTCTCAAGCTTACACACTCTATTAGGGTACTCTGTGCTGATAAAACCCTCTGGCTGATTCATGTAAACATCCTAAGCCAACTTTCCATTAAGGAAAGCGGTTTTGACATCCATTTTCCATATTTCATAGTCATGAAATGCAGCTATGGCTAATAATACCCTAATAGACTTAATCTTGGATACTGGTGAAAAGGTCTCATCATAATCAACTCCTGGAGTTTGAGAAAAGCCCTTTGCAACCAGTCGTGCCTTATAGGTGTGTACATTACCATCCATGTCGGTCTTCTTAGTGAAGATCCATTTGCACCCAACTGCATGATGACCTGGTACATTGTCAACCAAGTTCCAGACCTGATTTTCATACATGGACTGTATCTCGCTATCCATTGCCTCTTTCCATTTAGCAGACTCGGGGCCTGCCATGGCTTCCGCATAGTTGTTAGGTTCATCCAGACCTATCAGTGTCTCATAACTGATAAGTGTATCACCTTCCGCAGTAATATGGAATCCATAGTAATGCTCAGGTACATTCCTAACCCTTGTGAAACGCCTCAGAGGTACAATTGGAGGTACAATAGGAGTTTCCTCCTCAAGTTGGCTGCTAGGGTTTGAGGTTCCTTCACCACTTGACTCTTGAAGTTCTTCAAGGTCAATTAGCCTCCCATTGTTTCCTTGGCTTATGAACTCTCTCTCTTGAAAGACAGCCCTCCTTGCTATAAAGACCACATTCTCACTAGGTCTGTAGAAGAGGTAACCAAAGAATTTTTGTGGGTAGCCGATGAAAATACACCTCTTACTTCGAGGTTCGAGCTTGTCATGAGTCTCGCTTCTCACGAAAGCCTCGCAACCCTAAACATTGATGTGGGCTAGACTAGGAACTTTTCTAGTCCACATCTCGTGAGGTGTTTTGGCAACCTTCTTTGTAGGGACCAAATTAAGGATATGGGTGGAAGTCTCTAAGTCATACCCCCAAAATGAGATTGGTAGCAAAGCTCGACTCATCATGGAACGAACCATATCCAACAAGGTTCGATTACGCCTCTCAGCCACACCATTCAACTGCGGTGTCCTGGGAGGTGTCAATTGTGAGACAATCCCACATTCCCTAAGATAGTCGAGGAACTCGATACCAAGATACTCACCACCACGATCGGATCGAAGCATCTTAATGTTCCTGCCCAATTGATTCTCGACTTCCTGTTTAAACTCTTTAAACCTTTCAAAAGTCTCTGACTTATGCTTGATTAAGTAGACATATCCATATCTACTGTAATCATCAGTAAAAGTCACATAATAACGATTAGCATCTCTTGTGGCATGTTTGAAGGGTCCACACACATCCGTGTGTACAAGATCCAACAAACCTTCACCCCTAGCACAAGAACCTATGAAGGGTGACTTTATCATTTTCTCAAGTAAGCATGATTCACAACTATCATCCGACTTTAGGTCAAATGATTCCAAGACTCCATCCTTTTGGAGTTGGCCTATGCGTTTCTTGCTTATATGTCCAAGACGACAATGTCATAATGATGCTTTATCCAAGTTATTATCATTAGTAGAATCAATACACAATACATTATTTTCTAGATTATCTACAACAGACACAGCTTCATACACACCATCACAAGGTAACGCTTTAAAATAAAACATATTATTAAAGAAAGCATTTATTCCACCAATTTCATTATCAAAAGAAAAGGTAAAACCTTGTTTATACAAAGCATGAAAGGAAATAACATTTCTTGCCATTTCTGGCGAATAACAACACTTATTCAAATCTAAAGTAAATCCACTACTAAGCAACAAAGTATAAACTCCAATCTTTGTGACAGGTGAAACTTTCATATTCCCCATTATCAAGTTTATCTTTCCATGCTCCACATTCTCACTTCTTCTTAGTCCCTGTAATTCATAACAAATATGAATACCGCAACCGGTATCAAGGACCCAAGAGTTAGAATAGAGTGAATTATTAGATGATATAGTGTAAATACCTGCATGGTTGGGTTTCACTTTCCCATCCTTCAAATCTTGCTGGTACTTTGGGCAGTTTCGCTTCCAGTGCAACTTTTCATGGCAATAGAAGCATTCAGCCTCTTTGGGATCAGAAGAAGGTGTAACGAAACCTTTCTTGGTTCCGCTAGAAGAGGAGCCATCAAGGGTCTTCCCCTTGGTACCCTTCAAGGGGTTCTTCCTCTTCTTCCCTTTCCCTTCCCCGATTGCCAGGACAGTTTAGGAGTTTGGAGTAGGAGTAGGAGTGATCACAATCGACTTACCTTTAAGACCTGATTCTGCGGTCTTTAGGAGTCCCTGAAGTTTTCTAAGTGTAACTTCCTCCTTATTCATGTGGTACGTCATGCGGAATTGATCATAACATGAAGGTAAGGAGTGCAAAAAATATCTATTGCCAACTCCTCAGGGAAGTTCACATTCAACTTCATCAATCGATCCACATACCTTTGCATTTTCTGCATGTGGCTTGTGATGGGTTCACCATCTTTCATTCGGGTTGTGATCATAGAGGAGATGATTTCATATCACTCTTGACGAGCACTCTGATGGTAGCGGTCCATCAAATCCTGGTGCATCTCAAAAGGATAGTAGTCCTCATAGGACTTTTGGAGCTCGACTGTCATGGTGACCATCATGATGCATGCCACTTTTGTAGCATCTCTTTCAAGAACCTCATATTCAGCAAGCTCCTCAGGAGTAGCAGTTGGATCAGGCACCTCAAGCTCCTTGTCAAGAACATATTCTTTGTTCTTGTAACGAGTGACCATCCTGATGTTTCTGATCCAGTCAGTAAAGTTGGATCCATCAAAGATGACTCTCCCACAAAGGTTCATGAGAGAGAAGGAGCCAGTAGGATTTGGGCCAGGAGTAGAATTATTGGAAGACATCTGAAAAGAAGAAAATAAGTTTAGTTTAGATATAGGGATAGTCCTTAATAAAACACCCAAATGTAATATTAAGGCTAGGATCCAATCACAATATATTATAACCTAGAAGAGGGATGTCGTAATCCAAGTTATAACATATTTGAAAGGTAGGTGAATGACGATTCACTAATTTCCACCATGAAAACGAAATATAAATTATTAGGTTTTATTTGGTTTTTAGAAATTCCTAGATTCTTTGAGATTCATTGAACTTTTCAATGGCACGTTTCAATCTTGAGTGTGCCTTTCATGTTTTGTGACTGGGATACCAGGATCACAAAACAAGGTGTGAAGTAACCATGCAAATTACTTGGTACCCTTAATGTTTATCACTTAATCGTAGTGCCGGTAAACCACACGCGCTCCTTCCGACCTCATGAAAAACCTTAAGTCACCCTTTGCCTCCCTTGTTAAGTCCAAGTTAGTGTGCCGGTAAACCACACACGCTCCACCAACGACTTAAACAAGGTGCAAAGTGTAATTTCATGGATTAGCACCTTATTCACATTTTTCCTAAAGTAACTAAGATTGGGAATTTATAAGACATTTAGTTACTTTATAATAATCATTATACTTTTAATGAGAATTTTTGATTCATTGTCCTATCCGTTCGGCTAACGACCCTCCACCAGTCAAGCAAGCGGTGGGTGAGAGTGGACACCCATTAAGTTGCCATTTTATAGGCAACAACCTTATACCCACCTTATAGACTGGCTTCGTGAATGAGGCGTACTAGCGGTAAGACGACTTTGATGTTATATATATATATATATATATATATATATATATATATATATATATATATATATATATATATTAACTTATAATATTGTAACTATAAGGGTTGAATTTTAACTTTTAAAATTCTAAGGGTTGGAACTAAAGTTTTAATATGACTTTACTTGTTCCAAAACTTGAGGGCAAGTTTTGTAAACTTTCAAAACTTTTCATTTCTCATAACTTATGAATTTAATTGAGTATTAAAATTGAAGACACTTCATTTTTATAACTCTTGTGTTCTTTTAACGGTTTTAATTCAAGTATGACTCTTGGTTTTCCATAACTTGAGGACAAGTTATGGACTCCATTAAAAACACATTATGACCAATAATTAAACTACCAAGTAGGTTACAAGTAATTCCTATGATCATCTAAATTCATAAGATCAAGAACATGAATATCCATATCAAAGTTTCAAGACCATATGAACACATATAATCATGAAAAAATGATATTAGCCATTGTAAATGGATTAGAACAAACATTACACCATCTAAAACAAGTTTAATAACACCAAAACAATTTAGGGTAATGTTTGTAGTCCATTTCCAGCAGCAAAAGTCGAAAATCTGCATTCTGAGGCTCCTACTCGTCGAGTGCACGAACCTACTCGGTGAGTAGGATGAAGATACACATGAACTCAGCGAGTCCCCCATTGACTCGGCGAGTTCATCAGGCATATTGCACAAAATCGACTTTTTTCAACAATTTTGCATCAAGTATCAAACAAACAAGCCTAGGATCTGATACCACTGATGGGGTTTGAGCATTCTAACACTTCCTAAGTGTACATGCAACCCTAATAACCTTGGATCTATGTTTGTCTAATTCTCATGCAAAGTTGATTTCCAAGGTTGTGATCCTATCTAGCATACATGGGGAACAACTTTAACTTAAATGAAAGATAGAACTACATACCTTGTTGTTGATTTTGATCCTTGAAACCTTGTGAGCCTAGCACCCCAAGTGTGATGCCTCAAATGCTTCACAGAACACCAAATGCTATGGAGTAAACTTGGAGAGAAAGTGTAACACTCAAAAATCGGCTCTAGCCCTCAAGCACGCATGTGTAGCCGATTTTGGGAGAAACATGAGCTTTATATAGTGTTGACACATTTAGGGTTACACCATGTAAACCCTAATGTGTCATGACTCTTCATTTCCATGACCCATAGGTTTGTAACTCCCATGGAACCATGGAGCATCCAATGGGTTCAACCCAACTTGATTATCCATGGAGCCTCTTATCCCACTATATAAGTTATGGATGATTTACATAATCAACCCATATATTTAATTAGTTATCTTTTGATCACTTAATTAATTCTAAAATTAATTCTTGATCAAACTAATTAAATAATATTATTAATATATTAGAACTTATAATATATTAATAAACCACAAGTGTTATTTCTATCATTTAGCCTATCCAGTTGCATGGTGCCATGCAACCCAAATGGACCATGCCGGGTCGGGTCAAGTACATACCAGAAATAGTTATGGACTTAGACACCTTATCCAACAGAAGTTACCCCAGACTGCGCATAGAGTGGATTTGATATGGGTAATTATAGATCGGTTGACAACAAGCACGCATTTCATTTTGATTTAGGAGAGTAGTTCTGCAGAGAAATTGGCTGAGATTTATATCAGGTAGGTTGTGGCACGTCATGGGGTGCCAGTTTTGATGGTTTCTGACAGAGATGTTCAGTTTACTTCTAGGTTTTGGAAGAGATTTCATGACGAGTTGGGTATTCGTCTCCATCTCAGCACAACATTCCATCCGCAGACCAGTAGTCAGAGCGAGCAGACTATTCAGACCACGGTGGATATGTTGCGGGTGTGTGTTTTGGACTTTAGAGGGAGTTGGGATACGTATCTTTTGTTAGCAGAATTTTTGTATAATAACAATTACCACACCAACATTGATCGACCTCCTTTCGAGATGCTCTACGGGAGGAAATGCAGGACCCTGATTTGTTGGGGCGGGGTTGGTTAGCAGGTTCAGAGCAGGCTCCAGATAGCTCAAAGTCGACAGAAGATTTATGTTGACAGACGCCGATCAGACTTAGAGTTACAGGTGGGGGATAAGGTTCTCCTGAAGGTGTCACCTTGGAAATGTTTCATCTGATTTAGTAAGAGGGGCAATGTGGAACTCAGGTATATTGGTCCTTTCAGGATTTTAACTTGGGTGGGCCGGGTTGCATATCGCTTGGATCTCCTAGATGAGCTCAATCAGATTCATATCACGTGTCATGTCTCTCAGCTGCGAAAGTGCTTAGTGGATGATTCCACAGTGGTACCACCGGAGGACATTTAGGTGGATGACTGCTTGAATTATATTGAGAGACCAGCGTCGATTCTTGATCGGAAGATGAAAACCTTAAGGAACAAGGTTGTTGAATTGGTAAAAGCTCAGTGGCGGCACCACAAGGGTTCAGAGTGGACTTGGGAGCCGGAAGATGAGATGAGGGAGAACTATCCAGAGTTATTTGGGGCAGCAGACTTTGAGGATGGAGTCTGATTCAAGTGGGGGAGAATTGTTACACTTGAATTGGGTTCCTTCTAGCCCTTTTGTAATTAAGTTTTTTTCATTTTAGTCCTTGTGGTTAGTATGTGGGGCGTGCCATAGGGTATGCTTAGCGTACTAGCTGAGAAGCTAGTACGCAAGGCGTACTTGATGTGTGATTTAATATGCTTATATTTTATTCAAGTTAATATTATAAAAGTAATTTACTTAACTAGACTATTAAACACACTAGGCAGTGTACCTAATCGTGCAATAGCATAGCTATGGTAAGAACGAGTGTCGAACTCAAGGAACGGTGTTTCAATTAACTTTATTCTACTATTAGCTAATTACTAATTAAATAAGAAAGGTTTTGTTTTCCTAGTTTTGCAAGACTAGATACTTAAATTACCAAATTAATTCAAAATTCACTTAATTAAACTAACACTAAGCTAAGCAAGCAACAAGTATGAATTAACCAAGGTGAGGAAGAGACTTTCGTTCAGCTTCAGATTTGTTGTTATTATGGTTGTTTCATAGAAGTGCAACGGATTTAGTTCCTTTGGCTACCGATTCCTAAGATGACCAAGTTGGTATTCACCAATTTAATCCTTTAGCAAACTAGCTTATTTATTCGGTGATCAAGCGGACAAACTTACAAGTTCACTAGTGTTCAGTTCGAGTTACTTAGACTTATAATTAATTGACCAATTAATTTTATTGATTCAATTCTGTAAGTGAAACGCACAACTCCTCGAGTTACTTAGACTTATAATTATTCGGTGATCAAGCGGACAAACTTACAAGTTCTAGTACCCAAATCCTCATGAAATTTCTTCCAGAATCTGGAAGTGAAACGCACATCACGGTCCGAAACAATCAAGATCGGCACCCCATGCCGAGATACCACTTCCCTCACATACACCTCCGCCAATTTCTCTGCTGAAGAACTCTCACTAATGGCAAGGAAGTGAGCGCTCTTCGTCAACCTGTCCACAATCACCCAAATTGCATCAACTCCTCTGGCAGTCCTCAGCAATTTGGTGATGAAATCCATAGTGATCTGTTCCCACTTCCACTCGGGAACCTCTAATGGCTGCAACTTGCCATGCGGCCTCTGGTGCTCGCCCTTAACCCTTCGGCAGGTCAAGCACCTCTCAACAAACCATGCGATGTCCCTCTTCATACATGGCCACCAATACTCCTTTCTCAAATCCAAATACATCTTGGTGGCCCCCGGATGGATCGAAAATTTCGATCGATGAGCCTCCTCCATCAAAGTGGTGCGCGTTCCCCCCACAAACGGTACCCAGATACGCCCTTGAAATGTCATTAGACCCCGACCATCGGTAACGAACTCTGAAACCAAACCAACAACCCGTTCCCTCTTCTGCATCTCAGGTTGCACGGCCTCGGCCTGTGCCCCGCGAATTGCGTCCAATACCGAGCTATCACGTTCAATCTCAAACACACATCCCGCAGTGGAGTGCTCTCCGCCCTGTGGCTCAACGCATCGGCTACCACGTTAGCCTTGCCTGGGTGGTACAGGATCTCACAATCATAATCCTTGACCACATCTAACCACCTTCTCTGACGCATATTTAGGTTGGGCTGATCCATCAAATACTTCAAACTCTTATGGTCCGTGTATATCGTACACCGAACCCCATACAAGTAGTGACGCCAAATCTTGAGGGCGAACACCACTGCCCCCAACTCTAGATCATGGGTGGGATATCTCGTCTCATGAGGCTTCAGCTGCCTCGATGCATATGCTATCACATGCCCTCTCTGCATCAGCACCGCTCCCAATCCCAAAATCGATGCATCACAGAATACCACAAAGTCCTCCATCCCTTCCGGGAGAGCTAACACCGGGCTTCGCACAACCTCTGGCGAAGTGTCTCAAAGGAGGCCTGCTGCTCGGGGCCCCATGAAAAAGTAACACCCTTCCGGGTCAATCTGGTGAGTGGCACTGCGATCTTGGAGAAATCCTTGATAAATCTCCGATAATACCCTGCCAACCCTAGGAAACTCCTGATCTCGGAGGGTGATTTCGACACCTCCCAACTCATCACTGCCTCCACCTTGGCTGGATCAACCAAAATCCCTTCATGGTTAACGAGATGTCCTAAGAACTGAACCTCCCGCAACCAGAAATCATACTTGGAGAATTTGGCATAGAGCCTCTCCGATCTCAGAACTCCAAGAACCTCTCTCAGATGCTCCTCATGTTGCTCTCTAGATCTCGAATATACCAGAATGTCGTCGATAAACACAATCACCGACCGATCCAGCATCAACCTACACACTCGGTTCATGAGATCCATGAACGCTGCCGGGGCATTGGTGAGCCCAAAAGGCATCACCACAAACTCATAATGCCCATAACGCGTCCTGAACGCTGTCTTCTGGACGTCCTCATCCCGCACCCTCACCTGATGATATCCCGATCTCAAATCGATCTTGGAAAACCAAGATGCTCCCTGCAACTGATCGAACAAATCGTCGATCCTCGGCAATGGGTAACGGTTCTTGACCGTCAGCTTGTTCAACTCCAGGTAATCAATGCACATCCGGTGTGAACCATCCTTCTTCTTGACGAACAGAATAGGTGCTCCCCACGGCGAGCTGCTCGGCCGAATAAACCCCTTCCCCAGCAGCTCCTGAAGTTGTGAGGATAACTCTTGCATCTCTGGGGGTGCAAGGCGATAAGGCACCTTAGCGATAGGCGCAGCCCCCGGAACCAAATCAATACTGAACTCCACTTGCCTCACAGGAGGCACACCCGACAACTCCTCGGGAAATACATCCGGGAACTCACGCACTACCGGAACCTCCTCCATTGAACTCGGCCTCTCGGAAATCACCCGCGTATCCACCACATACGCCACAAAACCCTTACAGCCCTGCTGTAGACACTGCCTCGCCCTAGCGGCCGAACAAAACATTGATCCTGAACGTGTACCCTCACCGTATACCGAAAGAACTCCCCCACTAGGGTCTCGTATGGTCACCAGCTGTCGCTCACAGTCGATGACCGCACCGAATCTGCTCAACCAATCCATGCCCACAATGACACAGACATCACCCATAGCAATAGGAATCAGATCAATCGGGAACTCAACACCGAATATCTCAACTACGCAACCTCGGAGAACCTCCGTGGCATATATCACCCTCTCATCATCTATGGAAACTCTCAGAGGCCGACTCAACGCCTCATGACTAACACTGATATGCTGACTAAAAGCCAAAGATACAAAAGACCGACTCGCACCCGAGTCAAATAACACCAAGGCAGGTACAGAATTCACAAGAAAAGTACCTACGCATAACATAACATAAGCATAATATCTCATCATCAAAATAAATATATGAAAGAATACATACCAGCCACGACATCGGGCGCTGCGCGGACCTCTTCCGCGGTCAGCTGAAAGGCTCTCCCTCGTGCCCTCGGCGCCTCAGCCTTCACTGGCCGACTCTCTGTAGCTCTGATGGCGGCAGGGGCAGATCCCTGAGGTGCTCCCTGAGATGACCCTCGCAGCTGCGGACACTCTGCCTTCTGGTGTCCGGTCTGATTGCAGTGGAAGCACACTGCAAACCCCTTGGGGCAATCCTTGGCCACATGCCCCTCCTTGCCACATTTGTAGCAAGATCCCGCTCGGCAGACTCCATCATGACCCTTGCCGCACTTTCCACAAGTGCGGCCCTTCTGGTTCCCTGGTTTGGGATCAGCGGGCTTGGCCCGTTTGGCTGCCGGCTGAGACTGTGCCGGTCGCTGATCCCTCCCCTAAGACTCCGCCTCCTCCCTGGCCTGAGTCTCCAGCTCAATCTCCCTCTTCCGGGCATTTGCCTGAAGCTCCGCAAATGTCCGGTACGAGGAGTTCACCGCGAACTCCCGAATATCCCTCCTCAAAATGCTCAAATAACGGCTCATACGTGCCTGCTCAGTGGACACGTGCTCAGGGCAGAACATCGCCCTCTCATGGAACATCCTCGTGATCGCTGTAACCGACTCAGTACCCTGCTTGAGGGTCAGAAACTCCTGTGCCAAACGTTCCCTCTCCACCTGGGGAACGTACTCATCTCGGAACATGACAGTGAACCTCTCCCAGGTCACTGCCGCAAGCTCAGCAGGCGTATAATGCGCCGTCACAAACTTCCACCAGTCCTTCGCTCCCAAGCGAAGCTGGTTTAGCGCAAACCGGACCTTCAAATGCTCAGGAGATGAGCAAGTGAAGAAGCACCCCTCAATATCAGATATCCACTTCATCGCTGCCACCGGATCCTGGGTCCCATCAAACTCTAGTGGTTTTGTGTTGCTGAACTCTCGGAACAGCAACGCATCACCACCTTGCGGCCTCGCAGCAGCAATCGCTGCGGTAGCCACTGCAACAGCAGCCTCAGAAAGAGCGGCATAACGCTCATCAAACGTCTCAATCAACGTGGTCTTTATAGACCCAAACATCTCCGGTATCTCTGCCCTGATGGCCGCATCCACCTCCTCATGAATGATCCGGCGAATCTCCTCATTACTGGTACCACTGCTCTCGGGCATCAAGCATGTCCTCACCATGATCTACCTCTGAAATACAACATACGATAAATTAGAACCCTTACGAGCATACTCACACTCGTCAACTCTTTCCTCCTTGATTCTTGGTATTCCAAAGATTCTTACTTGGGCTGTACACCGCTCCGGTGCTTTCAGTAGTACGAGCCCAACACTACTGTCCACACCGTATCAGAACACACCCCAAGTCCTCCTCTTCAGATCCCAATTTCCAAGTACTCTATCATGCATAGACCTCCTTCTAATAGATCTCTCATAAGCCCCTTGCTGCTACCTACTCACTCTCAAACATCTCATAGCAGCTCACCTCTTCCTAGGCTAAGGCATCACAAATCAGGCCACTCTAGTCCTAATAGAAATACCTAGCCTACTCTAGCATGCGAATACATCATATCAGTATCAATATCACATAACATAAGGGTATTCTGGGAAATCACCGTTCGGGCTCGGACCGATCGTACACACAACTCTGCTCTGCATTTTCAAAATCTTTTATACTCTTTTTTTTTTAAATTACTTCTCAAATCCTCAGTTTGAGTTCAAATACGCCCGAAGGTGTACTCGAATCCCTCAAACCAAGGCTCTGATACCAACTTGTAACACCGAGAATTTCAAAATAATTTTTCACAATTTACAAAAACATTTCTCATTAACTTTTCATAAAAACATCAAGTTTAAATCTCAATTCACATTATACAAAATCCCAAGATCAATGTATATCAGAAATCCCATGCGTGTGTACAGATCAAGCCGGCGCCTTCCCACGGTCATTGCTAGTACCTGAAACAACAACACTAACACTGTAAGCACGAAGCTTAGTGAGTTCCCCAAAATACCACAAACATATCACATATATTAGTCACTCGAGGTTATAACTCTATGGGTCCGTGCACCCAAGCTCTGTGAACCCTCAGGTTCTAACTCTGGGAACGTTCTGGTTCCAACTCCATACACATGCACAGCATAAATCACATAGACATCATGCAGTACAACACATAGCATACACATAACATACACATACTCTGACACATAACTCTGGTTACCTGCTCAAGGTAAAGTATAGTGAGAAGACTCACCTCGCGTATCTCGATGACTCACGAATCCTGAAATCCCTCGTGCTCGATCCTCCGAGCTATAATCCTCCTATAACATCATATGTCTCTAATTAACAGTTTTTATCACTAAGGTTGACTACCCCTAAGAAGTCAACACTGGTCAACTCTGGTCAACGGTCAACGGTCAACTTTGACCGGACTCGGCGAGTGCACTAAGGCGACTCGGCGAGTCTAGACGTTTTCACCAACTCTCTAGGATTCCCTTTTTGACACGTCGAGTATTCCCCTAAACCGACGAGTTCCACCTGGTAAGAATCGCGGGGCCATCCCGACTCAACTCGCCGAGTCTCAAGAACAACTCGGCGAGTTCCAGTTCGTCTCAGTCCACCTGTCAACTTCTAACTCGCCCCGACTCACTGAGTCGAATCATAACTCGACTGGACCACTCACTGAGTGGTCAAGGACAATCTTCATGCTACTCGCCGAGTCTGTTCTTCAGACTCGGCGAGTCCATGCCATGCACCAACTCAAACTTGCTTCTGAGGTCAGATCCGCTCCAACAACTCATAGATCTGACCTTCCTAAGCTAATTCATCACGTAAAGTCCATAACTTGGTGCTCATAACACACCCCATGACTCATAAATGGTGTTTTGACCTTAAGCACAAGGACCCCAAATCCAAACCCTTATAGATTCATAAAAATCTTGGGCAAAGGGACACTCTGGACCTCCAAAGGTCCATATCTACAACTTAACTCACTCAAGGGACCAAGGAAGCACTAGATCTTATCATAAAAGGGCTCAATAAGCCCTAAATCAACATAAATCTCAACATAACAAAAATAGCTCGAAGAATATACCTCAATTGCGATGTTCTGGATCTCAAGCCTTCAGGAAGTGGCTCCCCTTGCTTTCCCTTAGCTAATTCTTCTTTTTCCTTGCAAAAAGATACCTCCAAGGTCAATAATGGCTTCCTACTTTGCTCCAAACGCTCACACTTGCTAGGGTTTCACTCAAGGGACTGGTGAGCACAAATGACGACCTAAAGGCCCTTTAAATAGGTCCCAAACCCGAGAAATTAGGGTTTCATTAAACAGCGCAGACTCGCCAAGTCCAGGCGCGAACCCGCGTCCAGAACCGCGATCCTACTCGGCGAGTCTGAGCTCCAACTCACCGAGTCCCCTCTCAAAACACCAAGGACATAAACATAAAAGATACCTAGAAATCTGGGCTGTTACAAAAGACATCGTTATTCCTAATGAAAAATCGAAAAGTAGAGTTTAGTTGCCTTGGATCTCCTTCGTCTGATGATTGTGATTGAATTCCTCGCTTCCAATGCTTAATTCCAGTGCCTTTGCCTTAAAAAACTTCGAATTCTCTAGAGCCAAAAGTCCCCATTCAGAGGTTTATGTGAGATATTTATACTTCTCCCGAAAGCAGGGCACCACGTCATGGTAGGTACACCACGTCGTGGTGATTGTGTTTATCCCGTATTCTACACGTCATCGAATCTGATCGGGAATCTTCAAGACACCACGTCGTGGCAGATATTACCACGACGTGTTGGGCATGTTTTCCTTCATTTTAGAGCTCTAGTCCAAACTTTCAACTCTAAGCTTCTTTAATCCAGCTTCCAGCTTCCTTTTTGCTTAAACAAGTCTTTTAATACCTACAACATGATTCATAGCAAATTAAGTATCTTTTGTTCTAATAAGGGCATAAAAGTAATTATAATATCAGGATATGTTGTATAAATATGTGTATAAATATGCACATATCAATACTACATGTGTACGCTTAGCGTACTAATGGGGAGGTTGGTCGCATATTCAAGCCTCGTACGTTGGGCATATGAGGGTTATGTTGGGCGTACAGGGGGTTTAATGAAACCCTAGTTTTAGGGTGTTTCACCCTATATAAGCTCCTTAAGTCCCTAGGGTTGGACTCTTTATCAGCCTCCATTGTCCTAAAACCCTAAATTTCAGCCCTTTAGCTTTCATTTTGTGTCTTTGAGCTCTTGAGAAGAGAAGTTAGTGTTTTGTTACTCATTTTGAAGGGATAGAAGAATATTGAAGGTTTATTGCTTAGTATGAAGCTTAGAGATCCAAAATCATCACTCTTTTTGAAAGTCATTGGAGGTATAAAGATCTTATCTTGACAAGTTCTCTTTTGGACTTGTTTATGGCCATTTTTGTCCCTTTTGGTTGGTACTTGTGAGCTAGGGTCATTTCAGAAGCCTAACATTGTAGATCTGAGCATTTTAGGGTCCTCTTGTCCATAAAAATGCAAGCTTGGTGATATTGGTGGTCTCATGCATGCAGCAAGTCATTCGTTAAGCTCTTTTGAGCTCTAAGAGCCTCATTAAGCCATGCATGCACGTAAATTTGGCAACTTTACGTGATAAACCACCTCAAGGAAGTCAGATCTAAGTTTTGGAGTGAAGTCTTAACCATTTAAGAGCTGAATTAGAAAGTTGGCCAAACTAGTCAATTCTGTTGGGCATACAAGCTGGTATGTGCAATGTACAAGCCCTAAAGCGAGTATGCTTAGGTTACAGGCTAAATACGCCCCACGTACTTAGCATTGTGCTTCGGTGTTATGGTGTTCTCGGTATTAGGCTATTGTTGTCTTCGGCCTTGTTGGGCCATCAAAATTCTATTATTAGGCTGTTGGTATTTTAGTAGACTTTTGGCTGAAATCCCATGAAAAAGATTTGGGCCTAATTTGGAAAATTGGGCCATAATTAGTCTTGGAATGAATATTTTGGAATTTTGGGCTTTTGGACAAATTAGATTGGGCCTAGGCTTTGGCTATGCTAGGTAAAAGGGTAAAAAGGTCTTTTACCCTAGTCTAGATTCTTAGTGTGAGTTGGGATCCAATTATTAATTGGATGTTATTTGTGATTGATAGCACGAAAATTTAAGCGAGTCAGCAGCTAGAGACTTATCTGTGAGATTCAGCAGTGTGGGGTAAGTTTCCTCACCATATTTAGTGGGTCGAAGGCACCAATGCTGACCCATGATTTTGTTATGTTAGGATGCTAGATGTTTGCGTGACTCTTGCATGTGTTATGTACTCGTATGCTTACCTGGAGGGGCCCGATGACCATTTTGTATGCTATGTATCTTCATGATTATTACATGTGTTATGTGTTTATATGTATGTCGGATGGGGCCTGATGATTAATATGTCTGTATACCGAGCGAGGCTTTATGACGGGTGGGGCCCGATGAAGGGCGGGGCCCATTATATGTTTATGTATGTATGTATGGTATATGGTATTTGGGGAACTCACTAAGCTTTGTGCTTACGGTTTTCAGTTTATGTTTTAGGTACTTCTGGTTCCAAAGGGAAGAGCTCGGGATAATTGCAGAG